>NW_027205993.1:67500-667500 GCF_024711535.1 Dipodomys merriami
CTCAGCGGTAGAGTGCATGCCTTGCAAGCATGAGGCCCTGGGTTCGATTTCTCAGCACCACATAAACAGAAAAAGCCGGAAGTGGCGCTGTGGCTCCAGTGGTAGAGCACTAGCCTTGAGCTGAAGAGCTCAGGGACAGCGCCCAGGCCCAGAGTTCAGGCCCCCATGACCGGCAAAAAAAAAACAAAACAAAACCAACATTGAGATATCACCTCACTCCAGTTAGAACAGCAAAAATCAAGAACTCTAACAACAACAGATGCTGGAGGGGATGTGGACAGAAAGGAACCTTACTTCATTGTTGGTGGGAATGTAAACTTGTTCAACCACTTTGGAAAGCAGTATGGAGGTTCCTCAAAAGACTTCACATAGATCTCTCCTATGATCCAGCAATCCCACTTTTGGGCATTTACCCAAATGTTTACAAACAAGACCACACTAAAGCTACCAGCACAACTATGTTTATTGCAGCATTATTTACCATAGCTAAGATATGGAACCAACCCAGATGCCCCTCAGTAGATGAATGGATCAAGAAAATGTGGTATATATACACAATGGAATTCTATGCCTCCATCAGAAAGAATGACATTTCCCCATTTGTTAGGAAATGGAAAGGCTTGGAAAAAATTATATTAAGTGAAGTAAGCCAGGCCCAAAGAAGCATAGGTCCCATGGTTTCCCTTATTTGCAATATCTAGTATAGGTATGAGTCAAGCAGAAAAGGTCAGATAATGTGATGTTAGGAAAATGAACCCTTAAATATGTATTTTAATGTTTTCGTTTCTTTCATGCATATGTTTCTAACGCATTTATAAGATTATTTCTTTGTTGCTTTGTATGTCCCTCCCCCACAGTGTAACCCCCGCTTTCACTATATTTGATGTCAGTATAACATGTGGAGGAGATGGGGGCAAACAAGTCGTTTAAGGATTCAGGTGGACCTGTTGCAACAATGAGAAGTACAAAATGTCATGTCAAAACCAGCTTTACAATGTCGGTGGGGTGGAGGGGGGTATAATTGGGTGGGGGGCGGGGGGAGGCTGGGAAGGGAGGTGAAGGGTAAACAAAGGAGGAAGCTGCAATGCTTGGTAAGAAATGTATGCATTATCCTGCCCATGTAATTGTAGCCCCTCTGTACAGTATGTTCTCAAATAAAATAAAATAATATTAAAAAAAAAAGAATTTGTTGTTTTTAAAATGAAGACTTTTCTATATAAAGTTCTGTGAGTATACGGTCTGAGAATGGAGACTGATGAACACTATGCTACAACTGACATTGAGCAATGTTTATGGCATTTGGCAAGATGAGTGAGGGTATTAGAGGCAATCAGTGCACAGTATCAAAACTTTGTCTATAATAGTGAGAGTTCTAACTTTAAATATTTAGCAATAACTTATTGCGGTATTCTTTCAAAAGTCATATCCAGCTGCTTTCATTTTATTGTTTTTGAGTTTTATAAATTTCATTTTTATATAAATTTTCAGATACACAGAGCCTCTTAATTGAGACTAAAAATTTCTATGCCAAATTATCCCTTGAATCTACTGAATAAATAGAAATTGGGACCAGATCAAGTAATGATTGATGACTTCAGCCTATTTTTTGGATGCTGGATCTCCTTAGAAATGAGTGAACACATTGTATCCTCTTGCTTGCTGTCCCCCAATAGACATACACACTGGCATAAACAAACATAGAGTACTGAACCTATAATACTTTGTATTTATGTTCAAGGGACTATAGGTGTGAGTCATCAGCACCCAGATGTATTACTTTTTGAGATAGGATCTCACTAGCTTTATCTAGACTGGCCTTGAATAAAAGTAATTGTCTCTACTACCATGTAATCATACTCCACCATAGGCAATTCATTTCTAATTTTTCATCTGGTATTTTAAGGGAATTCAACAAAATTAATTTTTTTTCGAAGTCAAGTTCTCACTATGTAGCCCACTTTGAATTCTCATTCATCCTGCTTCTGCCTACAAAGGTCTAAGATTAACTACTACCATGATCAACTCTATTATTGATATCAGAAGAAAATTAATAGTGACGGGTTGTGATAGAATGGTAACTGAAACTCATTAAGGCAAAAGTGGAACTATGTGGTGCCCTCTGGGGACAACAGTATCTTTTGTCTAATACTGCTAGGACTCTCTTAAATAGCTACCCCACTCTGTGAGCTTCTCTCAGCACCAATATCCCTTTCCTACACTAATGAAGGAAACCCACAGACAGCTTCCAGATTCACATTCTGTAGCCTCCGAACTTGAGGAAGCACTAGATTCTGCTTCTAGAGTATTAAAATCGAGGCTAGAATAGTGGTTACCCTGGCTTGGGTCAGCTTTCCGACCCAGAGAATAAGAACTCTCATCCAAAGAATAAGAAATCATTAGAGGTCTGGGAAGGTGGCTCAGTGGTACAACGCATGCCTTGCATGCCAGAGGCCCTGGGTTCGATTCCTCAGCACCACATAAGCAAAAAGAAAAAAGCCAGAAGTGGCGCTGTGGCTCAAGTGGTAGAGCTAGCCTTGAGCTGAAGAGCTGAGGGACAGTGCCCAGGCCCAGAGTTCAGGCCCCATGACCGGACCCAAAAAAAAAAAAAAAAAAAGAAATCATAAGATAGGCCGTTGTTGTAATTGAAATTCTTAACACCTTATCAAATCCTTACTGATCAGTACTCCTATAGAGAACAGATTTCTGTGTAAAACAAGCCATCCTAACTTGCCCAGTAGTGGTTTCTTTGGTATGGTGTTAGCCTTGCAGAAGTGGGTTAAGTCTCACCCAAAATTAAGTTTGGAGAGCAAGACCAATGATTTGCATGCACACACACACACACACATTAGAAGAGAATATAGGAAAGTTTATTGTACAAAAGCTCTCAAATTTAGGATGGAGTTATTTCATAATAAACCCATCATGAGTTGAAACTGTTATTAAGTTGAAGCACATGTTATTTCTATTACACATCTTTTTCTTTACTTTTCCTTCTTTCGTTTGTTGTTTGTTTTCTTTTTGGAGCTATAGATTGAACTTTGAGTTTTGCACATACTTAGCACATACTGTCAGTGAGCTACATTCCCAGTCCAACCTGGCCTCCCTCAAACATGCTCAGAACATGCACATTAGTTTCCATAAACATAGGCAAAATTATCTAACAGAGCCAATTTTATAATAACCTGCAGATAGCTCATACACTTTATTAAATACATGTATCTAAAGCACACTGGCCATACAGCACACATAAAGTATCAGATGTTGCCCCTCATAATTGCATGGCTGATCAGTGGCTGGCTAGGAGTTGTGGCTGTCTGCCACTGGCCAACATCATGAGAGAGGATCAGACCACATAGCGGTAGCTTAGCCACAGATCAACTTTCAAGTAGTTTCTACTAAACTTATATTATTTTGGGCAGTCACAAAATTGAAAAATCCTAAGTAGAGCCATTGTAAGTTGGAGACCATCTATATCCACATAAACAAAGTTCCCTAGAGAGACTATGACAGGTTCCCAACTATGTCTGAAAAAAGGACTTGAGAGAACAAAAAAAGGAAGCTGGCTTGGCTTTTACTGTGGTTGGGATGGGCACAGCAGTGAAAGGAGGTAGTCTTGCATGATTTTGAATGTCTTCCTGGCTCTGAGAAAGTGGGGGTTTTTTAATAGGTTTGCTGATGTGAAGTAGAAAGTTGAGGGGGCACCAATAGGACTTGAACTATCACAAGTGAACTTAAATTCTTTAGTGCCCATAGCCTCTAAACTAAGGATTCCATGCCCTTTACTAAGAATGCAGCAAGAAGCTCCCTCACTTATTAGAATATCCTGTACTGACTCTTATTACCTGCATCATCTTCTTTTATCCCCTAGAATGTATTTCACAGTAAACTTTAAAATTTCAAAAATAGGCCTTTGTTTTCATAATGTTGTTTATTAGTGCTATCTTTAATTCTCTCCATTTCCCTCATTGTGCACCTCCCCACCCCCACCCTGCCCATACTTATCCCAGGAATCTGGGCACTATCGCTTCCCCTCTCTCTCCCCATTCTCTCATATTTATGTTGATGTGGTTAAATTATTTTTTCCATAACAAATCTTTTCAAAGATTTATTGCTGGGTAAGAAAAAATACTTTAGGTAGAAACCTGGTTTATTGACTTTGGTTTATATAATTATTAAGTGCAGAAAATTTTGTTTCAAATCTAACCTTGAAAATGGCTATTTAATGCCTTTAAGATGGACACTGCATAGATTGTGGTTAAAAATGGAAGTCTGTATTATCATAATAAACTCAGTTCATGAAAGGTATTTCTGTTATTCCAGGAAAATTAAATTGTGACCTCCTTTAAAGGGATAGTTATTAATGCCTCTGATTTTTTTGGTTTCAAACTAGTCAACCTTTTCTTTCTTTAATTTTTTTATTATTATGAAAGTGATGTACATAGGGGTTACAGTTACGTAAGTCAGGTAAAGAGTATATTTCCTTTTGGACAACGTTACCTCCATCCCTCCCTCTTCTCTTTCGCTCCCCCAGTACCCCCCCCTTCCCACCTACAAGTTATATAGTTCATTTTAACATAGTATCCAGTGAATACCATTGCTACATTTGTTCACCTTTTGTCCCTCCATTTCTGTGCCTCCCTTTATACTCTCAAAGACAGATAAAGAACAAACAGAACAAAAAGAAAAGAAAAACCACAAAAGAGAAAAAAAAAACCTCTTCATTTCCTGGAGTTCATTTTGATAAATATTTTGTATGATCAAATGTGCCTTTGTATTCCTTTCTTTCTTTTTTTTTTTTTTACTTGTCACTAATTCCATAATTGCATGGGACGAATCTGAAGAGGTCAAAAGCCATCAGATGAACCCCTCCTTATGTGATGCTTAGATTAAGGCTAAAATCTTGTCAGAGGACATCTAAAGTGCTGACATAGAAAAATAACATTCGGCCAACTGGTCCTCCCACCAGAGAAAGAAAAACACTCCAGTGGGTTTGAGAGAGCAGGGCCCCAGAAGTGAGCAGGCAGGAACCTAACCTCAGTGCATTTTCAAGAATAAAACTTAAGCCCATGTACTTGAACCACTGGAGCTGGGTTGACAATACAGTACTGTCTCAGGGAGGGGAAGAATTCATACAGGATTCAGGTCATCTCACTTGGCCCCTCACAAAAAATGATCATCATTTTCAGTTGTAACCATCACAACAAAAAGCAAGTTGTTGTCACTGAGTCCCAGGAATATACACATCAGTTTCTTTAAGAGCAAGACCAAATAGTGGCACTTGTAAAAGTATTCTCCATTGGTCTCACAAAAATGTTGATGCCTAGACATCTCTATAGTTTATCATGTATTTTAGATCTAGATTCCACATCTGAGAGAAAACATGCTGTTTCTCTCTCTGAGCTTAGGTTACCTTAGTTAACATGATTTGTTGTATATCCATCCATTTCCCTGCAAGTGGCAACATAGTGAAGGCTCCTTCTGTGGTATAGCGTGTACTCTAATGGTTATATAAAATGCCAGTGTTTATAGGTATTACATTTTTTGGATCCACTCACATACAGTGGGGCATCTGGGCTGTTTCCATAACTTGGATATTGTGAATCATGCAGCAATGAACATGAATGTGCATGTGTCTTTATGGAATCCTGGCTAGTGATATTCTGGGTTGATGCCCAGGAGTGTTATCATAGAGAAGAGCCATGTTTAGTTTGTTGTTGTTGTTATTTTTTTATGAAGCTCCAGACTGCTGACCAGAGTGGTTGTACTAATTCACAATCCCACCAGTAGTTCAATAGGGTTCTTTTCTCCCCATATCCTCGCCAGCATTTATTGTTGTTTGAATTCACAATGTTGGCCAATCCAACTGGGGTGAGATGAAATCTTAGAGTTGTTTTTGATTTGTATTTCCTTTATAGCCAAGGATGATGAGCATCTCTTCATGTGTGTTCTTTTGTAGTTTGTTTGTCTGTTTTGCCATTCTTACCTCTTCTTCTGAGAAGTCTCTCCTTAGCTCCTTTGCCCATTTAGTCATTAGTTTCTTAGCTTTGGGAAGGGTTACTTTCTTGAGCAGTTTGTATATGTGGGATATTAGGCCATTGTCTGATGTGCTGCTGGTAAAGATCTTCCAGTCTGTTGGCTGTCTTTCTAGTTTAGTAACTATGTCCTTTGCTGTGCAGAAACTTTTTATTTTGATGTAGTCCCGTTTGTCAAATGTCTCTCCTATCTGCTATGCCTCTGGGGCTCTTTTTAAGAAGTTTCTGCCTATGCCTATGAGTTCTAGTGTTTCTCCTACTTCCTTTTGCAATAATTTCAAATTTTCTTGGCTGATGTTGAAGTCTTTGATCCACTTTGAGTTGATATTAGTTCATGGTACAAGTCAACCTTTTCATGAGAGATTTTTGATTAATGGATGTTTGTGAGAATCGTAGGCTTATGTGGTAAGTGAATAGTACAAATTACTATGTTAATTTGGCCTAATTTCCTGCAAAAGCTGTGTTTAACAGAGTGCTGTGTCACTCTCATTCATAAAACTTGTCTCTAGACTATTAGTGAACTGCTTCCTCATTGCCAGTTCAGTGTCATCTTTCAGTGGCATAGGAAACTTGCCGTAGACCACAGAATTGCAGCTTACTTTCCAAACTCTAATTTATAGCTACTTCTCTGTTCTTTTAAGCCTCAGACTCTTTCAAAATGTGGATGGTTAGTCATTCATTCTGCTGCAAGCAGCACCTAGAACACCTGTCTACTTCCTTCAGCCTGGTTCATCAATAAATACTTCACACTGTCCCTTTGGCCCTCCTTCTGTCTTTGGAGCGGCCAGGAATGGAAATAAACAGTACCTGTACTTTGTTTTATTTTTAAATTTTTATCTGCCCAGCCAATCATGTCATACATGCTTCTTACAATGGGATTCTAAGATTATGCAGTTTCATGTATCTACTATACCTACATATACCTTCCTCTCATTAGTAAATGTTTATATAGGTATCACTAAAAGATTTTGAAAGTATAATTAGGGTTCCAAAATCAGTTCACTTTTAATAAGGAAATACTCTAGGCTCAGGCCCTGAGCCTTTTAAGTCTGGCTATAGCTAATGCAAAGGGGTCTTTTTGTTGTTATTTCAGATAGTGTCTTACTTTGTAACCCAGGCTGTTCTCACATCCTCAGTGTTCCTGTCTTTGCTTCTCAAGGGATGAAATTAAGATGTATACCATTGAAAATAACTCACAAACAAATTTCTTTATTCTGATTGTGGAAAATAAGGACCTACTATTTGGACAGAGTTTTAAGAGAAAATTGAATTTTGCCAACAACCTGGATGAATTTAGAAGAAGACTTTGAGTTTCAGGAGAATAAGTTTGCTTACACCTGGAGACAGAAGCCTTGTGAGACCCTGAGCAGATAAATCAGCCATTTTTACAGAATAATAACTGGGCATCTCTTTAAGTCACTAGGTTTGTAATAATGCATCATGTAGGTAAATGAATGCATTTCATCATTATAAGTACTTTCTATGGTCCAAAGTCCACTCATATCACTAAGTGTTCCTCCCATTGCACCTTCTGCTTCCTGTTATGTGGGCTACCCAGAATTGGAATCTGTTTTGTGTGAGAATGTATGTCTAAAATTGCCTGTTCACAATCTCCTCACATCTCCTTTCTGTCCTCATTGCTCCAAATTTTTGGTTCAAACTTCTTTGAGCAACATAGGTAGATGACACTTGGTCTTTGAATAAGAGTTCATATCTTACAGGAAGCTATCAAAAGTCTTCCAACAAAAAAAGCCCAGGACCCAGATGGATTCACAGCAGAATTCTGTAAGACCTTCAAAGAAGAACTAATACCCATACTCCTCAAGCTCTTCAGAGAAACAGAGAAGGAGGGAGCTATCCCAGACTCATTCTACGAAGCCAATATCACACTCATCCCCAAACCAGGCAAAGACCCAACCAAAAAGGAGAATCACAGGCCAATTTCCTTGATGAACACAGATGCAAAGATCCTTAACAAGATTCTAGCTAACAGAATCCAGAAACACATTAAAAAAATCATACACTATGACCAGGTAGGCTTCATTCCAGAGATGCAAGGATGGTTTAACATACGCAAGTCAATAAATGTAATCCAACACATCAACAGAGCCAAGGTCAAGAATCACATGATTATCACCACAGATGCAGAAAAGGCCTTTGATAAAATTCAACATTCATTCATGCTAAACCTCTGGAGAAAATAGGAATAGAAGGAACATTTCTAAAAACAATAAAAGCCAATATTATACTTAATGGGGAAAAGCTACAAGCAATTCTCCTAAAATCAGGAACAAGGCAAGGATGCCCACTGTCTCCACTCCTCTTCAGTATAGTCCTGGAACCCTTAGCCAGGTCAATAAGGCAAGAAAAAGACATTAAAGGAATCTGCATAGGGAAAGAAGAAGTTAAACTATCCCTTTTTGCATGATACTATACCTTCATGATCCCAAAAACTCCATCCCCAAACTCTTAGAAATCATAAATCACTTCGGCAAAGTAGCAGGATACAAAATAAACCCACAAAAATCAGTTGCCTTCCTGTACACTGTATACTGACGATGTACAAGAAGAGAGGGAAATAAAGGGAGCAACCCCATTCACAATAACCTCCCAAAAAATAAAATATTTAGGAATTAACCTAACCAAAGATGTAAAAGAACTATTTAATGAAAACTATAAAAAGTTAAAGAAAGAAACTGCAGAAGACACTAGGAAATGGAAAGACCTCCCATGCTCTTGGATAGGCCCACTTAATATAGTAAAGATGGTAATACTTCCAAAATCAATATACAAATTCAATGCAATTCCTATTAAAATCCCAATGATGTACATCACTGAAATACTGAAAACAGTCCAAAAATTCATATGGAACAACAAAAGACCTAGAATAGTCAAAACAATTCTAGGGGACAAAGACAATATGGGAGGGCTATCCATGCCGAACTTCAAACTCTACTACAGAGCTATAATAACAAAGACAGCATGGTACTGGCACAAAAACAGACCCGAAGACCAATGGAACAGAATAGAAGATCCAGAAATAAATCCACAGGCCTACAGCCAGCTGATATTCGACAAAGGAGCCAAAGACATACAATGGAAGAAACACAGCCTCTTCAACCACTGGTGCTGGGAAAACTGGGCAGCCACATGCAGAAAACTAAAAGTGGACCCCAGCCTATCACCATGCACCAACATCAACTCAAAATGGATTAAAGACGTTAACATGAAACCTGAATCTCTGAAACTACTGCAGGACGGAGTAGGAGAGACACTTGAACTAATAGGCACAGGAAGGAACTTCCTGAACAGAGTCCCAGGGTCACAACAAATTGGAGAGAGATTCGACAAATGGGACTACCTTAAAATAAAAAGCTTCTGCACAGCTAAATCTATCGCAACCAAGCTAGAAAGACAACCAATTAATTGGGAAAAAATATTTACCAGCAATATATCAGACAAGGGGTTAACATCCAGTATATATAGGGAACTCAAGAAACTAATCCCTCCCAAACCTAACAAACCAATTACTAAATGGGCAAGGGAGCTAAAGAGGGACTTCTCAGATGAAGAAATAAAAATGGCAAAGAAACACATGAGGAAATGTTCATCATCCCTGGTGTTAAAGGAAATTCAAATAAAGACAACCTTGAGATACCACCTTACCCCAGTCAGAATGTTCCACATCCACAAATCAGCCAACGACAAATGCTGGAGGGGATGTGGAGAAAGAGGAACCATATTACACTGCTGGTGGGAATGTACACTTATACAACCACTTTGGAAAGCAGTCTGGAGGGTTCTTAGAAAGCTAAAGATTGGCCTCCCTTACGACCCAGTCATACCACTTCTAGGCATCTGCCCTTAACAACAGGAACTAATATACAAGGACACGTGCACCTCCATGTTTATTGCAGCACTGTTAACAATAGCTAGGATATGGAAACAACCCAGATGCCCCACCACAGATGAATGGATCCAAAACTGTGGTATCTATACACAATGGAATATTATGCAGCCATTAGAAATGACAAAATAATGGCATTTGCAGGGAAATGGATGGAGCTAGAAGGAATCATGTTGAGTGAGGTAAGCCAAGAGCAAAGAGACAAATGGTACATGGTCTCCCTGATAAGTGGATGCTAAATCCAAAATGTTAGGTGATATGACAAAACTAACAGGACTTAAGAAACAAAGAACTCCCACTCATCTGGTCGAACCACTACTAAATATCCCCATGCTGCTGATCACATGTGTAGTGTATAACATGTGAACACCGTTATATGTTACAGACTGTGATAGACAATTTGCTCCAGGAATGTTAGAAAGAACTTGTGACTTTAAATGAGCATCATTATTCCACAATACTGTGAAATTTGGGAAATTATGTAATCACTTAATCACAATCAAAAAAAAAAAAAGAACCTCGGGGAAGGTAGGGAGTAGGGAGGGAAGGCATGTTAGGGGGAAAACAATGGAGGGGGTAACAATGCTTAATAGGAAGTGTACTCATTACCTTATTCATGTAACTGTAACCCTCTGTATAGTATCTTTGCAATAAAAATAAAATAAAATAAAATGAATTGATGCTAAAAAAAAAAAAATAAGAGTTCATCTCTATCGTATGTGGCTCAGGGTTTTTCCTTGCCAATTTCCTAGAAGAAAGAGCAAGATCTGGCTCAGTAGTATTGGGAATCAGGCCTTTTGATCCCCTGCTTCCAGGCTCCTGGGACCCCCAGGCTTGTCATCTTGTGCCCTCTCATACTGTAGGTCATCTCCAGCTTGTTCTATCAAAATGCCGGTTGCTTGCACTAACATTACACAAGAAAAATCAAGATCAAATGAATAAGGAAATGGCTCACTGATTGTTAATTAGCCTGCAGTTTATTTGAATTGTAAAAAAGAGCACTTTTTTAAAAATTTAGTTTGGTGATACTAGCGTTTGAAATAAGGGCTTTGTCTTGATAGGAAAGGCCTGTACTGCTGAACCATACCTCCCATCCTGGTTTTATGCCGGTTATTTTTAAAATAAGGTCTTGATTCTTGAAGTCCAGGCTCATGTCAGGACTTCAGTCCCCCTATTTTAGGCTTCCTATTACAGCTCAGATGACAGATGTATGTAATCATATCCAGCATCTTTCCATTGAGGTGAAGTTTCATGGACTTCTCTGCCTAGGCTATCCCGGAACCATGATCTTCTCTGTCAATTTCCATACAGCTTGCACCACTGCACCCAGTGTCAGGTTGGGCTAGCCCAGTTCCCAATCTCAGCCTCCTAAATAGTTAGGATTAAAGGTGTGTGAACCACCATCACCTGGCAAGAGAATACTTTTGAAACTTTCAGGATATAAGGTTTATTTTGTTTCTGTATACTGTTTGAGTGTACTATTATTCTACTGGCATGTCTGTATAGAAAACTTTATCTTATACACTATTGTATATTATTATATATCGCATATTATATCATAATATATAATTATGTAATATAAAATATAATGTAACATGTTATATAATTATATGTAATAATTATATAATACATTGCATAATATATATTATATATAAGGCTTATCCCTGAAGAATCTGAATCATAGTTTGAGGTCCCAACTGGTTCTGTCCCTATTTCCCTAATTGTTTCTTTATTCTGAATCTCTTGGTTAAGAAATCTAGACTCCTCCAGAGACAGAAGGAATTCATCAGGCTACATCTTGGTCTGAGGAGTTTAGAGGATACTCCGCTTCTTGCTCCCAACTCCTAAACATTCCCTTACAAACCTGCTCTAGGCACCTCTCTTTCACCGTCCTCCTGGCCCATAGGTAGACTATTAAGCTACAGAATTATGGCAGACTTCATGATGGCTGGGCTATAAACCATGAAAAGATTTTAGCCAAGTTTTTACTTCCCTGCCTAAAAGAAAGAAACTTTTGTGGCATTTCCACTCTGGGGCAATGTGGGAGAAACCTTCCTAGTGATTATTGGTGGGGCAGAGTTATCAGTTCTCTGTGAGAAACTTGAAGGGAGGTTATCTCTCCTCTCCTACTTCTGCAAGATAGTGGCCTCTGCAGCTTTCAGAAAACATTATTTAATTTTGGCCTTATGAGGCATCAGAATACATCTACCTCAGCAATAACAAGCGTCAGCATTATAAAGAAATTCTCAGAAAATAATAGAGAGGTGAATTGGATGAAAGTAAATTATATGCATTATGGAAATAGCATAATGAATTTTCTTGGTACAATTAATGTGCACTATCAAATAGTTCAACAAACTAGTAAAACAAAATCCTTTAGCAAATGAAATTAGTATAATTTTGATTAGAAAACAACTTTTCTGGATTCATTAGTGTTAATAATTAAATACATACATAGAAGAAATATATACATAGACATTTTCAAATGGTGTACAAAAACAAAACAGTGCAAACTGTTACTAAAAATTTAGAAAAGAGCAAAGCATTGGTGGTTCATGGTATAAGCCTACCTGTTTAGGAATCTAAGATCTAGAAGATTGTGGCTCAGTGCCAGCTGGGGCAGAAAAATCCTCAAGATTGTATCTCCAAAGTAACCAGAGAAGGCCAGCCTAGAGACATGGTTCACATGGTGTCAGCTGAGTGAGCATGAAGCCCTGAGTTTAAACTTCAGCATAAGAAAAAAAAATACAGTTTTAAGTTATTTATCAGTTTTTGGAGCCTGTGCATATAATATTATTAATGTGGAAAGAAATTCCATTCCAGGAAAAATAAGCAAGTGTTAGGTCAAAATTCAACTCAACTATAGATGAGACAAATACTGGTTAATTGAAATTTGATTGAGATAATATAGAATTTGAAAATGAATGGAAATATATGACCACATTAAAACTCAGATTGAATACGTAAAATTCTGACCAACTTGTTACTTCAAAGATTTTATTCAAAATGGGGGCTGGGGAGAGACTAAAGATGAAATCCAAATGTGGAAGTTACACAAGTTTATAAGAGTGAAACTAAAATTTCTGTTTTATCATAATGGTTATATAACAAGTTCTGCAATACTCTGTTTTGAAATATCATTTGGTAGCATATTTTTTCAAGTTGAACTATTGCAGTACCGTAACACTGACTAGACAACACTTGGCATTGATGATTAGATAACAATGCTGGTCTCAAACATAGCACTATTTCAATGCAGTAACCTCAAGGAAATAGTTCACATAGCAAAGCCATCTGACTGACATTTGGTCCTTCTAAATTTCAAAAAAGAGATGCTGAAGATGTTTTATTGCATTTTGCAATGGTGGTAAACAATTATAGAAAAGTATTACTTTCTAGAATGTTTCCATTACGGTAACATTATTTTCATTTTTTTGTGTATGAACATACAAGACACATACAGTGGTACATCTACCACACTCCTTAGAAATAAAACTTCTCAGAACCCAGACACTGATGTATAACACTCCCTGGTCAGTTTCTTTAGCCGCTGTCTTGAATTTTTTTCTTCCTTTTTTTCCCCCCAGCACACTGAGGATTGAACCCAAGACCTCACTCTAATGCTAGGCTTTTCTACCACTTGAGCCATGCCCTCAGCCCTTTTGGAGGTTTTTTGGTTTGGTTTTGCTTTATTTCTTCACGTTTGTTTTTAAGACAGGGTTTGCCAACTTTTCCCAGGCTACATTCAAACATAGGATCTCTTGACTGAATCCTCAGTGTATTTGAGATTTACAGGTGTACACTACTAAACCTGGCTTGAATGTTTTTAACGATTCTAGATTTTCTTTACAGTTGTACTACATTTGCACAAACCTCTCGATAGTATGTTAGTCTTTTAAGTTGCCCTGGCTTTTTTTTAGTTTGAAATATTTGAAACATATTAAAACAAAAATTGTACAAATGTTAGAGTATTCTTTTTAATGTAACTGTTAGCTTTATAACCTTGTGGACCAGTATACTGTATGACTTATATACCTGTGTTGTTGGTACAAATCATCACTTTTGTTCTCAGTGGCCTCTGGATTCAGGCAAGCTAGGTCTATGTCTCCGGCAGTCTCCTAGAAAGTCAAAAGTTTGGATGTGGCCCAAACTTGTGTTCTGTGCCAAGGAGTAGCTCTGGAGAGTTGGTGCTGCACACTTCTCTTGAGGCTCCAATCATTGCCTCCTTATTCCTGTGAACTTTTCTACTCTTCTGAGTTGAAGAAGCAGGCTCTTATTGTAGGCTTTCGATGCTTCTAAGCAAACAAGGAAGGAAGTGAGATATATAACAGTCTGGAAATCTACCTTCACCCTAGTCTCTTACTGTTAGCTCAGGCTGCCTTTTGCCCCTTACTTCCACCCACTGCCAGTTAAAGGTAGCCTTTGGCTCCCTCAGGTATTTCTCATTCATTTTTGGTTATTTATTAGAATCAGTATCTCCCTCTAACTTGAATTTTCCCAGCATTGTTATTGGGAATTAGGTAGAAATAGCAAGAAAAACCAGCATTTACTAATTTACCATCTTTAAAAGAAGCCAAAACCCCTGACTCATCTCCTAAAACTAGCGAAAATTAGCAGCTGTTCACTGCTTTATCAATTTTGCCAAGTCATAAATTAGAGGCAAACTGGATTGGAAAGAGAAGGTACACGCAAAACTTCTTGAAGGGGAAGGGGGAAAGCACGAAGGGTACTTGAATGTAAAATGATTCTGGTTCTGCCTTGACACTGCTTAGGATTTGAAGTTTTTACACAAACCTTGGACTTAAATATATAAAACACAAAATTCCAAGAAGTGTGGAGAAAAATGGGAGAATGCAATCAAGAATCCATTAGATATCCTACAAAATTAAGAGAGTGAAGGAAAGGGAAAGATAGATGTTGAAAGGGGTGATATTGATCAAGATATATTGTATTCAACTTTGGTTGGGGGGGCGCTCGGGGAGGATTGGGTGGGGGGGGCAGGGGAAGGATGGGAAGGGGAAACAAAGGAGGAGGCTACAATGCTGATAAGAAATGTACTCATTATCTTGCCCATGTAATTGTAACCCCTCTGTACAGTATTTTCACAATAAAAAAAAGACATTGTATTCATAAACGACTTTGTTAAATGGCAGCTCCTTTGGACAACTACTTAAAAATAATTTTTAAAAATTTTAAGTGTGGACTAAAAGGATTGCAGTGGGAAATGACCTTATTAAAAGGTTGTCTTTGAATGTGAAAATGGGAATTTGGTTCAGAAGATACAACTAGCCTGACTCAAATGAAAGGTTTCCATTGTGAAAACCGAGGGAGTTAGGAAACATCATACTGGGGAAGAGTGTTTGTTATTGGTTGTGTGTGTGTGTGTGTGTGTGTGTGTGTGTGTGTGTGTGTGTGTGTGTGTGTGTGTGTGTGTGTGTGTGTGTGTGTGTGTGTGTGTGTGTGTGTGTATTTGTGTTTATGTACATACAGGTGTAGACAGAGGGAAGAGGGAGAGAGAGAGAAAGAGAGGGAGGGAGAATGTACATACATATTCTTACATTTATATCATATATACACCCATGCATATATATCATATCATATTGAGTAACTAAATGTATGTTGTGTAATTTTACATATAAATCAATTCAATAAATATTTGAATATGCTTGAAGGTGAATTTAATCATTTTGATGTTTAATTTTTAACAATAATTAAATTAAAAACCAGAATTAAATTTTGAAGTATTTGTGACAATTTTGTTTTTGCTTTTTGTAGGCCAGTTGGAATGCCAAAAATGGAAAAAGTCTACTTACATAATCCTAGTTCTGAAGAAACTATTACTTTAGTATCAATATCTGCTACAACATCACATTTTCATGCATCATTTTTTCAAAATAGGGTAAGTTTCTCTGCTTAAAATTATTTCTCCTAAATTTGAAATCAAAAATTGGAATTTTTCATTATTAAATAACTTCATATTGCTATAATTAGAATCTGGTTTGAATGTTTCTTAGATTTCAGTTTGTCCCCTCCTGCAACCTGCTACTAGGCACTAGGGATTGAACTCAGGTCTTTGTGCTTGCTTTAGCAAGTGTTCTACCCCTTGAGCCACAACCCTAGTCCTGTCCCATTTCTTAAGAATTACTACTTATACCCTTAAACACATTTTTCTCACCATGAAACTTGCTAACAAATTAGTACCGAATTTTAAACACTGAAAAATGCAGCATTCTTATAGCCAGTTGTTTTTCTTTTCCTTCTTAATAGGCAGTTCTACAGCCTTGGGTTCATTTTCTGTTGCCAAATAATAAATTACCACAAACTTGATAGTTTAAGACAATATCCACTTAAGGCACACAGTCTGTAAGTTGTAGATCCAGAGAGTTGTTCATCATATCATAGGCCAAAATTAGGATGCCATGAGGGAAGCTTTACTTCCATATATACTCAGAGTGTTTGCATAATTAAGTTCTTTGTGATTGTAGAACTGAAATTCCCATTTGTTGTCATCTATCAGCTAGGACCTCTCAGCTTGACACATCCATTGAGCTCCTTCCTCATTTCCCTTCATACTTTACATTTCTCTGGTTTCCTCTTGTACCACCAGAACAGTAAAGTCATGAATTGCTTCAGGATCATGTAGATGGTTTCCTTTTTTTTTTCTAAGCTGATTGCTAACCTTGATTACATGTGCAAAAGTCCTTTTACCATAGACATGGTAAATATATATAACCACCCCACAGGTGTAATTCTTTTTCAAACTCACAGTCTCAAGGCAGGAATTCCTGAAAGTCATTTTAGGGTTCTACATACCACAAGTATCATCTAAGTTTTTACTTGTCATTTTTGTAGGTAGTATATGAACTTGTTATTCCTTTTAAGGAAGAACTTTTCTCTGAGCAAGATTTGTTAAAGTGGATATCAATTTTTACTTTCAAAGGATACATTAAGCTTTAATGTATAGGTTTCCAAATAAGTAAAAAATAATTAATAAGCCAAGTACCAGTGGCTCACGCTTGTAATCCTAGCTACTCTGGAGGCTGAGATTTGAGGATCAAGGTTTGAAGCCAGCTGGGGCAGTAAAGTTGGTAAGACTTTTATCTCTAATTAATCACCAAAAAGTTGAAGTAAAACAGTGGCGCAAGCCATAAAGTCCTAGTCATGAACAATAAAGTTCAAGGACAGTGCCCTCTGAGTTCAAGCCCCAAGACTGGCATACACGGGCACGCACGCATGCGCGCGCACACACACTCACACACACTCACACACTCACACACACTCACACACACACACACACACACACACACACACACACACACACACACACACAAAAGAATTAACAAAATAGGAACTCTCATAGGGAAGTAAATGAATTAAACTAACTTCATCTCCCCATGGTTTTCACTCCTTTTAAGGACTGTGATAAAGAGAAACTTCTTTTTAAGTATATGTAATGTTAGCTACCATATTTATTTTTTATCATTCTTAAGTTTTTACATTTGTCCTTGCTCAGGTTCTTTTTCATTGTATCTTTTTTTTTTTGGTTGGTCGTGGGGCTTGAACTCTGGGCCTAGCTACTCACTGTCCCTCAGCTCTTCAGCTCAAGGTGAGCACTCTACCACTTGAGTCACAGTGCCACTTTTGGTTTTCTGGTGGCTAATTGGAGATAAGAGTCTCACAGACTTTCCTGCCCAGGCTGGCTTTGAACCGCGATCCTCAAATTTCAGCCTCCTGAGTAGCTAGGATTATAAGGCATAAGCCACCAGCACCCAGCTTTCATCGTATCTTTTTGTGAGGTAGCAACTTCACTAAAACATGATGACAGAATTTTGGTTCTCTTTTCCTTTACATTTATTTTATAAATATACGTATAATCCCAGCTACTCAGGTAGATCTGGAGGATGGCTCAAAGCTAGCTCAGGCAGAAAGCTTTACTAGCTTCCATCTTCACAATGTTTAGCTTAAAGTGTGTCTCAAATAGTTGAGCACCAGCTTAGCAAGTATGAGGCCCTGAGTTCAAATTTGAGTGCCACCAAAAAACTAGTATTTTGTAAGAGTATCAGAATCAGCATATTGCTTTGGATAATAAAAAAATATCAGTTGTTTTGTAGAACTTAGGGAAAACATCACCTTTCTAAATATGCTTAAAATACTTTCCTTTTAGTTATTTTTCTTGTTACCTAAAAGATATTTTTTCAGCTATTGTACATGTGCCAGTCATCTCACATATAAGAACTCTAATGTTGAAAGAAATCTACGTACACAAAAATGAAGAGCTGAGCCCCAAGAGGTTTGCCCCAGTTGTGCACTTTTTCACAATCGTCAAGGTGAAAGTCTAGTGTTCTATCAGCCTGCCTGTGATATGTATAATATTATGCTGCAGAAAATGGTATACATTACAACTATATAGAGAGATATACCATCAGGTATCAATGGAACCCCCTAGCTTTCAGTTATTACAGTGTGCAAACATGTTGGGCAAGCAAAAATGGAAACAATGCAAAACTAGCTCAGGACCCAACTATACATTTTTTCCCCTTTTAACTTACTTTGCTAATTCAAATGATGGTGTTTCTAAACACAACAGCCTTCATCTGGATTAATGGCCAGGGTTTTCACTGCTTTTGTAATACAGAGACTAAAACAAGAGTTGCAAGTACCTTGCTGGGCTGGATAAACATTGTAAATGAGGGGTACTCTAGAGAGCTTGTGGCTCATCAAAAAGGATCAGCCCCACTTGGCTTCCGTTAGCAACTGCCTTGTGGGAATATAGGCCTTTGTGTAGCTCTTGAGTTTTCAAGAAGATTCAGGGATAAGAAATTTCTGTATCTCATAATTTTTACACATTGAAAATTGATTCAGTTTTTAAAAGACAGTGTGAACCAAACAACATAAACTAAAGACCACCCATTTGACTTATCTGGACTAGGTTCTCTTAGGGACCTATTTTATAGAAGGACTTTTTGCAGAGTAATATTTCTGAAAATATTTTAACAAGTAAATGTATATGTAATCAAAAGTTAATAATCGGGTTCCTGCTGTTAGTAGGTAGACTTAAGCAGTGAAAATAATTAAACCTATCAAGATCTACATCTAGATTTTAGTCTATAAAGAAGATAACCTTGCTTTTTTTTTTTCAACTTTATGCTATCCATCTTTTCCTATAGTAAGACACTGAGTTCAGAAGCTTAAGAAGTGGAGAAGGAAGAGGGAAAGAATGATTTCCCTTCCACTTTGGTTTTACGCCACCTATGAGTCTTTGAGGGAAAATGATAAATGTTACTCATGTCCAGGAGAGCAAAACTTTTCTGTATATTCATTTTAATTCTATCTCTATAGTCCTTAGAAATCCCCAGACAGATATTATTTAATAATAAAACATTACCTATAACTCATGAACTTCTTGACTATTAACTTATAATTTCTACATTAAAGAGCCAGTGGGAAATACAGAAAAGTATGATTTGTATTTAAAATGAAAAGTGTTATATCACTATATTTTAATACATACAATTCTCTTGCTAAAGTTTTGACTTTAATACCACCTGAAATCAAGACAGAAATAATAAGAGATGTAGAAAATACAGTCGTGTAACATTTTATTTCTCTCTATATAGTTTTTTGTGTTTACATATTTATTCACAGTTAACTAGTAATTAAATGTTATCCAATTGTAATTAGAGTTATATAATGTTAAGCTGCAACTTAAGCCTATTCCTCTTTCATAGCTAGATTGTATATTGACCATAAAATGGTCAATATTTGTTTTGCATTAAAGAATACAAATTCTTGAGCAGGAAAGATGGCTCAGTGGTAGAGTGCTTGCCTTGCATGCATGAGGCCATGGGTTCAATTCCTCAGCACCACATAAACAGAAAAAGCCCAAAGTGGCGCCATGGCTCAAGTGGTAGAGTGCTAACCTTGAGCTAAAAGCAGTTCTGGGACAGCGCTAAGGCCCTGAGTTCAAGCCCCAGGATTGATAAAACAATAAAACAAGTTCTTAATAGCTATAGTTAATAGACGTATATAGTTAAAATTGTACTGTTTTAATTGTGGAAATGAGATACCTTACACACATGGTAAAGAAAGGAGGTAATTTCTGTGTTTTTTTTTATTTAGAACGTTTTGATTAAATTTACAAACTAAAATTAAGAAAAACTTTATTTCAGTCCATGGCTGAAATTTAAATGTTTCATTCTACTTATATTCATATCATTAGAATAACACTCATAAATTGAAGGTCACTTGTGGATATTTTTATTTTTGATTAGCTACAGGTGCCCAGACATATATTCTGTTTTAGTTTAAACTCTTATCAATGCATGTTATTGTACGGATAATAAATAGACTGAAATAATTCTTATCTGTTTATATGGAATATTATGCACTATAGCTGAGTGCTGGTGGCTCATGCCTGTAGTCCTAGCTACTCAGGAGGCAAAGATCTGAGGATCACAGTTCAAAGCCAGCCCAGGCAGAAAAGTCTGTGAGATTCTTATTTCCAATTAACCACCAGAAAACCGGAAGTGGTGCCTTGGCTCAGGTAGTAGAGTGCTTGCATTGACCTGAAGAGCTCAGGGACAGCACCCAGGCCCAGAGTTCAAGCCCCACAACCAACCAAAAAAAAAAAAAAACGCACTATAGATGTTATATAAGTAAAGCACATTGCAGAGCAGAATGTAATGTCATTTTTATAGAATACAAAAATCTGTGTGGATTTGGGAATATTAATAAGAGCCCGAGTAAGTTACAATTAGATATACTAGATTAACTGGCTGACCTAAGAAGCAAAAAGGTTTGAGGATATTACTTTTTTCACACATCTTTGTACTGTATTATTAAAGTGCAACAAGCACTTACTACTTCTACAATGTGTAACACGTAAGAAAATAGAAATTAAAAAGTTTTGCTGCCAGTACAGAAATAAGAAACTTGCTAATTTAACAAATATATATTAAGTACTAGGCAATTTGGATTTATCTTTGAACAACAGAGACTTTACTCAGCTAGTGCTAACTTTCTGTCTTGGAAGTGTTTTGTTTTCCTTAGATTTTTGGCTAGTTGATTATCTGTATGATAAGTTTAAGAAAGTTTCATTTATCTTATTTTTTGCTTTTTGTCGCCAATAATGCATGAGAAATGTTTCTTCTCACTTCATCCTAAGATGAAAAAGTCTAAATGCTGTATTCTATATGCTTTAATTTATCATTTGGGTAGCATTTTAAGAGTTCTAGCCACAGAGATAAGAGAGGTTTATGGCTTGACAAACTTAAATGCATTTTAAGGCTTAATTGCAGGCAGAATTGAAGTTTGTCTAGTTATAAAACAACCCTTCCGTATTGTGCAGTAGGGCTGTTTAGTTTACTGACTGTAGTATTCTTAATCTGCATAAGAAAATAGAAGTAAGTGCCTTATACGTACTTGCCTAGCCTTCTTTTGTAACTTGAGTTATAGGAACATTTTATACGTGTGTAGATAAATGGCAGAGGTGGAAGAATTGAGGCCTGAATTTATTCTCAGAAAAATATAAGCTGCTGCTTAGTACATCTACATGGAAGGTCCAGCTCCTGCCCAGGTTCTCCCGGATTGTCTGATCATGGAACTGTCTATAATTAGAAGCTGTGTTCCAGCCCAGTGGCTACTAAGTAAACAGAGTCCACAGGAACTGTCTGTTGTGCAGGGCTTTAGGCTGATAATGGGCAGAAATACTATAAACATTGAATATGACAATAATATTTTATCATTTGCATAATAGTATTCCACTACACAATAGTTTGGTTAACTTAAGGCTTAAGTCTTTAAAAGAAATAACCTAGTTTCTTAAAATGATTCTAAGGTATTTGTTTTAGAGAACTTTACTGTAGACAGTAGTGATTTTGTTGTTGTTGTTGTTGTTGTCGTTACCAATTTAACTGTATTCCTTTTCTTTTTCAGAAAATTCTTCCAGGAGGAAATACATCATTTGATGTAGTTTTTCTTGCAAGAGTAGTAGGAAATGTAGAAAATACTTTATTTATTAACACATCTAATCATGGGGTATTTACTTACCAGGTAAGAACCAGATTTAGAACTTTTATTTATTTTACACTTTTATGACAGCCTTTTAAGAGCTTACTTCAGAAACTTTGGGGATAATAGAAAATGTTAGAAGAGTTTAGACTTAGAATATTTTTATGTTCACTATAAATCTACTTATTCAGTTCACACTAATGAACAAATGATCTTAAAATATGTTTTGCATTGTGTTTTGAGGTGCTAGAATCAAACCTAGAGTCTCATGTCAACTAAGCAAATGTTCTACCACTGAGTTGTACTTCTAGGTCTAGATGACATCCAGTTAGCATATACTTGTTGAGAAAACAAAAAGACTGTTACAGGAATAGAGGTGTATGAGGTATTCCTCAACAGACCCTAGTAGTTACAGTGAATCTAGACTGTGTGAGGGTCATGCTTAGTTTGTTCTCATGAGCCTTAATGGCCACCTGTTTTGTCTTTACCATGTCCGCGTGCGTGCGTGCGTGCGTGCGTGCGTGCGTGCATGTGCGTGTGTGTGTGTGTGTGTGTGTAAAATCCTTCTCTAAGTCTTCCTTGGGGGTGTATCTCAGGTCTATTTGCTTTTTTTTTTCCTCTTCACTTCTACTGCTCTCTTCCTAGCCACAGTCACCTCTTACTGGATTGTACTGTGACAACTGTCATCAGCAATCTCTTTTAATCTTTTAGTTGATACCTAGTTTGTCCCAATACTAGAATGTAAGTTTCGGGAAACTAGGCGCCTTATTTATATTGTTTACTATTAAATTACATGCTTCTTATATGCTTTGCCTAGCACATCATAGACACTTAATAAACTTGTCATTTGAATAACTGGCTCACTCTGTTTAGTCACTCTGTTTAGTCAGCCTTGAGCTTTCCACTGTGGGCATGACCCAGAGTTGGGCTTGATGTTTCAGCGTTATCTGAGCCATGAATCCTTGTTTTCATAATTGGTATAAGGAAATCTTTTAACTCTGATTTTTTTCTTTCTGTATGTTCCATCATTTCATGAGGGACTGCTATCATTTCAAGTTGCAATATATTGTAGCAATAATTCCAAATGCTCATATATAAAACAAATCAAATATGTGGCCCAATCTAGTTCGTAGGTGATATTTGGTAACATTTTTTGCATCAAAATTAGATTTGTTAGTTTTACTAGATCAGGCAGTCTCACAAAATGCAACTAATGTGGCACTTGTTTCTTATTTTAAACAGGTATTTGGTGTTGGGGTTCCAAATCCTTATCGATTGAGGCCATTCCTTGGAGCCAGAGTCCCTGTGAATAGCAGTTTCTCACCCATAATAAACATACACAACCCTCACAGTGAGCCTTTACAGGTGAGTTTATGAAGCGGGTTAATCCATTAATGCCTAACATAAAATCTCAACTTGTTATAAAACTTTAAAATAATGAGGTCTTATAGATGTAAGAGGTTAATACTTTCTGTGCAACTTATTGGCCATAAAGGAAATGCAAATCAAAAACAATCTGAGATTCCATCTCATGCCAGTTAGATTGGCCAATATTGTGAATTCAAACAACAAATGTTGGCAGGAATGTGGGGAGAAAGGAACCCTATTGCATGTTGGTGGGAATGGAATTCGTACAGACATTCTGGACAGCAGTCTGGAGTTTCATCAAAAAAAAAAACTAAACATGGCTCTTCTCTACAATAACAGTCCTGGACATCTACCCAGAACACCACAAGCCAGTATACCAGAAAGACACATGCACATCCATGTGCTTTGTTGTACTATTCACAAGTTATAGAAACAGCCCAGAGGCAGCCCCACTGTAGATGAGTGAATCCAAAAAAATGTACCTATAAGCAATGGAATTTTACACAGCCATTAAATAGAATAATAATATGTCATTTGCAGGGAAATGGATGGACCTAGAGTAAATCATGTTAAGTGAGCTAAGCCAAGCCCAGAGATACAAACGACTCATTTTCTCCCACATGCAGAAGCTATATTTAAAATATACTAGAAATGATAAATTATGAAGGACTGTAGGTATTCATACACAGTGAGACCAAAGGAGGATACTCTTAGGAGAGGAACACATAGGCACAATGTTTATGTGTATTTATCAAAACAAACTCCAGGAAATGGAAATGAGGGTTTTGGGGTTTTTTGCTATTGTTATTTTCTTTTCTTTTTGTTCTATTTGTTCTTTATCTGTCTTCTGGAGGGTAAGTGGGCAGTATAGAAATGGAAGGACAAAGAGTGAACAAATGCAGCAGTGGTACTCATTGTACACTATTTTGAAAATGAACTATACAATTTGTGAGTGGAGATAGGAGGGAAAAACTGGGAGAGAGAGAGAGAGTAGGAAGGGATGATGTCCAAAAAGAAATGTATTCTTTACCTGACTTACGTAGCAAAAAAGCCAATTGAGAGCTTGAAGCTCTGAGTTTAAGCCCCAGTACAGGCACAAAAAGAAAAGAAAAGGGAGGAAGGAAGAAAGGAGGAAGAGAAGGAAGGAAGGGAGGGAGGGAGGGAGGGAGGGAAAAAGGAAATGAACCCTAAGATATGTATTCAAATGTTTTTTTTTCTTTCATGCAATTGTTTCTAACACATTTATAAGATGATTTCTTTGTTGCTTTGTATGTCCCTTCCCCACGATATAACCCCTGCTTTCACTGTATTTGATGTCAGTATAATTTTTGGAGGGGAAGGGAAAAACAAATCGTTTAAATAGGGATACAGGTGGACCCATTGCAACAATGAGATGTACAAGTCGTTATGTTGAAAACGAACTGTACAACTTTGGTGGGGGGGGGAGGATGGGAAGGGATGGGAAGGGGAAACAAAGGAGGAGACTACAATGCTTGATAAGAAATGTACTCATTAAAATGTACTCATTATCTTGCCCATATAATTGTAACCCCTCTGTACAGTATTTTCACAATAAAAAAAAAAAGAAATGGGAAATGAAGAGGAAGGAAGATAGGGAGATTTTCCAAGTATGAATAGTAAAATGCTTAGAAATTTAAATTAAAGTAGCAAGAAGAACAGTCTTTCTCTGAGACTTGACTGATGTTGAAGGAGGATAGCTTCTAAGGAAAGCACTCTGGTCCAGTTTTAACTTAGTTTGATACCTTCATCACAAGAGAGGACAATGCTTTTGTGTCCTGTTTTTCTAGTGAAAACATTTTTCTCTTGCCTATATCATCATCATCATTTATGTCCTTTTGCTACTACTACATCATTGTGAATTTTCCCTGTTCTGGTTAACTGTTTCATAGACCTATACTTAAGAAATTCTTTCGGCTTTTTTTTTCCTTAACTGCTGTTAATGAAAAAATAACAAAAGTCCTCTCATTCTGCCAGACCTTGGTATATAAGTTGCCTCACACTGCTGTACTAGGGAAGCTACAGAATATTTAAGGAAGCTTACTCCTTCATCATGGGAGGATGGAGCTTATGAGACTTGGCTCATGAGACTTGGCTCATGCTTAACAATCGATAGTTGTTTAAATGTGTGTGTGAGAGAGACAGACAGACAGAGTTTTGTAGTATTTAATTCAAGATTTACCATGGTACCCACTTCACAGGAGAGCAAAGGGGAAACCAAGGTTGCATTCGAAGGAACAATATAGATAGTTTATCTGGGAATCTACTCTACACCTGGTAGTTCTATAATACCTTAAAATTTGTCATTTGTCCTCAAATTTAAGAAAATGCATCTGATTTATTCTTTATATAAAACAAACATGATTATTCCTGACAATTCAACATTGAATAGTTCATACATGGGTGAAGCAGAAAGAAGTTCCCTCACCTTTCTACTTTACAGTTCTGCTATCCAACGTAATCCAATGATGTTCATCACTTCCTATGATGATAAGAAAATTCTACATCTATTCTGCCCAGTATAGTAATCATCAGCTGTTTATGTCCATTGTGCACTTGAATTGGTACCTATGGTGGCCAAAGCATTAAACACTTAATGTCTTTTTTAATTTAAATGACTGCAAGTAGTTGATAGCTATTGTGTAGACTATATGTCTACAATTCCAAGCCCTTTCTCCTGGTTACCATTCATATCTTCTGTGTCTTTTCAGGCTGTCTGTCTTTTGGGCATATATGTCATTTGTAGGCATATATGTGGGCACACGAGTAAACATTTTTTTGGTGGGGTCTTTTTATGTGAATTGTATTTTGTATGATGTTGGCTTTTCCTTTTATCTAGATTATGCTAAATTAGGACAAATAGTCTTAGTCTAAATATCGAGAATGTGACAACGGTTCCTCATGGTAATGTCATCTTTCATTTTGATTTCATAATTTAGTTTTTGTCTCCATACTGATTTTCCTCATCATCAAAGTAATTTTCTGTTTCCAAACATTGTGCTTGTTTTCTTGATAAAGATCCAGTGACACATATGTGCTGTGTTACATTGTTATGTTGCTGGGGTTTTTCTTATTTCTTTTTTTTTTTCAGAAAAAAAAAATATTCCTTTCCCGTATCAATTATTGTGATTTTACAATAAGCATTCTCTAAGAATAAACCTAGTTCTCAGTAGTTCTCAGCAAGTAGTTCTCAGACAAATCTTAGCTCAGAATTATTTGCAAAATGCTCTACTTTGTTTCAGCAACACATGCATACAGAAAAACAGAACAAAAGTACTTTAAGCTTATACTAAAGCTTTGTAGTTTTTCTTTTTTTCTTTTTTTTATTTTATTGCTTTGTAGTTTTTCTTGCTTTTGTCCTTATCTATTCACTTTTGGAGGACTTCTTGTGTTAAAAATCTCTACACCCCAAGTTAAAGTAAGTTAATGAAAGCATTCTTTTCAAAAGTTAAAGTTACCTGATCTTAAAGGAAAGTTTCATATGATCCATTCTGTTCCCTAGTATTTACTGAAAATGCCTATCTGTAGTGAAGTCCTTAGGAACTTTATCTCTAGTGCCAAACACTGGAAAAAAACTAAATGTCCATCATATGTATATGTTTTTTAAAAAAAAAACTGTTGTAAGGCTGGATACTGATGGCGATGGCTCACATTAATTATTGTATATCAGTAATAACCTCAATAGAGTTGTCTTAAAACAAAGAAAAAAAAAAAACCACCAGCCAGGCACCAATAGCTCACATCTATAATCCTAGCTGCTCAGGAGGCTGAGAGTTGAGAAGCAAAGTTCAAAGCCAGCCCATACAGAAAAATCCATGAGACTCTTATCTCCAATAAACTACCAAAAAAGCCAGATGTGAAGCTGTGGCTCAAGTGATAGAGCACTAGTCTTGAGCAAAAGAGCTCAGAGTCAGCACCCCAAGCCCTGAGTTTAAGTACCACAACTGACCAAAACAAACAACAACAAAAATCCCACAGTGTATTCTGGGGGTATGACTCAGTGGTAGGGTGCCTGCCTAGCATGCAAAAGGACCAGAGTTCCAGTTACCACAAAAATTTTTTAAAATTCTAAAAAGCCATAAGCCATACAGCCATGAATATTGTGATTTTGTTCCTCGTAGAAATAAAATACTTCAACATTCTATTTTTGTTTTGACATGTAGTAATTGTACAGATTTATAGGCATAGTATGACATTTCAGTACATGCTTGCATTGTACAGTGAAAGATGAGATTAATTGTCTTCTGTGTTACCTCAGGCATGTTATCATTTATCTGTTATAGAAAAATTCACAGTCCTCTGCTAGCTCTTTTGAAATATCCAATCAGTTATTGCCAACTGATAGCTGTTTGCTGTTATAGCACCATAGGGTGCTATAGAGTATGAAAGATAATTCCTTTTCCTATCCACTTGCCCTTTATCCATTAACAATCCCTCTCTCAGTCTCTTAGAAAGTGAATATTTTAACACTTTTTTTAGAATTGTTTTATATTTAGAATTATTTTATAAACACACACACATACCATTTTTTTTTTTTGGCAGTATTAGGGTTTTAACTCAGAACCTCCCTGAGTTAGGCAGGAGTTCCACCACTTGCCACTCCCCCAGTCCCGAAATATTTATCTCTTCACTATTTCATGGTTATTGTATTTGGGAATCCACAACTAGAAATTGTGATATATGTGTGAATAAAGAAATACTTGGGAAACTGAAATATATAGAATTTATATTTTTAAAACTTTATTACAAGATAATAGAGTAAGACCAGAGGAAGACAGTCTTAGGAAAGAATCAGATAGGTGCAATACTATATTCAGCTGACCATATAAAATAATATTTATTGAAACAAACTCCAGGAAATAGAAACAAGAGGTTTGTTTGGTTTTTTTTTTTTCTTCATTGCTCTTTTTGTTTTCATTTCCTTTTGTCTTGTTTCTTCATTTACCTGTTTTGGGGAGGATAGGGGGCACAGAAATGGTAGGACAAAGGATGAACAAATGCAGCAGTGATACTCACTAGAACCTAGGTTGAAAATGAACTGTACAATTTGTGGTTGGGGATGGAAGGGCAAAACTGGAAGAGCGTGGGGAAAGGAGTGACATTGTTTAAAAAGAAATGAACTCTGTCTGACTTACGTAACTGTAACCCCTCTGTATATCACCTTACATAAACAATTAATAAATTTTTAAAACTTAATAATAACATAATAAATTGTTGTATTTAGAAAAAAAGAAAATTAAGCTGGGTGCCAGAGGCTCACGCCTGTAATCCTAGCTACTTAGGAGGCTGAGATGTGAGGATCAGAATTCAAAGACAGCCCAGGCAGGAAAGTCCATGGGACTCTCATCTCCAGCAGAAAACCAGAAGTTGTGCTGTGACTCCAGTGATAGAGCTCTCTCCTTGAGCTGAAGAGCTTGGGGACCTTGCCCAGGCCCAGTTCAAGCCCCATGACTGACAAAAAAGTAAAGAAAAGAAAAAAGAAATTTAAATGTCCTGTAATGTTTCCTGTAATCTAGTCCCTAAAGCAAATGTATTCCTTCTAAGTTTAATTTCTAGAGTTACTTTAGTTAAAAATGATACCTTTTTGTGGGCGCTGGTGGCTCATGCCTGTAATCCTAGCTACTCAGGAGACTGAGATCTAAGGACAGTTCAAAGCTAGCAAAGTCTATGAGACTCTTATCTCCAATTAACCAATAGAAAACAGAAAGTGACACTGTAGCTCAAAGTGTAGAGCACTATCCTTGAGCTCAGGAACAGCACCCAGGCCCTGAATTCAATCTCAATGACCAACTAAAAGCAAACAAAAAAAACACCTTATGCTCAAAAGTGATATGACATGATACTTATCCCACATTTATAACTTTAAGGGTATTTTATTGTGCATCAGTAAGGATACCAGACTCACCTCTCTTAACAGCAAGTCACATTCATTAAAAAGAAGATTTTGAATATGACTATCATGTGCTCTTGATCCTAGGTTGTAGAAATGTACTCCAGTGGAGGAGACCTTCACCTCGAGCTCCCAACAGGTCAGCAAGGAGGTACCAGAAAACTGTGGGTGAGTGGAACAGATTTCTGTTGTCTGTGCTAAGAAGAGCCAAACATTTTTCTTAAGTACCCCAGAAACTACTTAACTTATTATCATCTGAAAAACTGTGGATAATTTCTCCTTAATTAATATCTTAGTGCTAAATGTATATCAAATATATTTGAAAATTGGGTAAAAAAGTAAGGGGAAGATACAAGTTGTAAATAGGAACAAACAAAATTGGCAAGAGCTTTAGCCTGCTGTAGGTTAAAGAAGTCATTTCAACTGTTTTCTTAGAAAAGTTGTTTCTGAATCTGATCATTACCATGTGATTTACACTGTGTGAAAGGCTCATATTTTGAAGGTAGAGAATTGTACATAGGCAGGGGAAGGGGATCCTCAGTTTATGAGCACTGTCCCTGAGCTTTGTTTACTCAAGGCTAGCACTCTACCACTTGAGCCTCCACTTTTATCTTTTTGGTGGTTAGTTGGAGCTAAGGGTCAGGGACTTTCTTTCCCCCTGGCTAGCTGCAAACCACAATCCTCAGATATCAGCCTCCTGAGTAGCTGGGTTTATAGGCAAGAGCCACCAATTCCAGGAAAAGGTAGAGAATTTTAAAATTCAGACTCACTGTTGTTAGTAGCATTTGCTACTAACCTACTTGTTTTAAATTCTTAAGTAATCTGCATTTACCTTCAATATTAGTGAATATTTAACAATTTGTATGAATGCTTAAGATAATTATCTTAGAAAATATATCAGATATATAACCAAGTTAAAGAATATACAAGAACCTTATAAAAGAGGATTTAAAATTTTTTAACTGCTATACTTTAATCCAAGCGGTAAATGCAGTTTTTATACAAATGCCACTCAAATCACTGCTCTTCTGTAGTTGAAAACACACTGACTTTGATCCTTTGAGCTTACCCATTATGATTATCAATTTGTCTGTTACACACAGCCTCTTGATTCTGTCTTCTGACAAGTCTCAACCAGTGTGGAGGTGATGTTTTTGAGATGTTTACTTGAACATTTAGAGACAAAGATGTCTGTCAGAGATTTGGTTAGTTCCTGAACAGAAATGCACTAGTAAGAAGTATGTAATGGAGAGCCCATTTATAACATTTCGAAAAAATACTTACCTTGAAATCGTTTGTAAAGCCTTTTAGTAAAAAAAAAATATAAAAGTTTAAATACAATTTGTTACATTTGTATCATAATTACAGGCAGAAACACTAAGAATTTACTTTGTGAAATAATTAACATCTAATAAACACAAGACAATTCAGATTTATAAGTAGTTAAAAACTTATGAACTGTAACAGAGATTAGCATAGTCCTATAATACTTCCAGGGCTACCCAAAAAAAAAATCTAGTAATCCTTATTTCTATAAGCCTAGAATAAGAAAGAAAATCAGCAGGCCTCGATTTTATTCTCATCCTTTTTCATTGTGCATCTATGAGAAAATCCCAGAGAGCAAGTCAGCTTCTAAGAGTTTGTAGAGTCCCTAGAGACCATATCTGTAGGTCCCCCGGAGGGATCCAATCATTTATATTCTACTTTGAGTCTGAAACATTAGGGAAGTAAAGGTAAATGATGACCAGTAAGTTCTAGAACACAAATGTGTCTTAAAAATATGCTAAAAGACATGCAGAGAAAAATTCCAGTGGTTCATAGCAAGCCAGATGATTTAAAAAAAAAAAAAAGAATTATGTATCCCCCAAACTTTTTCAGTATGTCTTCCTTCTAGTGAATGTTTTCTATGTGAATGTTTTCACTACAGGACTAAAAATATGTGCTGATTTTTGTGCCAAAAAAATTACTAATTTTCTTAGGAAATTTTCTTCATATTATAACCTTCTCCATATGTGAAACATATGTGTTTAATTAGGAATTATTATTTCTTAGTATAAAATGATAAAGAACTTTCAGTCCATGTTATCTCATTCAGCAAACAAGGTAATTTTGCAACATTATTAACAAAACATGGTTTGTTCACTTGGCAGGAAATCCCTCCTTATGAAACTAAAGGAGTGATGAGAGCCAGTTTTTCCTCCAGAGAAGCAGATAATCATACAGCCTTCATCAGAATAAAGACCAATGCATCAGACAGCACAGAATTCATCATTCTTCCTGTTGAGGTTGAAGTCACAACAGGTTAGTGGAAAAACTGAAGAAATTTCAAGTTTGTTTTGTTTTCAGTACATTTTATTCTGGCAAAGTAAAAGATAATTGTTGGCTTTTCTTTTTTTTAAGCTCCTGGAATTTATTCCTCAACCGAAATGTTAGATTTTGGTACACTACGAACACAAGGTAAAGAAAACAAACTGCTTTATAGGTCTTTAATATTGCATCTATTTTCCTGCATGGGACTCAGTGCTCCTGGCTGTACTGTATTCTGTATTCAGCTTTGGAAGTTATTACTCAGTGAATTCTGTGATCTGGGATCACATTATAAATATATAATATGGATCTGGGATCCATATTATAAAGACACACACACATACATACCTATGCATATATATACACATTTATGTTCTCCATATTATGTATGTGTGTACTATATGTGTATGCATGTACGGATACATATGTGTGTATGTATGTATATATTATATATACAGATATTATTTATGTGTGTGTATACACACAACTTGTACAAACCTTCATCTGTTTTCAAATGGGTTTCATTGCTTCACAGATGGGAAAATGAGGTCAGGTGATAACTTGAATCTCCTAAGTGGAGACTGAAGCAGAAAGTAGTATCCTAGTGTATTGCATTCCTCACCCATTGGTTATGTTGAACATTTGTTTAAATATGAATTATTATTCTGTGTTATTTTGGTCATTGTTTTAAGAGGGAGCAATTCTTCTAGTGCACTATTTCCTTATGGACAAAATGATTTCTTCCTAATGTTTCTTTTATTAATGTGATTGTTATTTCATATTCTAGAGAAGCTTCAGTTTGCTATCTAATGAAAACAATTCTAACTTGCCATAAATTACAGCTTTTTAAGAAATATTCCTTTTCCTTCATTTTAACAGACCTACCAAAAGTTTTAAATCTTCATTTATTAAATTCAGGAACAAAAGATGTACCAATAACAGTAAGTTTTTATTTGTTCTTTCTCTCTTTCTTTCTAAAATGAAAAGGAAAAAAAACCTCAGAACAGAATTAGAAATAATTAAGCCCTTGCTCTAAAGGGCTTACTGATAGCCTAGAGACTCTTAAGTCTAAGTATGATGCGAGAAACCTAGTCTACCTCTCACTGCCTGAAGTGTAAGAATGAGAGGAAAGTGTATGAACATCTCTAAGCCAGGTTTTAACCAGTGCTCTTAAGGATATCAATAAAGAATTACATAAGAGGCCTACAGATTATAATAAATCAAAGTTCTGCTTTCACAATGGGATGGTTATAAGGATTCCATAAAGTTATTAGACTTAAGGTATGGGTTTTGCTGAGGTGGCTCAAGCCTGTAATCCTCACTACTCAGGAGGCTGAGATTTGAATGTTAGCCAGCCCGGGCAGGAAACTCTGTAAGACTCTTATCCAATTAACCACCAAAACTCCAGAAGTGGAGCTATAGTTCAAGTTGTAGAGCACTAGCCTTGAGCAAAAAAACTCAGACAGTATCCAGGCCCTTGAGTCCAAGCCCCAGGACTAGCATCAAAAAACAGACTTAATGTATGGGTTAGTAAAAATAGGGAAATGAATTGGCAGCAAATAATAATAATGAGACAAAGAAATATGATAGGTAATGGTAGAGTTCTGTTGTAGACATAATTTCTAACTGGCAGGTATATTATAAACTAGTCTTCTCTCTTCCTTCATACACAGAGCACATGATAGCTGTACCTAATAATGGAAGTGGGGCTTATACTATTAGGTGGTTTCAGCCAACAGATAAAAGGCATCTGAAATTTACTTTGGCCCATAGCCTCTGTCCTTGATAAGTGCCCCAAGACACATTCATAGGGAATAATGGAAAAGAAAATCAGAACATTGTTGTTACAACTTGTACTGCTGCTTGAATCTAAAGTCAGAAAACTAAAAAATTATCCATCATGTGGGCTTGAGCACTTTTGTCCATCTATAGCCTAACCCATATTTTACTGTCAGCCTGGAAGAGTAGAGAGCAGAGAGAGGAGAGTATATAAACTGTAGGGACTGAAACAAGAGACAGTCATTCAGTTAGCCTATTGTAATGCACAGTGACCTTCCTTGAGGATAGGATGTGGTTCAAGTCAGATCTTGAGAGATGCTATATACCATTTCTTCCCTCTAGCCAAGTTTTCTAATGTGGTATAGGGATTTGATGGAAAATTGTCAAGCAAACTGGTCTTTTAGTACAGTATATGGACTGAAGGAAATTTCTTTTCCAGAAAACATTTTATAGAAAAATGAAACTGACAGTTAAGAGTGTGAATGGAAAAAAAAAAATGAGCTGGGAATGTGGTTTAGTGGAAGAGTGCTTGCATAGCATGTATGAAGCCCTGGGTTCATTTCCTAAGTACCACATAAACAGAAAAGTCCAGAAGTGATACTGTGGCTCAAGTGGTAGAGCACTGGCCTTGAGCAAAAGAAGCTCAGGGATAGCCCCAGGGCTGACCAAAAAAAAAAGACACACACATACAAAAGAAAAACCATGCAATATTCAGTTTATTTATGAAATGGAATTAAATGGGCCTATCTTCATTTTTTTTTCAATTGCAGTTTTAAGATACACTATAAGTGAATCTTCTTGCCCTTATCATAGGTCAAGCACTAATGCTAGTTTCATTACATGCATTGCCTTGTTAAATACAACTCTAGGAGGCGCATATATCCTAGCTCTCTATATGGCGACACTGAGTCTGCTTTGTTTGCATTGGTCCTAGCTCTCTAAATAGAGAAGCTTAAAAAAGTGACATACTCAACAATAAATTTTTTTTAAAACTCCAAAGTTATAAGACGGTATATTTAAAAGTTAAAGATTAAGTCTTGAGAGGTAGAATGTATGTATGTGTGTGGTTCTGGGTTCAGTCCTCAGCAAAAGGTATAAAGGAGGGAAAGGAACAAGAGAGAGGAAATATATTGGTACTTAGCAATCAAGTCTTGAAGAACATATTATTTTTATAGCCAATATTTCTATTAAAATATAGAGCTGTAAGTCTATATATTTACATTTGTCCTTACATATGTATGTATTTTATTTAACACCCAAAGCCTATAAATTCTCCTTCAGGGGATTTAGTCTCTTTCTAAATACTATTGTCTTTCTCAATATAGGATTACTGATAGATAAGTACCTAACCTGGTAATGGACAGGTACCCATCTTCAAGCTATTCTGAAGTTGTCTAAGACAGAGCTGTAGGGGAATAGTTATTCTAACATTTATAGAACATTAATACTGTATTTGTACAGAATTACTTTGCCTGAGATATCTTAAAAAGAGTGTGTATAGCTGGGCGCTGGTGGCTCACGCCTGTAATCCTAGCTACTCAGGAGGCTGAGATCTGAGGATCGAGGTTCAAAGCCAGCCCGGGCAGGAGAGACCATGAGACTCCTATCTCCAATATACCACCAGAAAACCGGAAGTGGCGCTGTAGCTCAAGTGGTAGAGCGCTCGCCTTGAGCTGAAGAGCTGAGGGACAGCGCCCAGGCCCAGAGTTCAAGCCCCACAACCGACAAAAAAAAAAAAAAGAGTGTGTATAAAGTTTCCTTGCCAATAGATGAATAGGAATCAAAAAATTTACTTATTTTCTGGCAATTTCATCTTTATAACTGCTTTAATTTATGCACAAAATACAATTGTTATACACTAAAAGGATATTTTCCATGTTTGTTTTGTAAGTAGTTTTAATTTTTTTTTTGGATTCTTGACTCCCAATTGAGAGTCTCTGGGTGTTAGTTGAGTCTGAATATCCTGAGAAAAGGCTGAAACTGTATTTAGAACATAGTTGCAAGCTGCCTTTCCTGAGAATCTTGCCATAATTTTCCACTTGTTTTGTCTTGTTTTGTTTTGATCTTTTCTTCTTCATTGTACTGGGACTTAAGTTCACCCTGTCTTTCAGCTTTTTCACTCATGGCTAGCACTTATCACTTGAGCTATACCTCTACTTCTGGCTTTTTGCTGGGGTTTTTTTGGAGGATAAGAATCTTGAGAACTTGTGTGCCTAGGCTGGTTCCAAAACATGATTCTCAGATCTCAGCCTCCTGACTATCTATCTAGGATTACAAGCATGAGCCACCAGCACCCAGCTCTTGATTTTCTTTTTGAGACAGGGTCTCACTGTTTTGCCCAGACTGGTCTGGAACTTGTGATCTTCCTGTCTCAGCTTTCCAAGTGCTAGGATTGCAGGCTAGTGTGTTCTGCTGTGGCCAGCTCCAGTTCTTTATTATCTTTGAGTAAGCAATAGTTAAGTGACTAATACTAAGACAGGTTGCCTGTATAAATACATTTATTGCAAGGTAATGGTTTTGTAACATCTTAGATATTAAGCCAGCAGAATGAACCACTATTTAGGTATTTTGTTTTGCTTTGTTTTTGTTTCTTTAGAAAATGTGTGTTAACTGATTTAAGTTTATCTCTATTGATACTGAATAAGTAAATCAGACCACTTATATAAACCATACATTATCAATTAAATATTTGTTTGCTTCTAATGCAATATATTTTAAGATACTAACATTCAGTGTAAAATCCTCTGGTATGGAAAATCTTGAAGTAGTATATTTCATATAAGAAAAACATCTTTTTCACCATCTATTCTAAGTTCTTTCTATTTGAGCAAAAACATTTCTTAGTTATTTTTTTGCTTGGGTTTGTACAGGCTGATAACACTCAAAAAGTGCTATGGTAGTTACTGATAAACTGCCATTTCAATACCTCAGCATACTGGGATATGGTCAGGGTGCCATTGTTGCTGCCTTATATTCAGTACAACAAGGAAGGAAACAGGGACAGTATTTGTGAAGGTTTTTGGCTAACTTCAGATCTTTATAATAACTCTGATAAATCATGATCTCAAGATAAAAGTGACTAATATTTTTAAATACTTTGAGCCCTGGCTCAAAGTAGTAGAGCACTAGCCTTAGGAAAAAAGCTTAAGGACAGTGCCCAGGCCTGAGTTCAAGCCCCAACAACAACCTCCCCTCCCCCCCAAAAAAAAGGTTAACATTTAGCTGGGCGCTGGTGTCTCATGCCTGTAAACCTAGCTACTCAGGCAGGATGCTAAAATCTGAGGCTTGTGGTTCGAAGCCAGCTCAGGTAGGAAATGTCTATGAGACTCTTATCCAATAAACTGCTCACAAAAAGCCAAAAATGGCTCTGTAGCTCAAGTGGTAGAGCACTAGCCTTGAGTACAAAGAGGCTTAAGGACAGTGCCCAGACCCTGAGTTCAAGGCCCAGGACAAGCAAAAAACATCATCATCATTGAATCACAAAATTTTGTAAATAGGATCATCAAAAATCTACCTAGTCCCCTAGCATGTTTTTTACAGGTGCAAGAAATGAACCTGAGTGTGGACAGCTTACTCCTCCTTATACTTCTGTTAGTTCTGGCTTTTCATAGGTATTCTACACTGTTTTTCCTTCTCTTTGGAAAAAGTATTAATTTGTTATAATAGAATAATAAAAGCAAATGAGACTTTCTTACCTTTGTAGTTTAGTGTTACAATTCAAACAGATTTTTAGTTGTCAATAATAAACACACATACCCCTCAGAATGGAAAAAATATTTAAGTGGTTGCTAATAACAGCAAACATTGATAAGTGAAGATAGTGCTGTGAGCAAATCATTCAACTCCCAGCCTGTCTGAAATTCAATAGCCTATAAGAGGACATTCTCAAAGAAGAAAAACAAAGGCAGATGAAAGAGTGAAAATGCTGAGTCCAAGGCCGGCTACTTAGACTACTAACAGTTCCAACACAGGCATTAGCAAGGACTGTCTTTTACTTATTGCAGGCTTGTAAAGACTTGCTAGCAACTTAAGACTAACCCCAAAGCAAGGCTGAGGGAGTTGCCTTGACAGCACTTACAGTTACCGTAACAGTTAACCTCCTTTCACTGCAATGACAGACATAAGGCAAAAGGGACTGATCTTTTCTTCACATTCTTCTCAGGTGCTTATTGTGCCTTTAGGGGTCTGCCCTTTGATACTTAGTTGGGCAGATTTCTCTGTTGCACAAAGGATGGGTAGGAAGCCAGGATAAATTGCTGGACCTGACTGCTGTCCCTGTTAATCAGCATGCCTGATAAGTTTCACAGAACAGAACAGTGTGCTTTTCTACAAAGAATAACAGACTGACATCAAGTTTGTAAGGACCTTCTAAAATTTGACACATGCCTTAGAGTGTTGAGACCAAGGTTAAGACTCAAAATAAATTATAAAGGAAGTTTTTTTAACAAGATTCATATGCAGTACCACAATTTCATATTTGTGCAGTGGGACATCAAACAAAAGGACCCTGGATAAAGTCAGGAAATGTGGTTTCCAGTTCCACTCCTTGGAACACCATTCTCTATAGTGTAAGTTCCCTTCATTTGTACAATAGGGAAAGAGATTAACATCTTTGAAGTCCTTCCAATTTAATTTGCTGTTAATGAGAATAAAAATTAACCTTTTTTTTTTTTTTGGCGGTTGTGAGGCTTGAACTCTGGGCCTGGGCACTGTCCCTCAGCTCTTCAACTCAAGGTGTATGCTCTACCACTTGAGCCACAGTGCCACTTCAGGTTTTCTAGTGGTTTATTGGAGATAAGAGTCTCACGGATTGTTCTGCCCAGGCTGGCTTTGAACTGTGATCCTCAGATCTCAGCCTCCTGAGTAGCTAGGATTATAGGTGTGAGCCACCAGCACCCAGCTTTTTTTTTTTTTTTTGGTCAGTTGTGGGGCCTGAACTCTGGGCCTGGGCACTGTCCCTCAGCTCTTCAGCTTAAGGCTTGCACTCTACCACTTGAGCCACAGTGCCACTTTCAGCTTTTTCTGCTTATGTGGTGCTGAGGAATTGAACCCAGGACCTCATACATGCAAGGCAGGCACTCTACCACTGAGCCACCTTCCTACTCTCTTAACTATTTTTTAAATATTTGTTTTTCATTTTTGTGGGCTGGGGTTCAAATTCAGGGTTTCACACATGCTAGGCAAACTCTCTACCACTGAGTTACATTCCCAACCCTAGAATGTATTATTCCTTTATGTATGCTATAAAAATAAAGACCTTTTGTGGGATTTTTTTCTGTGATTTGAAGTTCCATTGTTTGAATGGAGTAAAGCAATCAAACCTCTTTCAAGTTAAACATCTCTATAATGTACCTCACTGCTCAGTTCCCTAACTAGTAATGTAGCCCTAGTCCTTAACAGCAGCATATCTCACCCACACAGTCAGGCCCTAGAGATGAAGAGACTATGCCACGAGGAACAAATTTTGCAAAATAGCCCTGTCCACACTGGGACACTCCTAGATGAATGTCATCCTTCACCTTTAGACAGCCTGGTATTATATTTGTGCTATGAATTTCTTCAAGAGGGACCACTTCTTAATTTATCCTCATGTCACCTTCTGTGTTATATGAATTACACATTCATTTGGGAAATAAATACCTTCTAAAAAATATTTTAAAGCCAAATATGGTGTCTGGGACATGTAATCCTAACTGTTTGGGAGGCAGAAATCAGGCCAGTTCAGCTCAGGCAAACAAACAAAAAAATGAGGTTGCCATGCTCCATCTTAACCAATGCTAGGTGCACACACATCATCCCAGTAATGTGAGGAAGCAAAATAGGAAGTTTAAAATCTAGGCAGAGCATAAAGCAAGACTCTATCTCAAATATAACCAACTCAAAAAGAGGATGACAGAGTAGCTCAAGTGATTGAGTGCCTGCCTAGTAAGCATGAGATCCTGAGCTCAAACCCTAGTGCCAACAAAACTTGAACCCAATTATATGTTTATCTTTAGGTTCTTCTATTCTCTCATCTGTCATACTTTTTCTCCCTGTACCCATCATTTTATTTCATAAAGATATAAAGAAATGACTTTGAAGTTTTACCCATTTCACATATTTCACTTAAAGCTATTATAAAAGTTAATTTTTGTTATTCTTTTCTAGTATACTTTATAGTATAGACAAATGCCTAATCAATTACACCAAATTAATGCTATTTTTTTCTTTGTAGAGTGTTCGACCTACACCACAAAATGATGCTATAACGGTACATTTTAAACCAATTACATTAAAAGCTTCTGAAAGTAAATACACCAAGGTTGCAAGCATTAGTTTTGATGGTAAGTATTTGCTTTTTTGTGTGTGTGCCAGTCCTGGGACTTGAACTCAGGCTTGGGCATAGTCCCTGAGCTTTTTAGCTCAAGGCTAGTGCTCTCCCACTTGAGCCACAGCTCTACTTGGAGCTTTTTTGGTGGTTAATTTGAAAATAAGAGTCCCATGGACTTCCTTCCCAGGCTGATTTTGAACCACAGTCCTCAGATATCAGCCTTCTGATTATAGCCATGAGCTACCAGCGCCTGCCTGTATTTACCTTTATTTTTCTTTAATATACTGATGTTATTTTGATAAGCTAAAAAACAGCTATGTTAACATATTAATAGATAAATCCAGACTCTTTAAGTCAGATTTCACATTAATGTTTTTCCCCATAAACCATCATAAACTCTTACTTGATTGACTCATGAAAGAAAAGACTAACTTCATAAAGCTAAAGCACTGTTAGAAGTTGGGAAAAAAGTATTAGTAATAGATAAACATTAACAAATACATTAGAGTTGGGGTATTTTTTGTAATCTAGTTAGGCCAGTTTACAAAATTATATATGTGTATGTGTATTGGCTATATATAAATTTGCAATATGTTCTAATTTGCCTTAACTATGAAGTATTAATTTTTGTAATTAAGAACTATTGTATTTAAATTTCAGAAGCATATTTATGTTTGCTGGCAAAAGTATCTGTAGCATTGTAATGTTTTTTATATATACTGACTTTTATATGGAAGACAGAAATTCCTTCTTAGCTATTATTTCAAATATGTATATTCTGTCATTTGAAATGTTAGCCCAGATTTTGTGTGTGTGTATATATGCCAATCCTGGCAGCACTCAACATGGGCTCTGTCTCTGAGCTTTTTTGCTCTAAGCTAGCACTCTACCTCTCCAACTATATCTGCACTTCCAGCTTCTTTGGGTAGTTAATTGGAGATAACAGTTTCACAGACTTTTTTACCTGGCTGTCTTTGAACCACAATCCCAAGTAGCTGGATTACAGATGCAAGCCTGTAATCCTGTAATCTGGAGTCCAGCTAATCCAAATTTTAACAGCCAGTTTTTATTCAGTTTTGCCTAGTTTCATGGAAACTTACTGAATTTGCTGTCACAGAATTTTTAAATAGTGACTTAGCAGCTGCTTAATTGTGTATAAATTATATTAAATGAGAACTAAAAGTCTGAATAGGGCCTTTCTCATAGGGATCCATGCAAGTGAGAAGCTGTGAAGTTGAAACTTCAGCTTTTCATAAAGCCATGTCTGCTCAGAACCCACATTTTGCAGCTCAGTCCCTGTGGTATAATGAGAATAATAGAACCCCTGTGGTGTTACTCCTCATCCCTGGAGAGTTCCAGAGGGGATCTGGAGCAGTGACACTGATCATTGCTGTGCTAGCCTTAGGACCAGCAAGAACTCCCAAGGAATCAAAATTAGATAGACAGTGCACTTTAATAATGCAGATGTCAAGAGTTAGTGTTATAGGGGGTGTTGAAGCTATAGTTACTTCCAAATGTGTGGTAAATAGACTCTATGCTGCTAAAGGACCACATTTGTGAAAATAATTGTCAGCATCAGCAGGGACATACAGAAGAGAAAGTGACTAAAAGTAATTCCTGAACCTGAGAATACTTAGGGTGACTCACCTTTTGAATTTTAAACCCAAGGAACAGGGTTCTATTCATTGGCCACACTTGTACAGTATAACTCTCCCATTCTTTAGAGTGCCAGGCTCTTCCCCTTTAGTTCCTTATTGGTACTGCAGCAAATATCTTCATTGTGATAAATATGGAATCATTAATGTGGGGGTTTTTTTGGATCTGAATCTAAAGTAAATCCTCCTCCCTTCTCCTCCCTTCCTCACACTAAATCTGATCTCACCAGAACCCACATATATTTTCTTAAATAAATATATCCCTCTTCTTTCTTCTCATTTCATCTCTCATCCTTTTTCTTCTTCTCCCCTTCTCCCCATCTCCAAGTAGCTAGAATTCTAGTAGTGAGCCACCTCACTCCAACTTAAAAGTGATTTTAATGTCATAGGGAAACACCTCCACTTTCCACTTCAGCTACTACCACTCCAGGGCCCAACAAAAAATACTTCTGAAATTGCTGTGAAAATCAGAAAGTGTGTTTTACTTTAGATTATACCTTATGTAAGTTAACTATGATGTTTTATCTAATAAGTATCTTCCTCATAAAAAAAAAAAAAGGTGCTGGTAGCTCACCCCTATTATTCTAGCTACTCAGGAGGCTGAGATCTGAGGATCGTGGTTCGAAGCCAGCTGGGGCAGGAAAGTCCATGAGACTCTTATCTCCAATAAACTACTCAGAAAAAAGCCAGAAGTGGTGCTTTGGCAAGTAGTAGAGGGCTAGCCTTGAGTACAAAGAGTCTTGGGGACAGCATCCAGGCCCTGAGTTCAAGCCCCATGGCTGGCAAAAAAACAAAAAACAAAATCACTTGTTTTTTTAGCCGGTTTTCTGAGATTTTGTTTAACCAGTTCATGTGCTAAAATTTAACATGACATGCTACTGTAAAAGGTCTGAATTATGGCCCTTTTAATCAGCCTTATATTGAGACAAATTATGAAAACTTAAAAGTACCTAGAAATGGCTAGCAAGCAAAAAGAAATAAGAGGCTTAATGGGAAATTTAAAAACCTAGTTACCATGATCAAATACTAAGTGCCATACTCTTTCTTTGTTCTTTATTTTCCTGAAATGGATTACCCACATTTGCTAAACTCATATGTAAATTCTTCTCACAAATGCAAGTGTGCTTAAAAGGAGGATAAAAATGAAGAAGTTCTTTATTTGCTTTGAAAGGAAATGGATACCCTGGCTAGATCCACTGAATCAGTTTATATAATTCCAGGTGGGATTATTCAAAACTATGAAAACCTAAAGGTTTGCTTCCACAGTGAGGCAATGTATGATGATATGATCTGATTTCTTATTCACACTGCTCTTAGGCGTAGCTAAACTGAGAAATCAGAGCTCATTACCCTCGATCTCTGCATGCATCACACTACTTTATTGGTCTTAGGTAGCAAATCTTTGCTTATATGAGCAATGTTTTTTGTTTTTTGTTTTTTATTTTTATTGCTATACTGTCAACCAGTGGTTCTCAAGGGAAGGGCAGTTTTGCCTCTCGGGGGACATTTAGTAATGTCTAGAGACATTTTTGGTTGTCCTAGCCAGAGGAATGATATTAAGACCTAGAAAATAGAGGCTTTGTTGCTGTTACACATACTACAGTTCACAAGATAGCCCCTAAAACAAAGAATTAGACTGGACTAAAATGTCCATAGTTTTGAGGTTAAAAACCCACACTGGAGTTAAGTAAAGCTGTTCAACACATGTGGCTATAGAGAGTAACTTAGTACTATTTTTCTTAATGATTTTTTTTCAGTCCACAGAAGTCACTTATTTTCTAGTAGTTAAAAAAAAAAGTGCTGGGTGGCTCACACCTGTAATCCTAGCTACTCAGGAGGATGAGATCTGAGGACCACGGTTCAAAGCCAACCTGGGCAGAAAAGTCTGACATTCTTATCTCCAATAAATCACCAGAAAACTGGAAGTGGCGCAGTGGCTCAAGTGGTAGGGCACTAGCCTTGAGCTGAAGAGCTGAGGGACAATACCCAGGCCCAGAGTTCAAGCCCCATGACCAGCAAAAACGAAAAAAAAAAAAAAAAAAAAAAAAGAACAAGAAGAAAAAGAAGCCAGCCATTGGTGGCTCATACCTATAATCTTAGCTACTCAGGAAGCTAAGATCTGAGGATTACAGTTCCAAGGCAGTCTGGAAAGAAAAGTCTATAAGATTCTTATCTCCACTAAACTAACAGAAAAAAGCCAGAATTAGAGCTGTGGTTCAAGTAGTAGAGCACTAAGCCTTGAGCAAAATAAGCTTGGGCCCAAGCACTGAGTTCAAGCCTTAGGACTGGCACCCAAATAAATAAATAAATAAATAAAGACAGATTTTTTTTTTTCAGCTTCGAGGGCAAAAAAGCCATCTCAGTTTTCTGGGAAAATAACTGTTAAAGCAAAGGAAAAGACTTACTCTAAACTTGAAATACCGTATCAAGCAGAAGTCTTAGATGGGTGAGTTTCTTCTTCAAGTAAGCTTTATAAATTTTTTGCTAATTAGTGAATTCCATTTTCCTACTAAGTAACCTAGTAGGAAAAATCATACCCAAGTTCATCTAAACTTAAAGGATTCTTGATGAAAAGTACAACTGTAGCTGAAAGAAAAAATCCTGTATCTTGTTTATTTTTTACTTTCTTAGAAGAAAAAAGTAAGTGTGGTAGTATGACTTTTGTTGTAATTATTTATTCAAAAGTGAATCTGATACTTTTTTTGAAAATAATAAAGCACTTGAACCATTTCTTTCTATCCTTCTTTTGTAACATGTAAGTCTTTGTGGCTTGCTACTCAAGTATTTTGTGAGTTAAAAATATCAGTATTCCTTTATAAATTCATAAGCATGTCTAGAGTTATTCTTGTAAGTGGATAGTAACATGTAAATCATTTTCTGATTATACTTCAACCAGTGAATTTTATTGATATGCAAGTTGGTAGGTATATATTTTTACAAGGCTAGTTGCACTTTTATTGATAAACATGATAAGATTTTGGGTCATTGTTGATCCTGATTATTTGTTATATGTAGTTCATTGAAGAATAGTTCTTACTATTGCATTGCAGTATTTTGTAAGATATGTCTTGTTCTAAATTGTATAGTCACGTTACAATATTCTATAGTTCTAATATGATTATAATCCTTAAGGCTAAGTATAAATTATTCCAACAAAAGAACAGGTTTTACATTAACATGTGGAAATAAAAATTATTTATTTTGTTTTTGTTTTCTCTAAATAGTTATTTGGGATTTGATCATGCTGCAACATTATTTCACATCCGAGACAGTCCTGCTGATCCTGTGGAGAGGCCAATTTACCTTACTAACACTTTCAGCTTTGCGATCCTCATTCATGATGTGTTGCTACCAGAAGAGGCCAAAACAATGTTTAAAGTATGTCTAGGAATCCTCGTGTTTTTTATTTCACTGTTCTAACAACTAAATGATACTGACCCTTTTTTTTCTCCCCCCTCATTACCTAGGTTCACAACTTCAGCAAACCAGTCTTAATTCTTCCTAATGAATCAGGATACATTTTTACCCTGTTTTTTATGCCATCCACATCATCCATGCACATAGATAACAACATTTTACTTATTACCAATGCTTCTAAATTTCACTTACCAGTACGGGTGTACACAGGCTTTTTAGATGTAAGTATGCTTTTTCAAAAATTTTATTATAAAAATGCTGTACAGAGGGGTTATAGTTACATAAGTATGGTAATGAGTACATTTCTTGTCCAACATTGTTACCCACTCCTTTAATTTTCTCCCACTATCCCTTTCCTCCTCCATTACTGTCCCCCACCTCAAGTTGTAAAGTTCATATCCAACATAGTGTCTTGTGAGTATCATTTTTGCATTGGGTCATCCTTTGTCCTCAATTCACCATTTTGTTCTCCTTTCCTTTCCGAAATCAGATAAATGTACAAGACATAGGGTACCAGAATCAAAGACAGTGATTGCCAGGATAAACCAAAGGAAAAAGAAAAATGAAATAAAACAAAAAGAAAGAACTTGATACAGTACATTGATAACAACAAGGACAACAACCAAAAAAAAAAAAAAAAAAGACATGTTGTTTCCATGTCTTGGAGTTCATTTTAATTACCATCATTTTATATGGTCATATGTACATAGCTATTGAGCTATTGTGATCATCTGCTAGGACTATCCTAGACATACACTTAATTATTACAAATGAGGGAGACCATGGAGCCTATGTTTCTTTGAGTCTGGCTTATTTCACTTAATATGACCTGTTCCAAGTCTTTCCATTTCCCTATGAATGGAGTGATGTCATTCTTTCTGATGGAAGCATAGAATTCCATTGTGTATATGTATACCATTTTTTCTTGACCCATTCATCTATTGAGGGGCATCTGGGTTGGTTCCATATCTTAGCTATGGTAAATAATGTTGCAATGAACAGAGTTGGGTTAGTAGCGTTAGGGTGGCCTTGCTTGTGATCATTTGGATAAATGCCCAGGAGTGGGATTGCTGGATCATAGGAGATGTTTAGTCATTTGAGGAACCTCCATACTGCTTTCCAGAGTGGTTGAAACAGCTTACATTCCCACCACAGCCCTGCTAGCATCTTTTATTGTTTTCTTGATAATGACCCTTCTAACTGGGGTGAGGTGGAATCTCAGTTTGGTTTTGATTTGTATTTCTTTAATGGCCAGAAATGTTGAACATTTCTTGATGTGTCTATTGGCCATTCTTTTTCTCCAGAGAAGTCTCTTTTTAATTCTTTAGCCCACTTACTAATGGGGTGGGGTGGAGGTTTCTTTCAGGATTTGTTGTTGGGAGTTTAACTTTTTGAGATCTAGGTATGCAACAGACAAAGGCTTGTCTTGTACAGCTAGTGAAGATCTTCTCCCAATCTGTGGGCTTTCTATTTATCTTGCTAGCTGTGTCCTTTGCCATGCAGAATCTCTGTAACTTAATGCAATCCCATTTATCTAGCCTTTGATTTGTTGTGTTTCTTTAGAAAGTTTTGACCTGTGCCGAGGAGCCCTAGCATATCCCCTATCCTTCTTGTAATATTTTCAGGGTCTCTGCTCTTACCTTGAGGTTTTGATTCTGGTGTAGGGTGATATATATGGATCTAACATTAGTTTTTATATGTATATAGCCAATTCTGTCAGCACCATTTGTTGAGGAGGCTCTTTCTTCCATCTGATAATTTTGGCTCCCTTATCAAAGATTAGGTCTGTGGAATAATGTCTGGGTCTTCAATTCTATTCTATTGGTCCTCAGACCTGTTCCTGTGCCAGTATCAAGCTGTTTTTATAACTACAGCTTTATAATAGAGTTTAAAGTTTGGTGTTGATATTCCTCTAACACTGTTCTTCCTGCTAAGGATTTTTTTTTTTTTTTTTTTTTTTTTGCTATTCAAGGTCTTCTATTGTTCCATAAGAATTTTTGGATTGCTTCTTCTATTTCATTAAAGAATATTTTTGGGATATTGATAGGTATCACATTGAATTTGTGGTACTATCTACCTTTAAAATGTGAACTCCTAACCATCTTTTCTGTTCTCAGATATTGTTAGGTAATTGTATAGCATTCTCTTAAGCTCTCACAAAGTAAGCTAAATTCCTTCCTTGTCAGTTTTTCAAGATACAGTAACTACCTCCTTATTATCAGAGGACATATATAAGTCCCCCCAATGAGTATCCATGTTGTCTGAGAGTGTTTGGCTCCAGAATCCACTGTAGTTGTCACAATTTGTGGATGCATAAGTCTTGTTTATTAAATAATACAATATTTGTATGTAGTCAGTGAATTCTATGGATGTGAAACCCACAGATAAGGAGAGCCAACTATACATAATTTTTTTTCTGTGGTTAGCAATGATTGTTTAATATATAAATTAAGCACAATAAGATATAGATTAACAGGCTTAGAATATTGCTTAGTGGTAGAGTGCTTGCCTAGTATGCATGAAGCCTTGGGTTCAGTTCCTCAGTACAACATAAACAGAAAAGGCAGAAGTGGCACTGTGGCTCAAGTGGTTAGAGTGGTAGCCTTGAGCAAAAGAAAAGCTCAGAGACAGTGCCCAGGCCTTGAATTCAAGCTCCAGGACTGGCACCCAAAAAAAAAAGAAATTAAGAATAAATAATAAACTAGGATTTATAACAATATATTGTAATTAAATTATTATTGCTTTTTCACTTAAATACTTTTTTTTGCTGGTCCTGGAGCTTGAAATTCAGGGCCTGTCCCTGAGCTTCTCTGTGCTCAAAGCTAGTGCTCTACCACTTGAGCTTCAGCACTTTTGGCTTTTTCTGAGTAGTTTAAGAGTCTCATGGACTTTCCTGCCCAAGCTGGCTTCAAAGCATGAGCCTCAGATTACAGAACTCAGATCTCAGCCTCCTCAATAGCCAGGATTACAGGCATGAGCCACTGGCATTCAGCTTAAGGAAATACTTTATGGTTTCTCTTTTTCATATTTGAATTGCTAGAAACACTGCAAAATAAGAGTTTCTTAAACACAGGTACAGTAACACAACAACAGGCAAATAGCTCGAATAGCTAGTAACTGACAAATGAATAGTATGTATAGCACAGAAATGTTGGAGAAAGGAATAATTCACATCCCAAACCAGGATAACACAAGATTTTGTTGCACTATGCAGAATGGCATGCACTTGGAAACCTGATGAATTGTTTACTTGTGGAATTTTCCTTCTTAGTATATTTCAGCTGTCATTGATTCATCTCTCCTTATAATACAGTTACTTCCTCTAGTTACAAACTCCATTTAAGTGTTTCTCACATTCTGCTTTCTCTTGGTTTTGCTTTTGAATTGTTGCAATGATGGGAAATCTAAAAAAAAAAAAAAACTAAATGGAATAAATAATAGAAAAAAGATGCATAAGGAAGGTTAAAGAGGCAATTTTGTAGGGAAGAAATGACCAAAGTCAGGAAGTACCAAACAACAACCAATGAAAAATGGAAGTAAGGATTAAGCAAGTATATACATTAGGAAAGAGTTATGCAAATACAATACAGAAGGAAGAATAAATGTCCTCCTAGTATGGAAAAATGAACCAGGGGAAAAAAAATCTGGATGTTATGAGGGCAAACAATGAAACAACTTCAGATAAGGCATAAAGCTATTGGGAAAGTTTAAAGGTATGATAGGACATATGTAATGCTCCAGCAAGTCAACATCAATTAGTATCATTGTTAGAGTAAATTAGACTTTGCCAGAAAACCATGCAGACATCCAGGTACAAAAAAACAAAGAAAAGTTATATTGCCAGCAAAGGGACCGGAAAGACCCCTTCTCACAAGAGAGGAGTGAGAAAGTGCAGGCTATTGTCTGAGGTGACCTATATAACCTACTGGAGCTACGAGGGGCTAGGAGGCGGAGACCCGAGTGTGAACACGTGGACCAGGGGCTTCATCATGGCAGACTAGGATTTATGGCTGCTGCACCAGTAGTAAGGGGCCCTGTAGCTGCCCAGACCTGAAGGTCACTCTAAGGGGCTCTTGCTGCCTTATATGGTGGTAGCTGCCTCAGAGAAGTGCCATCTCAAGGTAGAGGGGGTTGGAGGCTGATTATTTACTGCCTTTACTAAATGAGCCTAGTGTTGCCTAGGAAGGGAGCATGCCAAGCTGTGGAAGGGGGGAAGTAGCATAGTAAGCTTTGGGAAGGGGGCTCATTGGCCTAACAATCATAGAATTGAAGGGAGTCTAATTATTATCCCAGTCCTTCATATTTTGTTTCATAATTCATATGTGAGTGTCCACTGAGACCACAGGTTTTTGTTTTTGTTTTTTTGCTTAATCACCAGGGGTTCCATGTAATCTTTCCCAGTATTTAGCCTCTTTCTTTTGTGTAACTTCAGAGGAGAAGTGGCTGCTTTGTTGAGAAGCAGTTTCCATTCCTAGTTGGTCAGAAGATTGTATTAGTACAAAGTTCTTAATTGTGTTTTATCTCTGTATGTATTTATACATTAAATGTAGAAATTGCGAGCTCCAGTGGCTCATGCCTATAAGATAGCTACTCATAAAGCTGAGATTTGAGGATCTTGGTTTGAAGCCAACACTGGCAGAAAAGTGAGACTTTCATCTCCAGTTAACCACAAAAAGACAGAAGTGAAGCTGTGGCTCAAGTGGTCAAACACTGGCCTTGAGCACAAAAGCTCAAGGACAGTGCCCAGGCCCAGAGTTCAAGCCCCAGGTCTGGCAAAAAAAAAAAAAGTAAAAACTCTAATCTTACTATAATCACTTCCTTTTGATAACATGCTATAACACAAAGATAGCTGTATATTTAATTCAGTTCCTTTATCTCATTCTAGTACTTTGTGTTACCTCCCAAAATAGAAGAACGTTTCATAGATTTTGGAGTACTGAGTGCTACAGAAGCAAGTAACATTTTATTTGCGATTATAAACAGCAATCCAATTGAGGTAAAAAAAATTGTTTTTATTCTAAATTACACTTAAGGGTTTTATACTTGTGTTGTGATAATCACTTCCATGTTTTCTCTTTTTATAGTTGGCTATAAAAAGTTGGCATATCATAGGAGATGGTTTATCAATAGAACTTATAGCTACAGAAAGAGGCAATAGAACTACAATAATTTCAAGCCTTCCAGAGTTGGAAAAATCTTCCTTATCCGACCAGTCATCAGTAAGTACGCTTTCTTACTGTTAACTGATAATAATATGGATGCCTAAAACTAAAAGTTAGTGACAATGAGATGTACAAAACACTATGTTGAAAATGAACTTTACAACTTCAGGAGTGGGGGAGTAGGTAGTTGTGGAGCTGGGAAGGAAGGGATGGTAGGGGAAAACAAAGGAGGCAGCAATGCTCAATAGGAAATGTACTCATTACCTTGCTCATGTAACTGTAACCCATCTGTACAGCATTTGTACAATAAAAAACATACAAAAAAAAAAGTTAGTGAGACCATCATCTTAACAAATAAGCAGGACACAATGGCACACATCTGTGATCCCATCTACTTAGGAGGTACAGGTAAAAGGATCAAAGACCACCCAGGCACAAACATCAGATCTTACCTGATAAATAACTAAGGGCATAGCTCACTACCTGCATAGTAAGCCCAAGTCCCTAAGTTCAAGACCCTAGTACCATCAAAGTAAAAAAAAAAAAAAGAATGGATGTCTAAACTGCAAATAAAAGACCATTACTGTGTTGCATACTTTAATATGTTATGTAATTCTTAATAACATTGGTTATGAGATATTGAAAGGACTTTACAGATAATCTACATCAGCCCTCTGAACTCCGATAGGGTTGGTCAACCTTATTGTAACAAGTTGCATGGGAAGCAAAATGTCATTATCTTTATGTAACACGGTATCATTACAGGAGAAATTCCCATAGGTACTAAATAACCCTTGTGTGTACCGAGAAAACAAAAGTTTCCTGAATATTTGGAAGAATGTTTTTCAATCAGTCAATTGTGTGAAAACGGTCTTGAAGGTTTTCTGTATTAACAAGAAGAAAGTATCAAACATGGAAGCAAAAATTGGTCCCTGTATACTTTTACTCTGATAAACATACATAATTTGATACTAAGAACACTAAAGAAGAAAAGCAGCTCACTCTCTTCCCTCATCACTATAGAAAAAAAGGAACTCATAGAGTGGAGACCTGCTGATAAAAGAATTATTAGGACTACCTCCTGTCAAATATATCTCATCTTTAGGTTAGAATAGAAGTTCTTGGAAGTAATGTTACAAAAAGGAAAGTGCATGTTCTTATGTTTATTTGTCCTTTGTTAAAAACTGTGCTTCCATGGAATGTCACAATTTGAGGTTTTTAATATGACAAACCTTAACATAAATAAAGCCAGTTAAACAACATTAGAGTTACCATGAGAATCTGAAGCAGAAATAACTGTGTATGTACTTGTCACTAATGTGACTTAGCTGGTGAGCTCTTCAGCCTTCACTTACTTTGGTCACACAGAAAAGGGAAAGTCAAATCAGGAGCTCTGCTGGCAAGAGGCCCACACCTCTCCTGACTTGGCAGGTGGCAATCTGACTGCTCCTTCTGAAGCCAGTATTCTGTGTGGAACATGGTGTAATTATCAAGGAATGGATATTACTTTAGATGTTTATACATGATGTAGTGTTTCAGTTTCATACTAGCATATATTAAGATTTAGAAAGTAGTTCTATCATTCTAGCCTTCCTTTTCACTTTTATAGGAAACTTAAACTTTCAGAGATAATGAATGTTACTTCTACTACATACAGGTAATACTAGCATCAGGATATTTTGCAGTATTTAGAGTCAAACTTAATGCAAAAAAACTAGAAGGGATTCATGATGGAGCCATACAGATCACCACAGACTATGAGGTAAGGGCCTTACTGGGGGTCTGAACAATTCAGTCCTTTTTATATTTTTGTTCATTTCAACTGATACATAAGAACTGTAAATATTTCTAGAGCCCCTTATTTTTACAGGAAACAGATCTAAATATACTCATTTCATATCCTGAAAACTGAACTTCTGAGTCATTTTTGGAAGATTGATGTGATTTTTTTTCTGATAAAACTGAAACTTCTAAATAAAAATACTACCTTAGAAAAATGCCCTTAGTGCATTCAGAATTACTCTGTTAGAACCTCACCAGATGGTTACAACCTCTTACAGGACTTTAGAGTTACATGTCTACAATTCTTCCTGTCGTCATAATTGTCCTGTTTGACAATTTTAAAAAAGAGGGCAAAGTAGGAAAACCATTCTTTAACTTGAATTCTCAGAGTTGATAATTATAGGAGTCATTTTAAGTCAAAGCGCAAACAAATCATTGAGCTCCTTTTTATAATAGACTCTTTCTTGAGTTTACATCCTTAGGTTTGAATGGTTGTATTTCTCTTTTATGGATTTATTTCTACAATATAAACATTTTTAATTTAACATTTAAAAGCATTTTGGGAAGAGAGGTAAATTCAACAAGTTGCTGTCTTTATCCCCCTACATATTTAATATGCACAACCTCCTCATGAAAGAAATCTAACTGCAGAATAAACAGAACTTTTCATTTAATAGGTAATTCATTGGTAATGTGTCAATTAAGTCCAAAAGAGAGGAATTCATACTTTCTATTCATTCAGATGTAGAAGTAAGCCAGACAAGAATGACTGGCACCTGAAATCCTAGCAACCCAGAGGCTGAGATTTGGAGGATCAAAGTTTAAACTAGCCTGTGCAGAAAAGTCTGTGACCTAATCTATAAAAATAACAGGCAAACAGGCAAACTGGTCTGAAGACCCAGAAGTAGAGTACCAGTCAAGCAAATAAGCCAAGCAAACTTGAGGTCCTGAATTCAAATCCCTGTATCACCAGAAATAAAAAGAAATTATAAAATTACATTTCAAAGTTAAGACAGATTTTTGTTGCATGGATGAAGTAAGAATAAATATCCTCTAGTATCACTTCATTTCTAACTCATTTGTAATGGATTGTTAATTGAGATTTCAACTCCAGAATGTTCAACTTTTAAAAAAATTGAGTTGATATCTATTTCTGTGTACAAAAAAATAGAGAGCTATATATAGATAGAAACTGCTGAAGTTTTACATCATTTCAGGAGTATAATTTTCTTTTTGAAATTAACCTACAAAATAGCTATATTTTTAAAATCTATCTGCATTTTCCCATTATTTAGTCTTATTAAGTATGTTTTCAATGAATGACTGAATGGTACATGGAAATTTATTGTATTTCAATATATTTTATGGAAACATTGAACAGTTTATTAAATAGTACTCAGGGCAATTTTAATATTGGTTTTGAATTGGTCATTGCCAGTTCAGGTCCCAAAATGAGCTTTATTTTTCAATCCCTAGAATAATGTAGTAATTGTTAAGCTCATTATCAGACTTAAACACTGACAAATGGTGGTCTGTCTTTTCACTTTACAGATCCTAACTATTCCTGTGAAGGCTGTGATTGCAGTGGGCTCTCTAACCTGTTTCCCTAAGCATATGGTTCTTCCCTCTGCTTTTCCAGTAAGACACTTAATTTATAGACTTTCTTGTTAAGTTTGCCTTTGCCTCTGCATTTCTAGAATTCAACAGGAAATTCAGTTTTTCTTTCTTAATCATTTATTATAAAATAATGTATTGGACTAGCTCTTTTAGAAGACATTAAGAGGAATAAGAAAATCCCCCTTCCTGCTGGGTGCCTGTGGCTCATACCTGTAATCCTGACTACTCAAGAAGTTGAGATCTGAGGATTGCAGTTTGAAGCCAGCCCAGGCAGGAAAGCCTGAGAGACTCTTATCTATAATTAAATTACCAAAAGCCAAAAATGTAACTGTGGCTAAAATTATAGAGTACCAGCCTGGCGTGAAAATATAAGGGACAGTGCCAGATCCTGAGTTCAAGCTCTAGTACAAGCACAAAAAAAGAAACAAACAAACATACACACCCTTCTTCAAAAGTTTTACTGTCTAGAATGGGAAATGGACTCAGAGATGTAAAAACAATCTCTCTTATGTAACCTGTGAGAGACAACATAATAGATTAGAAGAATCAAAACATTGAAAAAGTACATACAGTAAAACCTAAATTCAAGGTAGCTCTTTAAAAATACACATTTTGAATTACAATATATCTCCATCAATTTTAGTTTGTTCTTAAGTAAACTTTCACCTTCCTGCCATTCTACTTTGCTCTGATTATATATTGAACTCTTGACTTCATTGTTTTTTTAAAAAAATAATGATCTCTTTATTTTCTGCATAATAACTATGTGATCTTAAGAAAATTTAACCATATGTGACTGAGTTTGTTTGTTTGTTTTCCTTCAGGGGAAAATAGTTCATCAAAGTTTAAATATTATGAATTCCTTCTCACAGAAGGTAAAGATACAGCAAATAAAATCTTTATCAGAAGATGTGCGATTTTACTACAAACGATTACGGGGTAATAGAGAAGACTTGGAACCAGGAAAAAAGTCAAAGGTTTGAAATGTATTTGAGAAATCATACCCATTAACAGCTTGTTATTGTGTCTTTCTGTGGATTAGGGATTCATAGTTCTCCTGTGTCTCTTTATAGATTGCAAATATTTATTTTGATCCTGGGCTACAGTGTGGGGATCATTGCTATATTGGTTTGCCATTTCTATCCAAAAGTGAGTATCTTGCTCTCCCTGATTCCTCATTGCCCACAAAATACTCTTTTTTCCCTTTTAATTATTTTTTTGATAGTGTCTCACATTTTTACAATCAACCTTGGACTGTGATCCTCTCACCTAATACTTCCCATGTAACTGGGATTATAGGCATATACAGTACCAACACACCCAAGCTCCCAAAATATTTATTTAATTAAAGGCTGTCATTGTTAAAGTCCTTGTATCTGGGTACTGTAGAAGTTATTTGAAGGAAAATTGCAAAGTAGATAATAGGTATACAACTATATCCACTATAAGTGTGTCATTACTTGTGTTTCCTTGTTTTAGCTGAACCCAAAGTACAGCCCGGGGTGGCTATGCAGGAAGATATGTGGGAGGCTGACTGGGATTCTCATCAAAGCTTATTCAAAGCATGGATGGCAATAAAGGAAAATTCAGGTCATAGGTAAGTGCTTTATTTAGTATAAATCTTCACAGATTTGAAATATCCCAGTTGATCTTGCATTCTAAATGTCACTGTACTTGTATATTAATTACTTTACAGCTGAGAAACTAGGCCTAATAAAGGAAATGGAAATCAGAATAACACTGAGATTTCACCTCACCCAGTTAGAATGGCCATTACCAAGAATACAAATAACAGATGCTGGCATGGATATAGGTTAAAAAGGAGCCCTAATACACTGTTGGCGTGACTGTAAACTTATTCAACCTTTCTGTAAAACAGTATGGAGGCATCTCAAAAAAGTAAATATAGAACTACCATATGATCCAGTAATGCCACTCTTGGGCAGTTATCCAAAAGAGTACAATCTAGGATATAGTAAACTACCAGCACAACCATATTTATTGCAACATTTTTCACCATAGCCAAGATAGGGAATCTGCCCAGCTGTCCCTCAATGGACAAATGAATCAAGAGAATGTGGTATATATACCCAGTGGAATTTTATTCATCCATTAGAAAGAATAATATTGCATCATTTGCAATGAAATGGGAGAACCTGGAAAAAATTATGTTAAGTGAGTCAGGCCTAGAGAGACAAAGGTTGAAAGTTTTCTCTCATATGTGGAAGTCAGAATTAGTTTATAAAAATATAAATAAAGAGCCAGGTGCCGGTGGCTCATGCCTTAATCCTGCCTACTCAGGAGGCTGAGATCTGAGGATCACAGTTCAAAGCCAGCCCAGACAAGAAAGTCTGTGAGACTCTTATCTCCAATAAACCACCAGAAACACAGAAGTTGTGCTCTGGCTTAAGTGGTAGAGCACTAGCAAGTAAATACTTTGGGTGGTATGCAAATGTATTAACTGAAATACAATAGATTTAGGGGAGCTCAAGCAATATAATCCTTTAGAAAGGTTAAATCGTAGTTCAACAAGATAAACACCAAAAAAACAGGTCTTTAATAGGTTTATAGGAAAGGGAAGGGGGAGTAGAAGAATGAAGAGAAGGTAGAGAATGTACAGTCAAAAATTCAGTGTATATCCTACAAAATTAAGAAAAATGAGGGAAGGGTGACTTGAAAGGAATGGGTAAGAATGTTGAAAGGAGTGATATTGATCAAGATGCATCATAGTCATAAGCTTTTGTTGAATGGCAAATCCTTTATACAGCTCCTTAAAAATAACACAAATATATATATATGATTTTTTAAAAAGAAAATAGGTCTAATCTTCAGAGAGTTATTAGCGACATATCTTAAATTATCAATATCATTGTATGTTATTTAGAAAGGTATACACTACCCATTTTTCTCTTTTCTCCACTCCTTACGGTACTTTTCTATAAAATCAAACAGGGCTTTTTGTTGCCAGTCCTGAGTTTTGAATTCTGGGCCTGAATACTGTCCCTGAACTTTTCTGCTCTACCACTTAAGCTACAGCTCCACTTCTGTCTTTTTATGGTTAATTGGAGATAGAGTTTCACTGACTTTCCTACCCAGGCTGGCTTTAAACTGCGATCCTCAGATCTTAGCCTGCGTATCCAGGATTACAGTGTCTTACCAAAGACATTACTTGAAGTTGTCTTTCTGTAGCTTAACTACAGAGTTCATCTTAGATATATCCCTTGCATGAGAAAAGCTTTTACTTGACACTGACCTCTGAAAGGCAAGCTTCATTTACTCCACAGCTGGAGACCCAAGTGTCTTGTCTCTTGTGGAAAGTCCTCCTCCTGTCTGAAAGTTCTGGCTGTGGCAAGCCATATAGGGCCCTTCAAATGGCTCTCCATTGTGTTTTTAGCATGTAGAAAATGTACTAATAGCAAAGCAGTACACCTGTATTCAATACTTACTTGGTACTATAGGAAGCTGTTCATATACTTCAGAAAAATATTTGTCTAGAAAAAGTGGCAATATTGCATAAAATATTACATAAAAGGTTCTCAGCTGCAAAATTTGAAATATATTTGTCAGAATTTATATATTCTAGCTTAAATCACTAAAAATTCTCAAACCATTGTAGTTGAACCCAAGAGTTTGTTTTACCTATCTACTATGAAACATTTTCTTTTTTTTTTTTTTTTTGGGTCCGGTCATGGGGCCTGAACTCTGGGCCTGGGCGCTGTCCCTCAGCTCTTCAGCTCAAGGCTAGCGCTCTACCACTTGAGCCACAGCGCCACTTCCGGCTTTTTTCTTTTTGCTTATGTGGTGCTGAGGAATCGAACCCAGGGCCTCGAGCATGCAAGGCAAGAACTCTACCACTGAGCCACCTTCCCAACCCTATGAAACATTTTCTTAAGGCAAAAGAAAGCTAAGCCCCAAAAACTAAGCTTTTTAAATGATTAAAATAAATATACAGATACTTCTAGCCTTGAAAAGAGATCACTGATTAAAACACTGCTTTGTGTCCTGTGTTTCCACAGTACACACTAAAAAGTAGAGGCAGTCTCCCAAGTTTTAATATATAGTTAACAATGAGGGGCTGGGAAGGTGGCTCAGTGGTAGAGCACTTGCCTTGCATGCATGAGGCCCTGGGTTCGATTCCTTAGCACCACATAAGCAAAAAGAAAAAGCCAGAAGTGGCGCTGGGGCTCAAGTGGTAGAGCGCTAGCCTTGAGCTGAAGAGCTGAGGGACAGTGCCCAGGCCCAGAGTTCAAGCCCCACGACCGGACCCCTCCCCCCCAAAAAAAAGAAGGAGTAACTCACAGTGCTGCCCTAGGCTCAGCAACCAGGGAGCCTCTTTACCTACCACCAAACACCTACCCAACATCCCACTGCCAAACCTAGGTTCTGGCTCCCTATGCCACTATCGTAGTGAATGTAATGTTTTCCTTGCCTTTGTATTATCTTGTCAATGTGCATGTTACAGGGAAGTTTTTCTGCTAGTCTTAACAAAGCCTCTACTCTTGCCATTCATTAAACTGATTTATTACTTTAAGTGGACTTTGGTATTTGATCCTTAGCCTCATTTATAAATGTGTTCTGAGTCTTAAACAACTAGCTTATCAACACTTGGAAGTATGGAAATAAATGAAATCCACAATATTAATGAAACTTTCATTTGTCTCAAACCTTCTTGTTTTACTTTTTTTAGCTGATATCTTTGTTGCACATGAGGATTTTGTTTAGGTTTTATATCAAAGAAGGAAATCCCTATGCCAGGCAGGGCATTGCCTTTTAATAGTTCTACTGAAAATACTCTTGGCACCCTGCTGTGGGTAGCTAGATCTTTACCCTAGTCATGTAAGATCCTTTAGTTCCGTACAGTATCGTGTTATCTGCATATTATCTTGCCTTTTCTTTTTTTTCTCTTTTTTATTGTCAAGGTAATGTACAGAGGGGTTTCAGTTACATAAGTAAGGTAATGAGTACATTTCTTATCAACCTTGTTACCCTTTCCCTCAATTTTCTCCTACTTTCCTTACCCCTACCTCCCCAAGTTGTTTATCTTGCCTTTTCTAAATATTACATCTAATACAATCCAGACTTTCTTATGGAATTTATACTTTAAATTTTTTTCAAGACTTATAAGATTGCACTAATGCTATTAAAACTATTCAAATTTGTCCTCCTTTACAAAAACAACTCAGGTCTGCTTGGGAGGCAGAGATGTGGGATTACATGTAGTCCAAGGCCAGCCTAGGCAAAAAGAAGTTCAAGTGATTCTGTCTCAACCAATGTCCAAGTCCAGTAGTGCCTACCCATAATCCCTATTGACACAGAAAAGCACAAGTAAAAGGCATGAAGGCTCTAACTTGGAAATAACCAACACAAAAAGATGTTGAGCTAGTTCAGGTGGTAGGTCATCTACATAGCAAGCATGAGCTCTGAGTTCAAAAAAAAGTTAGCAATTCTTTTTGACAAAATAATGGCATCATCTAGTAAAATCATTAGTAAAATAACGAGTCTGAATAAACTGTTGCATTTTTTTTCAGGGCCAGAATAAACTTTCTTAAATATACAAGTTTGGTAAAATTTCTTGTGTTTGCAAAGCTCAAATATTTCATTTTGATACAGTTTCTTACAAATTGTTTTTCTAGGTTGAGTGCTATATTTGAAGTAAATACAGACCTTCAAAAAAATATAGTATCAAAAATCACTGCTGAGCTATCCTGGCCTTCCATTCTTGACTCATCCCGGTTCTTGAAGTTCCCACTCACTAATACAAACTGCTCTTCAGTAAGTATTCAAAGTAATGTTTGGTTTTAAAAATATAGGATTATCACAATCAAAAAAAAAAAAAAAAAGAACCTTGGGGAAGGGAGGGAGGGAGGGGATGGTAGGGGGAAAACAATGGAGGGGGTAACAATGTTCAAGAGGAAGTGTACTCATTACCTCACTCATGTAACTGTAACCCTCTGTATAGTATCTTTACAATAAAAAAAATTAAAAAAAATATATAGGATTATAAAGGAGTTACTTTTAACTCTAAAAATCTTTACTTTTTGTATTGCTGCATTGTTTAAGGAAGAAGAGATTACCTTAGAAAACCCTGCAGATGTTCCTGTCTATGTTCAGTTTATTCCTCTGGCTTTATATTCCAACCCTTCAGTCTTTGTAGATAAGTTAGTCTCAAGGTAAGCATTACTTTAGTTAATCAAAATTATTCTCCATAGTTTTGATTACACATTTAAAGCTTTATTGTAGGTAATATAGTAATCGATGTTTTTAATATAGATTCTGAATCTGTAAAGTTGCTTTAAAGGTACTGAGGAAAACAGCTGTTTCTGCATTAAAGCATTTAGAAAAGGTTCAATTTAAGGCAGTGTGGAACTCCCTCCTAACAAATTTTTTTTAAGTGTCTGAGAATGTTCCAGTATTTTCATTTATAAAAATAAGTAAAAAATGGGGCTGGGAAGGTGGCTCAGTGGTAGAGTGTTTGCCTTGCATGCATGAGGCCCTGTGTTCAATTCTTCAGCACCATATAAGCAGAAAAAGCTGGAAGTGATGCTGTGGCTTAAGTAGAACGCTAGTCTTGAGCTGAAGAGTGAAGGTACAGTTGCCAGGCCCAGAGTTCAGGCCCCATAACTGACACAAAAAAAAGGCAAACAAGATACTAATTATAGACTGTGGTCCTTAATATTTTAAAGATTATCAATGTTACATTGTTGATTCCCAAACCTTCCAAAAGCTAATTTATAAGTAAAGCATAAACTTGACCAATATTCCATAATCCCTTTAATTATAATGTTGTTAATGAAGACATGCGTACTTTTTTTTATTTCAGGTTTAACTTGAGTAAGGTGGCAAAGATAGATTTGAGAACACTAGAATTCCAAGTCTACAGAAACACTGTAAGTATTAAAGTTTCATAGTATTTTGTAATATGACTGCAGAAAATGTGAAGGAAACCTATGGACTGCCCTTATAAATTTGGTTGAAGGGCAAGTTACTGAACTAGGTGAAACAATCCAGTAATTGAAAGGCAAATAGAGAAAAGTGGGTGGGATTTAAATCAAGGCAGGGCATACTAAGATGGTTGCTCTTGGTTGGTGTGAAACACTAAATCCTTGGAGGTTTGTCTTAACTACCTGACATCATAAGTGAAGTTTAAACCTCAAAATATTGAATTTAGTTCTTTAATTTCTTTCTTTATGCTTTTAGTAGAATTGTAAGCTCCATCAATATGAGGTCTGTACTGGCTGTTTTCATAGTTGGTGTGGCCTTATACTTGGTTTTTACTCAGTAGATAATCTTGCACTAAATTAACGCATAGGCTGAATTGTTCTAAGAACTAAACTGTTTCCTATCATTCAGGCTGAGCAACTTCTAATCACTGTTGTGTAAGGCCTTGATGAGAAGAGTGTGGATAAGTCAGGAAGTTACAGCTAGGAACTAAAGCCCCTGAAGACTAGCAAGGGTTTTTTGGCCTCCCTGCCTTTTCTGCTCAGAGCCCAATTCAAATCTGTTTTTCTCAGATTCCAGAACAGTGATCCTTACCATTGCACCACAGGATCATTGCTGCTGAGGTGTTGCTTATTAGGTCTTGAGATATTGTGGTGTTTTCTATAGTTTCATGTTGTAATGGATGGAACACTAGGCTGAAGTTGAGAGTTCTGAATTCTAGTCTCAGGCCTTTTCTCTTGTGCCTGCTTTTCCCATCCATAAAATGCAAAGGTAACAAACTATTATTGGAGGTTATTAAGAAGGCTCGCTGGGCACCAGTGGCTCATGCCTATAATCCTAGCTACTCAGGAGGCTGAGATCTGAGGATCACAGTTCAAGCCAGCCTGGACAGGAAAGTCCATGAGACTCTTATCTCCAGTTAACCACCAGAAAACCAGAAGTGGGGTTGTGGCTCAAGTAGTAGAGTACTAGCCTTAAGCTGAAGAACACAGGGACAGCGACCAAGCTTAGAGTTCAAGCCTGACAACCAACCAAAAGAAAAGGCTCAACCATAATTTCATTTCCTCTATTTTTATAAGCTAGTGCTTGCTTTTTTTTTCTCATATGAGTAGTGTTTGTAAAGTACAATGCACTGAACTAGGCAGTAGATAGGAAAAAGAATGACTTTTAGTCCCTGCAGACTAGCTAGGAATGTATTCTAAATAAGAAATTCTAGGGGAGGTCCTAAGATGAGAATAGTGTAAAGTCTATGCCAGTTTTCAACTGTGTTATAGAACTGTGGTTCTCAAAATATTTGTTTTTAAGGACTCCCTTACAGTCTTGAAATTATTAAGGAGCCAAGAGAGGATTTTTTTTCTATATCGATTACATCTATTATTGATATTTTATCATACTGGAAATGAAAACTAAGATGTTTAAAATGCTGATTTCATTCATTTAAATTAATAAATCTTTTATCTTTAACATAGATACATAAAATGAAAACTAGCTATATTTTTTAAAGACTTCCATTTTCAAGAATGAATTGCTTTACAGTTTTGCAAATATCTCTAATGGTTCCATTAAGTAATTAGGCTCTGTCTCATTCAGTCTCTCACGATACATTGTTTAAATTAAAATATGTGGTGAGAATCTGACCTAATACTTACATGTAATTATAAAAACAAAGAGTAACTTAGTTGTACCATTACAGTCAAATCACTATATCATACAGTTATAGGAAAAATATTGGTTCACTGTAATACTCACACCAACCTTATTCTTTAATGTAGCCACCAGTCTTACTCTGCTAAGTTTTTGACTTCTCAACATTAGAAAGTAATCAGCTAACGGGTTGGGATGACATTATCGAAAATACTAAATTTTTCTTAAAAGCTGATTCATTAACAACTAATACTGCAGTTATTTCCCTCAAAGGTACTCAATGCCTTATTTTCCCCAAAATGCCTGCTAAATACTCCAGTCTGAATGACCATAACTTGGCTGTCAGCCATTCTTTTGGACATTCATAAGAGTTTTATAAGCAAAGTAGCTACTTGTACCTCAAGTAGCCTTTCAACACAACATGGAACTTCATTGTGCTGAAGGAGTGCTTTATGCATGCTTCATATATTGCTTCACTGAGGACTTTTTTTTCTCCACTTGTACAAATGCATGGCAGGGAAGCATAGAGTAGCTACTAGTGAAGTTTGACACTACTGCCTTGATTCACACTGAAGAGTCAGCACAGTTATCTCCATTGCTTTTGAGGGCTATTAATGTAAATAAATATTAACCCAGTGAAAAGCAAATAGTCTGTCAATGTTCTTATGAAAATGATTTTGACTTCATGAATACCTTGAAAGGATCTCTGAGATAATCAGGGATTGCTAAATTACTCCTTGAGAATTATTGCTATAAACCTATTGAAACTGTCAACAATATCCTGGGAAAATCACAACATCCTGGAGTGCTTCCCAACTCATCAGAGTTTAAATTAGCTAGTATTTGTTGGAAATGTATGTAATTATATAAATATCAAGAATAGTTTGTATTAGAACTTATTCACTACCTACTTGGGAGTAATATTGTCCTACTGGACTTTGGTTTTGACAGAACATGTTAGATGTGAAAGAAAAAAAATTTTTTTTAACTTTAGAAGCAATAAAGAGCAATGTGCTTCATAAAGCACACTGACTCTTAAATTTGCTCTATGTGGATTCAAGCTAATGCAAGTATATACATCTATGTATATCAGACCTAACTCTGCCTAGGGGAGTAAAAGAGGGTACAGAACTCACTCCCCTTTGGATCAGCAAGCCATGAAGAGGAGCTTATGGGTAGCTAAAGTCAAATGTTACCAACCTTTCCCCAAAATGCTTAATCGTAAAAATCAAAACAATACATTTTCATGTATGAACTATGTTTTTAATTTAAAAATAAGTATTTTCCAACATTATTTGTAACTGACCATCAAAATGTCATATTTAGGTATTAAACTAATCTATACTCAAATTTAAATCATTAAGTATCTAATTTTCAAACTGAAATCCAAGAAGAGATATGAATTGGCAGTATTTTTACAAGTAAAACATATACTTCAATCCTTCCATTGTTTCCCCTGGAAAGGAAGAATGGGACAGCTGTGACCAGGGGCAGCAGCAAGAGGACCTATGGGTATTGAGCTTTGGTTATACTTTGTGTTGATGCATTGCTATTTGTCTTAGTTTTATGATCTTTTTTATATGTTTGTTATATTCTTTAAAAATTTTTATAAGAATTTACTTCATTTTATTTTATTCATTTGCATACATTAGTTGTGCAAAGGGGGTAGGATTTCATTGTGACATTTTTACACATTTTCCCTTCAGAGCTCTTCATTCACTCATTTTCTTTAAAACAATTTCAACATACTGTTTTATTTTCAAAAAATGAATTGAAGGCTTAAAGTATGTGTGACAAAAACAAATGCTTAATGCAAGCATGAGGACTTGGGTCACCTAGGAAGGCTCAGTTTTGAATTTAATGCAGAATATGAAGTCTTCTCACTGATTGCCAAGCTCTGATCATGAGCTTACCAGTGTTGAAATCATGAAGAAAAAGTTATTTGCATTATCAGTTTGAAGAACTGTACTGGGCTCTAGGTGGGGTTAAGGAAAGAAAAATGTTTCCCAGAAAATTAATGTTAATGACTCCTATTTGTTTACACAATGATTTCAAGGCTCATCCACTGCAAAGTTCAACAGGATTTACAGAGGGCCTCTCTCGACATTTAATTTTAAACCTAATTTTAAAGCCTGGAGAAAAGAAATCTGTCAAAGTAAAGTTTACTCCAATTCACAACAGAACCGTTTCTTCACTAATCATAGTCAGGTAGGTTCTGGGATATAAGTGTTGGTTGACTATTTCCAAGTCCTTATAGCACTCAGAAGCATGAGTGGTATTGTCCTGTGTGTACCATGTGTGCTTTAACAATGAATAATTCTTGCTCTTTGGAACTTTAAATTTTTACCTTAGAATTCAATATTTAATTTCTTGTGGTACCTTTTAATGTAAGGGTAGATATTATAAATCAAAATATTATACAAATTTAATGAAAAAATCTGCAATTCCTATGTTTGCATAGAAATAACTTGACAGTGATGGATGCTGTGATGGTCCAAGGACAAGGAACAACTGAAAATTTGCGGGTGGCAGGCAAGCTTCCGGGTCCAGGAAGTTCTTTGCGCTTCAAAATCACAGAAGCATTGTTAAAAGATTGTATAGACAGTGAGTATGAGTATTCTTAATCATGAGAATGGCACAAATCTCAGCATTTGTCCTCAACAGCAAATAATTCATACATGTACAAACAATATGTATGTACACACCTGTCTATTAGTGATGAATATTTACAATGTTAAGGAAATCCTGTGTCATGGTATTCAGTGTTGTTTGATTTAAAGTATCAATACTCACTGTATAATGTGAAAGTAAAGCTAATAACTTTGCCATCTAAAATCACATATCAGAGTGAAGTACTTTCTGATAGAACTTGAGAATGGCTCATCTCTTTGTATGTGAGTTTTAATCTCTTACATATAGTAGTTCATAAGTAATAATATTTATAATCTTGACCAGAAGTACGTAATGGTAAGATTTATCTATCCTCCTTATTTTTTTCCTTTAGGTTTGAAACTAAGAGAACCAAATTTCACATTGAAAAGAACATTTAAAGTAGAAAATACAGGACAGCTTCAGATTCACATAGAAACCATTGAAATCAGTGGATACCCCTGTGAAGGATATGGCTTTAAAGTAGTTAATTGTCAAGAGTTTTCATTAAGTGCCAATGCCTCTAGAGACATAATTATACTGTAAGTATTTCCTTATAAGATATGGCATAATAAATCACTGACTTCTCAGTTAACCCGTTTTAGTGAATTGTTCAAATATTACACAAGGATATGTTTTAATATTTACAAAAATTCTAAGGTAGTTTACTAATATGTTCCTTTTTGTGTCATTGAATGTTCAGCTAAGGTATTCCTTTGGTTTTGTTTAAAATTATAAAATTCTTCTAAGTGGATGAGATAATCTTAGAAACGAACTTCAATATTATTATCAATGTGCTAAGCATGAAATGTTAGACTTAGTTTACAGTAACTCAACTACAAAGCAGAGACATGTACCTTACATGTATAGCTTTTTCACGTGCAATCTGAGAATATGTAATACTTAAGTCAGACTTTTTTTAGTGTCTTAATCAGTTTTAGTTGCAGCATATTTAAGCGATTGATTGCTTGTTTTATTGTTAAGTTTATGTAATAAGTATAATCTGAATCCCCTTATGTGAATAATGATTTTATTATTTTTAGTGGATATTTACTTAATAGGTAGCTATATTATACAAAGTTTAATGCTTGATACTAAAAATAGATTGAGGAATATGACACCTTTCCTCAAGGTGCATACAGTTCACAAAAGTAAAATAATTGTGACAGTAAGCAAGGTTTTTAATAACACACCATTGGGAATATAGCCTAGATAAAAGGAAAAAGAAAGGGAAAGAAGTACAGATACTGCTTTCTGGATTAGTGCATGAGAAGCTGATTATTGTTCTTTTTATGTAATTTCTTAAATTTATTCAGGAAGTTCCTATTATTAACTTCTTGGGACAATACCTTAACTTAAAATGGGAGAGTTGAATAAAAGTTCACTCATTTTATATTGTATTTTAAAGATGATAGTGCTAGTATTTTATTTGAACTGTTTGTGGTCTATTCTAAAGCATAGTCTTACTGCTCTCATTCTGTTTTAGATTTACTCCTGATTTCACTGCCTCCAGAGTTATTCGTGAGCTGAAGTTTGTAACAAGCAGTGGTTCTGAGTTTGTATTTATATTGAACGCATCCCTTCCATACCACATGTTAGCAACCTGTGCAGAAGCACTGCCCAGACCCAGCTGGGAACTTGCTCTGTATATCATCATCTCAGGAATAATGAGGTACTTACATTCAGTCAGCACTGGGAGTTTATTAAGTGCCCCGTGTGCCTCAACTTTCCCAAATGCTAAGATACACCAACATATAGACAAAATGCTGACACCATCAGATTACATACTCTCAAAATGGTTAAAAGTGAATCACTTTAGTGGCATATGCAATAAACAATCTTTTTTACTCTTGAAAGTTAAGTAACTGAAGTACACATTAATTTCCTAAAGAGGAAAATATTCATAATTTGTCAGATAAAAGTGTATGATTTGGGTGTATGTTATTATTTTAACATAATTGTACGCCTAACCAACATGAAACTAATTAGAAATATGTTAAGTCCTATTTTATGTGCAGTAGAGAATCACATACACCTACCTCTAAATTAATTTACAGTTACTGCACATATCCTTTAAGGGACAAAAAAAAGGTTCATTGAGTTGAAATTCAAATTCATCTCAGTCAGGAAAAATTATCCTCCCGATGTTTCTCTGATACAAATTGTCATTTCCTTTATATAAAGCCTCCATGTAAGAGAACATTCTATTAAAACGTTCTATGTAAACCTTTATCCATATACTCTGTTCCTTGTCCATAAAAAAATTTTACAGGCATCTTTGTCTTTTCACTACATTGTTCCTTACCAAAAACTGTCTAATGGCTGATTTTGTTACTTTTGCCTTAATAAATAGTATCTTCATCTTCTATACCCTTTCAGTGCACTGTTTCTCTTGGTCATTGGAACGGCGTATTTGGAAGCTCAAGGAATTTGGGAACCATTTCGAAGGCGACTATCCTTTGAGGCCTCAAACCCACCCTTTGATGTGGGAAGGCCTTTTGATCTCAGGAGAATTGTTGGTATATCATCTGATGGAAAGTATGTTCACATGCTGGCAATCAATTCCCTGTAAATGTATAAGGAATAGCTGATAGAATTACAAAAAAAAAAAAATAACTTCATCTTTGCTTGGGGAATAGTGTAAAAATCAAAACCTTAATTCTAATTACTCAGTACTATTGTAGTAGCAGTCAGTTACTAGATGATTATGCTGGATAACATGATATGGGTTGTTTTGGTTTGTTTTTTGCTTTTTGCTTTTGCAGTTTTAGTGATTGAACTATGGGCCGTATGCTTGCTAGGCAAGCACTCTTGAACTGTATTCCCAGCCCTATATCTTGTATTTATTACATTAGTTGGGGTCAAAATAGTCTTATCATTGATTAGATTAAATTTTCAGATAAAGTAAAGCCTAGAAAGTTTTGGTAAATATTCTAGTTTTGTTGGTTTTCCATGGAGTAATTTCTATTTGTGATGGCTGTAGGTACTGTTTACTAAGCTGCACTTTATCCTTTTTTCAGCTTGAACACACTCAGCTGTGATGCCAGCCATAGTAGAGGATTCTGTGGAGCAAGTGGCTCATCATCCCGATCTGGTACAGGGAGTCACAAGCAATGTGGCCCATCAGTCCACCCACATAGCAGCCACAGCAATAGAAACTCAGCTGACGTGGAAAACATCAAGGCCAAAAACAGTTCAAGTACCTCGAGCAGGACTTCTCAAACAGCCTCATCACAGTCTGCAAGCAAAACAAACTCCCTTGTTTTAGAAGTAAATACAGCTTCCCAAGGTCATGTATCAGGCAAAAAGTCCAAAGGAGCAAAACAGAACCAACACAGCAGCCAGCATCATAGCCACAGTCCTCTGGAGCAACACTCTCAGCCTCCACCACCACCACCACCACCAGTGCCTCAGCACCAAGAACCACAGCCTGAAAGGCTGTCTCCAGCCCCTCTTGCACACTCTTCCCACCCAGAACGTGCCAGCAGCACAAGGCATAGCTCAGAGGACTCAGACATCACCAGTCTTATAGAAGCCATGGACAAAGACTTTGACCACCATGACTCCCCATCCCTAGAAGTGTTTACAGAGCAGCCTCCATCACCATTGTCAAAAAGCAAAGGTAATCACCCCTCTGTGTTATCAGAGAAACAATGTGTGAGAGAGAAGCCAGACTATGATCCAGGAGGTATTAGGAGCACAGGTAAGATAAATGATTACTATAGTGAGTGCTCTTTGGTTCAAATTTATCCCAGTATTGAACATCAATGTTTCCATATCACAATTCACATAGAGATGTCCATTTAGAATTGAGACTGGGCATGGTAGCAATTTGTAATTCCAGCTACAGAGGGGAGGCCAAGATAGGAGGACTGTAGTTTCAGTCCAGCCCAAGCAGGATTAAAAAAAAAAAGCCCAAGACCTTATCTCAAAAAAAAAGTTGAGCTGGACGCCAGTGGCTTACACCTGTAATCCTAGTTACTCAGGAGGCTGAGATCTGAGGATCGTGATTCAAAGCCAGCCCAGGAAGGAAAGTGCATGAGACTCTTATCTCTAAGTAACCACCAGAAAACCATAAGTGGCACCATGGCTCAAGTGGTAGATGCTCAACTTGAGCTGAAGAGCTTAGAAACAGCTCCCAGGCCCAGAGTTGAAGCCGACCCAAAAAAAAAAAAAAGTTGGTAGTGGCAGCATATACCTGTAATCTCATCTCTGCAGGAAGTGGAGGTTAGAGGATCATCCTCCAAGGCCAACAAAAGCAGACCTATGTGAAAACTTAAACTAAGGCAAAAAGAACTGAGACATGCCCTAAGTGGTTGATTGTCTGCGTAGCAAGCATAAGGCCCTGAGTTCCAGTATCATCCAAAAAAGAAAAATATTATTTCTTAGATTGCTTCTTAAAAATAAAGGTTCGTTGGGTGGTGTCCAGTGACTTTCCTTTTGGCTTCCTATAAGGTAAGCTTTTATTCATTTTTAAAATATTTTTGAGCCAAGTGCTGGTGGCTCATGCCTGTAATCCTGGGTACTCAATAGGGTGAGATCTGAGCATCATGGTTCAAAGCTAACCTGGGCAGGAAAGTATGTGAAACTCTTACCCTCAATAATCTACAAAAAAACCCGCCAGAAGTAGAGCTTTGGCTCAAGTGGTAAGAACGCTAGCTGTGAGCAAAGAAAACTCAGGGATAGCATCCAGGCCCTGAGTTCAAGCCCCAGGACCAGCCAAAAAAATAATAATAATTTAAACACAGGGGGAAAATGGAGATCATCTGCCTTTTAACTCAAAAATAGTATTTTCAGCCAAGCATGGTGGTGCAGAACAGCTATTCCCAGCAATTGAGGGGTGGATGTGGGAGAATGGTATATTCAAAGCCAACCTAGACTAGATAGCAAGATCAAAGCTCAGAAAAGAATATTTCTACAAAACCTTTATTTTAGAGCACAGGTTGGCAAACTGGCCAACAGGCAAAAAAAAAAAATTACTGCCTGTTTATAGAAGTTTTATTGGAAGACAGCTGTGGGTATTCGTTTATATCTTGTCTATGGATGTTTTTATGCTACAGAGGCATTATGGAGAGGTTTCAGCAGAGACTCTACTATCCCACAAAGTTGAAAAACTTTTTGTTGGGCCCTTTAAGAGTAAAACCTTGCTGACCCCTACTTTAGCTTTCTGCATACTGTCTGTCCTTAGTTGTCTATTTCAGAGTGACATGTTACCCCAAAATTTCAAAGCTTAGCATACCCTCATTTACTATCTCATGGTGCCCATATGTCAGGTTAGCTGAATCCTCTGGCTTTCACCAGACCTCTGGCTAGGAATGAAGTCGTCTTAAAATTCACTTGATACTTCCAAGCTAACACAGGTGGTTGTTGACAGGATTCAGTTCTTCATGAATACAAGGCACAGTTCCCAACAGGACTGAAGTGTGAAATATTTATACAGCTATATCTATAGGTATAAATATATCCCCAGGCCTTATTCAAGTACCTCCCTTACTCTAATTTACCAAGGAATTTTTGTCTCCCCTTTACAAAAACAACAGGGAGCTTGCCAGTCCAAAAAGACTGGAACAAGCCCTGATATCCCAAAACTACTTTTTTCTCAGAGAATTCCTTTAGTTCCAGTGATATGAAAACTATCTTGAATCCTCTTATAATTATATGCACTTTTTTATAAATCAGTATTTTAACAATTTTAAATTAATTAAATTTTAAGTTAAGCTTTTTTTTTGGGGGGTGGGTCAGTCATGGAACTTGAACTCCGGGCCTGAACACTGTCCCTCAGCTCTTCAGCTCAAGGCTAGCACTCTACCCCTTGAGCCACTGCACACTTCCTAAATTAAACAATTTTAAAACAATATTTTAAACAAATTACCTTCCTCTATAGATATCTTTTTAAATTATTACTATAAACCTTCATATTTTAGGGTAATTTTTATAATAATACTTAATGAATAACAAAAAGCTCTTTTGTTAAAGTTACTTACTGTATTTTTACCTATTCAGGGTATGAATAAAATAAGCATATATCTCTTTCTTATCACAAAAAGTGGGAAAATTAAGATAAATATTCTGTGTTAAAATAGGCCACTGACACCAGGCAAATCCCAGCTTTGAGAGAGGATGATAATAGTCCAAGGCCAGCCCCAGGCAAAGCATGAGACCCTGTCAGAAAATGACTAAAGCAAAGATGTGAGGGACATGTGTCAAGTAGGAAAGCACTTTTCTAAGCCCTGAATTCAAACCCCAGTACTGCCAAAATAAATGAATATAAATAGGCCTCTCATGATAGGTCCACTTATTTTCAGGATCATTCATTTAGAAATTAGATTTTAAAATGAAAAAGTATTGTTGGAATTTCATAGTGGTCTGAGAGACATCCTACTAAAAGATATTTAATAATGGAGCATGGTCAGCAAATTGTTAGTGATACATGAGGCCATGAGGAGACAATGCTTACAACCTGCATATGTCCACTGCATAAGGCCACTGTCTTTGTTTCCCTTCCTACTGCTTTGATTTGGAAGAAGGAGCCAGAATCTGTTTTACTTTTCTTAAATATTTTTGTTTTGTTTTGTTTTGTTTTGTTTTTTGCTGGTCATGGGGCCTGAACTCTGGGTCTGGGCGCTGTCCCTCAGCTCTTCAGCTCAAGGCTAGCACTCTACCACTGGAGCCACAGCACCACTTCCGGCTTTTTTCTGTTTATGTGGTGCTGAGGAATCGAACCCAGGGCCTCATGCTTGCAAGGCATGGACTCTACCGCTGAGCTACCTTCGCAGCCCAACTTTTCTTAAATATTTTTATTGAAGTGTAACATGCATGTAGACAGTCTTTAAAATGAACTTTTGGACTAGGGATGTAGCTCAGTGATCAAGTACTTGCCCCATGTGTATCAAGCTTTAAATTCGATTCTCAGCACAACAACAGAAAAGAAAAAATAAAGGTGGGCAAATGGGACTCTACTAGTAGTTTGTCCCTGTGTTCCCAACTACTAAGAAAGCTAAGGTTGAGAAGATAACAAATTAAGGCCAATCTGAGCAAAAGGTTAGATAAAGTCTTGCTAACTTTATCTCACCAGAAAAGCTGGTGGTACACAACTGTGATTCCAGCTGCATTGAAGTTCTTAAGGAGGATTGCCATCTCAGGCAGCCCTGAGCAAAAATACAAGACCCTACTTGGAAAGTAACTAAAGCAAAAGGTGCTTGGGCATGGTAGAGTGCCTGCTTAGAAAGCATGAAGGCCTAAGTTCAACCTCCCCCACCCCCAGAATCACTAGAAAGGGGATGGGCATTGATATGAAGTTGCAGAATTATAATATATCATGAAACCTTAGGTTTCAGTTAGAGAGAACTTTTATAATTTTTCACAACCTACCACCATATCCCTGCATATGGTCATCATGTTTACATGAAATGTATTTCCTTTCTTAAAATATCCCATCCCCTTTCAACCCCCAGTATCACAAACCACAACAACAAAAATCCCTCTTACAATGAACTAATATGTCTGACTTTTATAGGCCTTTTATACTGACCATTGTTCAAGTTCTCTATGAGCTTTCCTTCTCTAGTTGGGCAGCTTGCAGGCCTTCTGGCTATTTTCTTGGCCTCCCTGTAGTCACTGTTCCTAGTGGAAGGTGCCCAGGAAAGCTCTCTGCTATTATCCTGAGCAGGGATTATGTAGCTGGACGGTTATTAATCTAGATTTCTGTGGTTTTTCTCACCTGCAACATTTAAACTTGGTTGACTAGAAAAAAGCCAATGCTAAACTGAGGGATAAAATCCAAGCACAGTTCTCAATATCTGTGTTAAGCATGGAATGATGGTACCTATAGCCATTCTCATCTTGAACTTTGGCAGTTTAGGGGCAGCCTTAGCAAAGGCAGGACTCTATAATAGTCATATAGTCAGATGCAAACCTAGATTAAATCTGCTGCTTACGAACTAGGTAACTTCGGAGACATATTTTGGGAAAATATTGTTTTTACCTTTAAAGTAGAATAGTTTCTACCTATATTATACAATATCACAACTCAGTAGTTACTATTAGTTCAGGAAATGGTACATACTCTTTAGCTTGCTGAGTTGAAAGTGGCCTTAGAACAGATTGTCTCCTAAGGGCAAGGCCCTACCTGACCATATGACAGGTAGAAGATCCATGTGGTTATTAGCACATCCTACTAAGGCCAGCCAAAGCAATGGCAGAACAGTGATGCATGGGGCCTGGAAGTTAGAATATTACATGTGACCATGGCATAGTTTCTATAAAGCATTAGCCTAGAGACCAGATAACTATGGTTGAGATAAATTCTTCTTGTCTTTTCTTTTTTGGTACTGGGGGATTGAACCCAGGATGTTGCACTTGCTAGGCAAGCACTTTGCCAGTGAGCTACATTCCAGCCCTAGAGAGAGGGATTCTTATAATGGCCTCTAATTCGTATGTGTATAATATTTACGCTGAACCTGTATTTTCTCTATTCTTCAATTTTTAACATGAAAAAATGCATATATTTGGGGGAAATATTTTAATATAATTGCACTCTTATTACTAAGATGTTGAACAGAAGGGTTAACATTTCATAATCCAGGTAATTAGTACATTTCTTCTTTTAGACAAAGCAACTCCTTCCTTCGCTTTCCTCTAGTTTCCTCCTCCCAGCCCTGCCCACAAGTTACATAGTTCATTTTCCACATAGTGTATACTGCATAGTATGATTGCATTTGTTCACCCTTCCTCCCTCCCTTACTGTACTCCTTTGCCCCCCAAAAAGAAGAAACCCAAGAACAAAAACAACTACCACCAACAAAAACACATTTCTATTTCTTAGAAATCTTTTTTCTTTTTATTATTTTTAAGTTGTACAAAGGAGTTTCCATTTAACAAAGCATGGATACAATATACCATAATCAGTGTCACCCCTTTCAACATTCTTACCCTTCCCTCTTTACCCATCCATTCCCTCTTCTTAATTTTGTAAGCTATACATTTTCTCCCTTTTCATTTATCTACCCCTTTCCCCCAACCCATACCTTTCAACCCATACCTTTTATTTTGTTGAACTTTGATTTTGCCTTTCTAAGGAATTACACTATTTGAGATCTTTAAATCTAACATTTCAGTTAATACATTTGTATATATTTGCGTACCACCCAACACATTTACTGATAAGTTTATTAGCCAAATCTAACTTCCCCATATAAGGGAAAACATGTATCCTTTGTCTTTCTGGATCTGACTTACTTTACAGTTCTTTCCAGGTCTTTCCATTTCTTTACAATTGATACAGTATCGTTATTATTATTGGTAGAGCAAAGTTCCATTTTGTATAGATACTACATTTTCTTGATCCATTCATCCATTAAGGAGCATGTGGATTGATTACATGCCTTGGCTATGGTGAATAGTGCTACAAAAAACATGAATGTGCTGGTGGCGTTACTATATTATGGTTTGCAGTCTTTTGGGTAAATGCCCATAAGGGGAATTGCTAGATCCTACAGGAATTTCCACACGTTTCCAAACTGTTTTAACAAGTTTACATTCCTACCAACATCCTCACCAGCATCTATTATCATTTGTTTTCTTGATAATGGCCATTCTAACTGGAGTGAGGTGGAATCTCAATGTTGTTTTGATTTGTATTTCCTTTATGGCCAGAGATGTTGAGCATTTTTCATGTGTCTGTTGGCCATTTTTACTTCTGAGAAGACTGTTTAGTTCATTAGCCAATTTATTAATTGGGTTGTTGGATTTTTGAGGGTTTAATTTTTTAAGATCTCAGTATATTCTGGATATTAAGCCATCGTCTGATGTGTAGCTGGCAAGTCTTCTCCCATTCTGTAGGCTATTTTTTAGCTTGTTAGATATGTCCTTTGCCATGCAGAAACGTCTTAGTTTTTTGTAGTCTCATTTATCAAATCCTTCTTTGATTTGCTGGGCTTCTGGATCTTTACTCAGAAAGTTTCTACCTGTGCCCAGGAGCCCTAATGTTTCCCCTACGCTGTCCTACAATAACTTCATGCTTTTGGGTCTTACCTTGAAGACTTTGATCCATTTTGAATTGATGCTGGTATGAGGTGATATATAAGGATTTAGTTTCAGTTTTCTGCATGTCGATATCCAGTTTTGCCAGCACCAAGAGGCTTTTGTGATCGCATATTGAATATTAAATGGCTGTAGGTATGTGGGTTTATTGCTGGGTCTTCTGTTCCATTGGTCTTCAGGCCTGTTTTGTGCTAGTATTAAGCTGCTTTCATTGCTGTGGGCACTATTCTACTTGCTATTGAGTGCTTTTGCTATCCTGGGGTCTTTTTTGGTTCTATATGAACTTTTAGATTGCTTTCTCTGTCTCATTGAAGAATCATGTTGTGATTGTCCTGGGTATTGCTTTGAATTTTAAGTTGTTTTGAGCAGTATTGCCATTTTCACAATGTTAATTCTCCCAATCCAGGAACATGGAAGGACTTTCCATTTCCTTAAGTCTTATTCAATTTCCTTCTTTAAATTTTTTAAGTTTTCACTATAGAGTTTCACATCTTTGGTTAATTCCTAAGTTCTTTTTTTTTTTTTTTGAGGTTGTTGCAAATGGAGTTGCTTTTTCCTGATTTTAATCTCAATCTTCTCACAGTTGGAGTACTGAAAAGCTTCTGATTTTTGTGGGTGGATTTTATACTCTGCTACTTTACCAAAGTTTTGAATCAGCTCTAGTAGTTTGGGGGGTAGAGACTATAGAGGCCTTTAAATACAGGATCATGTCATCTGCAAAAAGGGATGTCTTACTTCTTCCTTCCCTATTTGGATCCCCTTTATGTTTTTCTCTTGTCTTATTGCTTTGCTTAGCAATTCCAGTACTATATTGAAGAGGAGTGGAAAAAGTGGATATCTTTGTCTTGTTCCTGATTTTCAAGGGAATTGTTTTCGTTTTTCACCATAATGTTGGCTGTAGGTTTGTCATACACAGCTTTATTATATTGAGGAATGTTTCATGTATTCCTAGCTTCTCCAGAGCTTTTATCATCAAGGGGTATCAGATTTTATCAAAGCTTTTTTTTGATCTATTGAAATGACCATGTGGTTCTTGGCCTTCTGTTGATGTATTATATTTATTGACTTAGCTATGTTGAACCAGCTTTGCATCCCTGGAATGAGTCCTGAATTATAGTATTTTTAATTTTTTTTAAAAAAAGGAACAAGGTCAAAAGGCCAGTACATCTGAGAACAATGATGTTGATCCACCCATAAGAACATTCTAGACATGACTATACTATGTTCCTGAACCCTAATATTTGGTATTGCTGTTATATCTTTTCTCCAAGGAGAAAAACTCAATCTAAGAAAGGAAGTTTGTATCAGAGCATAAGGGACCCAAGCTCCAGTCTGTGATTCTACCTTAATATTATGCTACTGTGTTCCATCATCAAAAAACAGAAAGAGACCAGAAGTGAGTACAGGCCTATTTTTCCCAGTACTTAAGGCAGCATGAGGTCAGCCTTGAACTATATAGCCCTGAGTCTGAACTCTAGCACCAAAAAAGAAAATCCCTGCCCCATCCTACCCCTTCCCCTCCCCCCCCAAAAAAAAGAAAATAGTCAAGGCTTTGGAATAGTCAGATTCCAAAGAGCTGAAAATTCTGTACACTGAGACATGAGACTGTATTTACAGAATAACCCTTTAGCTGAGGGCCAGCTAAGGTTCCCTGTGGCACTGCTTCATGTGTATACTATTTTTCTGCATTATACACTGCAGCATCAGGCTGAATAGTAACAACTAAAGTTATATTAAGATATTACTCCTACTGGACAGGGGCAGCCAAAAGTCATGGGAGTGTAAATGCCATGTCCTGTTGTCAAAAGAGTGATGAATGTGCCAGACTACATGAAATTAGCAGGATAGAACAGGACCTATTACCTGAAGGGACTGTGCAGTCTCTTCCCAGAGACTGGACAAATCTGCAGGTTGCAGCAGTGAAGCCAGGCCCAATATGTAGGAATAGTGTGGGTGCAACCCAGCCTAATTGTACAAAGTTCCATGTACAAACACCTGATCAATCATCCCTCTCCCTTCCCAGCTTCCTGTCAGTCAAACAAGTGGACAAGAGCTACACTTCAATCCCCTTCATCCAAAAGCATGGTATCTGCTCTGTTCAGTGCTGGTGAAGTTTGTTCACTGTTGTTTCATGTTCTATCCTCTGCAGTCTATGTAATCCCACAGGCATATAACCAGTCCTTGAAGTAAGCTGATTTACTCAATGCAGAGAGAAGGGCTAGTGTTAAATTTTAGGAATAAAGTCCTATGCATACAGCTTGCTATCTAGAAACAGGAAGTACACTGGCTTACCCATTCAGAAGAGGCTACCTCTGAAAGGCAAGGGCTATTGGCTCTTTTTAAACCTTACTACAGGAACTAGTAGTAGTGATACCACTTGGGAACTTGTTAGGAATATAGAATCTTGGGCCCCACCCAGACAACTAAATGAGGATGTGTTTACCACAATCTCCATGTGATGTGATACCTTGTATTAAGTCATTGTGACCCACACACTCGCTCACTCACTCAGTGAATGCAGCTAGTGATAGTTCTTGGAAGGCAGGCCACTGTTCCATCTAGTAGTTATTTGGGCCGGGAGCTGTTTTTTTTTTAATTTCTAGAATAAACAAATTGAGCTCTTACTGAGCATAATAATTAAATAATTGCACTCTGGATGGCATAAACTTTTAGTTATGCAGCCATTTTCCCCCCAGTCCTGTTTACCTTATCAGTTCTTCTGCCAAGAATTGTCTACACACATAAGAATGTTTGTATTCAATCAATGTAAGAGAAATGAGAACAAAATAGGGTGTGAATCTCCTTGCAAACATGATTAATTCCTTCCCTGGGATAGGAATAAAAATTGTTTCACTTCATACAAACTCTTCTAACTTCTATTGGACTGTATGTATCTGCCTGAGCAGTACTGACTTTTAAGCTTAAAGAGCGCCTGAAAAGTTTTCTTTATATATGTTTTGAGGTGTATTTTATCATATTCACCAAAAGGTATCATTTCAAAAATGGGGTGTGTAGCATATAGATTAAAATGAGTAGTACTGATCCTATGAGTCTGTGAAGTGGTCTCTGTTGGTCCATTTAGATCCTTCACACAGCCAAAAGAGGAGGAAGAAGAGCAAATTCCTGCCAGTTGGTGATTCTGTAGCTATTCTCCTGAGATGCCCCTTCTAAGTATCATAACTGATGGTGTATGACCTGACCTGCATCTATTGCTTCTGAGGCCTAGACATGTTGAGAGACACCATTTGCTAGTAACAAAGTCCCCCAGCTAAATCTTCAGGGTAGAAAGGAAATGAAATGATTTAAGTAGGAAATAAATGAAATAGCTCTGTCAGATTAGGTATTACAAATTCATTTATGTACTACTTAGTAGAGACAAAACACAAGCAGGACATACTTTTTATAGTTCATACCTTGCCTACTTTTTAAAACAGGTAGTTTAAATTATTTAAGTATGTGTAAAACAATGAATAATTAAGTTTAAATTATTGAGGTGTTTCATCTATTTTTTTGTTTTGATTTTCTGTTTGGAGGGGTTAATGCCACTACAACAGAAACCTGGAAGAAAGTTAGTTGCTTATGTTGAGCTGCAAATTTGGGGTAAGGCCAAAAGAAAATGTTATTATCTGGTTTCAATGTAGGAAAAGAGACATAGGAAATCACGTGAGAAAATAGACTTTACTTGTGTTAGATTCCTCCTTGATTTTGAGGACACTCAGTAATTCAATTGACATCATGTCTATGTTGAAGTAAACATGAGAATACTCTTCACATATGCATTTTGTTTTGCCCTTTGTAAAACCTGACATGGCAACATTGTCATAACTCTTCATATATTCATGCTCTTCTTAGATGTACCCACCATATTTATGACCCTGAACAAGTACTGCATCAGTCTGTTCATAGTTGAGCTATACTGTCAGGTCACTGTAAACAGTGAAGAGTCCTCTGTCACAATTTTTTTTTATTTGTATCTGTACTGGTACTAAATTCCAACCCTTATGCTTGCTCCGTTTCCCTGCTCACAGCTGTCACTCTGTCACTTGAGCCATTCCTCCAGCTTGCCTTTTGCTAATTAATTGAAAATGGAATCTTGCAGACTTTTCTGGTTTTGAACCAAAATCCTCCCATCTCAGCCTCCTAAAAAGTTGGAATTACAGGCATGAGCCACCAACATACAACCTCAGTCACAAATAAAGCTCTTGACTTACTACATTCTTATTTACACTAACCCCAAAATTCTGTGCAGGTAGAGATAAATGTTTTTGTCAATAAAGAATTTTTAATATAATATTTAATTACTTGGAAAAATATACTTACATTTTAAAGCACAGAAAAAAAGTTTCATTCTATTTTTAGAGCAGTTAGGCATAAAGGCAGCAACTGTACACCTGATTATGAGGCTAGCTGCATCATCTTTCCTGGCCCATGCAAAATACATTCCTTCCCCAAGTTGAGATTGATTAGTATTAGCCATTCACACCTTGACCAGTGATTGCCAGATACTAGCAGTGTGAAGTATATGCCTCTTTCTCAGGTTTCCTGCCACAGTAACTGAGTGGGCAGTAAGTATTCTTTTTCTTAAAGTACCAGCATACCTTAACTTCCCCATACCTTGCTGCTCTTGCTAGCACAATGGTGAAGAAAGAAGTTTATATTAAGAACTCAAGAAAAGCCATTTGTTTTCCTTCCAGATCCAAAACTTCCTATCAGACTTTGTAAACTTGGGCATGCCAGGTGACAGGAGAGGCTATGAGATAATTAGGTGGAACTTCAGAAGATTCCTAGGTTTGTTTTTCCAACCTGCTATGTACAACTTTTTGGAGATACCCTTCCCCAGAATCAGGGCATGAAGACAGGAAGAAAGAATGTTACTCAAGACCACTGGCTAACTGCTTGCCAAAGTCTACTCTAGCTCATCATAATAATTGTGTCTATAAGCAGGCTTACCATTTTGTTTGTACATGGGCTTATACTGGTTCATTGTTGGTGATTAGAATTTAATGTCAAATGACTCTTCCTCTTTTCAATTCAGACATGAAAATTTTATGATTCTAAAGGTATCATTACCATAGGATCTTCAGAGCGAGAAAATTATTAGTTGTGTTAAATAAAAATTCATATCTGCAGATTGCTAGAAACAATTTGAAGCACAAAACCAAAAAAGTAAAACGGTATATCCACATCCATTGAACTAGTAAGTCCATATCTGGAAATTTAACAGAAGGAAATAATCTTATTTGTAGTGTGTTATAAAGTAAAATTGTGGGAAATACCTAAATGTAAATTATGAAAAGTATCTAAATGCCAAGAACATGGAATTTGTAATTACAGTATACTGACCAAATGTAGCACATCATTTAAAATACTTACATTAGCAGTCAGGCAATAGAGGCTCACTCCTGGTAATCCTAGCAATTCAGGAGGCTGAGATCTAAGGATCATGGTTTGAAGCTAGCCCAAACAGGAAAGTCCATTGAAACTCCTATCTCCAATTAACCAGCCAAGAGCCTGCAGTATAAGTGTGGTTTAAGTAGTGGCACACCAGCCTTAAGCAGAAAAATACAAGAACGGGAGTTGCTGAATTCAAGCCTCATTATTGGTATGCATGCATGCATACATGCATAAATAAATAAAATTATGTTAAAAGTGTATATCTGTGATTAAGGATTTGACAGAAAAGTGTTGTCCAGTTCCATAAGTTATGTTTTAGTCTGTTTTCTCAATGAATGAAATAAGGTATAGCAATGTCTTCTTGTAAGGTATTCTTTTGTAAACCAGCTATTTTTCTTTCTTGGACAAGATATAAGATGAAAATATTCCAGTTTGGGGCATATCATATTTAGAAGAAAGTTGGAGTTAGGAAGAGTGGCTTTCAGGCCTAATGGACCTATTATCTGCATAAGAAAGAAATGTGTGTTTTAGGTTTTAAAACTATAGTCAATAATTCTTTATGCATTCTTTTTGCTTTTAAAGTTAAATGAGACACATGCACATGTGCATATACATGCATAGATATTTGTTTTAAACTTACATTTTGAGATGTAGATTCATATACAATTGTAAATAATAATACAAGATCCTGTGTACATTTTACTCATTTTTTTCCTTAATGATAACATGTTGTGAAATTATACTGTGATACTGCAACCTGGATAGTGGTGATGCAGCCAAGACAGTACTTCCTATACCACAAGGATGTCTCATGGGTCCTTGTCTAGTCACAACCACTTCCTTCCCCACCCAGCTTACTCTTTAGCACCTAATCTGTTCTCCATTTCTGTAAAATTTTGTCATTTCAAGAATGTTGCCTAGCAAAAACAAGGCCCTGAGCTCAACCCTCAGTACCTCAAAAAAAAAATTCATAAATGCAGACAAACAGTATGTTACCCTTTTTTGGGGGGGGTTGGGGGGGGAGGTCCAGTCATGGGGCCTGAACTCTGGGCCTGGGTGCTGTCCCTCAGCTCTTCTGCTCAAGGCTATCATTCTACCACTTGAGCCACAATGCCACTTCCGGCTTTTTTCTTTTTGCTTATGTGGTGCTGAGGAATTGAACCCAGGGCCTCATGCATGCAAGGCAAGCGCTCTACCACTGAGCCACCTTCCCAGCTATCCATACGTTACCCTTTTGAGTTAACTTTGTTCACTAAATACAATTCTCTGGAGATTTATCAATTTTATTTTCTTTATTAATGAGTATAGTTTTTTAAATCATTTGCTCATATTTGGATTGTTCACACTAATATGTGTAAGGATGCTATAAATACTTGTATATAGATTTTTATATAAAAATAGGACTTGATTTCTCTGGGATAAATACCCAGAACTCAATTAATTGGGTCATATTATAGTTGCATGTTTCATTTTTTAAAACACTTTATTACATTGCCATCAGTCCTGTAGGAGTGATCTAGCATTTTTCACTAGCATTTGGTGCCATCATTATATTTTCAGCCATTTGGATAAGTCTGTAGTACTATATCTTGTGATTTTAATTTGCATTTTCCTAATGGCTAATGATGTTGAACATATTTCCATGTGTTTTGGTTTTTTTTTTTTACTATCTGAATATCTTTGGGGAAATATCTTCTTCATAGCTTACCTAAAATTTCTGTCTTTTTTATTTCATAAATTTCTTTGCTGAGGCTTTCTATTCTTTCATTTATTTCAAGCATGTTCAAAATTGCTTACTGAAGCACTTAGAATGGTTGCCTGAGTGTCTTCATCAAATAATTCCATTGTATTTGTTGTCTTGGTATTGATGTTATTTTGTCATTTACTTTTTTTTTTTAACCAATCCTGGGGCTTGAATTCAGGGCCTAGGCACTGTCCCTAAGCTTTTTTTTGCTCAAGGCTAGCATTCTACCACTTGAGCCACAGTGCTGCTTCTGGCTTTTTCTGTTTATATGGTACTGAGGAATCAAACCCAGGGCCTTGTGCATGCTAGACAAACACTCTACCACTAAGCCACATTCTCTGTCGTTTACGTTTAAGAGCTTCCTGGTTCGTGTTATGAAGAATGACTAGATTGAGACCTAGACTCTTGGGATATTTACATGTTAGTGAGCTTTTTCTGATACCTCTCCAGCAGGGGAAGGACAGAGGGATGGGCTTTATTACTTGCCAGGTGGAATGCTGATTTCCTGCTTTCCAAGTTAGAATTCCTAGATGGGGTTGAAAGTTCTGACTTCCCAGGTTATTTCCACTGGCAGTGGGCATTGGGGAAAGTCCAAATTCTCATGCGTGCAGTCTTCTCTGGCACTGTCTCAATAGGGAAGGGAAGTAAAAGGCTCATTCCTTAGTGCCTGGTAAAGTAGGAGCTCTTTACCAAACTGACTGGGAATAAAAGACTCTTCTTAGCTCTCTCTGACACCTCCATGATGGGTTTTTTGGGGTGCTGTTTATAACCTTGCAAGGATGAAGTCTCCTCTTCACATAGAGCTTTGGCTGGCATCTTGGAAATGAGACCACAGTTTTTACTGTGATGTTTGGCTGGAGTAGGGTGATTGTCTGGATTGTCCCCTTCCCAGCATAATCGTTAAAGACAGCTGGCTTTTGTTGCGTATTTTGTTGTTGTTTGAGGGTAGATATCTGTGACTAAAGAAAAGTGCCCTTCTCTAGTCTGTTACCTTCTCTTCATCTTTCTGGGCTACTCAGTGTTTATGTATATGTCCAAAGGTTTTTATGTGCTTAGCAGGAAAAATAGGGGAAGGCACAGCAATCCAATCTTACCAAAAGTATAACATCAGAATTTGTTTCCCAGTTAGAGTAAGCCTCAAGCTCTAGTAAGCATAGAGGCTGAAATAGGATTAGAAAGTCATTGGTAGAGATTTGTAGTGTAATCTTACAAAAACCACACTCATTGGCCAGATCACTAATTCTAGAAAAGCCTCTCATAAAAAGCTAATATGATCCATTTATTGATGGGATAAGTTACTTAGAAAGAATTGAGATGGGATAAGCATTTTAACTAGGGTAGCAAGTCTCAATAGGTCACACCTCTAGTGTGTTTTAATGTTAAGACAACACAGAACTGAGCTTGTACAGCTTGACAGGCACTACTGAGCACTATTCAAGAGTAGAGAGAGTGGTAAGGACTAATCTCTATCTTAAGGTACTTAGCAAAAATCCCCCTCCTGGGAGTACAAGAGCTATGATAACTAAACCAACTAGGCTGCCCTCGTCTGACAGGAAGAACCCTAATGTCCCAGACTTAACATCCCACTTACATTTTCCAATCTAATATCTCGTTCATCAGTGTGAAGTAAGTGATAAGATGACATTTCCCAAAATCAGGTAGTGCCTTAACTTACTCTTTTTCGAGATTAAGCTCAGTAAACTTTTTCTGTAAAGGGCCAAGTAGTAAGTGTCTAAGACTGAATAGGCCACAACCTGTGCTGCAAATTCTTCTTTGTTGCTATTTTTTATAGTCACTTTAAAAATGAAAGTACCCTTCTCAGCTCTCAAATCATACAAAGCACAACACAGGCCAGAACTTCTGTTCTAGATGCCAAATTTTGAGTCTTTGGTACCAATTAATAGTGGCATTCCTTTGGATAAATCATCAAACTGTTTCTTTTAAAGATGTGTTTAGAAATGGTAACCTGCACAGACTGGGTTAACATTTGGTGGCCAGTGCCACTGTAACCTGTCCACATGCCTAGAAGTTCTGCAAGTGTAATCTGAGGTTCTGAAATGAGAGAATTTTTATTTTTGTACATCCATCGTGTCCTCATGTCACCTCCATGAGGCCAAGATTATGCTGCTCAGTATTTTATTTCCAGCACATGGACTATAGTCTGGAAATATATTGTGGTATAGTTATCATTTGTCTTGGTAGTATCCAGATTTTCTAAAATACTAGGCTTTTCCTAGTCAGTTTTACTCTGTCCATACACTGTGTAGCGTTACGTAGTATTTATTCCTGTGCGAGCTGCTATACTAAGGGCTTTTTGTAGTTGCTCCATACAACCCTATGAGGGTTTGTCTCTGTCTTATACCTGAGAGATCAATATCATACAGCTACCCAGAAAACCAGGGCTGGAACCAGCTATTATGGCTCTCTGGCTGAGGTTCTTAGCACCCTCCAAGTAATGCACATGGAAGCTCATTCTATGTCACCTCTAGGCTTCCATCTCAAGGCTCTCTGGTTTTCACTGCCATGACTTATCAAAGCTCCACCAAGGTGGAGACAGAGGCACTTATTTGTCAAGTCTACTAACTTTATCCAAAGTCACCGAACAGTAATATACTTAAGATAGGTGTTATGTTCCATGTATATAAACTATATCTCAATTTTAAAAATAATCTACTTGCTGGGCACCAGTGGCTCACACCTGTAATCATAGCTACTCGGGAGGCTGAGATCTGAAGATCTCAGTTTGAAGCCAGCCCAAGCAGAAAAGTCCCCGTGAGACTCTCCACTTAACCACTCAAAAACCAGAAGTGGCACTGTGGCTCAGAGCACTAGCCTTGAGCACAAAGAGGCCCAGGCCCTGAGTTCAAACCCCACAACTGATAATAATAATAATAACAACAACAGCTACTCAGTGGGCACCAGTGGCTCATCTATAATCCTAGCTACACAGGAGGCTGAGATCTGAGGAATGCAATTTGAAGCCAGCCCAGACAGGAAAGTCCCTAGGACTCTTATCTCTTATTAACTAACCAGAAAGCCAGAAGTGGAGCTGTGACTCAAGTGATAGAATACTAGAAGCAGTAGAGAACTAGACTTGAGCAAAAAGAAGCTCAGGAGCAGCACCCAAACCCTGAGTTGCTCCAGGACCAGCAAAAAAACATCTACTCACAATCTCAAAACTAATTTGGACACCTTAAAATCAGGAAGAAATAAGTAAGAAAGAAATCTTTATTAATAAGGAGAGAATGAAAAGAGCCCAACCTTTTCCAAAAACAAACTTATCATACCTTTGTTTTCTAAAGTATTTAAAGATTAAGTTTTTTACTTCCATTTTTATCCCTAGGGAAAGGAAAACCTCTTCAGCGTAAGGTTAAACCACCGAAGAAGCAAGAGGAGAAAGAGAAGAGGGGAAAGGGAAAGCCTCAGGAGGATGAGCTAAAGGACTCCCTGGCTGACGATGATAGCTCCTCCACCACCACAGAGACCTCCAACCCCGACACAGAACCACTTCTCAAGGAGGTATGAGGGAGCTCACAGAGTACTGCACAGGGAACAGGAATGTATCTGGAGGGGCCTGGTTTTAATACAAAATTAATATTTTACATATCATGTCCACATGTTCCAAGAATTCATTCTTAGTATGCTTGGATGACTAAAAAGTCATCCTCTGCAGAACCTGTCCCAGTTTTGGAGCTGGTTGATTTTACTTCCCCTAGAGAACAACATTTGGAATCATAGTAGAAAAGTTCATAATTGGTGCTTCTTAAAAGTTAAGAGCGTTTATGGAATAGTAATTGTATGCATCACAGAATGTTTTTTTGGTTTTAAGTATCAAAAGCAGAGCACCAGAGGCTCATGCTTATAAATCTTAACTACTTAGGAGGCTGAGATCTGAGGATTGTGGTTTGATACCAGCCCAGACAGGAATTCTTATCTGTAATCAGCCACCAAAAAGCTGGAAGTAGAGCTGTATCTCACTCAAATGATAGAACACTAGCCTTAAGTGAAGGAGGAGGGTGGGAGAGAGAGAAATCATGAGAAGGAATTATACGATTTTCATTACATCATAATGCTAGAAGCAGGGCTCTGGAAGCACCTCGCTCCAGGCAGATGAAGCAGTGGCTCTCCCCAGAGTATGGCATAATAAATTGTCTCCTGAACGGGGGCCAGGCCCAGGACCTGGCAACACAATGGAGAATGCTATCTTACCCACTTTGAGTCTTAACTCATAGTTGGTGAATTAGCATCAGGAATAATACTGCAAATGCCTGTTACATGCAGGCATTAGAAAGTGAGGGTGATGTTATGGTTGTGAATGTGTTCAGCAGTGTGACTTACAACTGGCGTACAAAAAAGTAAGAGTACATTAAAATTTTAACGTTTTTAATTTTTGAAAAGAATATATTCTACTTTTGAAATTATCTCAATACAAGCTTTAATATTACAGTCCAGGATCTCTTTCTCAGTTTTAATCTAGTGGCCTAAGAAATGACTTAAGCATACCCAATAGTCACCTGGATGAATTAATTTCTTGAAGGGTATGTGTAACTTACTGTTCACATCAACTGCTTTCCCCTTGCATCTCCTTGCAGTTGATGTGGTGGTCTGCCTACTATATTACAGGTCTTACTATTACTGAATTTACATGGTTTTTTTTAATCCATCTAACAAATGACCAGAGAATTGGGATGCCTACTAATCTTGAATGAAGTCTCAGCAATTTCCACTATTTGGAAAGCATGTCCAGCACAGGCTTTTCCATACTCCCTGCCTAACTTTCCAGTCTCTTTACTGGTCACCTTCTAGTGCCCCTTCTCTGACTGACATGTCATCTAACCCAGTATCATTCTGGCCTCTGTTGTTCCTGTCCTTGTCCTAACCCATTTTCCGTGTCATCTGCTCTGTCTCAGAGCTCATCTTCTGGAGAACCCATGCCTGCTTACCCTGCCCTCACATGAGTTCTGTCACTCCTCCTCAGCACTCTCAAGCGGAGGTTATGTGCTTTTATTTCTTTGAGACTGTTCTTGGGTGTGTAGATTGTATGTTTTCTTTCCAACTAGGTAAATATCTCTTGTGCATCTTTTCAGCCCTGTTTCTCTATTACGCACCTAAGTGGTAGGTCTGGTGCTTAACCTGATCAAAGATTCAGAAAATACTTCTTAAATAGTCTCAAAAGGGGCCAGGCATGGTGATGCACTAATATAATCCCAACTACTCAGGAAGCAGAGATTGCAGGGGGGGGGGGGGGCGGGGGGGGGGGAGTTAATGAGCAACCAGTAAGCTGAGCATAGGGGCACATATCTGTGATCCTACCTGTATGGGAGTCATAGTGGGAAGATCCTGGTCCAGGCCAACCTTGAGATCCTATCTAGGGGGAGAAAAAAGGATGAGGGTGTAGTTCAAATGTTAGACAGTCTACCTGTGAAGCATGAGACCCTGAGTTTAAACCTGGTACCCACCCCCAAAAAAGGAACACATGGGTGGAGAGGGTATTAGCCCCACCACTGGTTACTTATTCTTAACTATTAAATAGACTGACCTGGTGTGGCCTGTTAAATCTAGGTTATCTTACTAACCACATACTGTGAGACCAGACAGCTGGTGGGCAGGTGCTAATAACCACATGCTAACCACATGCTTGATCCTCACACCCATGGCTGGCCCCCCTTTGCTAAGTATGTCCTTGCTTGTGTCCCAGTTAACCCATTCTTCTTGAGCAACTTTGGAAAAGAACCAGGTTGTTTTTAGTACGCAGTCCACCCCACGTGCCTCTCTTCAGGTCAGATCACCATTCCCTAAGTAGATACACACCCTGCTCAGGAGCCAAGTCCTCTGAACTCCTGTGTGACTCATGCCACAACATGGTCAGATTAGCCTAAAAACTTGTAGTACAGGTTCTGGCTATGAATTGGAAATAGCAGCTGGTGGGTCAATTGAATAGACTTTAAGATGAAGCTTGGATTGCTTTTCAGGAAAGACAGCCTCTCTATGCTCCATCTGGCCAGTGTGTCTATCATTATGTATGCTTCCCTCCTGCTAGACTTCATAGCATTTGGGGGAAGAGATTAGCCCATCTTGGTAATTCCACTGCTTGGCACCAAATGGGTAGCCAGTAAATGTATGTGGAATAAGTGAATGAATATCTGGGCCCTCCTTTTGAAGGGAGTGGTAGTTAGCATTATAGTGGCTACACACTGTTATCAATTGCAGTAGAATATATGCTAAATGCTCTCTTGACTGAGTTTTGTGCTCAGGATCAGGCACATTGCTAGAAGTGTTTAACTTTATATTGTAGTCCTTGATGGATTTTTCTTGTAAATGAATGCAAGGGTTTGCCTCAATAAGATGTTACTAATAACTGCCACTATTACCACCACCCACCCCATCAGGATAGGATATGAGTACAAATGTAAGTGACCTCCTTTGTAGCTTAGCCTCATGGGAACATAACTATAATAAGTTTAGATGGCTAGACCTCAGTGTCATGGGCCCACACCTGTAATTCTAGTAACGTAGGAGACTGAGATCCAAAGAATCTTGATTCAGAGCCAAAGGGACTCCCATCTCCAAAATAACCAGCAAAAAAGCTGACTGGAGGCATCACTCAATTTGTAGAGTGCTGACTGAGCAAGGCCAGCAAGTGAAATACCCTGAGTTCAAACCCCAAGACTGACATTTTAAAAAAAAAAAAGGACTAGAAAATAGACAAAACCACACAGCAGATTTCAGGAAAAGATTCTTTATGCATATGACTTGTATATCTGTTACATCTTAAGTTTTGTGTCAGAATCTTGAAATGGGACTAATTTCAACATTTTTACTAATCATCTCTAGCAATTAAGTATATGCTTTTTTTTTGCAGGATATAGAAAAGCAAAAAGGAAAACAAGCCATGCCTGAAAAACATGAAAATGAAATGTCACAAGTGAAGCAAAAAAGCAAAAAACTGTTAAATGTTAAGAAAGAAATCCTGACAGATGTGAAATCCAGGTGAGAAAAAAAATTATTGCAGAGAAATAAGATGTTTAAAAGGAGACACTGGTATTGGTTCTGGTTTATTGCTTTGTAAAAGTAAGGCTTAGTGGCAAAGCTGGGCACTGCCTCCAGTTTCTCTTGGGGTTTTCCTGATGTCTAATGTGTTCACTGTGGTTGATTAAAATAACCATGTGCTTCTGATGTCAGGAATATAGAGAGTGAAGTGTGCTATCTGTAGTAGAAATTTAGGTATGATTTGTTTCCAAGCAGAGAGCTTGTGCACCATGAGTACACTTGTGCCCCAGATATAGGTATGAGTATGATTTTTCAAAAACAAAAAAATCTCTTAATCTATTGACTTACTAACCCAGCGCTGCACTTGGAATCTAGAGTTCTTTGTCATAAAACTTGGGAGCTTATTCTTTAAAAATGTTCCCCAATTAGAGTTCTACTATGAAATGACTCGAGTCAGTCTCTAGGACAGGACTCAGTCAAGCACCATTTTGATGGCTTGCTGCAGAAGGCTTTCCCATTGAGCCAACTGGCTTATTAACTAAAGTTATGTCATACTTTCATTAAACCTTTGGTTAAAACCTACATAATAAACCAATTTCAGTTTTAGCTCATTGATAATTCCCTTCCTAGTTGATTATAAAAATGTTCAACAGCATGGAAGCTGATAGCTATTGATAGTGATATCCAGGATAGCGAAGGGATTGGGTATAAATTAAGAAGGAAGACATAGTTGTTTCTGTTAGTTTGGATCTTAGATCTGTGGAAGGTCTGTTCTTACTCTAATTCTGAGAATGCTTAACTGGAGAGAAACACCATTGACTTATTCTCTATCCCTGGATTATACAGTTGGCCTCAGACAAGGGTTGCCAGTGCTGTTCATTATACCCAAAAGAGAATAAGAAATTAGTGATTACAACAGAAAAATTTTACTTAACCTGAAGCTTAGAAAATGGCACATGGATGAAAATTATACTCTTTTGTGGAAACTGTTAATTTGAATTATACAATCTCACATTCTGTTGAAACAGCCTGGCTCTGTAGGAATGTCATCTAGAGTAGTAATTGACCATTTGAGGGGAGGGAGAAGAGACCACCTCTTCTGAAAAGGAGATTGACAATGCTTGTATCTTTCCTGAGAGAAGCCAGTATGAAACACTGATCAGTTTTAATGTTGAGGCATCTCCGTGCATCCTACACCTAGTGTTGAGGGATTTTTCTTCTAGACCTAAAAAGATTATTTATGGGATATTTTAAAGTAAATCATGCTAATAAATCCAAATTATGAAAAACTTTTTACATGATTAGAAATATTGTATACATTGATTTACATTATGGGTCTTACAATCATAATTTTTTTAATCCGTTCTTCTAGCTGCATGCCCGTGGCTCACATCTGTAATCCTAGCTACTCAGGTGGCTGAAAGCTAAGGATCATGATTCAAAGCCAGCCCAAGCAGAAAAGTCCCCATGAGACTCTCCAATTAACTACTCAGAAACTGGAAGTGGAGCTATGGCTTAAAGGGATAGAGCACTAGCCTTGGGCAGAAGAGCTCAGGGATGGGTACCCAAGCCCTGAGTTTAAGCCCAATAACCAACCAAAAAAAAAAAAAAAAAAAGGTTTCTAAGAACTCTTAGAGATATAGTCACCATCTCGGCCATTTACTAGTCCTGATGCCTGAGTTTAGTACCAGAGACTGAGGCTGGACTTGTTTCTCCTAACCCTATTCTTCTTCCACTGGCTTATGTTGTTCTCCTTTTTTTAAATGAGTTAGGAAATATTGTCATATTTTAATTTGAAAAGTCTAAAAAACTTCACTTGAGTCCACTATGTTAACCTGCAGTGAGAGTGGTCTGTGCAAGTGACAGTTTATACATAGTCTCCTGATATGTAGTTAGGCAATCTAATTTTTTTTTCAGTGCTAGGACGGAACCTAGAGCACAGCTCATGCTAGTTAAGTGCTCTAACCCCTTCAGTTACACCCAGTCCTTGATTATATAGTTAGTTACAAGATAAATCATTACCAAGCAACAGTTCAAGTAAGGTCCTCTAAATTGTCTTTTTTATGTAAAGTTTATTGTAAAAGTTAAATTGTCTTTTTTAATTGGAAAAATCCATATGCAGTCTCCTGTTTTTAATCTCCTTAATCTTGTTAAATTCACTAATCTTTTGTTTCTGAATTTAAAGATAAAAGTATTGAGAACCAGAATTCATTAGTATATCAAGTATGCATTTAGATAAATAAAAACTTTAAAAATAAAAAAGAAGAAGAAACGTTGCCTCTTAGAGTAGAGCCACTCTCTGTGTTTACTGAGTTGTAATAGTAAATATGGTTCACTGTCACTCAGGTAGAATCATGGCCAGCCCACGTTTTAGTGATACCCGAGTTTCCCCATCCATTATGATTCCAGGTATCTGAAGGAAAGGTGCACACATTCTTTAAAGACATGTCATAAGGCATGTATCATCACTTTTTTTAGGAAGCCTTGTAAGAGAGAAAAAGGCCAAAGGAAGGTTCAGTGCTATCTCCACAGCTATCCTTCCACACTTCCAAAAATGGACTCCAAAATGTAAGCTCCTAGGAGTAGGAACATGGGGTTCCAATGACAGAAATCTGGTCTAACAGATTTTTTTTCAGCTTTAACATTACAGAAATGGCCTATAACCCTCCAAGTGACTATTCTAAGTCATGGATGCTAGGAAGTAGGAAGTAAATCTCAGACACCAAAAGAAACCAGTTGGACATCCCTGTTTAGGACACAGCTATCCACAAGATCATCGTAGTCTTGTAATACTCACATGTTTACATAACTGTAATCTCCAGGAAACAGAGGGAAGTTTAGCATGTAGACTGGCAGTACTCTCTCTGGTAATGTTTGCATGCAGTGTTCAGCTCAAAGGTCATGGTTACCCTGTTCCACCTCCCCAAGATCCATCAATCAGCACAGGAAGACCGTCTTTCTGCTCTTGCTTCTTGTCTTTTCTAGACATGAGGAATCAAACCTGGCATCTGAACCACTTTTCTCTCTTCCCTTTGAAAGAATTATCTCAAGAAATTTGGCTCTTACCCATTTTATTTAGAAGCCTTAATAAAGATTTGGCTGAGGATCATCTCTCTTAAAAACAGATGAGTCAACAAAAATAAAATAGTCTGCCACCTTTTTTCTTAAAAGCAATTATTTTACAGTGGCAGAGTTAAGTTCTTATAAATAGCTATCCCCATCCCCACACTTAGACAACTTACCTAAAAATAACCCACAACCCACATGGCCTCCAACAAGATTGGGTATCTGTGTCCTCTGGCTGTTTTTAGAAAGCAAAGTTTTAAAATAATCCTTTTGGAGTAGAAGGAGGACAGAGATTTTATAATGCTGTAGCAGTCGTGGTCTTTCCAATAAACTCTGAATTTTTTCCTACCTAAAATTCTTTTTTTTAAACAGAGAAAAACTTCCTGTTTCCATTTCCTGCCATTCATTCTTTTTTTTGGGGGGGGGGGTATTGGGGGGGTCTGGTCGTGGGGCCTGAACTCTGAGACTGGGTGCTGTCCCTCAGCTCTTCAGCTCAAGGCTAGCACTCTACTACTTGAGCCACAGCGCCACTTCCGGCCTTTTTTTTTCTTTTTGCTTATGTGGTGCTGAGGAATTGAACCCAGGGCCTCATGCATGCAAGGCAAGTACTCTACCACTGAGCCACCTTCCCAGCCCCTGCCATTCATTTTTATAAATTCTACTTATTTTTTTGCTAACAATCCTCTGAATTTAGATTAGTTCTTACTTATCTATTATGGAAATTTTAGAAATGTAGAGAAACAAAAGGATAAAAATATCCTTTGACACCTTATAAAGTGTTTGTAAACAGCTGTCTTTAAAATGTCCTTATTTGGGCTGGGAAGGTGGCTCAGTGGTAGAGCACTTGCCTTGCATGCCTGAGGCCCTGGGTTCGATTCCTCAGCACCACATAAGCAAAAAGAAAAAAGCCAGCAGTGGCGCTGTGGCTCAAGTGGTGGAGCACTAGCCTTGAGCTGAAGAGCTGAGGGACAGCGCCCAGGCCCAGAGTTCAGGCCCCACGAATGGACCCAAAAAACAACAATAAAATGTCCTTATTTATAAGGTCACATTCTGTGAATTTACCTTCTTGGTCTGTGTGGAGTGGAGGTTGTTTTGTTAGGTTTGGGAATTTTGAACCACTGTTTGTCTCTGACCCAGAACAGAGCACAAATAGGCAGCATTGTGGTGAATGAGGGAAGGAAGAAGATGAAGTACATAATGGACTTGAAGCATAGGGACAGGTAGAAAATACCAGATTTACATCTTTAAAACATGTACACAAACTTTGTAGATGTGTAAAGAAAAGTAAACTGTCAAACTCTCAACTCCGCCCTGTACTGCCAGCTTTGCAGCTATCCTGGGTTCAGTGGCAATCACTGAAGCTCCAAGGAGGGTCCATTGAGTTTCCTTAGCTGTGCTCAACCTTCTGTGGAATAGCCTTGTTGGGTGTATTGGTGTAGCTCCTCCCAGGGCTCCCCAAGTCCAAGAGGTGATCTTAGTGGACATCACAGAAGCAGCTTTGCTGTCCAGGTAGTTCCTCTGCTTGTAGTGCTGCTTTGTGTGTACCTGCTATGAAGTTCATTGCCCTAAGTGATTCTTTATCTGCAACTGCTTGTCTCCCTCCAAGATTTAATGTCTTTTTTTTTATCAGATTGTGGAAACTTAAAATGGTCCATCCAGCCTACCATTTTGCCTTGACTGACAAGAAGTTCTGTCAGTTGTCTGCAGTGTCCAGAACATAGTCCCCTCTCATTTAAGAGTTTCTGTGGGAAAAGGTGTTTAGGGTTTTGACTGGTAGAACCTGTGATATCTTCAAAAGTCCCACAAGTGGTATGATAGAGGAAGAGACTCACCCATAGCAGCCCTTACTGTTCCACACAGCAAGTCAGACCCAAGCTATGTACACATTTCTGAAGCAGGCACTCTAACTCCTAGTCTGTTAACAGATAATGCAGCTCAACACACTGTTGGCATTCAGAAACACAAAGAGGAAATCTGCATGTGCCAAGTATCTAGGTTAAGATTGTGGGACTATAAGTGGGTCATACCTACCTCAGGATAATCAGTTTCAAATGACTTTAATTATTTCTACAATCTGTTCCAAAACAACGAGTTTGAATTTTCCATCATTGATTGTCTTTCAGTTCTTTAGAACTATCATATACTCCGTCATTGGAAAGTAAACAACGTAGAAATCTCCCAACCAAGATTCCTCTTCCAACTGCTTTGACAAGTGGATCCAAACCACGAAATTCCCAGAAGACAAAAGGTATTGTCACTTTGCTTATAGATACATTCTTGAATCATTGTTTTCATAATTGTTGCAAGTTGTCAACAGTTACTAGTAATAAGGCAAATCTATATTTTATCATCATTGGAAGTTTCATTGAAACAGACCTGAAGGGGGAGAATTACTCTAACAACTTTTTCCTGATTTCTGTGCAGGTACAAGTAAGCTAATAGATAACAGACCACCAGCCCTGGCAAAATTTCTTCCGAACAGTCAAGAACTAGGCAACACCAGTAGTTCAGAGGGTGAAAAAGACTCTCCTCCACCAGAGTGGGATGCTGTACCAGTTCACAAGCCTGGCAGTTGTAAGTACAGGTTTTAGAAATCACCATACTCCCATCACCTACAGCCCACCTCCACTCTGGGCATGAACACTACAGTGTGGGTTATCCATTGTCAGTAGCCTGCTGGGACCAACCTGATGCAGCTAAAGGGGCCAATATTTACACCATTTGGCCAGTAGGTACACTACTGGAAATTGAAACTAGCCCTGGTAGAATGTTTACACAGAGATCAGCAGAAAATTCCTGAGGCATTTTGCTGGTATACCAGCCGTACCATCTAGGCATCCCAAGAATTGTCTGCTTTGTAAGCATAATAACTCAGCAGTTCTTTATCTGTGACTAGCTTTGTAAAAGTTGTTTACTATCAACCTTACAACTTTTACAGAAACAACCTACATGAAAGTTTTATGATTGCTCTTACTATCTTCTTGACTTTGTTTCTCAGATGTGTCCTGTGGTAAATCAAGACAATAAGCACAGACTACTAAAATAAGGTAGAAGTCCTCACCCTCTAGAAACTTTTGGATTAAAATGGAAGACATCAGTGTTTAGGGGTAGTCACCCTAACCTTAGGACCTCTGTCTGCCCATGTGAGAGTGGACTTGCAGTTGGCCCGTTTGTACTTAAGGGAAATGAAGAGGACTAAAGAATCAGGTTGAACAATGAGATCATTTAAGGTGAAGGGAAATTGAGATGAAGTGTACATGACAAGCCCTGAGTAAGCCAATGAAGGCAAAGAAGCTGGATGCTGTGGTGAGGTGCCCAATAAAAATGGCTGTTAGATTATCCCATAGCCAGTGTTTTAGAACTGTTCCGAGGCCTGGCAGATAAGCACGCTCTGCTGTGAAATACCACTAGTTTGTGAAACTGAGCACCAGGGAGAGGGGTGCAAGCCTTCTAGATATTGAAGCTGACTGATAGTGATGCCACCAGGAGGCCCTGAGCCACATTTAATGTGGCTCTTTTGGGATGGAGAGGAAAAGACAACAGGGTCTAATCCCATGGGGTTTCATCTCCATGCCATATAAAGAGAAGAAATGAGAAGTGGAAGGCAAGGGTCTAGAGCAGCAGCTCTTGGAGCTGGGGGCTGTGACTGCCTCTGCATCCTTCTCTGCTTATCCAACAAGGCTGTAGGGGTCTCCGGGCAAAGCTTGTCACCAAAACCAGTGTGCACAGTTCTTTAATACTTGTTCTAGTCAAGGAACAATTTGGCCTGGTCCCAAGCCTGTAACCAGCCCTTTAGCTTTTGCTCTGCACCAGCTTTACTGAAAGCTCTGCTGGGCTTCATTGACTAGCCATGGCCAGAGGAAGCCCCGAAGAGTCATCCAGTTCACTGTCTTTGTACCTTTGCCCTTATGCCTACCTCATCTGCTCCCCTTCTTCTCACTACTCCCTTGATCTTTTATCCTGCTGAACCCAGAAAGTTGTCCCACTTAAGACTGTTCCAGCCAGGATGAAGTGGTGTCATAGGGCTACAGTCTGATGAAAGATCTAACTGTCCCAAGTAGTGACCCTTACCTTGAGGCTCTGTACCACATGAGATACCAAGGAAGTTTTCCATAACTTAAAAAGTGGAAAGGTAAATAGAAAGCCCTAAAGGCAAAAGAATCATAATATTTGAAGCAAAAATTTCTCTAGTTGTATATTCCCTGTGCAATTTTTGGCCTCCTCCTCCCCTGTCTTCTCTTTCAACTTGGAGCATTGTTACAGAAGGTAACATTTTCAACTTGACCAATTTTTTTTTTAGCTCTGCATACTTTTAAAAAATTTTATTGTATAGGTGATATTCAGAGGGGTTACAGTTACATTCTTGTCAAACATTGTCACCTTCTCCCTTGTTTTCTCCCACTTTCCTTCCCCCATCCCACATCCCCTCCCCATGTTGTGAAGTTCATTTCCAACATAGTGTCTTGTGAGTATCGCCGTTGCTTTGGTTCACCCTTTGTCCTTTGTCTCACCATTTTGTTATTCCCCTTCCCTTCCCAAATCAGATAAACATATATAAGACACAGGGTACCAAAATCAAAAACAGTGACAACAGTGTAAACTGAAAGAAAAAAAATAACTTCACACAGTACATTAAAAACAAAAACAATTGGGATTGGGGGGGGGAGGGGGGAGGCTGGGAAGGGATGTGAAGGGTAAACAAAGGAGGAGGCTGCAATGCTTGGTAAGAAATGTACGCATTATCCTGCCCATATAATTGTAACTCTTCTGTACAGTATGTTCACAAATAAAATAAAATTAAATTTAAAAAAAAACAAAAACAAAATTTATTTCCATATCTTGGAGTTTATTTCAGTTAGCATCATTTTATATGGTCACATCTACATAGTTATTGAACTATTGTAATCCTCTGTTAGGACTATCCTAGGCATATACTAATTATTATAAATAAGGGAAACCATAGTGCCTATGTTTCTTTGGGTCTGGCTTTACCTAATATGATTTTTTACAAGTCTTTCCATTTTCTTACAAATGGGTGATGTCATCTTTCTGATGGAAGCATAGATTTCCATTTTATACACACACACACACTATTTTCTTGATCCATTCATCTACGTTGGTTCTGTATCTTAGCTATAGTAAATAATGCTGCAGTGAACATAGTTGCGCTGGTAGCTTTAATGTGGCCTTGTTTTTTATCATTTGGATAAATCCCAGGAGTGGGATTGCTGGATCATAGGGGAACTCTATGAGGAACCTCCATACTGCTTTCCAGAGTGGTTGAACCAGTTTACATTCCCACCAACAGTACAGTAGCATTCCCTTTGGACATATCCCATCCAGCATCTGTTATTATTTGGGTTTTTTGATGATGGCCATTCTAACTGAAGTGAGGTGGTATCTCAATGTTGTTTTGATTTTCATTTCTTTTTTTTTTTTTTCACAAATAAATCTTTTGTTTGTCACTATTAAAACTCTGGATTTTAAACAGATTCATAGACTGGTGGTTCGTATCCATCAGCTCACTCGACTTTAGCACCAGTCTCGTCACCAGTAGCTTTTCCAGAACTACCACCTTCACCATGAAGCTCCATGAGTTTTCCCAATTCAAACTTGGGCTTCTTCAGCATTTTTACTTTTCTAACGAAGACATCATGAAGTGGATAAATAGACTGGCAAGTCTTTTCTATGTTTTTCCCAATGCTGTCTGGAATCAATTTATTAACTACTTCTTTCAAGTCATTTGTCTGTACTTCTCGGGTCATGATTTCCATCATCTTCTTCCGGATTTGGCGGACCTGCTGATGCTGAGCCTAGGAGGTCTTGCGGATCTGATTGTTGCGTTTTTTAGTGAAACCAACACAGAACAGACGAAGCAAATAACCATCTGTAGTCTTGACATCAACATGAGCTTCAATCATGGTCTGCCACTTTTTGACCATGGAGCACATTTTGTCTCCAGTGAGATCCATGCCATGGAAGTTGGTCAGACAGTTCTTGCCCTGAACGTCCTCAGTAATTAGCTTGAATTTTCTAAATGCGACTTCATCATTCTGCAGATCAGCAAGGCTCACTTCACACACCCGACCCTTGAGGCCATCAGATGCGATTTTGGTTCCTTGAGTCCTCGTGACTAGTGTTTTCCCAATATTCCTTATATTGAACATGGCTGGTGCTTTCACATCATACCAATCCTTCTTAGAAAATGGATCAACCACTTTCTTCTTGGCTCCCTTTTTGCCACCTTTTGTAAGGCGCTTGTTCTTGCCGACCACCATGGTGCTGGTCAGAGAGCCAAAAGGCTGATTTCCATTTCTTTTATGGCCAGAGATGTTCAACATTTCTTCATGTTTCTATTGGCTATTCTTATTTTCTCTCACTTTTTAGTTCTTTGGCCCACTTATTAATGGAGTAGTTGTTTCTTTGAGGATTTGTTATTGGGTGGCATGGGATTTCCTAGAAGCCCCAAGTATATACAAAGACAGATTTTTTTCATAATGATAGAAGGGAATGGCAGAAGAAAGCTGCTCACCTTGTGGTGGAGAGGACAAGAAAGGTTATCAGAAGGGGACAACAGATATCCTTCTCTTCAAAACAATTAAACAGAACATATAAGCATTTTGTTTTCATACAGAAGCACTTGAATTCTTTTGAAGACTATAAAAAATACATATTAATTAATATATGACCTTTTATTTTCACTTCCAGCTACTGACAGTCTTTATAAACTTTCTCTGCAAACCCTCAACGCAGACATTTTCTTAAAACAACGCCAGACCTCACCAACACCTGCCTCTCCATCTTCCCCCGCTGCCCCTTGCCTGTTCACATCCCGGGGCAGCTACAGCAGCATCGTCAACAACAGCTCAAACAGGTAGGCTCTACCACCTGATTGATGTCCCCCTGACACAGAGATGTTTAACAACCACAGGGCTCTTCTGTCACACTCATTTTCTGGCTATTCAACCCTCTACCTGGGATCAGTTCTTCCTGCTGCAGAGGCCCTGTTCCTATACTAATCTGCCCATTCCCATTACCATAGAATGAGAAGTACATTTTTTAACTTACCAGAATTGTGTTCTCATTAAATGAAGCTCTAGAAAGGTTCTCCATGAATGGGGAATATGGATTTATGTAACACCTTTTTATATCAACCTTCAGATTGTTGGTCTCAGGAGGTTAAAGGCCAAGATCTAGGCAAAGACCGTCTGTGTTGTACAAGTTCCTGCTTACATGGAGTGAGCACACAGGTTGGCAACTGTCTAACCACACAGACAAGTGGCAGTGGGGGACACAGTAGCCATGGTCATTGAGCACAGCACCATTTTGTGTCTGCCCAACACATAACATTCATGGAGTGTGGTCTCACCTTGTGGCAGCTCAGCATCACACAGGCACCAATTTGTCACATCCTGTAGGTAGGCTTAGTGTTAGGGTCTTCCACAGTTGTCAAAAGAGACAGAGACTGACCTAGAGGTGTACATCAACAGTAGAGTGTCTGCCTTCCATGAGCAAGGCCTTGGATTCCATACACAGAGCCACCAAGAGATAAGAAAAGGAATCCTTTGATCCTCACTACAGTGAAGTGGCCTTCCCCAAACAGATTTGACCTATGTGTGATGCTTGTCAGTAAGCTCCCATTCTGACAGCATGTTTCTCTGCCCAGTGACTTCTTTCCTAGTGTTTTTCTCTAAAATGTGATTGCCCTCCTTTCTAGTCCCTTACTGTGATCCCTCCCTGGTTGTTCTCATAGGCCTCCTGGAAAGCCCTTTTTCATCTCATTAAGCATTCTTGAGCCCATGGCTTTTTCCATGAGACTCAATTGTGCACTGAGCTGTCACAAGACCTGAACCCAGCTTAGCAAAGCATACACAGGGTTCCCACTATAGGGTCCCGCAATTCCCAAGACTCACCCTCGGTTCCACCCTTTTCTCTGCTTCTTCCCCAAGTGACCCAAAAACAAAGCAGCCTAACGGAAGCAAAAGCAAATTGACAAAAGCAGCCTCACTCCCAGGTAAAAATGGCAACCCGACCTTTGCTGCAGTCACAGCTGGCTATGACAAAAGCCCAGGTGAGTGTTTCTGTCTGGAGACCTGGGCGAGCACAGTGAGTGGATTTCCTCTCAGCTTGCTTTTCACTGACACAACTCCATTGTTGCAGGTGGGAATGGCTTTGCTAAACTTTCTTCAAACAAAACAGACTTTTCCAGCAGCCTTGGCATTTCACACATTCCTCTTGACAGTGATGGCTCAGACAGGTACAGTAGGCCATTCTTAACCAATAGAAATTCCCTGGGTCGGGTTAGCATCTTCTTCCCATAGGTAGAAGCATGGTTTCAGCATTTTTCCTCATTTTCAAGGAAGCCTTTTTGAGAGTGGTCACTGGCCTCTCGGAAGCCCATCTGCAGGCACCAGTTTTCTTTTCCTGAGTGAGGGAAGAGGCACCTGTGGCCTGCCTCAGCCCAGAAGATGTGTGGATCAAAATCTGTTCATTCATCTGTTATTATGGTCTGATTTACAAGTAGAAAACAAGCCTCTTTCAGAGAAAGGAAATTGAAGCAAATTCCAGACCACTTACAGCAAATTACTAGCCTTGTCCCTTCTTAGCCCAGCTTGTTTCACTCAGCGACTTGGTGACATCAGCAGTCATATCAGTTGGTTTTTGAGGCAAATAGCAAGAACAAAGCCTGTCAGAGGTGTAAGGGCCACAGCTTACCTTGCTCGAGTAACAGGTGAGCGTATATTTGAAATCGCTTTTTAATAAGCCTTCCATTACAAAGAAGATGTAAACATAAATAAGACACTTGCTCTGAACCAGGCTCTCAGTGAGTAGGAAGTAGGAAGGTGCCAGGAGCTTAGTTCTATGACCTAATCCTCACAGTGTAGCAGCCACTTTGCAGTTCTCCTCATCTTTGTTTCTCATATTTGAGCAGTCTCCATTTGAAGCAGCACTCCTGTGTTTGAAGCTGTGAATGATGGACCCAATTAACGGTTTTACATTTTGTGTGTTACATATTCCTCCTTTAACATTTAGCTCGGGTTTATGGAGTCCTGTCAGCAATCCAAGCAGCCCTGACTTCACCCCTCTCAATTCATTCTCGGCCTTTGGAAATTCTTTTAATCTTACCGGTGGTGAGTGTTTTTCACTAGATATATAACTTAATAAGCTTATGGACAAACATGAAGGAGGAGGAGAGATGTGGTTTGATGTGTTAAGAGGAACCAGCTACAGGCCAGGTGCTGGTGACTCACGCCTGTAGTCCTAGCTACTCAGGAGGCTGAGATCTGAGAATCATGGTTCAAAGCCAGCCCGGGCAGGAAAGACCGTGAGACTCCTACCTCCAATAAACCACAAAAAAACCGGAAGTGGCGCTGTGGCTCAAGTGGTAGAGCGCTCACCTTGAGCTAAGAGCTGAGGGACAGTGCCCAAGCCCAGAGTTCAAGCCCCATGACCAACAAAAAGAAAGAAAGAAACAAGCTACATAAGAGGAAGCATGGCTGGGCTGGGAAGGTAGCTCAGTGGTAGAGCACTTGCCTTGCATGCCTGAGGCCCTGGGTTAGATTCCTCAGCACCACATAAGCAAAAAGAAAAAGCCGGAAGTGGTGCTGTGGCTCAAGTGGTAGAGTGCTAGCCTTGAGCTGAAGAGCTGAGGGACAGCGCCCAGGCCCAGAGTTCAGGCCCCACGACCAGACCCAAAAAAAAGAAAAGAGGAAGCATGGCCACCCCTTGAGCAGATGTATTTAAAGTACATTTCCTTCACTTGCAGTCAAACACTTAAAGGTCGATGTGATGTGATGGAAGCAGGTTCTCTTCTTGCTTTCCTAGAGAGATTGCGAGAGCCTGCCACATACAGTTCCTCAAGGATGTCTGTGTGCTATATACACATCATTGCCACCCACATAGAAAGCTCCCTCTCTTCCTCCTCCCTCCTTCCTGTGATGGCTCACTTTGAGGGTGCAGGCTGGTTGATAATCTTCTCTACAGCATGTACTTAGGAGCTTCCAGGAAGGACTCTAGTCTAACATAAGACTCACATGTGCCATGGTGCTTCCTCTTTTTTTTCTTGCTATCTAGAATTAGGTGTTACTGTGCTGGGAAGGTGGCTCAGTGGTAGAGCACTTGCCTTGCATGCATGAGGCCCTGGGTTCAATTCCTCAGCACCACATAAGCAGAAAAAGCCGGAAGTGGCGCTGTGGCTCAAGTGGTAGAGCGCTAGCCTTGAGGTGAAGAGCTGAGGGACAGTGCCCAGGACCAGAGTTCAGGCCCATGACTGGACCCCCCCCCAAAAAAAAGAAAGAATTAGGTGTTATTATATGTTGGTTTTGCATTAGCTACAAGGTAAGTTTTGAGGAATGTTTGCATTTTGAAGTAATCTAATGATGAATATGGGTTAAGAATGCAGATTGTGTGCCATGGGTCAGAGTTCTGAGTGTGTGGCAGCTCCAAGTGAGCAGCAGAGAGGTGTGTGTCACTGAGTCCTGTCTAGTTCTAGTGATTGCAGCCAAATCAAATATAGACTGGATGATTGTCTCCTTACTTTCAGAAGTTTTCAGCAAGCTCGGTTTATCTCGATCCTGCAATCAGGCCTCACAGAGAAGCTGGAATGAGTTTAACAGTGGCCCTTCATATCTTTGGGACTCTCCAGCAACAGATCCCAGCCCCTCCTGGCCAGCAACTGCTAGCTCCCCAACCCACACAGCCTCTGTGAGTACCCAAGGCCTAGGCCTTTGCAGACAGTCAATGAACAACAAAAAAAACCACTGTGAAATGGGTGGGTAGTACTTTCATGATCTTCACTGCTTTGTCTATATCTCCTAAGTGTCCCTGGCTTCTTACCTAGTAGACAGGGGTGCTTTCCAGCCTCTTCCCACCCTATGTACTAGAACATGAGGTGTTGTGCCATCAGAGGCTCAGGTGAGCACTGACCATGGCTTCACTGTCCACAAAGAAGAAAACTAAAAAACGGAATGTATTTTGTTTCTAAGAAGCAACACTCTCTGCTTCTATGCTAATTTTTTCTGTAAAGATTATCCTCCAAAAAAAGTCAAGAAAAGTCTTACCAAGAAAAACAATGATTGGTTTCTTCTCCACAATATTATAACAGAAAAATAAGACCCCACTGTAATTATTTGGTTGTTGTCAGGCAAAGTAAATTCGATGTGTAAGATTTAACTGGAGCTATTTTACCTCACACATTTTACTTTCATAGATTTCAAAAAGAGTCAGGAAGTCAGTGTTTGAAGCTTTGCAGACTGTCCTATTTCCACAGCACCTGTTCAGCTCCACCATCAAGGTATAAAAATAGCACAGCCAGAACATAGGTAACTCACTGGTGCCCATAGAGATGAATTCTCAAAACCAGGCCATCGTTTGCCAGCCCTTCTTTGGAAGATTACAACTGTCTGCTCAGACTCTGGCGTAGCATTATGAAATGTGGTTTCAGCAAAATAAGACAGACACCATGTCTATAATCCTAGCTACTGAGGATACTGAGATTCAGAGGATCCCTGTTTGAGGTTAGCCCAGCCAGAAAAGTCTAAGGGACTCCATCTCCAAAATAATACAGCAAAAAAAACAGGCTAGAGGTATGGCTCTGGTAGTAGAGTGCCAAATGAGCAAGCAAGTGTGAGCCTGAGTTTAAACACTGGTACCAGAGAAAAAGTAGGTGAAATGAAAGACATATGATGCAGCCTTATTTTGTGTACATACTCTTTACTCGCTTCCTGCCTATCTCTTCTAATGCCCAGTTTTGGGTGTTGTGTTTTGTCACAGTCAATCCTTGGCAATACCAGTGGCTTGTGGTCCTCCACTCCATTCAGCAGCTCAATCTGGTCCAGTAACCTCAACAGTGCCCTTCCTTTCACCACTCCAGCGAACACACTGTCAGGCATCAGCCTCATGGGCACAGAAAACTCACCCGCTACCCATGCTCCTTCCACTTCCAGTCCATCCGATGACTTGGGACAGACCTACAACCCCTGGCGGATATGGAGCCCTACAATTGGAAGAAGAAGCTCTGACCCTTGGTCTAATTCACACTTCCCTCATGAGAATTGAACTTGAAATTAGGCAAAAACAAACAAAAGTAGGGGCCCCTCATCTAGATCATGATATGCCAGTTTTTGAGACATCTTTTTAAGGCTCTTACTGCTGTTGCTTCCCACTCCCCACCCTCCTCATCTTTGCAAAACAGACTTCAGCAGGGCAGGCTTATTCCACCCGCTTCTTTCAGATCTTTCTTGCAATTATGATACTATGAGATTTGCTGTTGTGCTTGTAGAGAAGTCTCCACTCAGCCACAGACCACTAAGAAGTGTCCATCTGAAAACTTTAACTGCTACCCAGTTCTCCCCTCTTGTCTTCTCCCATGCTTTCTTTATAAACTGTATGAACACAAGTTTGGCATTACAGCTAAGGGAGTAATTTGAATTGATTCAGAAGTCCTGGCATGTGACAATTTTACTAAATTACCAAGTTTGTTTTTTAATAATTTCACAATATTATGCGCCAAGATCTAATTTTAAAAATGTATGAGGACTTTGTGCTGAAAATAGAGTATTTTTTTAAAGTAAGACTGTCTTGGCTTAAAAGCAGATTACAGAAATGTAAGTCAACTTAAGAACAATGGATGAATGTAAAAACATTCAGTTGAGACCATATGCATTTTCTGTGCTGTTTGTACTTGAGGTATGTAAGATTTGTATACCTGAATTTATTTTAAAGATAAACTGAAATGCACATAGCCAAGTCTTGATACAAGATTGAATGTGTATTTCTTAAAAATACAACTTTGTGTTGTACTTTGAAATAAATGATGCTTTTTTCAAAAGCCTTGAATGGTTTTGTTTTGCCTTTTTATACACAAGATTCTTCTGACAGCACAATGAGCCCTGGTATCATTGCCTTACCCTCTGGCATTGACAGATCAGTTTAGATTTGTCTTGGCTGGAACCTGTGATATAATGAAATTCCCATGGTAACCACTGAGGGTCCTTGATAGAGAATGACCTCAAGCCTGTTTCTAGGGATAGTTTTGTCCTCTGCCACTATCTCAAACATAAAGGCCTCCAAAATAAACTAAAAAGTTGCTCATGTTTTTTGAACACTTACTTTTGTTGAGCATCTGGCTAAAACATGGGGATATGTTGGTTGTCTCCGCTGAGAGACTGAGGAAGTGTTACCTGGCTGATAAACCACTCAGAGCCCAGGGGCTAGCTGGTTGCAGATCTAGTTACTCTTCTCAGGACAAGGCCTGTCCAACTCATCAATGCCTATATCCAACTCTTTAAGGAAATCCCAGGACAACAGGAAGACACTGTGCCATGGAGAAGCAGGTTGTGTGTGAGAGGAACACCTAAGAGTCAAAGGAATCTGGGGAACCTGGCTCCTGAGACCCAGGAGCAGCTCCACAGTGAGGGTGCTCAGAGGTGCCCCTTTCAGTTCTAGATTGGGGGAGTCAACCAGGAAAGCATTGAGCTTATAGAGCTTGGGAGACTTGGAAGCAGCCATTTACCCAGCAACTTAAACTGGCAGAGCTGTACCCCAAAGTCAGGCCAGATAGAGGCGGCCTCTGTGAAGCCAAGGGAGGGAGCCACAGACAGGCAGGAAAGGTGGAGTTCCACATCGAGATGCCAGCATGAACTGTCTGGCAGCGAGAGCTCGGGGCAGACTTGCTAAGTCTGTAAGCTGCAGAAGAAAAGTTGACAAATGTAAGGCTTTCTTTTTTCTTCTTAAGGCAAAGTATGTCGAGCATTTTCCAATTTTAAGTCTACAATTCCTCTAAATGAGATCTTTAGTCTGCCTGCATACCAGACAAGTGTCAGCAAGCCATGATGCATCTATCTATTTGGGTTAATCTCTCAGAGGCTTGCCTGCTCCAGCTTGCTGTTTTCATTCTCATATTTCAGGTCTATTTTAAAGCTAGTCTTTGCTAAGTAACGAGGATACGCTAAACATAAATGTTCTGTTTGAACATCAATATGAAATCAACCCCCAATGAAAGTCAAGAGAGATTTTTTTAGTTGAATCACCATATGGTGTGATTTTTTTTAATCTGACCTTTGCTCTGATTTCCACTAAAATTCATTTGAACCAGACATGTGATTTTAACAACCTATGATTTGTCCCTTCAGGGGACAACAGAAGCATACATACACCCAGAGCTATGGTGCACAGCTGGGCTGTAGCTGACCTTGCACAATCTTGTTGGCACAGTCTCCTATGTACATTTGTAGAGTCAAGATATAGTTAAGGCTTGAGAGTCTCCACCAAAGCAAATAAGGTATAAAGGTCTATAACCCTATAACCTTCATAAAAACCCTCATTAAGACCGTATTTCATCATCACACTACTTCAATAGGGTATGACAGATATGCTCTATCATGCTATCGCTTGAGACAGCCACATTTTTTTCCTAAGTTCTAATTTCATATCATGATGAGAGAGTCCTTAGCAGAGTTGAGGACTACAATGTACTTGAGAAAAAGTACAAACATGGGTTCCTGCTGCTATCTAGGTTTTCCAAATCACTTGTGGGAATTAAGGGGCAGCATACCCAACAGCGAGATCTGAAAGTTTGACCATGCACAAAATATGTTGAAAATTTGTTATAACTACTGCAGTGCTAGATCAAGAATTAATTTTAGAATTATGAATATACAAAAAAATAGAAAATGACAACTTAAAAGTGCCCAACACTCCATAAAGACTGAGGTGTATAGCTGCACTTTGAGGTTATTGACTAGAAGGACACTGAGATTAGCAGGAGACAATTAGTCAGAGATTCCCACATCTGCCATCTCTGCTCTACAGTTGAAGGAGGAATATCTATAGATGGGTGGAAGCCCCAGCAAACTGTCAGTGGGGATACTGGCAGTGCTGGCTACAGGAACATCCCCCAGTCCTCAGACTTGAAGCCCATTGAGATAAGAGCTGAAATCTTCACAGTAGCTTAGATTTGGAAAGGGTCTCCCCCGCCAAGGGTTCTGTAGCCAGGAACCATCTTGAGAAGAGAGCCATTGTCTGAGTCTGGGCAGCTCTAGGGATCAGAATCCTGCACACTCCCATCTCTGGGTCTCCATAGGCCTGTGCTGTTGCTGCTTTGCAAAGCCACCAGCAGAGTGACCACTGCCCTTGATCAGATGGGGAGCTGCCATACGGGACCAACAGCATGGCAGTGCCAGCACTGCAGGCAGGGCTCACTCCTGCCCACCTCCATGCCATGTTTGGTGCTTCTTTCAGTGAGGATGGGGAGGGAACAACACAGTTCCTGTTACTGTCCCACCACAGGGGCATGACAAGGGGGGTTGAGTAACTCTGGCTTTGGCTGTCACCCTGACCCACAAAGAGGATGCTCAGGATAACTTAGCCCAGCTCTAGGGTTGGTCTCACTCCAAGTGCATAAGCTCTGGAGGAGTCAGGAGAAAAGCCCTAGCCATCACTACAATCCCTGTTCACCCAGGAAGACTGCACTGAGAGCCCCTGACCAGGACCAAGCCAAGGTCCACCGATGCGGCAGAGCAGAGCACCATGGCTACTGCTGTCCTGGCTCCTGAACAGTTCCCACTGTTCACACACACGCGCACGCACACACACACACACACACGCACACGCACACGCACACACACACAAAACACCTTGTCCAACCAAGCACTGCTGTTAAGACAGGGTAGCACCCCAGAGGGCCGCTCCCATTCCTGCTGCCACCTTGCCTGGGCCTGGGCCCATACCACTGACTAGTTGTAGGACGTGTTTCAATCTCCCATCACTGCTGGGATGAGTCAGTGCCAAAGGTGCTGGCAAGTAGCAAAGCTAACAGAGAAAACCACCTTGCTTCACAGAGAACTAGCCCCACACTGAGCACCACACATGCACTGCTGCCTGCTGCCTTACCACATCTGTGCCAACTGCAGTGTCTCAACTCCTGCACCATACAGAGACAATGTGTCTCTGGTCTCCACCACAGTACACATTGCCCAAAGTCACCATGCCCAGTCAAAGAGACCATGAGGAGATACTGTGTGCCCAGAATCAAACCCAACACTGCATGACAAACCAAAACCCCAAGAAACATCTTCAGGAGAAAGCTACTTACTAAGACCACTCCATCAAAATGCTCCACCAGCTGCACAAATATTATATAAACTCAAGAAATAGGAAAAGCCCTTCCTTTCCAGCCATGCCTCTCCACCATGCACGGCAGGGGCAGCAGTTACAGCATGTGGTATTCTCTTCATTGGCTACCTAATGAAATCTACCTACTTAATATACCTCACATATGGTGCCGTGACTCGGATGGAGTTTTTGAGTTGGAAATGTTACAATTTCCTAACCACCTTTTTTCTGCGAACCGAACTGCCTTGAGACACCATGTGAGACTTTTCACCAATTCCATCGCTGGCCTTCACATCCACGTCCGTATTACCACTTCTCTGTATTTTTTTTTTTTGTCCAGTCCCCCAATGCCTCATGAGACTTCCTCCAGACTTTATCCAAGAGACTTGTCTCCTCCAGACTTCATCTAAGGACTCATGCCTACCAAGGGACAGCTGCTGTTCGATGCCTTCTCTGGGAGGGGACTGCATTCTGGCCTTTTACCCCTAATGTCAACACCCCTTGTCAGCAGGAAGTAGCCAGAGAGAATCTGCACCCTATTTCATGATTATTAAAAAGCTGGAATGTAAGGTCCACTCCTGGATGGCGAGCAGACTCCGCCCCCCTTGCAGCAAAGTCTCCACCCAGTACCTGCGTTGCCTAGACACCTGGCACTCCTGGAAGAGGTCACGTCTGGATTTGATGTGGCCACACCTTTCTCCCACCTGGTCCCACCTTCCTTTGCCTGGCCACACCTTCCCCCACCCCCACCCCTACCCTAGATAAGGCCTAGCCTAGGGCCAGACACTCTCTCCCAGCAGCATGGAGTGTCAACCTGACCTGGTGCCAGCCGGAGCGATGAATAAACCTACCTCTTACCTGAAAAAAAAAAATATGAAAAGAAACAAGGTAATGTAACACCTCCAAAACAGTTCCTGTGTGTATGTCTCTATCTCCCCTCTCTCTCCTCCTTTCTTCTCTCCCTCTCTTCTCTTCCTCTTTTTCCCTCTCACTCTCTTGTTCTCTTGCTCTCCCCCTCACCCTACTTAAGCCATGCTCTCAGACCTTAAGATCATAACTCTCTAGCAACAGATTAACAAATAAATCCAAATGTGTGAAATGCCTAATAAATAATTTTAAAGAATGGGGCTTGGAGGTATAACAAGTAGTAGAGTATTTGCCTAGCAAACACAAGTTCAAATCCTAGTACTGTTCCCCCCCACCCAAAAAAAAATCAAATGAGATCCAGGAGAACATAGACTAACAAGTTAGGAAGATAATACAGGCCATAAATGAGAAATTCAACACAGAGAGACATTTTGCAAGAGAAAAATGTCAAGTTTAGGTTCTCTGATTAACAGCAGACATCACCAGAAGCCCTAAATGCCAGGAAGAAATGGAATGACATATTCTAAGTCCTGAGATAAAATAACTATTAAGCAATTTTCCTATGCCCAGAAAGCTATCTCTCAGAAATAAAGGAGAAAAAAAGGATCTTCCCAGATGAGCAAAAACTAAGGGAATTCACAACTAGCAGACAGCCTTACAAAAAATGGTGTGTGTGTGTCTGTGTGTCTGTGTGTGTGTGCTATTTGTTCAATGATGGCACTCTACCACTTAAGCCATACCTCAACTTCTGGCTTTTTGCTAGTTAACTGGAGATAAGCCAGCCTGGGCTGGCTTCAAACTGCAATCCTCAGATCTTAGCCTCCTGAGTATCTAGGATTATTACAGTTGTGAACCATCAGTGCCTGGCTTCTTATAAAAGATTCTTAAGGAAGTTCTACATGTAGAATGAAAGGAAGACATCATGTAAATATGTAAAAGTATAGATCCCACTAGAAGAACAGATACACAAAAGAGAAATAGAATCAAACATTATCAATATAGTAAATCATCACAAAGATGAACAAATGGGAAGGAATATTCAAAATATGCCAGGCATGGTGGTACTTACTATAATCCCAGCAGACCTTTGGCAAAAATGGAAAGCCCTATCAGAGATAACTAAGAGCAGAAAGGACTGGTGATGTGGCTCAAGTGGTCAAATGGTTCCAGAGTTGCCTCCCTAGCTATATGTGGTTTACTGTCCGGTGGGACTGAGATCTCTGAGCACAGAACCAGCAGATTGACTTCCACAGCCTCCCCTCTCCAAGGATGGATTATTGCACTGCAGGACTTGAAAGTTCTGAGACTGGCAGCCCTGCTTTCCTGGTTCTCTCCACCCACTGGAGAACTCAGTACTCTGCTTGCTTCCTCACACTTTTCTAGTGCACCTGAGATGGGGGTCACTCCTAGCTCAACTATTTGTTCCACCTACATGTACAAACTGGGAGGGAGGAACCTATGCAGTGACTGGGAACCTGCTTATGGGCCACAATGCTCACTGAGGCCAACAGGGCCTTCCAGGGTGCCAAAGGGCTTCCAAAGTGAAATATAAAATAGCTTGACCAGTCTGGCTCTCAGCTTACATATAGGACCAAACCACACAAGGGAACACAGAGCAGCCACTGTGGACTCCAGATATGGCTCACTAGCCTCCCTCACCCCAAAACTGGTGGCTCCCAATATTAGAGGACCAGGAAAGATGCTTCAAGTTTTTGACATTTCACTTGGTCTGTAATTATTAGCATTGTTGTTGATTTGTGTGTATGTGTGTGCTGATACTGGGGCTTGAACTAAGGACCTGATGCTGTTCCTTAGCTTTTTCACTCAAGCCATACCATTTGAGCCACACTTCACTTCCAGCTTTTTGCTGGTTGATTAGAGATAAGAATCTCCCAGGACTGGGAAGGTGGCTCAGTGGTGGAGCACTTGCCTTGCATGCCTGAGGCCCTGGGTTCGATTCCTCAGCACCACATAAGCAAAAAGAAAAAAAAGCCGGAAGTGGCACTGTGGCCCAGGTGGTAGAGTGCTAGCCTTGAGCTGAAGAGCTGAGGGACAGCGCCCAGGCCCAGAGTTCAGGCCCCACGACCGGACCCAAAAAAAAAGTCAGTGAGGCAGGCACTGGTGACTGACATCTACAATCCTAGATTCTCTGGGGGCTGAAGTCTGGAAGATCAAAGTCAGCCTGAGCAGAAAAGTTCACAAGACTCTTATCTCTAAAATAACTAGCAAAAAGCTAAAAGCTGAGAGGGAGGTCTGGGCTCAAGTGTTAGAGCCCAGCCAAATGAGCTAGCCAAAAGAGCTTGAAGCTCTGAACCCAAACCTCAGTACTTCCAAAAATAACAGACTTCAAAAGTCTAATGTTGAAAATGATCAATGACTTCCAAAAGGATTCAGGAAAGCAGATAAATGAAAAGAAGGAGGAAGGAAGTGGTGCTGTGGCTAAAGTGGTAGAATGCTAGCCTTGAGCTGAAAAGCTGAGAGACAGCACGTAAGCCCAGAGTTCAAGCCCCACTACCAACAAAAAACAAAAGAAAAGAAAAAAAAGGAGGAGGAAGTGGAGCTGTGGCTCAAGTAATAGAGCACTAGCCTTGAGCTGAAGAGCTCAGGGGCAGCACCCAGGCCCAGAGTTCAAACCCACAACCAACAAAAAGAAGAGGAAGAGGAAGAGGAAGGAGGAGGAGAAGGAGAAGGAGGAAGAAGAAGATGGAGGAAGAAGAAGAAGAAGAAGAAGAAGAAGAAGAAGAAGAAGAAGAAGAAGAAGAAGAAGAAGAAGAAGAAGAAGAAGAAGAAGAAGAAGAAGAAGAAGAAGAAGAAGAAGAAGAAGAAAGAAGGAAGGAAGAAGGAAGAAGACAAGGAGGAGAAGAAAGGAAGGAAGGAAGGAAGGAAGGAAGGAAGGAAGGAAGGAAGGAAGGAAGGAAGGGAGGAAGGAAGGGAGGGAGGGAGGGAGGAAGAAGGAAGGAAGGAAGGAAGGAAGGAAGGAAGGAAGGAAGGAAGGAAGGAAGGAAAGAAGGAAGGGAGGAAGGAAAAGAAAAGAAATGAAAAATGAAATTTAGGACTTCAACAAAAAATCTGGCAACCTAATCAGGTGCTGGTGGTTCATATCTGTAATCCTAATTACTCAGGAAGCAGAATCTAAAGATCAGCCAGAGCACGCAAGTCTGTGAGACTCTTACTTCCAATTAACCACCGAATAGTGCAAGTGGAGCTCTGGCTTAAAGTGGTAAAGCACTAGTCTTGAGTGAAAGAGCTTAGGGCCAGCGCTCAGGCTCTGAGTTCAAGCTCCACAACACACACACACACACACACACACACACACACACACACACACACACACACACACACACACACACACACACACACACACACACACACACAATGGCAACCCAAACAAGAAATTCAAGAAATAAAGATAGTCAGATGCTGGTGGCTTATGTTTGTAATTCTAGCTATTCAGACCAAAGCCAGTTCAGAGCCAGGTCAAACAGAAAAGTCTATGTGAAACTCTTATCTCCAGTTAACCAGCAAAAATCTGGAAGTAGAAGTGTAGCTCAAGTGGTAGAGCATCGCCTTGAGCAGAAAAAGCCAAATGAGGACAGAAGCCCCTGAGTTCAAGCTCCAGTACAGCACACAAAAAAGAAGGAAGGAAGGAAGGAAGGAAGGAAGGAAGGAAGGAAGGAAGGAAGGAAGGAAGGAAGGAAGGAAGGAAGGAAGGAAGAGACAGAGGGGAGAAGGGAGGGAGGGAAGGAAACAAAATTAGAAATGAAAATATTCAGTAAATAAAATTTACAATGTAATGAAAATCATTACCAATAGGCTAGACTTGGCAGAAGAAAGAATAACAGGGATAGAAGACAGCTGAGGAATTCCTACACTCAGCTAGCAATAAGAGGGTAGTGATGATCACAACATTCAAGACCTCTGGAAAGCAAGAGAACACATCAGTGGTATAGAATAAGAAACCAAGGTACAGACTAAAGGAAGGCATAGAAAGCCTATTCAATAAAATTATACAAGAAAATTCTCCCAATCCAGAGAAAGTACTGGACATCCACATACCAAGCAAATGTGACCAGAAAAGAACCTTTCTGTGTCATAGTTTAAATGCCAAGAATATAAAATAAAGAAACATGAAAGGGAAAAGTGCCAAGTTACTTACAAAGGTAAATTTATCAGAATAACAGTAGACCTCTTGGCTGCTACAGAAGGCCAAGAAAGCATGGTCATACATCACTATTTCAAGCTCTGAATTAAATGCCAATCAAGATCACTGAGTCCAGCAAAGTTACCAGGATAAGCTTAAGCTAAAGCAATCTATGACCACTAAGTCAACATTACAATAGATATTCAAAGAAATGCCACACAAAGAAGAAAGGTGTATACCAGCATGGGAATTCAGTAAAGAGTAAATTTCATTAGAACAATAAGAATTAGGAGGACTTAAACATTATTAAGTCAGTAAAGCAGCAAAATTCTAAAAGGAAGAAGGGAAAAATTCTTTTCAGTATTAACCCTAAATGTAAATGGTCTTAGCTCTCCAAAGAAAAAGATTCAGACTAGATGAATGGATGTTTAAAAATCAAGATTCAACTATTTTGTGTCTGCAAGAAACTCAGTGGCAAAACTCACCCGAGACTGAAAGTTAGTTTGGAAATCGATGTTCTGAGCAAGTGGAATATGAAATCCAGTAGGAATCAATGTATTTGTATTATATGAAAGTAATTTTAAAATTCGCCAAAGAGATAATGAAGGTCACTTTGTATTAACAAAAGAAATAATGTATCAATCAGATATAATGATGATTTCATTTCTTCTAAGACAGCAGAGCAGAGACTTCCTCTGTTGGATTCTGTATATGAAACAAATGAAAAGGAGCACTGAGATGCTCAGATGAGGGATGGGGCAGCTAAAAAGAGGATGGTAAATTGTTCAGAAACAATTTACAGCTTCTGTTAGTGGGAAGAGATGCCCAAGCCTCTACAACAAAGTAAACCAGGTGACCTCTGAGACAGACTGGCCAACCTAGCTGAGAGACAAATACACATCTCACAAGCCTCAAACCCCAATATGAAGATTTCCCAATGTGTGACATCCCCAGCATGATAAGCCATGCTGTCATGGTTGTTTTCCCATCAGGAAAGACCACTCTTCATCCTCCATGTCTCTAAGAGTGGCAAAGAGGCACCTTCTTGAGATAGGACTTCCTTTCCAGGACTGAGACACTAGAGTTGAGTTGCAGTCCTGTTGTCTAAGGGCAATCCCCAGCAACTTGCCTAGCTTCTGCGAGTCAAGAGCCCAGGCTGCAGGAACAGCCACAGTGATCAGGTTGCAAGTAGCCTGCGGGCAGGCAGGCTAATACTGAGCCGCACCTAGGAACTTAAAACTCAAGGAATAATTGCAACCCAGGGAGTTCTGAGCCACCTGTCCATTCAGGAGGAAGACTCCTACCTGATTTTTGTGTGATTTTTATAGCCTGCTACATTTCCAAAAATCAGATATAGGAAGCTTTTGACAGGTAGTGCATTAATTTTATAAATTTGTTTTGTTAGTACGGCCATTTTCATGGTGTTAATTATGCCAATTCGTGAGCTTAGGAAATCTTCCCATATTTTGTTCTTAGAAGGTAAGGCCTTTCACATTTTAAGTATAGGATCATACCATCTGCAAATAAAGTAATTTGACTTATTCCTTTCCTAGCTGAATCCTTTTTACTTATCTCTCTTTTTTAATTGCTCTGGCTAGGAATATTATAACTACACTGAATAAATTGGGTAGTATGGACACATTTTTCTCATTCCTGATTTTAGAGATAATTTCCCTTTTTCCCATTTAAGTATGATGTCGGCCATAGATTTGTCATATGTAGTCTTTATTATGTTAAGATACATTCTTTTGGGGTGGGAAGGTGGCTCAGTGGTAGAGTGCTTGCCTAGCATGCATGAGGCCTGGGTTTGATTCCTCAGCACCACACAAGCAGAAAAAACCAGAAGTGGCGCTGTGGCTCAAGTGGTAGAGCACTAGCCTTGAGGTGAAGAGCTGAGGGACAGTGCCCAGGCCCAGAGTTTAGGCCCCACAACCGACCAAAAAAAAAAACAAAACAAAAAAAACATTCTTTCAATCCTAGTTTCTTCAGAAGTTTTATGATAAAATGATGTTGAATTTTATCAAAGGATTTTTCTGCATCAGTGGATTCTGTGTGCTGTATTATATTTATTGATTTACATATGTTGAACCATCCTTGCATCCCTGGAGTGTGGCAACTGGATAAGGTGATAGGATTAATGGTTTACAAATATATTGAGAATCTTTGCTCATCAAGTACATTCGTTCATAATTCTCTCTTTTGTTGTGTCATAGTCCAGTTTTGCAATGAGTGTAATGCTAGCTTCATAGAATGGCATTCGTAGTGTTCCTTCTTTTTCTGCTTCATAGGAAAGTTTGAGGACTATTAAGTTAGTTCTTTAAAGGTCATATAGAATTCAGCTAAGTCTGTCAGCTCTGGGGTTTTCAGTGTTAAGAGATTATTATTGCTTCAATCTCATTGCTTGTTACAGATCTATTTAAGTGGCTACATGTCCTTTTGGTTTAATATTGGTAGTTCAACTACATCAAGAAGTTTATCCATTTTCTCTGGATTTTCTAGTTGATTTGAATTTCAACAATTCCCTCATGATCCTGGGGATTTTATTGGTTTTTGTTGTAATATCACATGTTAGTCTAAAATTTTACCAATTTGGGTCTTTTTTTCCTCATTGTTTTTGTTAGATCAGGTAAGAGATTATCAATGTAATTCATCTTTTCAAAGAAGAACTTTTTGTCTTCTGATGTTTTGCGTAGTTTCTTTTCTTTTCTTTTCTTTTTTTTTTGTGTGTGTGTGTGTGTGCCAGTCCTGGGGCTTGAACTCAGGACCTTTGCACTCTCTATGAGATTTTTTTTTTATCAAGACTAGTGCTCCACTACTTGAGTCACAGCTCTACTTACAACTTCCTGATGGTTACTTGGAGATAAGAGTTTCATGGACTTTCTTGCCTGGACTGGCTTTAAACTGTGATACTTAGATTTCAGCCTCTCGTGACTAGCTAAGATTACAGTTATGAGCCATTGGTGCCCAGCTTGCTTTGTATTTTTTTTAACTCTGGGCCTGGGCACTGTCCCTAAGCTCTTCAGCTCAAGGCGAGTGCTCTACCACTTGAGCCACAGCACCGCTTCTGGCTTTCTGAGTGGTTTATTGGAGATAAGAGTATCACAGCCTTTCCTGCCAGGGCTGGCTTTGAACCGCAATCCTCAGATCTCAGCCTCCTGAGTAGCTAGGATTACAGGCATGAGCCACCAACGCCTGGTTTCTGTGTAGTTTTAAAGGTATCCATTTTATTAATTTTTGCCCTAATCTTTGTTATTTGCTTTCATCTAATTTTGGGTTTGGCTTGTTCTTCTTTTCCTTGGAATTTGTGGTATATCGTTATGCTGTGAATTTGTGATTTTCTCTTTTATGTAGATGCTCTAGTAATAGTATAAACTTTTAATATCACCTTTGCTATATCCAAAAAGTTGTGATTTGATGACTCCTGGGTCAGTCAACAATGTGCTGCTTAGTCTCCATGTGCTTGAATGCTTTTAGTAGTGTCTTTTGTTGTAGAGTTCTAGTTTAATTGTATTAGGAGTTAGCTTTGAGCATTGTTCAAGTGGTAGAGTACTTGCCTGGTATAAATGAAGTCCTGGTTTTAATTCCTAGGACCACCAAAAAAGAAATCAAGAAATTAAATACAATAAGTTAGATCTTTCAAAAAATAAAGGAATAGAAGAAGTTATTTCATTTTTTCTGTATTTGCAATGACTTGCTTTATGTTGTAAAATATTATCTATTTTAGAGAAAGTCCTGTGAGCTGATGAGAATATGTCTTGTAGCCCTTAAATGGAATATCCTAAAGATATCTGTTAAGTACAATCTGTAGTATCATTCAGTTCTGAGGTCTCTTTATTTTTTGTTTGGATGACCTATATACTGGTGAGAGTGAGGTTCTGAAGTCTCTCACTGGTATTGTGCTAGAATCTATCAGTGCTTACAAGCCCAGAATTGTGATTGTGTCTCAGAGACTTTTCCCTGCACTTTAGGCTGAGAGATCTGAGTATGCAGAGGCTCTAGTCATAGGTCCTGGCAGATGCAAGACCTCTCCCTGAGGGCTGGAAGAGAAGTCTTGTAACATCAGTCATTAGCCTTGCAGATATCTGGAGAGGGGTTGGGAGAGCTCTGGGCAGAGAGAACAGCATGTGTAAAGATCCTGAGGTCAGCTGATAGCAAAGGCAGATGTGGGGAGATGGGGCCTAGTATGAAAGATGGTAGGTCCTAGGATGATTTGGGCTTTGTTCTGAGCTGCATGGGAACCACTGGGGCTGGACCTGCATAGCACTCTGAGCACTTATCAGCTTCACCCCTGCAGGGCCTTCCTGGTACCTACTGTCATGGTGGCTGTACTGTCATTAAGCCTGTTGATACATTCTGAAGCTTTTGTTTGCTGGAGGCTTCTCTGAGCAGGTGTGCAGAACCTGAAGTTCCACTGGGCTTCCTGGGAAATTGTGGTCCTCAAGGATACAGCCCTGGCCACCTAGAGCTGTTGAAATGACCCTGACACAGCTGCCTTCCAGAGCCAGAGGGAGGAACTGGAATAATTTGAGGTCAAGGGCACTGGACAAAGGTCAGAGGAGCCTCAGTCTGGGCTCCTGATGTAGAGCAGAGGAAAGTAGTTTCTCCCATGTGCTCATACTCCTCAACTCTCAACACAGCCTGGGTTTGTCAGTGAGTTGTAATCTCTAGAAAGTTCTGTCAAATGCTGACAGCATTTGGATTGGCCCTTCCCGCCTCTGTCTATGGTTCCAAGACCACAAGGAGCATAACTCTTTCCTCAAACATTTCACTCTCATGTCTGCTCTGAGTTCTGGAAGGGTGTTCTGAGATGGGACACTGAGGCTGGCAGTGGGAAGCAGGGCTGGGTGAGGAGGCCAGCTTCAGGAATATGTCCTTCCTAACACTGAGGTTGATTTATTTTTGCATTTCTAGTAGGGACAAGGCTATCTTACAGTGACAGTTAAGACAGACGAGCATTTCTCTTGTAAGTGGCTTGCCAGAACGGTGCCCTCAGTTGTGCATGGACCCACAAATGTGGCCTGTGGCCTGTGAGCCAAGAGGCTCCCAGACTCCAAGACACATCGTAGTTAAAGTGTTAATGGCACCAAACAAAAGAATACTAATAGCCACAAGAGAGAAGCAACAAGTCATCTATAATGGTAAAACCAACAGAGTAACAGCTGATTTCTCAACAGAAACCTTAAAAGAAAAGCTGGTAACTATCAACCCAGAATGCTCTGTCAAGAAAAGCTGTCATTCACAACTGAAGAACAAAGAAAAACCTTCTATAATCAATAAGACCAAAGTAATGTGTGGCCACTAAACCAGCAGAAGATACTCAAAAAAATTTTTACACACAGAAGAAGATAAGTCTAATTACAAAAATAAGGAGAAAATAAATCCCACCAGTTAAGCAGATAGAAAAGAGTAGAAAAGAGCCAAACATTACAAAAACAACAAAAATGGCAAGAATGACTACACACTTTTCAATAATAACACTGAACGTTAATGGTCTCAATTCACCAATGAAAATATATAGAATAAGCTGAACAGTAGTGACTCATCCTGTAATCTTTGCAATTGGGAAAATAAGATTGTTAGGATCATAGGTCAAGGCCAACTGGGATGGAGAAAAGTACAAGAGATCCCTTCTCAATGAAAAGCAAGACGCAGTAGTGTTATTCTGCTTTCTAGCTGCCAGGAAACTTGACATAAGCAGGTACATGCTAGGCAGGAAGCAAGACCCTATCTCAAAATAACAAACAAAAATCAGGGCTGGAGGCATGGTTCTGAGTTTAAACCCCAGTAACAAAAAAAAAAAAAAAGAAAGAAAAAAGAATGGAAAGTTGGATTAAAAAGTAAGACACCTGTCACCCTACACCAGAATCAACCCCAAATGGATCAAAGACCTCGAAGTAAAAGCAGACACCTTGAAAACATTACAGGAAGGAATAGGAGAAAGTCTATGGCTCCTTGGCACAGGCCAGAATTTTCTTAGTAAAGACCCTACACACAACAAATCAAAGAAAGGTTGGGCAAATGGGATTGCATGAAGCTGCAGAGCTTCTGCATGGCAAAGGACATAGCTAGCAAGACCAATAGAAAGTCTACAGATTGGGAGAAGATCTTCACTAGCCATACAATGGACAAGGGTCTCATATCTAAAATATACTTAGAATTCAAAAAATTAAATCCCCCAACAACAAATCCTCAAAGAAACAACTGCCTAATAAATAAGTGGGCTAAAGACTTAAAGAGAAACTTCTCTGAAGAGGAAAGAAGGATGGCCAATAGACACATGAAGAAATGTTCAATTTCTCTAGCCATAAAAGAAATATAAATCAAAACAACATTGAGATTCCACCTCACCCCAGTTAGAATGGCTATAATCAAGAAATCTAATTACAACAGATGCTAGAGGGGATGTGGCCAAAAGGAAACCCTACTGCATTGGTGGGAGTGTAAACTTGTTCAACCACTTTGGGAAGCAGTATGGAGGTTCCTCAAAAGACTCCACATAGAGCTCCCCTATGACCCAGCAATCCCACTTTTGGGCATTTACCCAAACGATAACAAACAAGGCTACACTAAAGCTCCCAGCACAACTATGTTTATCGCAGCATTATTTACCACAGCTAAGATATGGAACCAATCCAGATGCCCCTCAGTAGATGAATGCATCAAGAAAATGTGGGGTGTGTGTGTGTGTGTGTGTGTGTGTGTGTGTGTGTGTGTGTGTGTGTGTAGGAATTCTATGCCTCCGTCAGAAAGAATGATACCACCCCATTTGTTAGGAAATGGAAAGATTTAGAAAAAATTATATTAAGTGAAATAAGCCAGGCCCAAAGGAACATAGGTCCCATGGTTTCTTTTATTTGCAATAACTAATATATACCTAGGACAAGCAGAAAAGGTCAAAAGCTATGTACATGTGATCATATAAGATGATGTTAAGTGAAATGAATCCCAAGATAGGGACACAAGTGTTTTTTTTTCTTGCTATTGTTTTTAATGTATTTAAAATATACTATGTAATTTTTTTTGTTTCTTTGGTATGTTCTTCCCCCACCATATAACCCCTGTTGTCACTGTATTTGATTCTGGTGCCCTGCATCTTGTATATATATTTTTCTAATTTGGGGAGGAGAATGGAAATAAGAAAGGGCTGAAACAAGGATACAGGTTGACCCATTGTAACAATGAGATGTACAAGACACTATGTTGAAAATAAACTTTACGACTTTGTGGGGGGAGGAGTTAGGGAGGTGGGGAGGGAAGGGATGGTAGGGGGGAAACAAAGGAGGTAACAATGCTCGATAGGAAATGTACTCATTACCTTACTCTGTACTGTATTTTTACAATAAAAAACATATATATATATATATATATATATATATATATATATATATATATATATATATATAAAGACATGACAATTTGTGGCTCATACGAAACACCTTAGTGACATAAACAAGCATTGGCTTAGGGTGAAAAGGTAGAAAAAAATCCTACCAAGCAAATGGACCCTGAAAGTAGGTAGGAATAGCTATATTTACATCTGATAAAACAGACTTCAAACCAAAATCATTCAGAAGATGCAAAGAAGATCCACACACAGAACAAGAAACAGGCAAAATGATGTTTCACTGCTAATCACACCCAAAACTACACACCCAACAGCCAAGACTAGCACACAATAGCCAGATACCTGAGAACACCAACTGACTGAACCAACACGCCTCCACACACCAACTCTACCACCCTAACACTGGAACCCTCCAGCAGCCCCAAATCCTTCCATCCTGAGCAACAGGGGCCTACCACAGACAAGGAACTGCACCCACCCAAGACACCTCCCACAGGCCAACCAGGGCCTCACCCACCACCTGTCCTAATCAGACCCCTCTGCAGCGTTGGCCTCCAGTAACCAGCTCCAGCCAGTCTGTAGCCCAGCCACACAGTCCTGGGTTGTCCTGGTCTTTGAACAATCGTATAAAACCCTTAATGGTGGAGCCTCAGGGAAGAGCAGGAAACTGAGACTCTCTTTCCACATATGTTCAGAAGGCTGAGGCTGGTGGGAAGCATTGCATGGCTGGACAGTGCCCACTGACCCTAGCAGAGCCTGGGAGGAAGTAGCTGCTGGCCCAGGGAGTTCAGCACCCAAGGATTGGGGCTCAATGATGCACCACACAGCTCCACATGAAGGGGGCGCTCTGGGTACCTGGCCCTGGCCTCCTGGTCCTCTCCCAGGGCAGTTCTGGAAGGGAGGGGAGAGGAGACTGAGAGCTGAAGAGCCAGCTCTCTCCTACCCAAGAAGCATGAGGATGAATGACGCATGGGGATGGCAGCAGACAGAGGAAACAGACAAGGACCAGGAGAGAGACAGAGAGAGCTAGAGACAGGGAGAGGCAGAGGGGAGAAAGCTAAAAGAGACCAACGATGACCAGAAAAAGGAGACTAAACTGGAGAGGGAAAGAGACAGTGGGGCAGAAAGTCTGAGCAAAGGAGAAAGGGGCTGGATTCTCAGCCTCCTGAGGATACCCAGCCTCCTAAATGCCAAGGGTTCAGCTGGGTCCCCCCTGCCTCCACTGGATCCCAGAGAGCCTCACCTGAGTCACATCAGCCCCCGGTTGCCAGCACTTTCTTGTTGCTTTTGGTGATTACCGGGGATGGAATTCAAGACTTCGCATTTGGTAGGCAGGTACTCTACCACGGCAGCCAATCCCTCAGCCTTTTTTGTTCTGGTTATTTTTCTCCAGTTTTTGCCCAAGGTGGCCTCAGACATCAATCCCCCAACATATGCCTCCTGCAAGGCTGAAATCACACACACCACCACATCTGGCTTATTTATTGAAATGGTGTCTCACTAGCTTTTTCCTGGACTGGCCCCAAAGAGTGATCCTCTTGATCTCTACTTCTAGAGCAGCTGAGATTACAAGCTTGTACCACTGCCACCCCACCTGGTCTCACAAGCACTTTTCTGAAGGAGACTTCAAGCCTCTGGTTGGCAGCTCAGGGCTTCTTCAGAGCTGTACCTCCCCCTCCTCTGGAAAACTGGCATCTGCCAGGAATCAGAAAGGTCATCTGGGAATAGCCCAACCAAGGAGCACACAGGTATACACCAGGAAGACCTTCTGTTTAGTTACTGGTTATCTATGAAGGAGATTTGAGCTAGACTAAAGCTAGAGCCACTCACTCCCACTACAGGACAGCGGAAGCAGGAAGCCTTTCTTTCTTTATACCCCAGGATCCTCCCCTGCTCAGATCCCTGATGACTTGACCTGAATTTATATTCTCTTTCCAGCCAGTCTACCAAAAGAAAATGAGGCTGGCACTAGGGGGTTAAGCTACATGCCCCCTCAGATAAATCAGGGCTGAATGTGTAAGCAAACTGTGGTTATCAGTAAAATGTGGATGAAAAACATTCTGGACGGGAGCAATAGTAAACACAAAAGGGCAAGAGTCAACGTAGATATTTGGGGATTTAGTCAGAACTGCTAGTAAGAAAGATCTGCAAATAGTCCTTTACTGAAGGACACAATACTGGGTCCTAAAGAACTGAGCAGAGGCTAGAGACTTAGAAGTAGAGTAGATGAAAGCCAGGTGTGAGGAGCTGAGCTGGCCTCAGCTTTGGAGACAATGCCACCTCATGGCAGTTTTGTGAAACTGCACTCTCACTTGTCCTAAGAGTCCCAGTGTATTTGACTCCCGGACAGGATCACTTTATTAACACCTCCTATCTACCGAAATATTACTTTCAGCAGAAATTATGACATGAAAAAAAATAATAGCAGTGACAACAAAAGAAATGAAAGTCAAGCGGAGCTGTGGCACGAGTAGCAGAGTGCTAGCCTTGAGCAGAAAAGAAAAGTCAAAGTATATTTACTTTCTGCTATATTTTAGGTAATAGCATAAATTATTGTCTAGTAACAAGATAATATTAATAAAGCTTAAACATTTGCATATAGTACAATTTGGGAAGCCCCTAAATCATGCCACTGATGTAATTTTCTTGCTGTTTTAAAATAACTAGGAAATGATGTTTTACCATTATTCAAATTCAATAATATAGATCATAGGTGAAGTGATCACCAATGGAAAGTATCATTCTTTTTTTTTGGGGGGGGGGGTCTGGTTGTGGGGCCTGAACTCTGGGCCTGGGCGCTGTCCCTCAGCTCTTCAGCTCAAGGCTAGTGCTCTACCACTTGAGTCACAGCACCACTTCCAGCTTTTTTCTTTTTGCTTATGTGGTGCTGAGGAATCGAACCCAGGACCTCAGGCATGCAAGGCTAGCGCTCTACCACTGAGCCACCTTCCCAGCCCAGAAAGTATCATTCTTAAGGCACCATTTTAGTTTTGGTTTCCTTTTTTTCTTTTTTTTTTTTTTCCTTTCCTTGTGGTACTGGAGATTGGATTCAGGACCTTGCGCTTACAGGTAAGGCAGGTTCTCTACTAATTTAGCCAAGCCTGCAGCCCTATTTCCTTGGTTATTCTTGAAGTAGGGTAGAGCTTAATGTCTAGACCAGCCATGGCTTTGAGCCTACTTGTGCTTTCCTAAGTGGCTGGGGATGAGAGTTACACACCACTGCACCCACCCACTGTGCTTCTCCCCTAGCTGAGCTAACCGGTATACACCACCATATCCAGACAATTGGTTGAGATGGAACCTCATGAACTTTTATGCTCCGGCTGGCCTTGAACCACAATCTCCCAATCATCCCTTCCCATGTAGTTAGGATTATAGGCTTGAAGCACCACACCTAGTGGGCCCTTAATGGTGTTTCCGTTTCTCTATGATCTTCAAGCTTCAGAGTCCCAAGTCCTGGGATTATAGGCAAGGTCTATACCCAGAGATCTCCAAGTGGTCACATAGAATGATGAAATTGAATTAGTTGGAGTTCTATGTATTTACCTTTACAATTATCATGCTCTTGTCTATTTTGAATCCAGTCGGGCGGGAAGGGGAGTACCCTCACCGGGTACCATCTGGTGGGGGTTGAAGATCCTTAAAAACTATCCCAAACCTTTACAAATGTAACCTCAAAACAACTACACATGTGGCCGAGTGTCTGACATTGACTGTAGAACTGCGGAAACTTCCTGGGGAAATACAAAGTTCATTAAAGGGAAATAATAAAATGTGCCAATTTAAACTTACATTGAAATTATTAAAACTCAACAGCAAATGGGAAATTAGAATTGGGGCTGATATATTTGATACGTTAATAGTATTGTCCCATGTTGAGTTTTGTGGCTTGACAATGTACTCACATGTCACCAAAGCTCTAGACCTCCTCTTGGCAGCTGCCTACCTGGCCATCATGTTCCCACTCCACACAATGATGCTGCAGCCCCAGGTACTCTCCCGTAGTCTCACAAAATGACCATAGGCTTTCCAGTGCTTCTGGGTTCACACCATAAATAAAATGAAAGTTCACCTGCCCAGAATGCCCAGCAAATCTCCTTGCTTCTCATTGGCTCTGAGTGAGTGACATGCCCTCCCCTGAGCCAATCACTCAGATCAACGGGATGAGGCATTGGCTGGGAGCTGGAGAGAAAGCCAATGACAGCTGAGAAAAGAAATGCCTCCATTTCATTCCACCTGTTGGGGAAACCCAAGGGAGCAGGCTCAGGACTGCCCTGGTGAGCAGAGACATCAGGTGGTAAAGACCTCAACTGTGACCAATTAGGCCCAGGGAGAGGGCAGCAGTTGAGTAGGAGCTGGTAACAGGACAATCTAGAGACCTGAAAACATACTTATATGTGTCTGTATCACTTGATTGGGGGCTGGGACTAGGTGGGATTTGTTGAAACCTCTCCAGGTGATCCCAATGAACAGTCATTATGGATATGCCCACCTCTGCACCCCAGGAAAGCTGACGTCTGGTGGGTACACAGCTCTGAGCCCTGCCTATACCCACCTGGCCTCAGTTTCCCCATTCTGTCCCAGCACCTCATTCACAGAAACATGCTCCTAGGGTTGGGGGAAAGTGAGGAGAGCAGCCCCATCTCCCTAGAGGTGTGTTCAGGCATGGCTCATGAAAGAACCACTCAGGTTTTTCATGCCTTCCAGTGACCACCCCCTCCAGACTCAGGTCTTCTCCTGGGAAAAGAGGAGGCATGCAAGTGAGAGAGAAAAGAGTTTATTCCCACGATTGAAGCTACCTTCATTGGAGACTCTAGGCTTCGGCTCCTTGTGAGCAATGCCCCCTCAGCCCAGGACCCTCAGTAGGTACCAGTCCCAAACCAGGCTTCCCAGCATGCCCCCCCCCTCTGTCCTCTCCAGCCTAAAAGGTCTGGAGACCAGGTAGAAAGTGGGAGGGGGCTGTGGGCTTTAGGTTTCAGGTGCCCCTTACTACATCCCCACTGGAGGGAGGGAGAAGCCAAGCTGACCTCAACCAGATGGTCACTCCCAGGACCAGCTGCAAGCAGAGAGGAAAAGGCTGAGGATGGGGCTCACAGGGTCAGAGTTGCTGGAACTCAAGCACACGCAGCCTCCACCCCCTGTCCACACTGTGGAGCATCCTCGGCCCTGCTCGCCATGCTGTAGTAATAGGTCCGCATGCGCTGCTCCACTGTCAGGAAGTCTGGGCGGTCTTCCCACCTGCAGGAAGTGAGGCAGATCTAAAACCCATCTTCAGGTGAAGAGAGGTGTGGAGAGGGTTTGGTTGCAGTGGGCTTTCAGGGCTCAGAAAAACAATGGGAGCCAAGCACTGGGGTCCACACTATAATCCTAGCTACACAGGAGGCTGAGATCTGAGGTTCTAATGTTGAAGCCAGGCAAAAAAGTCTATGGGATTCTTATCTCCCGTGAACCAGCAGAAAACCAGAAGTGGAGGTGTGGCACAGTAGTAGAGTCAGCCTTGAGTGAAAAAGCTAAGCAAGAGTACAAGGCTCTGAGTACAAGCCCCAGTATCAGTGCAAAAGAGGACAAGGGAGAGAAGAGGGAAAGGAGAGGAGAGTTCTAGAACATGTGCTATGGTGCCACACACCGGCCCCCTTGGTTATTGGTTTGGCATGCTGGTTATGTTCTGATGGAGCCCGAATTGCATGTTTTGGAGAGAGATGGGTCACCCATTCTGCTTGAGTGTTTCAGAGTCACATCATTAAGTGCAGGCTGGTGGAGCATCAAGTGTGGAAATGCTGTTGCTGCACAAACAGTATAAGGTGACAGAATATCTGGGTGTGTTGTCTGATGGGGTATTTGGGGAGGACATAGGTGGAGGAGCTGAGTATACTGAGTGTTTGGGTCTTACTGTTTGTCTCTCTCAATAATTAGGTGCTGAGAGTTGGCTGGACACTAGAGAATTGCCCAATGTCTGAGCACTAGTGTTAGATGTTGAGTAAGTATAGACTAGAGTTTCAGAGTCTGTCACACATTGAGTGTTGGCTGGTAGAGAGCTGAGCAGAGCTGCAGATGGACTAAGTATAGCAAGTGTTAGAAAGGCTGTGACCTGGATAAAGGTCTTTGAGTGGGATAATATTGGGGAGTTACAGTGACGCTGATTGGACCCCAGGACCCCCTTCAGGCCCCAGGCCCAGGGATTGGTCAAGCCAGGGCCCCACCCACCCACGCACTCACTTGTAGATCCAGCAGTCACTCATGAGTGCATACATTTCTGGTGGACACTCTGGTGGGCACTCCATCCGCTTGCCCTGTTTGATGAAGTCCAAAACCTCTGGGCCTTTCATCTTCTGCTCAAGCAAAGGCCAAGGACATGTATAAGTAACTAGGGGGACAACATCCTGATCACCCTCCCCAGCCCACTGTGTGTCCACTTCTGCCCATACCTACCTTGTAGGGCTTCTGGCCGTAGGAGAAAGCCTCCCACATGGTGACCCCATAGCTCCAGACATCGCTGCGGCTGGAGAACTTGCGGAAGTTGATGCACTCGGGTGCATACCACTTGAGAGGCCACTTCCCTGCTGAACGAGCCTGGGAAGGGGGTGATACTGCTAAGCCAGGGTTCAGGGACCCTCAACCCACCAGCCCCAGCCACCCAGGCTCACGGTGTAGTAGCTGTCATCAGCACCCAGCGCCTTGGAGAGGCCGAAGTCACTGATCTTGGCATAGTGCCGGTTGACCAGCAGCACATTGCGGGCAGCCAGGTCTCGGTGCACAAAGTTCTTCTCTTCCAGGTACTTCATCCCCATGGACACCTGGTGCAACAGCTCAGCCACGTTGCTGACTGGAATCTCCTCCCTTGAGTGAAGGGGAAGGCAACATCAGCAGGGAGAAGACAGCTTAAGTTCCAGGGCCAAAGCCTTCATCTCTAACCCAGACAAGGAACCACTAGTTCACCACAGGTTCAATAAACATTTGCTGAGCAGCTGCTATATGCCAGGCAAGAGGATGAGGACACGGGTATGTGCAAAACCCACAAAACCTTTGCTCTTGTCCCGTCTGGAAACTCCAGTCTATAAGTACACACTGTAACCCTCAAGCTGATTTCTCTGCCTGTACCTGGCTGTATCCCTTGGGAAATTCAGGATTTTTTTTCCAATACAACCAAAGCAGAGCCCTGAGTGAAGGTCTCCATATGTATACACGTGTATGATACACACACACTCACTCACACAGAGCTCTCCCACCCCATCTCCAACAGCCCTACCCTTCGAAGAATCTGTCCTCACCCTGGCAGCTGTGCCTGAGAATACCTCCATGATCCTCCCACTTCTGTCACCTGGACCCTCATTCTCTTCTGGACTGGAACATTAGGCTCCACCCAGCCTCCTGCCTCTCTTCTCCATAGCCATCCCACAGGCTTGTCCTCCCTGTGTCTGAATGGAGCGCTTCCCCCATTTCCCAGCCTGGGTCCCAGGGCTTCCACCTTACCCCAGGTAAAAGACCAAGACTTCTCATGGGCACCATCTGCCCCATCACCTCTCAGCCCACATCAGCTCCCTTCTCCTCATTCCACCACCACACCAGGCTTTACCCACAACCTCAGGGTCTTTGCACAAGATGTACCCTCTGCCTGGAACACTCTTCCCCCAGATTGGGGCTCAGCAAGCCTCCTTGTTTGCTCAAGCACCATGTTCATCCTGACAGTTCTGCCTCCTTGGCCTGCCCAGCTTTTTAGCTACAAAATCTGTCTCCTAGCTTGCTCAATATTACATCACAAGTATTCCTTATTGCCTCTTCTCCAGACAGGAAATAGGGTAAAGGTCTCTGCCTCTTTCATTTACTAATAACCCAAGTGCCTGACACCAAAAACCTGCCCAACAGATAGCCGTCCATCTATGACTGAATGTGTGATGGGGACACAGTGCAAAGGCATCTGCCCCCAGCACAGAGTTTGAAGTAGCAAAACACTCCTCAGTGAGTGTAACCTTGTGCCTGTGGGGAAAGAGTTTGGGAACACAAATGAAATGATCAAACTTAGGTAAAGAGCAGAAAGTAAACAGTTCAGTCTTTGCCAGCCACATATGATGTCTGTCACATGGTCTTTGTTCTTAAAGGGTCTTTAACCCTTTAAAAATCTATATCATGTGATGCAAAAGCAAACTGTGGGCTGCAGTTTTCTGCTCTGATTTATGTCACACTCAACTATTAGCCATTTCCTGTGGGTGATGGATTTGGCCCAGAGACTCCGAGTGGCAGGGACAGAGATGACATTCACGAAGCTCTGGTCTGCACGGTCAAATGCTGTCTAAGTACTTCATAAGCATCAACATCTTTAACTGTCACCAGAACCCTGTGGTAGATCCTGTTGTTGCCACCAGAGTACTCAGGATCTCTGCTATGCAGCATGAGTGTGAATATGGAAGGGTGTAAGGGTTGGATATCTGTGCATACTCTGTGTGTATGTGTGTGTGTGTGTGTGTGTGTGTGTGTGTGTGTGTGTGTGTGTGTGTCAGTACTAGATCTTGAACTCAGCCTGGCATTCTTGCTTGGCTTTTTGCTCAAGACTGATGTTCTACCACTTGAGCCATGCCTCCACTTCCAACTTTTTGCTGGTTAATGAAACTAAAGAGTCTTGTCCATGTGTCTGCCTAGGTTGGCTTCAAACCACAATCCTCAGTTCTCCAATCCTTGAGTAGCGGCCTTCTTGAAGGTGTGAAGATGAGTGTATAGATGGTTCCCACATGTGAGTATGTGCATCTTGGCTCTGCCCTTCCCACCCCGGTGACCCAGCCCATCCATGCTCACTTTTTTCCAATCAGGAACTTGTGCAGGGGCCCGCCCCCTGCCATCTCCATGACCAGCATGAGCGCCTCAGCCTTGCACACCCCAATGAGCCGCACGATGTAGGGGTTGTCCAGCTGGTGCATGATCTGTGCCTCACGCATCATCTCGTCCTTGTCTGCCTTCTCTGTGCTTTGCTTCAGCACTTTGATGGCCACATCAATCTGCTTCCTGCCCGGAGCACAGCCAGCCATGCCAGAAGTGAGTGCAGGAGAAGTGTGAGCTTGGAATATCCCACTGCACCCCCACCCGACCCCGACCCACCTCTCTCTTCTCCCCTAAGTTGGGTGATGATGCTCTGGCTTGCCACTCCCATCAAGTCAAAGGCATTTACTTTCCCAGCTGCCAGGAGCATCAACTGAGGACAGCTGATAGCCACGCCCTCACCATGACTAGAGAGACTCACCAAAGTCAGTCCCTCAGCCAAAGTGACAGTCTCCTCTATCCAATAGTCAGTACAGGACAAGGGACCCCTCTGTGCAGGTCCCCTGAGCTGCAGCTACAGCTGGCCCAGGTTTGCATCCCCACTCCCCTCTCCAGTGTCCCTAAGTTGTCCAGACAGTCCTCCAGCATGCCATGTACCACCCTAAAGTCTGCTTTCCAAGTAGACTGATGAGACAGTCAGACACCACGGCCCCCATTGCTCCCACATAAGAACAGCCATACTTGCGCATACGGTAGACGCCCTGGCGCACGGAGCCAAAGTTGCCACAGCCAAGTTCAATATCCGCCACAAGAAGGTTCTCGCGCTTCAGGAAGAGCTTCTTGTCCTTGAGCTCCTCAGGGTCACTGTAGGGGCTCTCATACACACTTGTGTCCATGGGCATTGGCCGGGGCTTCTCTGGAGATGCTAGACGTGCTGGGCACACGTGCACACACACACACACACACACACACACACACACACACACACACACACAGAGTCAGGTACTCCCAAATCAGGAGAATGGACAGGGGGACAGACACACCCTAGACAAGGATGCCATCCCCCCAGAGCATGCCTAGACATATGGATGAGCATGGTGTTAGTGTGTGTCCGTGTGTGTGTTCATACTATACACAGTTGCCTTCACATCTGCGGGTCCCCTGTGCATCAGACCTAATTAGGAGGCCGGCTGGGAGGTGTACACCCACCCTGCATCTGCCTGTCCCTGTCTGCAACGGTACCTCACAGCGCAGGTACCAGGTTGCTGAAGAGGCTGTGTAACCATGGAGACAAAGCTGTCTCTGTGAACCCACAGGAAACATGTGAGCACCTGCAGCAGTGTCCTGAGAGTATGGGCTCTGAAGTGAGTCTTCCCATCTCCACCCATCTCACTGTGAGAATGAGCTACCTGCCCTCTTTCTCATCTGCCAGGAACGTCATACATACATACAGGCTGTGTGTCTCGGGGCAGGGGTGGGAGGGAAGGAAGCTCTGGGGCCAGTGTTCCCCCCCCCATCCATGTCAGCACACCTTGGAATATCCACACACAGGCATGTGTGGGCACAGGGGCAAAGCACATCCACTGCTTCAGGCCTGGCCTCCTCCTCCTCCCCACACTCTCTGCGACTAGACATGAGCCCCACCCAACCTCCACCTGTGCTGGCTCACCTGGCTCAGGGGTGTATCCATCTGAGTTGAGGGTATCCACCCGTCTTTGAGGCTGAAGGTCATGGGGTCAGTAAGTTAGCAGAACCCAGTCTGAGGCCCTGGCCCCCCACGAGACCCAGGCCTACCAAAGACTCTCGAGGGCTGTGCTCTGGGAGCCCCTCTTCCCTCCATTGCAACCCAGTCATTCTCCATGCCAGCTCCCCAGGGGCCAACCACCCCACCCTGGCCCCTAGGTGTTGCTGATGTACCTGGGTGAAGGTGGATGGGTGGGCTGGGAGCGTGGGAGCGGCGGCACCTGAGGGCACAGAAGTGGCAGTGAGATGGGGCCTAGCCTCCTGCATCTATATCCCTCTCACCCCGACTGCCCCCCTCACCTGCAGCGCTGGCAGTGGAGTTGGGGCAGACCTCCTTCAAGCAGTAGATGAGCCCATCGGCCTTCAGCTTCAGGTACTCCACCAGCTATGGAGAGGAGAGGGTGTCAGGTGGGTCTCCTCGTCTCCCTGATACTGATCTAACATCACCCCAGAGCAAGGTACATGGTCACCTACCTGCCAGAGAGTGTCAAACTTGGTCCCCTCAGGAATGCAGTACTTGCCAGCCTTGTCCTGGCTGATAAGGTAGTGGTACACCGTTTTCCCGTAGACCATGGACAGTGCATATGTGCCTTTCTCCTTCCGGGGCCTCAGCCTGTCAGGGAGGGAGGGGCGTCAGCCCTACAGCAGCTTGAGGGCCCTTTTAGAACTCAGTATCACTCAGTGCGCATGCACGCATGTGTGCATGCGCACGCATGCGCCTGCTCACACACGCACGCGCACACACACACACACACACACACACACACACACACACACACACACACAGGCCAACTGGGTGCCATTCACTGGAACTGTGGCATGAAACTCATGTTGAAGCCAATAAGCATCTTCCACAACTGCTTTCTGTGAGCCATTGGCATAAATGTTAATGTCGACTTCCAGCGAAGGAAGGACAGCTGGTCATGCAGGGGGAAGGTTCTCGTAGATGTAGAAGGTTTACAGGACAGCTAATCCCCAAGCTCAGAGATTGCACTGAGATATAAACAGCTGACCTGTGGTTGGCCACAGGAACTAGCCATCAAGTGACCTATGAGTGAGAATCCTCAGAAATGTAAACTTGCAGCCCCCACCATGCATGTTTAATCACTGAATAAATACCACCAGGCCATGCATCTCCGTGCCTAGATACGTGGTAAACCAGACAGCTGTGAGCACACCTGTCCATTAGGCCCTTCCTTAGATTAAAACAGGAAAATATCCTCTACATCACCACAGTGGAGCTTCAGTGAGAGTCAGGGGGGTGGCTGTGACCATCCTGTCCGTTCCTGGATGGCTTATTCCCCAAAAGACAAAGTGATGAGGATAACAAAGTTTCCAGGGTATCTACAACTGCCACTCAAAGAAGGATGACACAGTTCTCAGACTATCCCACAACTGTCTTGGGGATACTTAAAGAGACAAGAAATCAGGGAAGGTGTGGCAGTGAGAACTCTGAACACAAACTAAGAAAAAACAAATGTTCCACCAAAGGAAATCACTTTAATAATTTAGATTAGTGGGCTAGTCTGGAGGTTACAGTTGCTAGAGACTTGTTCACTTAAAAGTAAAAATACTTCCAAAGGGCCATACCTTTAAGTTTTAAGCAGACAAGAGAAACTCAACACCAAGTATGTAGATAATACTTATACATACACCCACACACCACACCACCACCACCACTACCATCACCACCACCACCAATTGTTCTCTCTGATAGATAAAAATCTATTTCTCTAGTTACTAAATCAGAGCTTAACCAAGTGATCTGCTTTAGCTCCTATGATATTTACAAGCATGACACACACAGAGGCTTGAGAAAGAGTTGTGCACCAAGCCCTTACTGCCCTCTCTTGCTGCTCCTGACAATTCTGTGTCTACCAAGCTAACCTGGAGATGCCACATGGGAAGCCCAGGGGTGTCAGCCTGCCCATGCATGGCATGATGTGTGAGTGCAACCATCTGGGACCATGCCCTCCAGTCACCCTCCCAGCTGATGACTCATGAATGAACTCAAGAAACCAGAAGACTCACCCAGCTAAACCCAGCTCACATTGCCTAGAGGGAATAAATGACTGCTGTACGCCACTATTTAGGGTGGTGTGTTATACGGCAAATACTGTCTTTAGAAGGAGAGATGTGAACTTATGAAAAAGCAGAAATATATCACACTGGCTGAAATATTGGTAGTGTCACTGCTTATATTCCAGTGCCACATAGCCGACTTTATTTGCAATAAGTAAGTAAAAAGCCTACTAGGTAGTGGTAGTTCTCTGTACTTGCAGGTTAAACTTGCCCTTCAGCAAGAGGCATGGGCAAAGAAATTGACTTATGTCTTTATTCTTAAAATAATATATAGAACCAGACACTGGTGGCTCACACCTGTAATCCTAGCTACTTGGGAGGCTGAGATCCAGAGGATCACAATTTGAGTACAGCCCGAGCAGAAAAACCTGCAAGCCTCCATCTCCAAGACAGCCAACAAAAATGCCAGGCTGGAGGTCACATGTTAGAGCATCAACCAAGCCAAGCAAGCTAGAGGACCTGACAATAATAATAACAATAACAACAACAACAACATATAGTATCTGACAACATTAACAAATAGAGCAACTAACTCTTCATCTATTTGTCATTTAATCTTCACAGCATTCCTCATATAGAAATAATATCATCCTGTTTTGTAGCTTGCAAAAGATTGTATCTCTTGGGGCTGGGAAAGTGGCTCAGTGGTAGAGTGCATGAGGCCCTCGGTTCCATTCCTCAGCACCACATAAACGTCAAAAGCCAGAAGTGGCACTGTGGCTCAAGTGGTAGAGCACTCGCTTTGAGCTGAAGAGCTGAGGGACAGTGCCCAGGCCCAGAGTTCAAGCCCCATGACCAACAACAACAACAACAAAAAGATTTTATCTCATACCTAAAGGGTTCACCATTCGTATCAGGTGGAATCAGGATCCAAATCCATTTCTAACTCAAATGCTAATACCTACCTATGATTGACATCTAACTCTGTTGCCTGAAACAACAGGACCAACTGCTCATGAACTAAACAAAAATAAACCTTTTCTCTTTTTAAGTTGCTTTGTCTCCAGTATTTGTTATAGGGATGGAAACTTAAGGGTTGGGGAGGGTATAAAAGGAGTTCAGCTTCTGCAGGAGTTCCACGACCCAGAGGGGTTAAGAAATATTGGCAAGATGCTCTGGAATGACCTTTTCAGGGGTCAAGTTCTTGTTCAAATTGAACTAACCAGCACCATAAAATGCCACCACCAAGTACACAGAAACAAAGCAAATATTTGCAGCACACAGCCTTACATACAAATCCATTTGCTCATCAACAACTTAGATGGGATCAATGTAAGGGTAGTTTTGGCATTAATTCTAGGCCAAGTGGTATCTGCCTTTCTGAACCCTTATCTTGAACTCTTATCTGGGAAGTAGACAACCAGGACTATTCTCTTGCCCTCACCCCTTTCCCATGTGAGGTTCTATGGCTACTGCTTTGACTTTCTGTCCCCAACTAGTCGCATACTGACAAAGTAGTTACTGACTATAGGTACTACGAGAAGATCTACTACCTGCCCTGCCCTGCCTAGTTTGCCAGGAGTCTGGCTGGCTCCTCATAACTGGTGAATGAGTCCCTTACAGTGCCCCTGTTCAACTGCAAGCTTTAGTCATTGTACACCACCCAGATCCTTCTCCCAACCCCCTGCCATCTGCTGGTCCCATTTGCCTCTTAGACTTCAAGCCAGTTTGATTCCCAAAGCCATTATTAGTCCTGGTTTTCCTGAGATTCCTTGTATTTCGATTGACTGGCTAACTCAAAACCTGTCCTAAACTGTTGTGTTGTGCAAATAGTTTGTAAAATGTTCCTTCAGGCAATAAAATTGTTTGTCAAACAACACTGAACCAGAAATAAAAGATTTAAAACACACACACACACACACACACACACACACACACACACACACACACACACACACACATACACACACACACACACACACATCAAAGCTGAGACTCTACTGTTGTTGAAACCAGTATAGAGACTCAGAATCCAATCTGCCTTGACAGATATGGTGGTCCACAGGTGTAATCCCAGCTACTTGGGAGGTAGAGATAAGAGGATCCCAGGCTAGCACAGTCAAAAACTTCATGAAATTATCTAAAACAAAGAAAATCCAATATGGCTGCATATGCATCTAGTTCCAGTCACTTGTAGGAGGATGGCAGTTCAAGGCTAACCCAGGAAAAAGAGACCTTATCTGAGAAATAAATTAAGGCAGAAAGGGCTAAGGATGTGGTTCAAATGGCAGAGTGCCTGTTTACTAGTCAGGAGATTCTTAGTTCAAATTCCAGTACAGACAAAAAGTAAAGGGTGGTCCAGGAAACCATGAAAAATATTTTAAACCATTTGAGAGACAATATGGTTAGGTAGAAGAAAAGGAGGAAGGAAAGCAATGAGAGAAGAAGAAAGAAAAACCAAGACAGACTTGTGGTAATGAAAGCTGTATCAGGAGATTTGAGAGGAACCCAAGAAGGAAACCCAGACTAAAAAGTCAGAGAAAGATGAATTTACATTTATGAAGGGAAAAGCAGAGAAGGAGGAAAAGGGGGCTGCAATCACAGAAATTCCAGGTGGAATTTCCACTGGGAAAGAGCTCTGCCATTCAGGCACCTGGGTGATGTACACATAAGAAAGTGTGAGCCTTGCCAGGGAATGCTGGGAAAATCTTAGTGAGCATCACACCTGGGCAGGTGAAGAACACCTGGACCAGACACCTTCATGGTACCAGAAGACAGAGTCTTCTAGACATACCAGATACAAGCCCTGCTCTCTTGCTAATAGTCTAAATGGGGAAAAAAAGAGGGCACTTCCAGGTACTGGTGGTTCAAGCCTATAGCCCTAGTTAATCATGAGGCTGGGATTATCTGAGGTTTGGGGTTTGAAGGCAGCTTAGACAGAAAAGTTCATGAGACTATTATCTCCAACTAACTACAAAAAACCCTAAGTAGAGCTGTGGCTCAAGTGGTAGAGCACTAGCCTTGAGCAAAATAGCTAAGGGAGAGTGGGCCCTGAGTTCAAGCCCCAGTACCAGCCACCACCAACCCTCCCTCACAAAAAGAAAGGAAGAAGGAAGGAAGGAAGGAAGGAAGGAAGGAAGGAAGGAAGAAAGGAAGGAAGGAAGGAAGGAAGGAAGGAAGGAAGGAAGGAAGGAAGGAAGGAAGGAAGGAAGGGAAGGGAAGAAAGGAAGGAGGGAAGAGGGGGGAAGGAGGGGTGAAAGGGGAGGGAGGGAGGGAGGGAGGGAAGAAAGATAACCCCAAACTCACCAAGTTTGAGATGCCCATGCCTTCAATATGACCTCCTGTTCCAATCCTATGATAAATGTTTGTAAATATAGCTGATTTAATTATTTGAAGGTAATCCCTTTCCCACAGTGGCTTTGCATTTGTGATGGGACTTGCTTTGGCCAAAAGGACATCAGTCACACTGTATATTCAGAGGCTTAGGAAATACTTGCATTCTGGAACTTGCACAGTACTAGAACTCCAGTACTGTGTGAACACTCCTGGACAAGACCATACTTTGACCAGCTCACCAGCTCACCACCACCACCACCATCACCACCCCGACCATGAAGGCAACACTGAGCCAAGAGCCACATGTATAACTGTGACCATCCAACTGGATTCAATGCCCACCCAACTGAGGGGACCAAAACTGCTCAGCTGACTCACAGAACTGTTAAAAAAAAAAAAAACTGTGAGTTTGAGCCAGTAAGTCTCAGAATGGTTTGTTATGCAGCAAAACTAACTGATATAAATGCAAAGGCTTCCTCATGAAGAAAACAACCCCCACCTTAGTTGTTCCAAAGCTATCCTTGCCAGACACCAGTGGCTCACATCTGTAATCCTAGCTATTTTGGAGGCTGAGATCCAGAAGATTGTGGTTCAAAGCCAGTCAATGCAGAAAAGTCCCAAAATAACTGGCAAAAATCAGGGCTGGTTGTTTGGCTAAAGTGGCAAGCACCTGCTGAGCAAGCACAAGGCTCTGGGTTCAAACCTTGGTTCTGAAGCAAGCAAACAAACAAACAAAAATACCATCTTGGAAGTTGAGTTGAGTCTTTTTGTTGTTGTTTAGTTAGTTTGGTTTGTTTTTGTTGTGCTAGGGATTGAACCCAGGGCATTGTGCATTCTAGGCGAGTCATCTACCACTGCGCTCTACCCCTAGCCTCAAAGCATAATTTGTAATATGCATGCAAGAGCTCCCTCTGAAACCTCAGAAAAAATCACTTCAATTCACAGCCTAAATCTGTGAGATAGGGTGGGGAAAAAAAGAGCTTTTGAACAGCCAACAGCATGGCCTGGGGAAGGGAACCTCACCTGGAGGAGGGAAATCAAGGCAAGGGATCACTTCCTCCAAGTGGGCTGGCCTCAGAAGAGGAAGAGCCCTAGGACAGTGGGTAACGATAAGGATCCATCTGGAATAACTTTAGCCAAGACTGCACCCATGAGAAGGAAGACCCTGGGAATTGTTCCCATAGACTTCCTGGAGGAGAACACAAACTTCCTGGGGTCATGGGAAAGAAGCAAGCACCAAGATTTTCTGCAATTCAAGGATTGAGTGACTTGAGTAGATATCTGGATAACATTTATGTGTGTGCGCGCACGCACACACACACACACACACACACACACACACACACACACACACACACACACACACACACACACACACACACACACAACCTGGGTGCAAATCAGAGACCAACAGCCGCAGGTGGGCTCTCAAATTCATAGTAGATTTTTTGTTTTGTTTTGGGGCTTTTGTTGATAGTTTTTAATAGCAATCTAATCTAACTTAGGTAGAACACTTTTGGTTTGCTTTACTTTTTTTCCTCCAGCAGTTCTTAAGAGATTTTTTAGTTTTTAGAGATTCTTTGGCCATAATAAACTCACAAATAGCCACAAGGCCTCATCTGCACAGACACACAGTTGCTACATACAGGAAGATCTACCATGTAAGGTGGTTTTGTACATGCCAAGTACTGTGCTATTGCTTTACATGTATTAATTTGTATAATCCTCTGACAGATCCTTGGGGTGGGTGCTGATGTCATTGGAAGCACAGGTAAAGGGAGTTGCTTCAATAAGCTTGTACTTGACCCATGATAAAAGCCAGATCCACACTTGCTAGGTGCCAATGGCTCACGTCTGTAATCCTAGCTACTCAGGAGTATCTTGGTTCAAAGCTAGCCTAGCCATGGGAGGAAAGTCCATGAGACTCTTATCTTCAGTAACCAATAGAAAGCCAGACATGGAACTGTAGATCAAATAGTAGAGTGCTAGCCTTGAGCAGAAAAGGTAAGGGAGCCACTTCTGGCTGGATGAGGGAATTTAGGATGAGACTGGAAGTGGTTCAATGCATAAATGGCAAGTATACTGAGTTGCAGGTCCAAGTGTGAAATGTGCTTGCTGGGACTAGACTAGAGATCAAGAATGTATTCCAAAAAAGCTCTATAAAAATACGTGGGGCTGGGAAGGTGGCTCCGTGGTAGAATCCTTGCCTTGCATGCATGAGGCCCTGGGTTCAATTCCTCAGCACCACATAAGCAGAAAAAGCCAGAAGTGGTGCTGTGGCTCAAGTGGTAGAGTGCTAGCCTTGAGCTGAAGAGAGGAGGGACAGTGCCCAGGCCCAGAGTTCAGGCTCCACAACTGACAAAAATAATAATAATAATACATCATCAACTCCAACCGAATAGTTGACCTAGTTATAGGAAAAAAAACTTCATTGGATCCTCACTGAACCCATCCATTAATTACCACTCTTTAAACAGTCTTCTCATCAAAAAGTATGAGGGCTGAAAATCTAAGATGTATTCCTCCCACATGAAGAAGTTTCTATACAACTCAAGAATAATCTAGCAGATCAAGCTACTTTTTCCTCATCAAGCAGACATACTCAAGCTAATAACACAACATGTCATAAAATGTCTTTGTGTTTTTCACGGTATGGATGTGACCCATTTGTGAGTCATTGATTCCATTCTGTGAGTCATAATGAACTTTATTTAAAAGCAAAATAAAATATAAAATATCTAAATGCTTTGCACTAGATCCTCTGTTTGAAATATGTAGGTAAATTTCAATATCCTAGAAAGGTATCTGATGGAAAGTAGATGATGAATACAGTGTATACTGGTTAAGAAGGGGTTTTCAATCATTTGCTAGTGGGTGTCATTTGACTTTCATAATAGCAAGTGTTTGTACACTCTATTTTCATATTATGATTTACAACTAGACATAAGGTCTTGAGACATTCAGTTGAGATTCAGTTACACATGCTGAGTATATTTTTGATAACAGTATAGAGGCTCTATGGTTTGGGGGATTAGAGATTATATTTTAATCAGATTGGAGCAAACTGTTTAATTGGATCATTTCTTTATTAAAAGAAAAGGGAATAGGGTCTGAGTGCTGGTGGGTCATACCTGTAATCCTAGCTACTCAGGAGGCTGAGATCTGAGGACTGTGGTTCAAAGCCAGACCGGGCAGATAAGAGTCTAGAGACTCTTATCTCCAATTAATAACCAAAAAGCCAGAGTGAAGCTATGGCTTAAGTGGCAGAACATTAGTCTTGAACACAAAAGCTCAGGGATAGTACCCAGGCCCTGAGTTCAGGCCCCAGGACTGACACATATATACACACAAGAAAGGAATAATGAAACATGCAGAAACCTGTTCAAGTTCAACTAATGGATCTGAAAATATTGAGAAGAATATTGACACTAATCTTCTAACTCCAACTTCATTTGAGCCTCATTTCAAAAAGAAAAAAATATAAGCTATTATATGAAGATTACTCAAAATATGTTTTGTTTTGTTCTGTTGCCAGTCCCGGGGCTTGAACTTAGGGCCTGGGCACTATCCCTGAGCTTCTTTTGCTCAAGGCTAGCAGCACTCTACCACTTGAGTCACAGAGCCACTTCTGGCTTTTTCTGTGTATGTGGTACTGAGGAATTGAACCCAGGGCTTCATGCATGCTAGGCAAGCACTCTACCACTAAGCCACATTCCCAGGCTCAAATACGATTTTATCAAATGTAAAAACCCCTTTGAAAAATGACAGACCTCAGTGTGTTATTTGTAATAATGTTCTGGCAACGAAATCTTAAAACCTCCGAAGTTCAAAAGGTAGTTAGAAACTCAGCAGCAAGCTGAACTTATTGATAAGCATCTTGAATATTTTTTAAAAAAGAAAAGAAAAGAAATGTTGTTGGCTCTGGGAGTCATCCTGTGGTGGCCAGCATTATAACTGCTCAGGTTCCACCAGGCTGCTTGCATCTCAGTCACCCTGACCTGGCCTAACAAATAACACCAACCCCCTCACAATCAATTTCCCACTCACTCCCTGTTACCATCCATTTCCCATACACAATACAGACTCCCATTTCCCCATTCTTAAAGGTTTACTTCCTCCCTCATTCCTATAGGTTCACCCCCCTATAATTACCCAAGATAAAAGCAGGTTCTCTGACATCAAACCTTTTCCTTCCCTGGATGTGTGTGTGGTGTGCTTTATTCGGTAGAGACTTCTAACAAAATGTATTAGCACAGTTTCTAGGAAACACAGTTTCTTAGTTGTTTTTCTACTTTTAGTGAGAAATATTTAATGTGGAATTTATCTGTAGCAAAAGAAAAAATATCCCCCACAGATACTGAAAACTTACTCCAGAATGTTTGGATATGGTGTGCAGAATGTTTGATAAGTTGGCCAATAAATTAAAAACTACACCTGCTACTGCAGAGCCTTTAGAAACACTGCTTATTAATTGGTGGCAGTCTGGTATAGAATTTGTAATTCAACTTGATGAATTTGCACAACACTTATTTTATATTGTTGTAAGATGAGAAAACAGAGAAGCCATATTTTGAGAGGTTGAATCTTGGAGTCTTTATTTAAAGGCCAGAGACTCATGGTAGACTCCTGTCTCAAAGAGGAGCAGCCAGAAAAACACTTAACACTGTTAGGAAACTGAGCCATGAAGGCTAGAGAGGAAAGAAGAACAAAAACAATGCCAACAAATCAGATATGAGTGATGAGCTCATTTTATGGAGGATTTTTATGGTTCTTAATTTAACCTAACATTTAAGTGGACTAGATATTTTTACAGAATTAGAAAGGTGCATAATTGTTGATCATTACAAATGAAAGTGGGTAAATGGTAAAGGCATTAAAAGTGATGGTACAGCAAGCATAACTGGGAAGCAAAAGCAGAGTGATCGAAAATAAAAGCTACCAGTGACTAATAATGGTGCCACACAGAATCACTGAAGCTTGAAATCCAGAGACCTTCCACAAGATCTTATAGAACTATGTGAAACTGCAGTAAAGGTCACTAATCTTATTAAAGGGAGCTCACTTATTAACTAACTTCTTGAAACATACTGTTCAAAAATTGGAATCAGTCAGACCCATTTACTCTATCACACCAAAGTCATTGGTTCTCAAGGTAAAATACTAATTGGGTTTATGAATGCACAAATGAGGTTCATAATCTTAAGGGGGAAAATCTTATTTTGCAAACATTTTTGAAGATGAGTGATGAAGTAATGAGTACTTGAGTCATGAAATTGGCATATGTAACCAATATGTTTGGAATTATGTTAACTGAATTTAAAAGCTCAGCAGAAAATCAGTGATGCATTCCAACATGTTGAAGAGATCCAAGTACTCCAGAAGATGCTGTAGCAAGCAAGACTTAAAAGTAATTGTCTTAGCAGGATGCCAGTGGCTCATGCCTATAATTCTAGCTACTTCAGAGGCTGAGATCTAAGGATCATGTTTCAAAGCCAGCCCCAACAGGAAAGTCCATGAAACTCTTATCTCCAATTAGTTACCCAAAAGCAGGAAGTGGAGCTGTAGCTCAAGTGTAGAATGCTAGCCTGGAGTTCAGGGACAGCACCATGTCTGAGTTCAAGCTCCAGGGTTGGCACCAAAAAAAAAAAGTAATTGTCCAAGACACTACATGGTTCTACAGTTTTTACAACATATTGAAGAGATTGTTATTAATGAAGAGTTTTGAAAGAAATGAAACCAGATATATTACTGCATCTCACTTCTCTGTCTCAAACTTTAATCATTTAACCTTTTTTTTTTTTTTTTTTTGGTTGGTCATGGAGCTTGAATTCTGGGTCTGGGTGCTGTCTCTCAGCTCTTCAGCTCAAGGCTAGAGCTCTACCATTTGAGCCACAGTGCCACTTCTGGTTTTCTGGTGGTTTATTGGAGATAAGAGTCTCACAGACTTTTGTGCCCAGGCTGGCTTTGAACCAGATCTCAGCTCCCTGAGTAGCTAGGATTACAGGCGTAAGCCACCGGCACCCAGCTCACTTTTTTCTAGAACAGAAATTGGATATATTAGAGGAACATGAAATTGGTTAGCATATTAATTTGCTTTTCAAGACTCTGAATCAGTAACAGAGTTAAACTTAGTGTTTAACTCTGACAAAGACAATGAATTATAGCAACTTACTTGTACTTATGCTCTTAAGAATGATTATGACACCTTAAAGTTTGTCAGCATTTTTTACTTTCTTTTGCTTTGTAGAAGAGTATCTTTCTGTTTCTATCACTCACAACCAGTTTGTGTGAACTAGAGTTTTCAATCTTAACCCAGTTAAAATTGAAGGAAGAAGCAGGTTCAATGGTGTAGCAGATCTGTGAGTAGCATTATCTTTCCGTGTTCCCAGACTGAAATGAATTTATCAACAGACAAGCACTGTTATTCATGCTAATGAAGATCTGATTGGTTTTGTTTTGTCAGTTCTGGCACTTGAACACAGGGTCTGGGTGCTGTCCCTGAATTCTTTTTGCTCAAGGCTAGTGCTCTATCAGTTTGAGCCACAGCTCCACTTCTGGTTTTCTGGTGGTTAATTGGAGATAAGAGTTCCACTGACTTTCCTGCTTAGGCAAGCTTTGAACCACAACCCTCAGACTCAGCCTCATAAGTAGCTAGGATTACAAGTGTTAGCCACCAGCTCATTTTTCATTTTATATTTTATAATGTTACTTTCTAATGTTTTAGGTTATATTTAAATACTAATGTAACATTGTTCATAATTCCTTTGTTTTAATGTTCTTAAATATTAAGCGCACACACACACACACACACAGCCAGAATTACCTTCTGCATCAACCTCCTCCCACTCTGCTCTAATGCTCCAGACCACTGGCCTCCTCCATGTTCCTTCAAAATGTCAGGTAAATGTCTACCTTCTGAACTTTGTACTTGCCATCTTGTTTGCCAGAAGCACCTTCCACCTCAAAGCTGCCATCTCTCTTCTAGGATGTTTGGTTTTGTGGTTTGGTGCTGGTGATTAACCCAAGGCCTGTGTGCTAAGCAAGAGCTCCACCACTGAGCTACCTCAATCCTTCCACAACTCCCTTCTCATCTCCAGTTCTTTGTGCTAGAGTTGCCTTTTTGTGAAAACCTTCTCTGGCCACCCAAACAACACACACAGGATTTCCAATCATACATATCTAGCTAGACCTTATTAGTTGGGTTTTATGAGAGGCCTTTGTTTTTTTGTTCTACCTGTCATTCACCAGGACACTTATGTCTATTTGATTTAGGCCACATCCTCAGTGTCTGATACCCAGCAGCTATCTAATGAATGAACAGAATCTGAGACAGGGAGAAATTTGACTACCTGACCAAGGGTCACAGCTGATAGGTGGCAAAAGTTGGGTTCAACCCATTGGACCTGGAGGTTTTGCTAGGAGTCCCTTTACATGTGTCCACACAGGCACACCCTCAAGCCCCCCATCCTACCACGATCAGACTCGGGTCTGATCACCTACCCACCCAGGATCCCAGCCAATAAGCCCCAGCCTTACACCCAGGAACCATAGGTCCCACATACAGGAACTTGCCGTCTGTTTGCGCTCCAGAGTAGAGCTTGCGCTCGGCTTCCTCCCGCGTCAGGCTGCTGTGGTACCAGGGCATCCGCTCATGGGCCGTGGTGGCAATGAGCTTCTCCACCTGCGGGGCCTGACTGATGATGGCCTGCTCTAGGGCATCACCCTGGAAAAGGAGGGTAAAGGAGGATTTAAGTGTGGCCAAATACAGAGCCCCAGGAGCCCTCACAGGTCCATCTCCTGGACTCTCCTGACTGCCCCATCCAGTAAGGCTACTCTCAGTCACACTCTTCCATGCAGCCTCTAGACCGTGGAGGGCGGCTTACACCCTCTCCAAGAGGCACCATGGCTCCCTCAAGCACATCTCCAGCTTGAAGATCAGATGCGGTAGTTGGATGGTCTAGCATAGTGCAGGCTCTAGAGGACTAAAACCCACTGCCCCCAGGCTACTCAAGCTACTCTGCCAACACGCCTCATAGACAGCCCTCTCTGATTGGGTTCCCAGTCAGAGATTTTGGACCCGCCCAGGCCGAGAGCCCTTCTAGTCTGGCACAGATAGTTGTGCACCATAGCTCAGGCTATGGCACACTGTGGAGGGCCACCACAGAGCCTGTTTCTCACAAACCCCCCTATGTCCCGCCATCAACCTCATCCTCTTACTTCCAAATCTCACACCCTACCGCATTCTGCAGGCAGAAAGAGAAAAAAAATCCCCCACACGCCTTGCCTGGCCCTGCCCCTGGGTCCACGCTGCCGGCCCCACCCTTGGCCCACCCCACAGGATCCGTCCCTGAATCCGGCCCAGAGACCACTGGCCCCACTACGGTCTGTCCCTCAATGAGGCCCCTAAGTCCGGCCCGAAGGCTCAAGGCCCCGCCCCAGGGCCCACTTCATAGGCTCCAGGCCACGCCTTCAAGTAATGTCCAAATGCTTTAGGCCCCGCCCCAGTATCCGCCCCACAGCCCCCAGGCCTCCTTCCTGGGCCCGCCCCTCAGCCCTCAGGGCCCGCCCCGTGCCCGCCCCTCAGCCCCCAGGCCCCGCTCCTGGCCCATCCCTCAGCCCCAGGCCACGCCCCTGACCCGCCCCTCAGACCGCAGGCCCCGCCCCCCGCCCACGCTCTCACCTCCAGCTTCCACGTCTGGCGCACGTAGTCCCGCACCATGGCGTCGCGCAGACAGTCGAAGACGCCGGTCTGCGGCTCGAGGCCCGCCGGCCGATTGCACGGCTTGCGCAGTTTGCAGGGAAGGCCGTCTGGGTCGTGCGAGTAGAACTCGCAGAGCTCGGCGGGGCCGCAGTGAGCCTTCCCGCCCGCGATGGCGTAGGTCCCGTTGAGCTGGCGCTCGATGGAGAAGTGGTGGAAGCGCACGTCGTGCACCAGCGACAGCACGTAGCCGCCCAGCGAGCGCAGGCACTGGCGCAGCAGGAAGAGCCCGTCGGCCATGCCCGCCAGCTTCAGGTGCTCCTCGGCCTCGGCGCGCGAGATGCAGCCGTAGAAGAAGGGCAGGTGTCCCGCGGGGTCCGGCATCGCAGCCCGCGCAGGCCCTGTGGGTGCGGAGGGGCGGGATGCGCATCAGGGCCCTCCCTGCCCTTCCTGAGCCCGTCCAGCGGCCGAGAGCCTGCTTTGTCCGCGTGGAGAGGAGCCACGGCTTGCTGGACATAGCTGGACACAGACCGCGAGTTCCAGACCCACCTCTGACTTCAGCGGCCTGCTGCAGATACCTCAGCTGCTCTCTGCCATTTCCTAAATGCGTGTTGAATGCTTTGCTGTTTCACACCCGGGGCTGAGGATTGACTCAATGGGCACACTGGGTCCCTCCCTGCGCTCCTGAAGAAGATACTTTAAAGGGGAGGGGCGGGGGGCAGGGGAGATGCAGGGGCAGTGGGACAAAACAAACAGAACAGTTAAGATCGTGATTCCAAAGGAGAAAGAATGTTAGTTCAGGAGAGATGGCGGTCACCTTCTCGGAGGCGGTATATTTGAGCCAAGATCAGAAGATGGATCCAGCTTTTTAAAAAGCCCCCCATGGAGTGGGGGAACATAAAGCAGAGGAACAGCACGAGCAAAGGGACCCGAGGCCCAACAAGCTTTGTTCATGAGAGCTACCTTGTTCAGCCTTATAGTTGCCGCTTGCCTTGTCCCTGTACCCTCCTTAACAAAACATGAGCTAGTCTGAATATCCATCAATAGGGGATTTGTTTGATATATTAGGGTTTAACTCCACCAGGAACCCTGATACCACCGTTAAAATGAAGCCGATGTAAGTAGTCTGGTAGTCACGTTTGGTAGCCCCAGCTACTCAGGAAGCAGAGACCACAAAGATCTTTATCAATTAGGCAAATGGTAGAGTAATTGCCTAACAAGTGAAAGGCCCTGTGTTCAAAATCCAGTTCTGTCAAAATAGCAAGTAAATGAGTGATAACTGGAATTAAGGGAGGAGGAAAGAAAAGGAGGAGGGAGAGAAAGAAAAGAAAAAAGAACAATGAATCTGGGAAATAAAATGGTCTTCCTTAAACTTTCTGGAGTGATGGTGATGTCCTTTATCTTTGATGGAGATTGGATCACACAGGGGCCTGTTATTATCCCTCCCATAAAGCACCAGAAAATAATGCTTGTAAGTGTAGGCTGTGATGCATTCTGATGATTGAAATTGACTTCAAAAGGCATCTAAAATATAACGATTACAAGTGGAAGGATCAAGAGATATGGATGGATAATAGGTAGTAGATAGTTATATAAATGTTTCAATTTGTGTGTGTGTGTGAGAGATGATGCAACTCAAGCCATACCCTTAGCCCTTTTGCTTTTGTTATTTTTGAAATAGGACCTTCTACTTAAATTGTCCAGTACAGCTGCCACAATGGCCAGTTTCTTCTTCTTCTTTTTTTTTTTTTTTTGTCGGTGTGGGGCTTGAACTCTGGGCCAGCTTCTTTTGTTGAAGTGGAATGTTGCCAACTTTTGTCCAAACTGGCGTCAAACTACTGTCCTCTCAACCTCTACCTCCAAAATAGTTGAGATTACAGACATGAGCCACCATGCCTCACCATCCCTCACTCAATTCTTAGGATTCACAATAACTGAAAAATCACTGTAAACACTGAGTTAGCCAAATACTGAACCATTGCTTCTAGAGGAAATACGGATTTGGGTTCCTGCACTACTCTGATCACATTTTCACCAAGTGATCAAAATGTAACTATTTTATGTGGGTTTTATGTCACTTTATGTTATACATTGTTAGGCCTGGGGAGGTAGCTCGGTGGTAGAGCCCTTGATTGGCATGCACGAAACTCTGGACTTGATCCTCAGGACTAAAAGGAAAAAAGAAAACTTTGGCAACATATAATTGTTGGTTTATTAATACTGCCTCTCTGACCCATGTCTGTTCCATTAGGCACAGCTTAGCACTATATTTGGGGACGTGTGTGTGTGTGTGTGTGTGTGTGTGTGTGTGTGTGTGTTTGTGTGTAGGTGTACCAGTGGGGCTTGGATACTGTCCCTTAGCTTTTTTGCTCAAAGCTAGTGCTCTACCACTTGAGCCATGCCTCCTCTTCTACTTTTTGTTGATTAATGGGAGATAGGAAGCTCATGGACTTTACCGCCTGAGCTGGCTTTATACTGTGATCCTCAGATCTCAGCCTTCTGAGTAGCTAAGATTACAGATGTGAACCACCAGCAGCCAGGACTTAGGATATTTTATTCACCAGCAAAAAGTACAAAATTTCCAGAAATGTTGCTCCAGATTGGTGGTTTAAAAAGCACATATTTGATAGAACGTTTGCCTAGCATGTGCACAACTTCAAGTTTGATTCCCTAATAACTTAAAAAATTCATTTAATTACAGAATGAGATATGAAAAAAAGCCAGAGCCCCACGTTATTTAACCTCAGTGGGGATGTGTGCATCAGTGACTCAAATGTTTTTCCTTTGTGAATGCGTCTGCAGATGACCAAAAACCAATATACTAGTTGGAGGATTACAAATAAATGTTAGTTAGCAAGTGCATGAATTTGAAGATGTAGAATCTGTGAATAATGATGTTTATCTTCTGTGATAAGTATTGCACATAGTGTAGGAGCTAGGGTACAATTCTGTATATAACAGGGGTACTTTTCTTTTCATTTTCTGTATACTTGCAAGTTTTTTGTATAATACTGGAGAAGAAAACCAGCTCCATATAACAATGACCTATTGTCTCTCTAAGTTAGGCCCATTAAGGCCACCAGGACATAAACTATGTTTGCAAGATGTCTTCTCAGTAGTGCCAATGTAAATAGAGGCCGGGTGCTGGTGGCTCACACCTGTAATCCTAGCTACTCAGGAGGCTGAGATCCGAGGATCTCAGTGGCACGGTGGCCCAAGTGGTACAGCTGTGTCTTTGAGCTGAAGAGCTCAGGGACAGCGCCCAGGACCAGAGTTCAAGCCCCACTACAGACGAAAAAAAAAAAATGGTAAGTAGAGAATGCATCAAAAAGGTTTGTTGGGTGAGGAAAGGTGCCTTTTGCCCTGGTGTCCAGGGGCCCACAGAGATGGGTGCTGGGGCCAGAGGAAAATACTGGAATGAGAATCAGGCCAAGTCTGAGTCAGGGCACTGGAGGCTGCTGACTAGATGTCTCTGGTGCTGGTGTTGCATGGGCCCAGGCTTGAAGGGTCCTGAATGTCCTGGTGTTGCATGGGCCCAGGCTTGAGGGGTCTTGAATGTCCCAACAGTTACCAGCAAGTGCTCCAGTGACCACAACTCTGCTTCTGTGTTTCCATCTGGAGCAGTGTCTAAAATAAGTGTTTTTAGCTGGTTGTGGTTGTGTACACCTATAATCCCAGTACTCAGGAGGCTGAGACAAGAGGATCCAGGAATTCATGGCCAACCTGGAAAATAAAATAGCTAGGCACCCCATGGCTCAGGCCTATAATCTTAGCTACTCAGGAAGCTAAGACCTGGAGAATTATAGTTCAGAGTCAGCCCAGTCAGAAAAGTCTATGAAACTCCCAAATTAACCAGCAAAAATGTACAACCGGGCACCAGTGGCTCATGCCTTAATCCTAGCTACTCAGGGGGCTGAGATCTAAGGATCGAGGTTCAAAGCTAGCCCAGGCAGGAAAGTCCATGAGATTCTTATCTCCAATTAACCACCAGAAAACTGGAAATGGTGCTGTGGCTCAAGTGGTAGAACTCTGGCCTTGAGCTGAAGAGCTGAGGGACAGTGCCCAGGCCCAGAGTTAAACCCCATGACCAACAACAACAAAAAAAAAAATTCTGTAGATGTCACTCAAGTGGTAGAGTGCCAAACCAGCAAAAGAAGAAAACTGAGCAGACATAGAGCCCTGAGTTCAACTCTAGTACCAACAAAATAAATAAAAATAAAGAAAGGAAAAGTCTTCCAAAAAAAGTTTTTTTCTTTATGAATCTGTTCCAGGAAGTGGCGCTGTGGCTCAAGTGGTAGCACACTCGCCTTGAACTGAAGAGCTGAGGGACAGCACCCAGGCCCAGAGTTCAAGCCCCATGACCGACAGAAAAAAAGAAAAGAAAAGAAAAAAAAGCACAGAAATGGAGCTGTGGCTCAAGTAGTAGAGTGCTAGTGTTGATCAAAGAAGCTCAGGGACAGTGCTCAAACCCTGATTTCAAGCACCAGCACCAAAATAAATAACTAAAGGAAGAAAAGTTCAGTCTGTCTCCCACCCTACCTCTGATCCCACCTAAAAACTGCTCTGCCCCCTCCCCACCTGCTCCCCAGCACTGATATCACCCTCCTTGAAGCTGGGTCCACCAATAATAGATCCAATGACCTTCCCCTCCTGCTTAGGCCTCGAAGATCTCTCTGGTCCTTAGCAAATACCCTGCTCTGGCTCCCCCGACTCCATTCCTTCCTGCTGACTCTCCTTCCTTTGCTTCCACTCCCAGGTCCTCTTACTTGGTTATTCTGTCTGTGGCTATAAATGCTGCCACCCCCAGCTCCATCCTGAGATAGATTTGCACTGGAAGCATTAACTACCGCCACTTTGATCTCCACCCACTGTTTCTATTAATACAACTTGAGATCTAGAACTAGTTCACATGGTATCTGTGGTCAGCTGAACCCCAATTTCCACTTGAGCTACATAAGCTGTGGGATCTGCCAGGCGCTTCTAGATGATTCTTCCCCACATCCTCCCTTCCTCAAGAACCTACTGTAGCTTTCACTTGCTTAACTTCATTGGATCTAAAATCCTCAGCCCTCTGTTTATCAGGCTGTGTCTGTTGTCTTCCTTCCAAACTCTTATCCAGAGTGCTTCCCCATTTAGTATTTCTTCCTCTCCCTCCTCCATCTTCCCAAGTCCAGCTGGCCCATCTTAGAAGACCCTGAAGCTGCCCCCCCCCACTGAGTACCAAGCAAGGCATCAGGGTAGGGGGCTTATCTGAGGCCTGTGGGGAGGGGTGGGTAATGAGGCTGGTGTCTGGGCCAGGAAGCTGTGGCAGGAAGCTGCAGTTTGCGAAGTTCCACCCTACAGTGGCCACAGGTGCAGCCTGGGTAGACAGAAGTGAATTAGGGCAGAAGAGGAGCTGGGAGGAGGCGGACCTTCCAGGGCGAAGGCAACCCAGAGACAGAAGCTTATCTTGTGTACCTCAGCTTTACCTTCCCTGTCCCACTGTGCATGACAACCCTAATGATAACAGTACTAACAACCACTGTCCTGCCAGGCAGTGAGTACAGGAGTCAGCCAGCCCTGCTTCTGCATCCATCTCCTAGCCTTTCTGCACTATCCTTGTTAGTAAAACATAGAGACCCCATGGCCAGCCACATGGAGAATGGCAGTGAAAGGCAGAGGAGGCAGAAGACAAAGGGCTAGGGGTAAGACACAAGCAGATCATCAGGCCACTTCCACTCCTCTGTAGGCCAGGCCTTCCTGGAACTGCTGATCTCAGAAGAGCTGGGCCTATCTGCAGCTTCCCAGAGTGATCCATGACTCAGGGACCAGAGACCTGCAGCCTCTGGCCTTCCTGGGGGATGTATAACCTGGCATAATTGAGACACCAGGCAGCACTTGGATCAGGGGCCTTTACTTACTCCAACCCACCATTATTAACCTGTTCATCCCCTGGACGTAACCATGGCCACCTCTTCTTAAGCTCACTGCTCCTACATCATCGTTTGTCTTTGCCAGAATCAACAGCTTGCTGGATGGCTCCAAACATGGCCATGGATCCCTAGGCTTGTTCTGACAACTCTGGCTAGTGGAGATGGCAGAAGCCTAAGATCATTAGCAGGACAGACCTGCGTGAAGTTCCACCATTCAAATGTCCTCTGTGGAATAGCGGTGTTACCCATGCCTGTCCCAGACAGACCTGATCCCAAACAGACTTCAAAGTGAGACAGGACCAAATTGTCAAATATGCTTCAAATGCTGGGAGAACATTTCAGAGGGCTCTGGTTGTATGACTTTAACTCCCATGGGTAGTAGATGTGGAAGGTCAACTGTTCCACAGAACATACTTTGAGCATCAAAAGCCTCAAATCAGTGTTTACCATGAGAACCACAGTTTGAAGCCAGTTCACAAAACAGACTGTGAAAGCCTTATCCCTTATCTCCCATTAGCTAGCAAAAAGCCAGAAGTGGGGCTCAAATGGTAGAATACTAGCTTTCAATGAAAAAGCCCAGCAAGAGTGAGAGGTCCTGAATTCAAGCACCAGTACTCACACAGCTCTGAGCTGAATTCTCAGGGGTTTCATGGTCCCATGCCCTAGATTGGCCAAGGTATAGCAGCAGCACTTTAAGCTGTTGTTGACTATCAGGGCCTAGACTGTCAGGACCTGGGCTATTGAGGGATCGGGAGCAAGTCCTCAAATTCATCACCCCCCAAGTGTCTCTCCACCCCACAGAGCAAGGCCAACCCCTCCCCCAACCTCTACTACCCGGGTCCTAAGAGCTATGTGACACCAGCAAGGAACTTTCCCCCTCTGAATCTGAGGCTCCAGGACAATAAAAAGGAGAGAAGGAACGGTAGAGTGAGCAAGAGGACAGGGCTTCCTTGGATATTGTAAGGTATTCAGCAGCACACCTGGCCTCTGTCTACTGAACATTAGTCACAGCCCCAAATAAAGACCAAGAATATCTCCAGGCACTACCAGAGGCCCTGGGATCTGGGGAGAAAAACTGGCTCCAGATCAGAAACACTTCCTTTCCCCTCTGTTCCTTGTACTAGGCCAGAAGGTGGTCAGCATAGAGTGGTTAGCACAGAGTGATCAGTAGGGGTCTGGGTATTGCAGCCCACTGGAGAGTTTCTAGAAATTGGAGTTCAGAGCCTGAGAATGAGTGATAATCATTAAGATCATAGCAAAAACTAATACAGCACCTGCTATGGGCCAGGTGTCTGTCCTATTTATCTTCTCACTAATCCTCAAGAAAGACCAGCCAAGGGTGGGTAGGAAGGATTTGTAGGTCCAGAACCCGAGGCACAGAGAGGTGTGCATGGTCACACAGCTGGCAAGTGGCAGAGCCAGAACTCAAATCCAGCTCCCTGGTTCTAGAATGTAGACTTTAACAGGATGCCAGCTGTCCCTCCACCCAGCGGCTCTGGCAGGGCTTACATGGGTGAGGCTGGTAGAAAGGGGGAGAGGATGGAAAGCAGTCTGGAGGGTTCTTAGAAAGCTAAAGATTGACCTCCCTTACAACCCAGTCATACCACTTCTAGGCATCTACCCTGAACAACAGGAACCAAGATAAAAGGACACGTGCACCTCCATGTTTATTGCAGCACTGTTCACAATAGCTAGGATATGGAAACAACCTAGATGCCCCACCACAGATGAATGGATCCAAAAATTGTGGTATCTATACACAATAGAATATTATGCAACCATTAGAAATGACAAAATAATGGCATTTGCAGGGAAATGGATGGAGCTAGAAGGAATCATGTTGAGCGAGGTAAGCCAAGAGCAAAGAGACAAATGGTACATGGTCTCCCTGATAAGTGGATGCTAAATCCAAAATGTTAGGTGATACGACAAAACTAACAGGATTTAAGAAACAAAGAACTCCCACTCATCTGGTCAAACCACTACTAAATATCCCCATGCTGCTGATCACATATATGGTGTATAACATGTGTACACCGTTATATGTTATAGACTGTGATAGACAATTTGCTCCAGGAAAGTTAGAATGAACTTGTGACTTTAAATGAGCATCATTATTCCACAATACTGTGAAATTCGGGAAATTATGTAATCACTTAATCACAATCAAAAAAAAAAAAAGAACCTCGGGGAAGGTAGGGAGGGAAGGGATGGTAGGGGGAAAACAATGGAGGGGGTAACAACGCTCAATAGAAAGTGTACTCATTACCTCACTCATGTAACTGTAACCCTCTGTATAGTATCTTTACAATATAAATAAATAAATAAATAAAAAGAAGAAAGGGGGAGAGGAAAAGGAAGCTGTAAATTAGTCCAGAAAGACTTCCAGGTGGCATCTAAAGACCTTCTTCCATCCTGTGAGCCCTGACTATTCTGTCAGGAAACACTTACTACGTGCTCACTGGCCTAGCCAAGACAAGAGAGATGAAGCTCTTGAGTTACTCACCAATAAACCTCTGTTTCTCCCTGCCAAGACTCTTCCCTGTCAGAGACACCTCTCTCAGCCTCTACCTCAGCACTTACTCAGTGCTCATATTTGTATCTGCATTTAACAGATCAAGGCTTTTAATAGATCAAGCACAAATCAAGGCTCTGACCAACCAAGAAACTTGCCAAGGACACAGCGTGATCAAGAAGAAATCAAGTAGTTGGTTCCTTCACCTCTCTGAGTCCTCCCAGATTGTAGGCTACATGGGCTTGCCTACAAGAGACTTGAGAATGCCTTGGGTCTCCTCATCAGCACTGCGCTGTTCAAATTAACAGCTCTGTTGAGCTACCCTAGCATTCACAGGACCTAGAGTACACATTTCCTTTCTCCAGAGGTTTCTCTGCTTCCTGGAGCCAAAGATATGATTCTAACATGGCTCAGCAGGAGCCAGGGACTAAGCAGACATTTCTGTATCCCCTAGACACTACTGTGCTGTTGACCTTCTAGGAAGTGACCTACTACTTCCATCATGGCCACAGCTCTGTGTGTGGCCCTTCTGTCCTTCCCAGCAGCTTCCTGACTCATGTCCGACCCTCTGTCCTCCAAAGACAGGCCACCCCAGGGCTATGAGCCAAGTGCTGCCCCATCTGGGCTTGACTTACCTGAAGATGTGCAGATGGCAGATGGCCCAGGGCCCCTGAAAGGCTCTTTGGTCCCTAACACCAACACAGGCCTACTCTAGGAAAAGAATTGAGGCCCACTTAATAAACATGGGTTTCCTGGTTGCCGGAGCCCCAGTTTAAGAGCCCTGCCCTTCTTACACACACGGCAAGTGTAAGAAAGTCACTTCCTGCCAAGGTTCACACCTGGGGGAGGGGATCGTGCTCCAGAACCCCTTTGGGTGGCTGTTGTGACAGGATATGGTCTGAACCCGGTGGTGGCCACTCATCTGACTGGCCCAGTGGCAACACTAAGGTCCAAGCAGGACAGGCCTGGCCGGAAGGCCTGCTGTGGGGGGGCTCTCTCACCAGCAGACTAATGTACAACTCAATGCATTTCTTTGATGTGAAGACAGGAAAGAAGGGTTGCATTTGAAGTGTATGGCAAAGTCACAAAGTGCTGTGTTCAAGGAAAATCACACGCCACAGGCTCTGGGGAGGGCAGAGGACATTTCCAGTGCCATGTAATATCTGCCTCAGCCGCATGTAGAGAGGGGCCATAACGGAAAGGCTTACTGCAGGCTTGGTGGGTAAAATGAATAGTTGCCCCCAAACCTGAGCAGCAGAGAAAAGGGAGCCTAGATGTGCTGAAGTGGGGGTGAGGCAGCAGGATGGAAGGAGACCCCCAGGTCCCATGAAAACTGGAAGACACTCTCATCCCACTTTTCCCCCAAGGGGATTTGGACGAGAGACTGCCCCTGGCTGAACCCCCAGAGGGGTGATTTATTTGTTTCACAGGCAGGTTAAAGCTAAATGGAGGGGCTGGGAAGGTAACTCAGTGGTAGAGTGCTTGCCTTGCATTCATAAGACCCTGGGTTCAATTTCTCAGCACTATACAAGCAGAAAAAGCTAAAAGTGGCGCTGTGGCTCAAGTGGTAGAGCGCTAGCCTTGAGCTGAAGAGCTGAGGGACAGCACTCAGGCCCAGAATTCAGGACCCATGACTAACCCCACCACAAAAAAAAAAAAAAAAAAAAAAAAAAAAGCTCAATGGAGGAGAAACCCACCGAACAAGGCCAAAACTTAAAACTTCTGAGCTCCTTTTTGTGCCAGGCAGAGAGAGAGCAGTGACACCCAGTCTCTGTCCTCAAATGTCCTCAAATGAGAGAGTAGGGGGAGATAGCTGAATCCACACATAGATGAGAGCTGGATGCTGTGTACTCAGAGGAGCCCCCTCATAGACTAGGAATCAGGGAAGGGCTCTACAAGGAGTCGGAGTCTAGATGCAAAGACAGGGTGACCACATCCCCCAGCTCTCACACAATCCAGTCCTGTCCCACCCAGATTGACCCCACTCCTGGCCTCTCACCACATCCTGCTCTGGCCACAGCCTCTTCCTCCTCCTCCTCTCCCTTCCCTTGTATTTACCCACCCACCTCATATCCAGGCCTTTAGTGCCCAAGGCCTCCAGGGCCTTTCTTCCCTACTGTTTCCTTGTCTCTTGGACACTTTGGGAAGTCTTAGCAGCTTGCCCACCTGTAAGACCTCACAAACAGGCCACTTTGGAGGCCCTCTAAGAACCTGTCTGCCCTGAGTCCTGCGGTCCACAGGGAAAGTGGACCTGACAGCCCAATTGCCTTCCAGGGACAGCTCCTTCCCCAGGGACTTCCTCCCCAGGTCTCTGCTAGATATTGCTGCTTAAGTCCCCCTCCCCATTCAGAATGGGGCTCTAGACTAGGGCTCTGTTCTTCTGCACCAATCTTGGGAGACTATTTTTGTCTCTAGCTATCCTTTCTCTACAGGCATTGTACAACCTGGGGTGCACAAAGACCTCTCTGAATATAAGGTACACTTTATTGGGTTTGAGAGAATAATGTCTGGTAGACTGAAATCATATAGGCAGGTGCCAATGGCACATGCCTATAATCCTAGCTACTCAGGAAGCTGAGATCTGAGGATCAAGGTTCAAAGTCAGCCCAGGCAGGAAAGTCCATGAGATTCCTATCTACAATTAACCACACCCCCAAAAAAGCTGAAAGTGGAGCTATGGCTTAAGTGGTAGAGCTCTAGCCTTGAGCACAGAAGCTCAGGGATAGTGCCCAGGCCCTGAATTCAAGCCCTAGGATCAGCACAAAAATAAATAAATAAATATTACATCAACTACCACAACAGTAGTAATAGTAGTAGTAGTGGTCATCGTCGTCGTAGTAGTAGGTGCCAAACAATGTTGCAATCACTTAATTAATAACCTAGTTCTTCCAGAGAGGCTAAGCAGCAAATAGCAGATGCCAAGTTGCCACGCAGGATTGTCCTCATAGCCCATGCATTGGTGGACTTGGAAGAAAACGTTGGTTGCAGAATAACTTGGAGATGAGGATGGATTCCCAGGATGTTGTTGCTGAGCAGGCTGCATACAGGCAAGAAGGGGTGGCAGCATTTGGGACTTGTGGGATGGGATATATCTGGGTGGGCAGGGCCTCTCAGTGTCTAGGGTCCCCTGAGCAGGGGATTCCCAGCCTCAGCAACCACTGGCCCCTTCCTGTCTCAGAGGACACATCCTGAAACTGGAAATGTGTAAAAGAAGCTGAAGAATGTATCCTTATTGAGATCACAGGCAGATACTGAGATGAGATAAGGTCATCTGTTCCACCCTCGTGGGAGGAGGTAGATGCATCTTTAAATGCTCAGAGGAAGGGGCCAACGGATGGAAACTGGGCTGGGAGAGTTGATGTGCATTTGCACTGATGAGTTCAGGTAAATACCGTAAATAAAAGAACCTTGGGAGAAATTGCTGGCACACCTTCACACCTCCAGGTCTTTGTACACACTACGACCTTAACTGAACTCTCTTCAACTGCTAGACTGCTGGTCCTTTTCTAGGTCTCCAGCTAAATGTAGCTTCCTCTAGGAAACTTTCTCAATCCTCAGACGGGGCAAATGTGGGTCTCTGTGTCCAGGTCTTCTGAAGTTGAGTGGGCCAAGCTTAGCTCCTACCATAATGGTGGGTCTGGCCAAGTACCAGTGGCTCACATCTATAATCCTAACTACTCAGGAGGCTGAGATCTGAGGATCGCAGTTTGAAGCCAGCCTGGGCAAGAAAGTCTGTAATACTCTTATCTTATCTCCAACTAATCACCAGAAAACCAGAAGTGGCACTATGGCTCAAAGTGGTAGAGCGCTAGCCTTGAGTGAAAAAGCCCAGGGGCAGTGCCTGGGCCCTGAGTCCAAGCCCTACAACCAACAACAACAACAACAACAAGGGAGAAAGAGGAGGGAAGGAGTTGACACATCTAGTAAGTAAGTAGGTAAGTAGACTAGGGGAGGAGGCTCTGGACTTCCAAAGGAGTGTCCCACCTCAGATGAATGACGCCAGCAGTGGAGATGAAATCCTCCTCCACCAAGAGCCCTACTGGATAACCTCCTACCCTGAGAAACTTTACTGCCTTCCCTCTAGGTGGGCTTTCCTGCTGTGTTCTGGTTTTTCCATATGAGGGACCTTGTGTAAGTTGCTTGGACTCTCTGTGCCTTTGCTTCCTCATTTGGGAAATGGGGGGATGACAACAGTACTACCTCATGAGGTTGACGCCATCATCACCACCATCATCATCCCTCTATTTTCCTAAGTTCTGCAGTGTGCTAGAACTGCACCTCCACAGGCAACCACGGAGTTCCTAGTGCTCTCCAGGGGCAGCTCTAGAGTACTGCAGTACAACTCAGCAAGTTCTTAATTCTAAAATTGAAAGTGACTATCACCCTCCTTCAAATAAAAAAAAGAAATCAAGCCAAGCTGGCCAGGCACGGTGGCTCATACCTGTTAATCATAGCTACTCAGGAGGCTGAGTTTGGAAGGCCAGCTCAGGAAAGAAAGGCTCTAGAAACTTCCTCTCAACTAATATAAAGCTGTGCGAGAGGACACAGCTGTCATCCCAGCCACATGGGAAGTATAAATAGGAGGATCTCAGTCCAAGCCAACTCAGGCCCCCTCCACCCCAAAAAATCAAGACCCTAATGGCTTTAATAAGCAAAAAAGGACATGGAATGCCTGCCTAACAGGTGCAAACCTGAGTTCAAACCCCAGTATCGCCTAAAACAAAATTTAACCCAAGGTGGAAACTGAGCACCAGTGGCTTATACCTGTAGTTCTAGCTCCTCAGAAAGTTGAGATCTGAGGCTTGCGGTTCAAAGCCAGCCTAGGTATAAGAGTCCTTGAGAGTCTATCTCTAATTAACCAGAAAAATGCAAACTGGAGGCATAATTCAAATGATACAATGCCAGCTATGAGCAAAAAAAAAAAAAAGAAGAAGAAGCTAAGTAAGAGCATGAGGCCCTGAGTTCAAGCCCTGGTTACCCAAGCTGATTTAAAGCAGGTAGACTGGGGAGGAGGCTCCAATACCTGGCTCTTTCTGCAACCTTCAAACCGCCATTTCACTGCTGTCACCTCAGAGATCTCTACTAATTAGCACTGGCCCTATAGTAGATACTAGGGACTGCCATGAGCACCACATATAAAAATCCTCTGCTGCACTGACAGTGTAGTGTGGGCACAGAGTTCACCATACAACATAGCAGGTATTTGTAAGAGAAGAAAAATAAACAGGAAATGAAAGGTGAGTTCTGTGGACATGTCATTTGGAACAGGAAGGACTTCCTTGTGAGTCAAGACATGGAGAGCAGAGTGCCATTAGTCCATGCCAGTCATTCTAGCTACTCAGGAGGCTGAGATCTGAGGATCATGGTTATAAGCCAGCCTGGGCAGGAAAGTCCATGACACTCTTCTCTCCAATTAACCACCAAAGAGCCAGATGTGCAACTATGGCTTAAGTGGTAATCATCAGCCTTGAGTGAAAAAAAAAAAAAGCTAAGGAACAATGCCCAGGCCCTGAGTTCAAGCCTCAGTACCAGTCCCTCCCCCTGCCCCCCAAAAATGAAGAAGGTACAGAAGAGAAACAAGTAGGTTTGGGTGGGAGGAACAGTCCAGATAGTGAAGAGCAACTACAAAGGCCTGAAGTAGGAGGACTGTGTTGTCTGGGAAGCGGGAACTTCTTCCCAGCTCTGTCCCTAGCAATTGAAATGGCACCTGGCATATGATAGTGTCCAATGAATATTGCAAGAATGGATGAAAATTCTAGATATGAGCTTCAGGAACAGCTACTCTGAGCTCAAACAGTGATTTCTTTCTCCATCAGGTTTTCTCCTCAGGCTCCAGGACAGGGACTCAGCTTCAAATCCCATGCAAGTTGTAAGAACCTTTCTCAGTATTCCCATAAAAAAGCCCCAATATAGTACCATGAGTTCTCAAGTTGGTGACCTGCACAAAGTGACACACAGCTATTTAATCTCTTGCCAGACATTGCCCTTCTTGGTGCGATGTTGTACAGGTCTCTGTAAAAAGTCCTTGATGTCAACCAACTGATAGTTGTTTTTTTCTAGGTTTTTGGTTTGTTTTGTTTTTCTTTCTAATTGAGATGTGAAAACGTTCTAGGGTCAGTTGAAAGTCTTGATGAGGAAACAATTGAGATTTTTTTCAGTGATAAAATCTGCATATTTGTATTTCCACAATGTAGCTCAAACTTGATGTAAATTCCTCCTTTTTTTCCCGTTTTTGGCTTAATGGATATCATTTATTCAGTATGAAATCTTTTTTTTTGTTGTTGTGGGGCTTGAACTCTGGGCTTGGGCACTGTCCTTGTGCTCTTCAGCTCAAGGCAAGCGCTCTACCGCTAGAGACACAGCACCACTTCCGGTTTTCTAGGGTTTATTGGAGATGAGAGTCTCACGGACTTTTCTGCCCAGGCTGGCTTTGAACCTCGATCCTCAGATCTCAGTCTCCTGAATAGCTAGGATTACAGGCGTGAGCCGCCGGTGCCCGACTTCAGTATGAAATCTTTATACTATATGTTCCACGTGTTAAGAATAAATGTACATTAAACCTTAAAAAAAAAAAAAAAGCCCCAACACAGCTTATTGGCTGAGTGGGTCACATATCCCTCCCTCAACTAATCCCTGAAGCCAATGGCTAGATGGCTGTGAGGGGAGTTTAGGGCCAGGTCAGGAATAAGGATACAGGATACTAGACAAAGAGCCAACATCTTGCAGAATAATCTTAGCAGCTAAAATTAATTTATTTTGTATTGAGCACTACTGGGTGCTAGTCCCAGCAAAGGTGTGTTTAATGTCCACAACAGCCCTACTAGATAGGCTAGCACTGTTTTATAGACATGGAAACTGAGGCTTCAATTTTTGCACCTGCAAGTGGCGCTGTGGCTCAAGTGGTAGAATACTCACCCTGAGCTGAAGAGCTGAGGGACAGCGCCCAGGCCCAGAGTTCAGGCCCCACAACAGACAAAAAGAAAAAAATTGCATCTGTGAGTGGAGGAGCACGCTCAGAGGGAACACAGAGCTTCCCCACGGTGTGATTCAAATCCCCAGTGCCTTCCAACAGGCCACCCTCACCAAGCAAGGGCTGGACCTCCCACAATGTAGATGTCAAGCTGACAAGACAGCTCTGAGTAGACCACCACTGGTAAGGGCAGGAACAAAAGCAGAGGCTAAAGGTCACCAAATGGAATCCAACATAGGGGTAGGAGCCAACGAGAGGGTGATCTGCCTCTTAAGAATGGGGCCTAAGAGGTTGGAATGAGAGTACAATGATAGTGTGTACGCAGCCTATTAAGAGCTTACAGGAGAATCCAGTATGTATGATATGCCTGCTGCATGCACCTATACACCTCTTGTTCCAAGCTCAGACCCCAATAACCTGCTAACAAGAAGCTGTTCCATACTTTCTCCAGTGTCTCCAACACTCAACACAGTACAGTGCCTGGCATGCAGCAAACACTCAATAAATGTGTGCTGCTCACAGAATCACCGAACAACCCTGTAAAAGGAGTAAATGATTGCTCCTCTGTTAAGATGAGGAAGCTGAGGCTCAGAGCAGGCCAGTTCCAGAGACCAACTGGGCCCAGCTCCCTGGAGCTCCAACGTAAGATGACATCCAGTGGGGTTGTCCCATTCCAGTTGTTATCTGCCCTGGTCAAGCTCTCAGAGACTGGAGGAGGGGCCTTGCTTTCTTAGAATATTCACCCTTCCCTCTGTAGCTTGTTTCTTTGTGTGTGACATGGAAGGATTATGCTTACATCACAAGGAAGGGATCAGAACACGGATGCCAAGGGCAGCCCCAGCAATGGCTCGAGGACTATAACATGTTAGGGCATACTTGCCCACTAGGGCACTGTGCCTGGCACATGGGGCCTCCAATAAATGCTTACTCCAAACCCAGCTGCTGGTGGCTCACGCCTGTAATTCTGCCTATTGAGGAGGCTGAGATCTGAGGACTGTGGTTTGAAACCAGACCAGGAAGCAAAGTCTGTGAGACTCATAACTCCAATTAACCACACTGTATTCTTCCCATTCTTCTCCTGTTGCGGGGAAACTCTACAGTTAATCAACCTCCATCCTTGTATCTGATCAGTTATCAGCCAGAGAATAATTCAGGCAAGATGCAAATACAGTGAAAGTGATCAGAAAGCTTATTAGGAAAGAAATATGGCAGAGAGAAAGGTGATGATGTGGCACATTGCCACAGGGAGATGGCACTTAAGTTTATCTTCAGCCATGTTCAGGATACAGACAGAAGCATTAGGTTTAAGCAGAGGAAGAATTAGGCACAGGGGACATAGAATGTTCCATATGTGCTTTGTTTAGGAGGCCTGGTTACAGGTGTGACCTGGCTGGTCATCATTTCAGTTCTGTTTTTTCTAGGTTCTGGGAAAGTTGTCATGACAGTCATCACCTGAGGGGAGCAATCTGGTTTCTATGAGATGATCTGTGGCTTCAAAGTGCAGCCTGATTATTATGGGTAATTATCCCATTGGAGGTGATCCGTCCTGAAAGGCTCTGCAGTTCCTAAGGGGAAGTTTTAGTCAGGTGTCATAAAGATGTTATCCACCAGTCCAGACTTTCCTGGAACTCAAGGAGATTGCAAAGTGACTGTGGAGAGAAAGACTCAGAACAATGACAAACCCACAATCAAGGCAGAGAGGCCAGGCTTTTCTCCAGCTTTAATTTGTAGCAGCAAAATAGTTTAAGCACCTGTTCCAGATACACTTTCAATAGCCTAAAAGCAAGTTGTCTCCAAGGTGAGAACAGCAGCATAACCTTAGGGGTTTGAGTACTTATTGAGAACCCTGTGAGAAATTCAGATCCCTTGGTCTGGTATCCAGGACTGAGGCCACCTGAGAGTCAGCAAGCCTTAATTATATTTCTCTTTGTAATCTCACCCTCCATTTTAGGTTCCAATCACTCATGGCTAGTGGCTATCACTCTGACCTCATCCCTTAACCCCTACATGCTTCACCCCCAATCCAACTGCACCACCAACACCTCACCAACCCCACCAATTTCCTCCTCCTCCATTTTCCTCTCATCCTATTTCTTTACCTTTCCCACCCATCTTCCCCTGCCCCATACATATCCCAGGCCCCAACTTTGTATTTTCTCCTGTCATCTCTCTCCCCTCTGGGGTTCCTCCCCTACCCTACCCTTTCCCCTTACCTCATTCCTTCACCTCTCAGTCTCCCTCACTCCATTCCCAAGTGGCTCTGGTTCCTCCCTTCCTCCCTCCCCGCTGGCCTGGGCAGACTGGACATGATAGCCAGGGCTTCTAGCAAAGCATAGTCTGGTTTTTTGTAACCACAGTGGCTCTTTAGGGAGAGCCCTTTTGAGTCTCCTTCCACGGGGTATAGGGTAGTGACACGCTGGGATTTCACCTTATGTGACTGTCTCATGGTTGGGCTGGGGGCCATGATGACTCAGACTGTCCAGATGTGAGTATTGTGACAGTAGGTGTTCCTGTGTGTGACAACAAAATACACTTTTGTGTGTGTGTGAATGAGTATCTGGGCACTTGGGGGAGCAGTGTGTGTGTGTATCTCTGCCTATTTGTGCTTGGGGGAAGATGAGGTGGTATGGCCAGGTTTTCTGTGTGTTTTAAGCATCTGAGGTGAGTTTAGGTTGGTGTGAATACATGTTGGGAGGAAGACACAGCCACCAGGGTGAGGGCTTTGGGATTCAGAACTCCCCACAAGAAACTACCAAGCAGGGAACATGGGAGAGACAGGAAGTGGCCTGAACCATTCTAGGGCCAATGGGAGATATGCACAAATACCATAAGAAGGCAGAGGATGCTTGAGAACAAGATCAGAATCCAGGCTAGGATTCTTACCTCTCCAAGCCTCTGAATGGGAGCTGGGAAGGCCGGCCTCTGTCTGACACATCAGGCCACATGTGGCTATAACAGAAGCACAGTCCAAGATCATGAATGATGAAGTTTTGAACACAAAGGCTAGACTTGGTAGATTGGGTAACTTGGCAAACAACTGCACAGAGGTTTCTGGGGTCATCTTGTCTTCATTCCTTTTCCATAGGGACTGAAATGATCCATGAGTCCTCCAAGCCCTGGCTGGACTACTTCTGAGCCTCCTGACCACTGTTTCCCTGCTACACTCCAAAGCCCCATATATGCATAACAAATTCACAGTGCCAAATGCTAGTGGCTTGCACCTGTAGTCCTCACAACTCAAGAGGCTTAGAAGCCAGCCTGGGGAGGAGAGTCCATGAGACTTATCTCCAACCACCATAAAGCTGAAAGTGGAGGCATGACTCAAGTGGTAGATTGCTAGTCTTGAGCAAAAAGCTAAGAAAGAGTGCCCAGGTGTGGAGTTCAAGGCCCAGTACCAATACACACAGACACACACACACACACACACACACACACACACACACACACACACACATCTACAATTCCATCAGCTGTTCCCATGGCACTATAAACGTGCTGACAGCAACCATCAGGGCCCACTGCCCAGCTTGGGTCTGCCTCACACTGCCATCCCACCCCCAAGTGATTCCCTATTCCTGACAAGTGGCTTAGACCTAGACCAATCCTACGTGCCCTCAAGATCAAAGCATCAGAGAAAGGCTTCTTGCCTTGAGCCTCAGCCACTCTGAAATGCTCCCATTTCTCCATCTCCTCTAGCCATACACTTTGTCCACATGTTCCACACTTCAGTGTGGCTGGCCAGATAGGAGAGAGAAGCCATATGAAGCCTCCAGCAAACCCTGTTAAGAGAACATCTGCATGGATCCAGAGTTGGAGCCTGGGTTCTGAAGGCTTCGTTTCTCTATTTGCAAAGCAGCTCCTGGCTTATATTGAACACTAGACCATAGGACAAGTGACTAGGGTGCCCAAACTGCAAAACAACTCAAACTGATTATTATCTGGTCTACTAAATTATATTTCACAGTAACTAGAAGTGATACACAGTCACACGCACACAGCATCATGACACAATGGACTGAAATATACAATGGTGGTTTCCAAAGATTACATCAACTAGTGAAGTCAGATGCAACTTGTGTAAGTACTCTCCTTAATGTTCATCAACAATGAAGTCAGCGAATGATGCATTTCTCAGACTGGTCCCTGCACATGACTATATGTTGGAACAAGCTTAGGAGTCCCAAAGGCCAAACCATCCAATGTCAGCAGGTGGCTTAGATCCCTAGTGCCTGTTCCTATGGTTTCACTGAATTGACATTGTTCTTCTGGTCAGTTAGCAGAAGAGGAAAATATTCAGGTCTAGGTTACAAGTGATTCTACAAAACATGCAGACCCCAGCCAGAAGTGGACAGAAGTTATATAGCAGGCTCAATCAGAAGGAGCCTTGGGTGACGGTGATAAGGGCATCACAGTGAAGCTGTCCAGGCATTCCACCAAGGCTCAGATTCAGGACTACTGACTCATTGAGCTGGATAATTCCTAATTCCTTTCTGGGGCAGAGTCTTGTCCCATGCATCATAAGATGTATAATAGCATCTAAAGCTAGAAATCTTTCCCCCACCAAAATTGAGATAACCAAGAATGTCTCTGGACATTTGTCAACTACCCCAGATTGAGTGTCACTGCTTTACATTAATTTGTGGATGGTAACTGTTGGGCTGGCTAGCAGATAGGGACTTGGAAAGAACAGAATTGGAAGACTGGTATCAAGAAGGACTGGGAAGGAAAACATAAGAGTTCTCAGTGTGTGTAAAATGTGAGAATATTTGTTCCACAAAAATATTTACCTTGGATTTGCTATGGACACTGAAGCCACAGGAATAGATAAGAGGATCTTATCTTATCCTATCTATCCAATACCTGGTAACCAATACCACTGAGCTTACTGCTTTGATTTAGATATTACTTGAGTGTCTCCCCACAAAGGTTCATATGTTGAAAGGTGGGGCTCCAGTGTGGTAATGTTGACGTAGTGAAATATCACACCAAGGAAGAGGTTACAGCATCCCCTGGAGCGAATGATCTTGCTCCCCTCAGGGAAGCTGGGTTTGTCTATGAAGATTCAGAAAGACCTCATCAATATACCAGAGATTCAGGAGGGGACAAGAGCATCATATCTAAGGATCCATTGTCATCAGAAAACTGCAGTGACTGCTCCCCTCCCCCTACAAAAAAAGACATGGAAGCCTGGAACATTCCCCCCAGGAAATGAACCTGTGTAGCCAAAGTGCTGGAAGACAGAGCAACACGGGGCAGGCAGAGGAAACACTAAATCAGGGACCATAGCAGCTGTCATGCTCACTTCCCTCTCCCAGCTCCTTATATGAAAAGCCATGCAGTGGTGAGTGCTTTAAGTTTCAGGTTGTGCTGATCTCACTCTTCAATGGCATGTGGCTCCTGGGACTTTCTTTTTGCCACTTGTGGGAGATGAGGCGTGAAATTTGGAGTTTTCATTCATTAAAAAGGACAGATAACACCTAAGTGATGACTGTGTTAGGAATTTTCAGTTTGCCCTCCTCCCAACCTGCTCTTGTCTAATTGCCGATGAATTCCAGTTATGCCCTTACCTTCTAACTTCCTGTTGGGAAGCTTGGAGGAGACTGCAGGGCAGAAAGACCCTGAGTTTGGAGTGTGGAGTCCCCTAGTCTGTTCATGTTGGGTTGTTACAATCCACTTACATTCCTCTCACAAAGTGTATAGCATGTTAGAGATTCCCATTTATTCTCCTCAGCATTGGAGATTGAAGCCAGGGGCTCATGAATTCTAAGCAGGTGCTCTACTACTGAGTTAATCCCTAGCCCTCCTTGGTCTTTGCTTCACCCTTAAAGGTAACAGCTTCTCACTCTGGCTTGCTCCAGGGTGCTTTTCTTTGTTGGTTTCCCCTGACTCTGCTCACAACTTTATAAATAAGCCCCCTTCATTATATTTCCAATTACCCCAGTTACTTTTCTTGTTAAAACTCTCCTGATCCAAAGCTGGGTGCTGGTGACTCATACCTATAATTCTAGCTACTTAGGAGGCTGAGATCTGAGGATCATGATTCCAAGCCATACTGGATAGGAAAGTCCATGAGCCTCTTATCTCTAATTCACCACTAAAAAGCTAGAAGTAGAGGTGTGGTTCAAGTTATAGAGCACCAGATGAGCAGAAAAAGAAACAAAAAAACCAATGTAAACTCAGGGATGGTGGCAACGTCCTGTATTCAAACTCTAGTACTGACAAAAATAAAAATAAAAAATAAATAAAACCCTCCTGATCCTTTAAGCAGAAAATACCCTCTGTTGGTGAGCTCTCAAAATTCTTCCTAGTTTCTGATTAAATTTTTCATATATTTTGACTTCAAAAGGACAGAAGATATTTGGTAAGGTCATGTTCTCACACCCCCCCCCCCCACATTGTGATTTTTTTCTCTTTTGGTGGTACTAGGGTTTGAGCTCAGGACTTCAGTCCTCATTAGGCAAGCACTTACCACTTGAATCACATCCCAGCACAATACTGTAGTCTTCCATGGGGCAGAGACCGTGTCTGACTCATCATTAGTTCCCTCATATTTTGGGGTGGGGGGGGGGGGTCCAGTCGTGGGGCCTGAACTCTGGGCCTGGGTGCTGTCCCTCAGCTCTTCAGCTCAAGGCTAGCGCTCTACCACTTGAGCCACAGCACCACTTCCGGCTTTTTTCTTTTTTCTTTTTTTGCTTATGTGGTGCTGAGGAATCGAACCCAGGGTCTCGTGCATGCAAGGCAAGCACTCTACCACTGAGCCACCTTCCCAGCCCCGTTCCCTCATATTTTGATAGTCTGTATATCAATTGTTCAATCAATGTCTGTGCAGTGAATGGCTTAAGAAATGAGTCAGTGCTTTTATTAAATGCATAAACCTATTTGTTAGGTTTGTCTTTGGGTAAATGTGCTAAGGTCCCTATACCATACCACCATAAGCATCCATTGGCAAAGTGTTCTTTCTTGGGCCATTCAAGATTGGGAAAAGAAGGTACACGTTTTTGTAGCATACACTTCATAGCCACAAATTGAATTGGCCTCTCCATAGTGTCTGGGTTGAGTATATGCTCCCATCTCAGCTGTGAGTCCAGGACTGGTTGATCCCTCACCTGGCTTAGACACAGGAACAGTTCTTCAGCTTATTCACTTTTCCCCTAAATTTTCTGAGAGTCTTGTCCTGAGACTTTTGCCACCAACTCTTTCCATTCATTATAAAAATATTGTATGTCATGTTTGCTGGAGGACACCTAAAACAGAGCAAGAAAAAAGACACTGTTCATTCTATATACAGGAATTCCTAGTACATATGTGTTGGGCAGTGATAGAAGCTGATATTTCCAAAGGATCAGAGCTGTCCTCTTACATCAGGAAGAGTTGACATGCAGATAAGAGTCTCACGGACTTTCCTGCCTGGGCTGGCTTTGAACTGTGATCCTCAGATTTCAGCCTCCTGAGTAGCTAGGATTACAGGCGTGAGGGAAAACAATGGGCCCAGCAGAGTTGTGAAACAGGCCAAGCTTATTTTCAAGAGTAGTTAAATCCTCTGTCTCTAATTTCTATCATATCCAAGCTACTCTCCCTCTTTGTCTCCATTCTTGAATCAGAACCTGGATGTAGGGCCTGAAGGAGTGACCAGTGGCACGAGCCTTGGCATTTAGGAAAAGCAATACCATTCTTTTTTCTGTGTGCATGCACGTGTGAGTGTGTGTGTGTGTGTGTGTCTGTCTGTCTGTCTGTCTGTCTGTCTGTCTGTCTGTCTGTCTGTCTGTCTGTCTGTCTATGCTAATACTAGGTCTTGGACTCAGCACCTAGGTGCTATCCCTTAGCTTTTTCTGCTCAAGGCTAACACTCTTCCACTTGAGCCACAGTTTCTTTTTGCTGGTCAATTAGAGATGAGTCTCATAAATTTTCCTGCCCAAGATGACTTTGAAGCCTATTCTCAAACCTCAGCCTCGTGAGTCATTAGGGTTTTAGGCATAAACGGCTGGTGTCCAGAGCAATGCCATTTTTTTTTTTTACCAGTCCTGGGGCTTAAACTCAGAACTGGGGCACTGTTCCTGAGCTTTATTGCTCAAAGCTGCTACTCTTCCACTTGATCTATAGCTCCACTTCTGGCTTTTTGGTGGTTAATTGGAGATAAGAGTCTCATTGACTTTTCTGCCTGGGCTGGCTTTGAACTGCAATCCTCAGATGTCAGTCTCCTGAGTAGCTAGGATTGCAGGCATGAGCCACTTGAGCCTAGCTCAGCAATGCATTCCTATGGAGAAATGTAAATATTGTAGCTTCAGAACCAGAAGGAGACATATAAGTGGGAAATGGACACCATCCCTCCTCACATACCTCTGTCCCCTTTTCCCTGCCCAACACAGAGTTGGGCAGAACCTGAGAGGCCTGAAAGACCGTTCTTCCATCTGGGGATGCAAAACGAGTCTCATAATTTTGAAAGCAATTAAACCTAATGTTATAAACTATCTGTTTCCCAGTGCCTGCTAAAGGTTCTTGTCTCAGCACTGGAGCCTAGTTGTCCAGGAGGATAATCAGAATATTTGACATGGGAAGCAAAGTGGCCACAATTGCAGTCTTGTCTCTTAAAGCCCTACTATGCCAAGCATAAGATCAAGGGGATTTTACAGTCCCTGGGAAGTTCCAGGAAGTGGCTGTTGAGCCACCTCCCTTCTATATTGTAACAATTAGCACAATTGACCCCAGGGTGAACAACTGAATTTCAGCCCTCCTTTCATCTTTCCTCACTCTCCTATTGCTGCACTCAGCCTTTCTTTTCTATACCCATATTCCAATTTTCCAGCCAGAGGTTCTATCACCTCCTCCTGAGTAACGCTCAATATGGGGAGTGTGTAATCAAACCATTAATGGCCTAAGGAAAACACCTTAGCCCAAGCCAGATATCCCCCAACCTGGGTGCGCATCAGAATCACCAGGCAATGCCCCAAATCAATTGCCCTGGCAGGTAAGAGCATGTCAGGTGACAAAGCACAAAAGGAGGTGGTGATTCCTGCTCTCCTCCTAGATCTGGACTCCACAGGAAACACTGGGGGCAGCTTTGATCCAAATACCCATGTGTTCTTGGAAGAGAAGTGGGTATAGAGAGCCACTCACAATGGGCGTTTCCTTCTGAGGTATGCAGAGAGCATGAGCAGCAACAGCACGATGATGGCTAGGATGCAGGCCACTGCAATGGCGGCTGTAACGATATTCCTCTGTAGGAAGCGCATCAGTTGCCCACACGGCTGACTCCTATATTGGATATCTAAATAAGAAGGCACAGGGCGGAGTAGACTAAGGGCTGACCCCATGTACATCCCTGCCCAGTCACCCATGACCAGGAGCAAATGCAAAGACAACCTGGTGGCTAGCTAGCCTATTAACTGCTAACTGCAAGAAGGACTGGCATTGCTTAGGGCGATAGACCCATATGTATGCTGTCCAGAGGTAAAGTGAGATGCCGAAAGTTTGGGCTGGCCAACAACAAAGCAGCCAAAAAGAAGGCTCAGACCAAGTGCTGGTGGCTTGCCCCTGTAATTCTAACTACTCAGGAAGCTGAAATCTGAGAATCACAGTTTGCAGCAGCCTGGACAATCCGTGAGACTCTTGTCTTCAATTAACCATCAAAAAGCTGGAAGTAGTACTGGCACTCTACCACAGAGAACAAAGGGATAGCATCCAAGACCTGAGTTCAAGCTCCAATACCAATACAAAAAAAAGTGGGGGGGGGGGGGGAGGAAGGGAGGAGCCGGGCACTGGTGGCTCATGCCTATAATCCTAGCTACTCAGGAGGCTGAGATCTGAGGATCACGGTTCAAAGCCAGCCTGGGCAGGAAAGTCTGTGAGACTCTTATCTCCAATAAACTACCAGAAAACTGGAAGTGGCGCTGTGGCTTAAGTGGTAGAGTGCTAGCCTTGAGCTGAAGAGCTAAGGGATAGCACCCAGGCTCAGAGATCAAGCCCCACGACCAACAAAAACATAAAGGGGGGCCGGGGCTGGAAAGGTGGCTCAGTGGTAGAGTGCTTGCCTTGCATGCATGAGGCCCTGGGTTTGATTCCTCAGCACCACATAAGCAGAAAAAGCCAGAAGTGGTGCTGTGGCTCAAGTGGTAGAGTGCTAGCCTTGAGCTGAAGAGCTGAGGGACAGCGCCCAGGCCCAGAGTTCAGGCCACATGACCGACCAAAAAAAAAAAAAAAAAACATAAAAGGGGAGGAGGCTGGGAATGTGGCTTAGTGGTAGAGTGCCTTGAGCATAGAGTGGCTCAGGAATAGTGCTCAGGCCCTGAGTTCAAGCCCCAGGACTGGCAAAAAAAAAAAAAAAGGAGAAAGAGAAGGAAATTTAATAAATCACAATTTGTAGAGGTGAGATCATGCACAAAGATCTGAGTTCTATCCCCAGCACCCTCAAACAATAAATAAAACAAAAACAACTCTTCTCTGGTGCCCCTCCTCTCTGCCCTACCAGCTTCATTCCTTGCTGGAGTATATGTACAGGTTAATTTTATCAACCTGATTGAGTTGAAAGATGTCTAAGAGATTAGTAAAACCCATCTCTAGGTATTGAAAACAGCCTTGTCTGTGTGGAAACAATATAAAGTAGCATCTTTTTTTAAAAATGGTCAAACCTTAGAGTTTATTTAATTCATATTTGGTGTGTACATGTGCGCCAGCACTGGGGCTTGAACTCAGAGCCTAGACACTGCTCCTTAGCTTTTCTTCTCAAGGCTGATGCTCTATTATTGAGCCACAGCTCCATTTCTGTCTTTTTGCTGGTTAATTGGAAATAAGAGTCAAACAAGCTGGGTACCACTGGCTCATTCCTGTAACCCTACCTACTCAGGAGACTGAGATCTAAGCATTGTGGTTCGAAAAAGTCTCCATGAGACTCTTATCTCCAACTAATCACTCAAAAACCACTCAATAACCTTGAGTTATGGCTCAAAGTGGTAGAGTGCTAGCCTTGAGCAAAAGAGCTCAGGGACAGCACCCAGGCCCTGAGTTCAAGCCCCATGAATGACCAGAAGAAAGTCAAGCAGGTTTCCTGCTGTTCTGACTTCAAACCACTATTCTCAAATCTCAGTCTTCGAGTAGCTAGGATTACAGGAAGGAGTGAGCCACATACACCTGACTTAATCGTTTTAACTGCAGCCAATATGTTTTTGTATGTAAACTGAAGATTTGCTGATGTCTCCTGGGGTAAAATACTATGAAAGGTACAAGATAGTCTGCAATCATCTGTACTAGATTATTAGTTCATGCTATAGGTATTATTACCTGGACTAACTGTTTCTTGAATTATTTCTTCAGCTTGAGTAGTTAATTCATCTTCTGCATGTCTGTTGAAGAGAGAGAATTCCTTATCCCTTATTTCTTCTGAAATGTAATCTACAAAAAGCAAAAAGATATGTTGCCATTGTTTGTATCCTAAAATTCCCAAAGGTTCCTGTGTTAAAGGCCTGGCCTCCACAGTGGTTCGATAAAAGAGTGTTGAAAGCTTTAAGAAGCAAGGGCTAATGGGAGGTCTTTAGATCATTGGGGGCGTGCCCTTGAAGAGGACTGTGAAACACCAACCCCCTCTTCTTTCTTTTGCTTCTCAGACATGAGGTGAGCAAAATTCTCACCATGATGCACCACAGGCTCAAAACAACAGGGCCAATCAATCATGAACTAGAACCTCCAAAACTGTGGCCCCAAAATCAGTCATTTCTCTTCATGTTGATTAACTCAGATGCTTCATTATAGTGACAGAAAGCTAACACATCCATGCTCATCTACAACCAACCATTGGCCTGTGATTAATTTCATTTTTATAAATTTTTTCTTCTAGAGTTAACATGAACAGCTGAGGGTTTGGGGATCATTTTTTTTTTCCAGCCCTGGGGCTTGAACTCAGGGCCTGGGCTTCTTGTGCTCGAGGCTAGCACTTGCCTTTCTGTTTCTGTGGTACTGAGGAATCAAACCCAGGGCTTCATGCATGCTAGGCAAGCACTCTAACACTAAGCCACATTTCCAGCCTGTGAAATGCAGGGTTTTTTGTTTTTGTTTTTTATTTTCTTTGGTCAGCTGTGGGCTTTAACTCATGGCCTGGGCATTGTTCATGAGCCTCTTTGTGCTCAAGGCTAGCACTCTACCAATTGAGTTACCACACCACTTCCTTCAGACTTTTAATCTACAATAAACCAGCAAAACAAAAACAAAAAACCCAGAAGCAGAAGTATGGCTTAAGTAGGAGTCATGATCGAAAAAGCTAAGAGAATGAGACCATAAGACCCTGAGATCCTGAGTTTAAGCCCTAGACTGTCAAAAATTATAAATACAAAATTGAACATATGTAAAAGTAAAAAGATTGGTCTAATGAACATCCAGCCAGGCGCCAGTGGCTCACGCCTATAATCCTAGCTACTCAGGAGGCTGAGATCTGAGGATCTCGGTTGAAAGCCAGCCTGGGCAGGAAAGTCCGTGAGACTCTTATCTCCAATAAACCACTAGAAAACTGGAAGTGCCACTGCAGCTCAAGTGGTAGAGCGCTCACCTTGAGCTGAAGAGTGCAGGAATAGCACCCAAGTCCAGAGTTCAAGCCCCACGACTGACCAAAAAAAAAAAAAAAAAAAACAACTTCCATGTGCCAATCATCCCAATCTTATACACACACACACACACACACACACACACACACACACACACACACACACACACCATATTTTAAATAACAGGACTTATGGAGATAGAAAATCTGCCACCAATTAGCCGGGCACCTGTGACTCATGCTTGTAATCTTAGCTACTCAGGAAGCTGAGATCTGAGGATCATGGTTCAAAGCCATCTTGGACAGAAAAGTCCATAAGACTCTTATCTCTAATAAACTTCTCAGAAGAAGCCAGGATTGGCAATGTGGCTCAAGAGGTAGAGCACTAGCGTTAAACAAAAAGAAGCTCAGGGACAGCACCTAATCCCTAAATTCAAGCCCCAGGACCAGCAAAAAAAATAAAGCCAAGTAAAAATGCACGGTCTTGAGTGTGAGTCCCTGTACAGGCACACACACACGCACACAAACACACACACACACACACACACACACACATACACACACACACACACACACACACACATACAGACACACACATACAAATCTTGGGCTGGAGGTGTAGGTCAGTAGTAGATATGAGGTCCTGGATTTAATTTCCAACTCTAAATAAATAAATAAAATCAAGGAGACCTGTCTCTCTTTTGTTTTCCCAATGCTCCATGTGGATACAACCTAAGTATTTTCTAAATACTAATTCTGTTTGGCATATTAATATTTAATAATTACTTATGATTAGATTGATTTTATTTAACTATGAGCTGTCAAGAGGACAAAAATGATCATTTCCCTTTTAGCTTCCAGCACAGTGCCTATGACCAAGTAGGAGAAATATGCAGTGAGATCTTAAAAGTAAGAGAATAAATCCTGAAGACTCTTGATGCAACTCATAAGAGAGTTTGAAGCAGAACCACCCAAGTAAACATTCTTATGGGCCAAAGCTGGAGATCAACCAGCTGCGAGAAATCAGCTTCCAAAATGGCTCACTAATAGGACAGTTGACTTGCTTGCTGGCTACAGGCAGGAGGGCATGATTCTGCACAAGGGCCCATGTTCTTTTTGATTGCTGGAGTGTTCTCTCAACATGAAGCTGACTTTCACCAGAGTGAGCAATCCATGAGACAGCAATGTCATTTATGATCTAATCTATGAGTAGCCCACCATCCCTTTACAGATTAGTTTACCACCGCTCATTAAAACAAGTTGCCAAGTCCAGCCCATACCCATCTTGTCAAAGGAGAGGCAACAAAGAATTTTAGGTCATATTTTAAAACCGCTACAGGAATTGAAATCTATAGAACATACTTGAACAATGAAACATTCACTTCTGTCTACATGAACGACAGGACTTAACTTGCTACTTCAAGCTCTCTGAAAGAGTTGTAGATATAACAGAAGTCACAATATTTCTGAGCGATTTACATTCTACAAGATGTCTATAGATAAATATATAACTAGATGATTTCAAAAATATTAGACTGAGCCTACAAAATCAGATATGTGACTCTTTTTTAATCTACACATTAAGTTCACATTATTCTAATATTTTAATCCCAAAGGAAGTTTCCCAATACATGTTTTCCATTTTTGAACATTAGTTATTGTCCATACGAATGTCATGGCCAACTTATAGTACTATTCTTTCTCTTTAAAAATATATTTTATTGTTATTATAAAGCGGCTTACAGTTATTTAAGTCAGGTAAAGAGTACATTTCTTCTTGGACAATGTCACCCCTTCCCTATTTTCTCCCAGTTTTTCCCTCCCAACTATCCTTTCTTTAAAAAAAAAAAAAAAAGCAGCCGGGCGCCGGTGGCTCATGCCTGTAAATCCTAGCTACTCAGGAGGCTGAGATCTGAGGATCTTGGTTCAAAGCCAGCCCAGGCAGGAAAGGCCATGAAACTCATCTCCCCAAAACCACCAGAAAACCAGAAGAAACACAGTAGCTCAGGTGGTAGAGTGCTAGCCTTGAGCTGAAGAGCTGAAGGACAAAGCTCAGGCCCAGAGTTCAAGTCCCATAACCCACAAAAAAAAAAAAAAGCAAAAAATTGACCTTAAATGAAGTTTAGATTGACTGCTACACAGCTGAGACCTTGATATCTGGGGAAATAGAAGGTAGCAAGCACCGTTTATACTTACAAAATGATCCTGCACTGAATTAAGTTAAGGAGAAAACTGTATAAAGCTCGTTGCTGGGGGCAGAGGTGGGGGGGTGCAGTAGTTGTGGGATGGTAGGGGAAAAACAAAGGAGGAGGCAACAATGCTTGATAAGAAATGTACTCATTATCTTGCTCATGTAATTGTAACCCCTCTGTACAGTATTTTCACAATAAAAAGCTTATTTAAAAAAATAAAGCTCATGAAATGAACCCTAAGACATGTATTCAAATCGTTTTTTTCTTTCATGCGATTGTTTCTAACACATTTATAAAATTATTTCCACATTTATAAGATTATTTCTTTGTTGCTTTGTATGTCCCTTCCCCACAGTATAACCCCTGCTTTCAATGCATTTGATGTAGGTATAATTTGTGGAGGGGAAGGGGAAAAACAAATCGTTTAAATAGGGATACAGGTGGACCCATTGCAACAATGAGATGTACAAGTCGTTATGTTGAAAACGAACTTTACAACTTTGGTGCAGGGGAGGGGGGGAAAAGGGGGCGGGGAGGTTTGGGGGGGGAGGATGGGAAGGGATGGGAAGGGGAAACAAAGGAGGAGGCTACAATGCTCGATAAGAAATGCACTCATTATCTTGCCCATGTAATTGTAACTCCTCTGTACAGTATTTTCACAATATAAATAAATAAATAAATAAATAAAGCAAGCTCATTGTTAAAGGATAGCTTTAGAGATGTCATCTTTGATACTAAGCAAACATTCTAGAAAAATCTATCAACATGACAGGTTGGGACCTGGCACAAGGTCTAGGAGGTGGTTGTATGCTTGTTCTAGGGCAGATGAACCCAATAGGGTACAAAAAGGGCTATCAGTAGGTTCTGCATTTGAAAATTCTTTCATACAGTGTGAACACTTACAGGGAAACACTACCTTCCATTGCTCCAGTGGTAATGTTATTTTGCTGGTTCAGGGGCCTGAACTCAGGGCCTTGAGTTCCCACTTGGCTTCCTGTCTCCCTTCGTGGCTGGCCCTCTATCACTTGAGCCACACCTCCACTTCGGGAGGGTTTTTGGATGGTTATTTACAAACACATCCGTCAGATTTGTCTGCCCAGACTGGCTCTCACCCTCAATCCTCAGATCTCATCCTCCTGAGGTCTAATTATAGTCATGAGCCACTGATACCCAGCTCCAGTGGAAAGTTTCATTGACCCAGGTGGAATCCACTCAGCAGAACTTAGAACAGCTGAAGCCAAATTGTCCCACCCTGGGGACCCCAAGTTACTGGGTTACTTAGAAAATCTAAGGGGGTGCATCTGAGGATTATTGCTGTGTGTGATGTCTGCAAAACTGTCTGCCTTCAAGTTCCTCCGGATGTCCTTAACATTGATGTAAGTGGTGTCTCTCAAGGCATCCTGCATTTAAAGATGAGCACTGACTCCTATTAGCCATCTGAGCTGCATCAGGTTTCTTAACCTGTTTCCACATAGAAAATAGAGACACAGAAGAAAAACTACATAGGACTTCTGTGTGAATTAAATGAGATAATGTAGTTGAAAACTCCAACATCTGGAAAACAATAAGTGCTCTGTATGTCAGTGTTATTACCATAATAGTGATCATCACTGTTATAGAGAAGCATACCATTCATTCACATACTTACTCACTTCTAATGTTTTATTAAAACCTTTTTATGTCACTACCCATCCCTGGGAACCAAACTGTGACTGTATCAGATTGTGTTATGATTTGCCCCCTGGACATTTCAATGTGTAGACTACAATGATACTAGTAAATATGAAAGGGGAAGCAGACAGCTCAGGAAATGAGAAAAAAAGGCTTTAATTAGAAAATTCTGTTCATTTTTATAAAAGGAAGAGGTAGGATGTAGCTAAGTATAGCATGCACAAACCCTTAGTTCAAACCACTGGGGGGAAAAAATGAGGGAGATTGTAAATAAGTACTAGAGTTAAAAGAAAGTTTTGTCTTGGTTTTCCCTGGAGGCATAATAGAAGTTGGGAAGTAAATTTATTCAAAAGTAATCAAATAGATAGTTTTACGAAACAAAAATTCAAACTAAATAGCAAGCACTGTCACTCCAACTATATTATTAATTAGACTTATACAATTAGCAATGAGATTGTATTATGCAGGGTCTAAGGGACATTCTTTAGGGGATGAGGTATGCTGGTACTATATAAACACTCCTGGGCACACAACACCTGACACCTGCAGGAACCATTTAGACTACCATAAGTCCAAATGGAACAACAAAGGATTCTAGGAAATGGGATAGCAACATGCAAATGAATTGAAGGTAGACCTTGATCTAACACTATATACAGCTATGATTTCAGAAGCCATCAAAGCTAAGTGGTAGAGTGCTCACCCAGCATGTAGGAGGCCCTGGGTATGATCCAAAGTACTATAATAAATACATATATACATACATACCAAGAACCTATATATAAGACCTAAAACTATAAAACTGTTAGAAAAAAAACAGGGCAAAGACTTGGTGACATTCCATTTGGCAATGATTTCTTAGATATGATAGCAAACGCACAGACAGTAAAATAAAAAATAGGCACACTAAACTTAATAAAAATGTAAATTTTTGTAAACTTTTTCTTGGGGTGTAGATTCAAGTCTGTAATTCCAGGAAGCAGAGGCAAAGGAGGGTCAAGAGTTCAAGGCCATAACCCAGCGTCAGTGGTTCCTGCCTGGCTAGCTACTCAAGAGGCTGAGATCTGAGGATCATAGTTCAAAGCTAGCCTGGGCAGGAAAGTCCATGAGAGTCTTATTGGAATTGGGGCTACGGCTCACTTGGGAGAGTGGTAGCCTTGAGCACAAAAACTCAGGGACAGGGGCTGGGAAGGTGGCTCAGTGGTAGAGCGCTTGCCTTGCATGCCTGAGGCCCTGGGTTCAATTCCTCAGCACCACATAAGCAAAAAGAAAAAAGCCGGAAGTGGTGCTGTGGCTCAAGTGGTAGAGCACTAGCCTTGAGCTGAAGAGCTGAGGGACAGCACCCAGGCCCAGAGTTCAGGCCCCATGACTGGACCCAAAAAATAAATAAAATAAAATATATACATATATACTGTATATATATATGTATGTATGTATATATATAATAAAAAGAGTTCAAGGCAAGCTTAAACTGTGAGATGCAATTTGTTTTTTTTTATAAAGAAAAATTGAAACTTTTTTGTGAATGAAAAACGACATCAACAGATTAAAAAATAGAGGGAGAAAATGTTTCCAAATCCAATTTTTGACATGGAAAATAATAGATTTCTAAAACTCAATAACAACAAAAATCAATACAGGAGCTGTGAAGGTGGCTCAGTGGTAGAGCGCTTGCCTTGCATGCATGAGGCCCTGGGTTCGATTCCTCAGCACCACATAAGCAGAAAAAGCCAGAAGTGGTGCTGTGGCTCAAGTGGTAGAGTGCTAGCCTTGAGCTGAAGAGCTGAGGGACAGCGACCAGGCCCAGAGTTCTGGCCCCACGACCGACAAAAAAAATAAAAATAAAAATACAATAATGATCAAAAGACTTGAAGAGACTTTTTTTTTTCAAAAGGAAATACAGAAATGTACAATAAGTACAAAAAATAGTTAGGAGGCTACAATGCTTGATAAGAAATGTACTCATTATCTTGCCCATTTAATTGTAACCCCTCTGTACAGTATTTTCACAATAAATAAAATAAAATGGGCCTTCCATTAAAACAGGGGGGGAAATACAGCTAAAAAAATACTCCAGGAGCTGGGAAGGTGGCTAAGTAGTAGAGTGCTTGCCTTGCATGCATGAGGCCTTGGGTTCAATTCCTCAGCACCACATAAGCGAAAAAGCCGGAAGTGGCGCTGTGACTCAAGTGGTAGAGCGCTAGCCTGAGCTGCAGAACTGAGGGACAGTGCCCAGGTCCAGAGTTCAAGCCCCACGACAGACAAAAAAAAAAGTGTTGGAATAGAAATAAAAAGATTTCTGTTCTCAGAGTCACTTACTATAGTTCTGATGTTCCGCCAAAGCATCTTTTTTTTCATTGATGTCTCCTGCAAAATTTGGAAGAATAGAACATTAATCTGGGATCTCTGGATACATCCAGGAATATATGCAACTTACCTGAAATTCTATGAAGTATATACTATATCCAAAAAGGTAGAGGAAGTGGTGCCATGACTCAAGTGGTAGAGCACTAGTCTTGAGCTGAAGACCTGAGGGACAGTGCCCAAGCCCAGAGTTCAAGCCCCATGACCAACAAAAAAAAACTCCAGATCACTAATTATTAAAAATTGTATTAAGCCGGGCGCCGGTGGTTCATGCCTGTAATCCTAGCTACTCAGGAGGTTGGATCTGAGGATCACCAGGCAGGAAAGTCCGTGAGACTCTTAACTCCAATAAACCACTGGAAAACCAGAAGTGGCACTGTGGCTCAAGCAGTAGAGTACTGGCCTTGAGTTGAAGAGCTGAGGGACAGCACCCAGGCCCAGAGTTCAAGCCCCACGATCAACCAAAAAAAAAAAAAAAAAAAAAGAAAGAAAGAAAAAGAAAAAGGATCAGGATGCCAATGGCTCATGCATATAATCCTAACTGCTCAGGAGGCTGAGATCTGAGGATCATGGTTCTGAGCTAGCCCAGGCAGGAAAGTTTGTGAGACTCTTATCTCCAATTAAACACTAGAAAACCAGAAGTGGCACTGTGGCTCAAGTTGTAGAGTTCTGGCCTAGAACATAAAAGAGCTCAGGAACAGCACCCAGGCCCTGAGTTCGAGCCCCATGACTGACCAAAAAACAATAACAAAAAAAAACAGCAAAGCAAACTACAATCAGATAACACCTCATACACATGAATATGACCACCATTTTAAAAAACTAAGCCAGGCACTGATGGCTCACACCTGTAATCCTAGCTACTCAGGAGGCTGAGATCTGAGAATCATGGTTCAAAGCCAGCCTAGGAAAGCAAAGTCCATGAGACTCTTATCTCCAATTAACCACCAGAAAATGGGGAGTGGAGCTGGTAGAGTGCTAGCCTTGAGCTAAAGGGCTAAGGGACAGTGCTTAGGCCCTGAGTTCAATGCCCACAACCAACAAAAATATAATAAATAAATAAATAGTAACAGAAAATAACACATGTTGGCACGAATGTGGAGAAATTGGAAAATTGTTCTATTACTGGTGAAACTGTAAAGTGTTGAACCAATATAGAAACATATGGCAGCTGTCGAAAAACGTAAAAATAGAATATATATATGTATATATACAAATATATCCAATATATATGTGCACAAAAGAACTGAAAGCAGCTAGGAAGGTACTTCTCAGGATAGCTGAGAATATCCATTCAAAGCCAGCTCAAACAGAAAAGTTCATGAGATTCTTATCTTCAATTAACCAACAAAAGCCTGAAGTGGAGCTGTGGCTCAAGTGGTAGAGTGCTGCCTTGATGCCTTGAGTGAAAAGCTAAAAGGCAGCACCCAAGCCCGGAGTTCAAGTCCTACTGCTGGTACTTACATACATACCCCCCCACCTTGCTCTCACACACATACATACATACACACACACACACACACACACACACAGAACAAAAAGCAGTATTTATATATCAACATATTCACCATGACAAAATGAAAAGGCAACAAAACTGATACATCAATGGATAAATAAAAAAGCAAAACGGGGGATATACAGACAGCATGCAACTATCTCCACTACTACTCAAGTTCGTCGGAGATATTAGCAATGTAGTTAGACATGAGTTAGTCAGTGAGAGGCATAATAATGAAAAGAAAAAAACATCACTGACATAATCAGAAGCTTAGAATCAAGTAAGATGAGGATACAAAATTAAGGTACAGAAATCAGTTGCCTTCCTATTACAAAACACTAGGCAGAGCACACAATAGTCATTTTATGTAACTATGGATTGGGGGGGCAGGTACTGGGATCTGAACTCAAGGTTTGCTCAGTTTTTTCACTAACAGCTGGCGCTTTACCACTTGAGCTACGCCTCCAGTTCCCACAATTGTCATGTTAAGGATTCTGTTATAAATTCATCCCTGAAAATCATCCAAGTCAATGTTTCCAAATGCCAGAAACTAGTCACGGGCTGACTTCAGGACTCACCCAGGGACGGTGTAAAAATTAGTGCCTTAGCTGGGCCAGTGGCTCATGCCTGTAATCCTAGCTACTAAGGAGGCTGAGATCTGAGGATCACAGCTCAAAACCAGCCTAGGCAGGAAAGGCCGTGGGCCTCTAATCTCCAATTAACCACCAGAAAACCAGAAGTGGTGCTGTGGCTCAAGTGGTAGAGCACTCGTCTTGAGCTGAAGAGCTGAGGGACAGCGCCCAGACCCACAACTGACAAAAACAAAACAAAACAACAACAACAAAAATCCACAGCAGCTTCCTAGGCTCCACTTACAGAACTAATGCTAGCTGATGCACAATCAGATCAGAGAACCCCAGTGCCTGTGCCTACACTTGTACCTAGGAAGAACCTGTCTTTTCCCCCTCAAACAATGACAATTTACAAAAGAAGAAATACTTCCTGGGATAGTTTCTCATTCTGTCATTCACCAAAATCAGGTCAAGTAAGATAAGCCTTCCCTAACTCAGAAGGCTGCAATTCCACCAGCATCCCTCTGGGTGGCGCCTCAGGAATGTGTTCAGCCCCTCACAAGCCCAACCCCCCACACTCGGGGAAAAGGGATCTGGTAACTGCGTGGAACAGCATTCCCTTGCTGGGCCAGTTTCTTTCCCTGTCATGAACCTGCCTGCCAAGGCCAGACATAGGTCTGCTCACTTTACAGAAGCCGATTTTCACAGGGTATCACAGTTCCCTCAACCTGACCAGGGATTTGACATGCTCCCTAATGTGAGGTGAAGCACCCGCAGTGCCAGGCCAAGCATCCTCTACAGGAGAGCGACTCCACCAGCCAGAGGCGCCATGGGCACAGCTGCAAACTTAGTTCTGAACTTGAAAGAGGAAAATAGTAACTATTATGAATTGACCCCAATCCTAATTTTATCCGCTTGTGTTTACCATTCTGCGTTTTGTCCATTGGGTCAAGAAAAGATTCTGGTTCTGGAGACTTCTGGGCAACACTGATTTCTTTGATAAAATGCATGAAAAAGAGAAAGATTTTTGTCAGTACATAGATACAAGCATCTTGACCCCTACATTTTATATTCTGTTTCTTTTTCATTCTCTTTCTTTCATTTTTTAATTTTTTTTTTCTGCTCCTAGGGCTTGAACCTGATCAGGGCTGAGCTTTTTTTCTTAAATGCTACCACTTTCATCTTTTTGGTGGTTCATTAGAGATAAGAGTCTCAACGGACTTTTCTGCTTGGACTGGCTCCAAACTACAATCCTCAGACCACAGGTTCCTGAGTAGCTAGGAGTACAGGCATGAGCTTGTAGCTAAGTTTAAATGCTAACATAGAATCCCACTTAAATGTGGAAATATGAGTTTTGAATATAATGATGAGATTGCACATGACTGCTGATTGCAGCAGAGCTTGGGCAGATGTATCAAGACATGGGAATGCATATCTGTGTGCAGCATACCAATGGGCTGCCACCAAGGACTGTTTCTCACTCTTAGTAGCTTGCTATTACATAATTTCATCATAATCACCTGTTACCATCTGGATATCTTAATTTTCTCAATATTGTTTCTTATTTTGGAGTATTTTTGTTTTGTTTTGTGTTAGTCCTGGGGCTTGAATTCAGGGCCTGGGTACTATCCCTGAGCTTTTAGGGGCTCAAGATTAGCCCTCTACCACTTGAGCCACAGTTCCACTTTTATCTTTTTTTTTTTTTTAATTGGAGATAAGAGTCTCACAAACTCACTGGTGCCTCATGCCTGTAATCCTAGCTACTCAGGAGGCTGAGATCTGAGGATCGAGGTTCAAAGCCAGCCCAGGCAGGAGAGACCATGAGACTCCTATCTCCAATAAACCACCAGAAAACCGGAAGTGGCGCTGTAGCTCAAGTGGTAGAGCGCTCGCCTTGAGCTGAAGAGCTGAGGGACAGCGCCCAGGCCCAGAGTTCAAGCCCCACGACCGACAAAAAAAAAAAAAAGAGAGTCTCACAAACTTTCCTTCCCCAGGCCAGGTTCAAACTATAATCCTCATATCCTAGCCTCCTGGGTAGCTAAAACTGCAGGCTTGAGCCACCTGTGCTCAGCTAATGTTCCTCTTTCTTGATGGTATGAAGTTGCTTTTTTCTCCATTGTTGTCATTTCTGTGGGTGTTCCCAGGGCAAGTCACTATTGTTCTTATTGTCTTTTCAAGGATGACGGTATAAATGATTCATGGGTCTCTCAAACTACTTCATGCCCATGGAAATATAAAACATATTGCATGGGGAAAAAAATTATTCTGCTACTTCAGGGTTCACGTGACCCAGGAATATGAGCTCCACTTGCAAATCAGGTGCCTGTCCCCTGATCAGCCCAGCTCACCTAACTCTACACACAGGGGATCACCCCCAAATACACCTGACCCTACAATCATCTAACCCTATAGCTAATGGAAGGTTATAAAAAGGATGCTAGACAATTCTTTCCTCCACATGTCCTTCTGGTATTGCTCCACCACCAGCTGGCTTCCAGAATGCTAAAATGATAGCATGGTAAACTTAATATGCAGCCTAAGAAATATGGGCAATTCCTCTGTCAACAATATGTACTTGCCTTCATTCATGTCTTTCTTTGTAATCAGTCTGCCTGTTGTTCTGGCTTCATTGTGTACCATGTGGTGTGGATCTTTGGGAAACACCTGCAGTAGAATCTCATCTCAATGAAACAAACAAAGACATGTTAATGCCAGCAACACAAGACTGGTATATTTTGCTAGGTATCTAGCAGTCCATGAATAAGTAAGTATTCTTTTCAATCCTGAGTGTCATGATTAAAAACCTGTAAGAAGGGTATTCTGGGGCTGAGAATGTGGCTTAGTGTTAGAGTGTTTCCTAGCATGCATGAAGCCCTGGGTTTTGATTCCTCCGTACCATATACACAGAAAAAAACTAGAAGTGACACTGTGGCTCAAGTGGTAGAGTGCTAGCCTTGAGCAAAAGAAGCTCAGGGACAGTGCCCAAACCCTGAATTCAAGCCCCAGGACTGGCAAAAAACAAAAAACAAACCAAAAAAAACCCACGAAGGATATGAAGAGATGTAAGGCCAGGCACTGGTGGCTCACACCTGTAATCCTAACTACTCAGAAGGCTGAGATCTGAGGATTGCAGTTTGAAGCCAGACTGGGCAAGAAAGTCAATAAGACTCTTATCTCCAATAAACTATTCAGAAAAAGCTGGAAGTGGTGTTGTGACTCAAGTGGTAGAACACTAGTCTTGAGCAAAAGAAGCTCAGGGACAGAGCCTAGGCCCAAAGTTTAAGCCCCAGAACTGGCAAAAAAAAAATTAATTTAATCACAGGCTTTCTTTTGTATCAGTTAAGATAATCATATAGGGTTTTTCTTCATTCTTTAAATATAGTATACTGCACGTACAGACTTTTGTATGTTTATTCCAAGAATAAATCCCAAAAGGTCTAGTGTGCTAATATTTTGTTGTAGATGGTTGGATATCTATTTACTAAAGTTATGCATTTGTTGTTTTCTTGTAGTGTTTGTCTGCTTAGTATCAGGAAAATACTGGCTTCTTAAAGTGAATGAGGAAGGGCCGGGTATCAGTGGTGCATGACTATAGTCCAAGCTACTCAGGAAGCTAAGATCTGAGAAGCATAGTTCAAAGCCAGCCCAGGCAGGAAAGTCCATGAAACTCTTATCTCCAATTAAACAGCAAAACGGCCAGAACTAGAGCTGTGGCTCAAGTGGTAGAGCACCAGTGCCAAGTGAAAAGAGCTAAAGGACAATACCCAAGCCCTGAGTTCAAGCTCCAAAACTGGCATACACACACACACACACACACACACACACACACACACACACACACACACACACACACACAATCTACTGCATCACACTCTTGGGGTCTGACATCCTCTTTAACCAACACTTGATACATATTACAGTATAAATGAAAACTCAAGGAAAATAAATACATTAGCTCCTGTGAGGTTAGACATAGAGTGGACTACAGGGTGTAGGAGCCAATGGGGGTGAGAGGGGTGCTTACACAGGGAAGGTAGGCAGGTGGGTGATGGAGTAGCTGGCAGAGGAGACCCCTGTGGAGAGAGGTGTGTCCTCCTCATCCATGTCTGGGCTGTTGCACTGAACTCTCCCCCCTCCCCATCCATTTGTTCCTAGTCTCTTCTTGGCTGCATTCTTTTTGTCCCATGGCTGATGTAAGTAGTGCAGGAGAGTGTTTTTCTCACGATGATTTACTTGGTTGGGTATTCCCAAGTGGACAGGTAGACACAGAGGCATCAATTCAAAGTTTTGTGCACAATGTAAGCATGAAATTGGTTAAAATTGCTTTTGTTGTAGACAGGCAATCCTATTTTTAAAAATCAGCCATCTGTAGTTTACCTGGCCACTGCCCCAGCCACAGTGAGTGCTGCTTAGATATGGCCACACAGTCTTTTCTTTGTTCTTAAAGATAGCTTGTTAGGGGCTGGGAAGGTGGCTCAGTGGTAGAGCGCTTACCTTACATGCATGAGGCCCTGGGTTCGATTCCTTAGCACCACATAAGCAGAAAAAGCTGGAAGTGGCGCTGTGGCTCAAGTGGTAGAGTGCTAGCCTTGAACTGAAGAGCCCACGCCCAGAGTTCAGGCCCCACAACCAACAACAACAAAAATAGCTTTTTTAGATGTCAGATGCTTGTGACTCACACCTGTAATCCTAGCTACTCAGGAGCCTAAGATCTAAGAATTGAGGTTTGAAAGCCTACTAGGGCAGAAAAATCACCAAGACCAGGAGTAGGGGCATGGCTCAAGTAGTAGAGTGCCAGCCTTAAGTGGAAAAAAATCAAGGGAGAACACAGGCTTTGAGTTCAAGCCCCAGTACCAAGACACACACATACATACAAAAGTAGTTCAATTGTTAGTTCTATTTCCAAAGAGGAGGTAGGGAATCTTTTTTAATTCCCTCAACAAAGGAAAGGAGATATGGACTTCTATCCAACAAAGTTGCCTGCTTCAGGGCTTGAGGGTAGAAAATAGTAACTTCTACATAACATGCTGAAGTTCACCAGGAATATACTCGGCTTTTCATTCAGCTCTCCTTGGGCACTGCCAGTATTTCACCAGTTCTTCAATGTTCCAGAATAATGGTTTACCATAGTGGATGCCAGTTCAACTGTTGTTTTGGTAAAGAGACAGAGACCTGGAGTGTCCCTACCCCACCATCTTCCATCTGGACCTTTGCTTTTCTCAAGTACTAACTGAGAGTTTGGGATTCCATCAATGAAGCACAGCTAAGAATCCCCAGAGAGCTTTAAAAATTATTGGTGCAAAAGTCTCCCCTATGCACCACAGGATCTGATTGCTGTGGGCAGGATGGGACATCTCATTTTAATTGTCCCCCAGGGAATTCCTAGATGATGGCCCAGCATGCTGCTGCTTCTATTGCTGCTAGCTGCTTCTGCTACTGCTACTCCCTTTGAGGAGCAGGGCCATGCTCCTCAATATGTTTATCTTCCTCCATTTCACCTAATTTCTCAGAATTTACAGGATCTGATTTTAGCCCTGAAGCAAGGCGTTTATCTCCCCCCTCAAGGCAACAGGAACAGATGACTTGGGAGACAATGAAGGACAAGCAGGTGACTCTTCAGGTTTCACGGTAGGAGGTGACTTACCAAATATTTTAGCCAAATGTTCCTCTCGCTTAACTGCACTTGATGCAAAGTCAGAATTGTTTAAGCTGTTCGTCTGGAAGTGACCTATGGGAGGGAAATAAACCTTAGTTGGAATGAAATCTTGTGAAGAATCTGCATCTTGTGTTCTTTTTAAGGCCTATTCTTCTGCAAGGAATGTTAAGTGGAGCATCATGCAGTTGGCCTGAAGCCACCTATTCTGATTGTCACAGAGCATCCAAGAAGGGTCTGTAAGCATCTCATTTCCAACACAAAGCTCATGTTCATGTGGTTTCCTACCGCCACATGCATAGCCACTGAATAATTTGTGCACATGGCACTGTTAACTCTACAAGAAAACTGGTAGAAGGGTCTGTACAGAGTATGCCAAATGACATCAAATGCAAGTGCTTTGATCAAATAAATGACAAAGGCACCGTTTTCTATTAACAAGACACTGGCAAATCATTTGGAATAGATCCTCTTAATTCTGGGAGCACTTAGCTAAAAAATGAGTTCCATATTGTGTTATCCAAAGGAACATAATAACACACAGCACAGAGCAAGCTAGCAAGATTATGCAGCCAAATACATTTCTTTGTCTTCAACAAATAGCTTCTGAAATGCATTGACAAGCTGGTTAGTTATAAAATGGCTCTGCCGATGGTCTTGTAATTGTAATACAGCACATCTGGTTTATCCTGATAAGTAATACCCTATGTTCCAAATTTCTTTATAATTTAAACAGCTTCTCTGCTATTTATATCATTTGGGGCTAATAGAAATGGGAGGTAAGGTTGTTTTAGTTAGTGAGTTTGCATCCTCTAGCTTTGGTATTTGAATATGAGTGTTGAAGGAGAAATCAGCTCTGTTGCCTTGGCCAAATAGTTTACAAAGGCTGAAGTGAGGGTGAGGGTGATGAGGAGGAATGTGGGGAGATTCTGCTTTCCCAGGCCAGGGACTGCTAACCTCACAGGCAGTGGACTATAAAGAACTGAGGAGGGGAAAAGTTTTTCCTCAGCATAAAGTTTGTGTTATAAGAAATGACGAGCCACTTCCAAATCAGGTGCCTGGTTCTCTAATCAGCATCCAAAATGGCAGGACCTACCTGACCCTACACATCAGGGATCACCCCAAAATACAGGGATAGTCACATGACTCCAGAGTTAATGGAAATTTATTAAAAGGATTTCAGATGGTTCCTTGCTCCACATGTCATTCTGGTATTGCTCCACCACTAGCTGAATTTCAGGATGATAAAATGATAACCATCACACACTTAATACAATGCATGGGCCTATGAAATATGGACCCTTCCAGGACTAACAGCATATACTTGCCTTCATTCGTGTCTCTCCTTGTAATCAGTCTGCCTGCTGTTTTGGCTTCATACTTTGATGTGTCATATGGATCACTGGGAAACACCTGCAGTAGAATCTCATCTCAAGTGAAGCAAACAAAGGCATGTCAATACCAGCAACCACAGGACTGGTATACTTTACCCTCTAAGAACCTAAAGCACTCTGTGAATATGTTAGTAAGTGTGGTAACTCCATGAGAATGAAATGCTGTGCTCTAAGATGCCCTGTCTTCGCAAAGGAAATTTCTAAATGCCTAATCCATTACTGAAAATTGTGATTGCATTAGACAGTCTATGCAGGTAACTTTATCCAGCAGAGATGTACCACGAGAAAATCAATGCCAAATTTCATGTTATCTAGTGCCATATTTTTTCTGCTTCTTCCTGATGGCATTCTGACTCACCCCTGAGACTATCTCAAGCTGTCCTTACATATGAACAAACCTTTTTTTCATTGTTATTTTTATTTGTGGGGTGTGTGTGTGTGTGTGTGTGTGTGTGTGTGTGTGTGTGTGTGTGTGTGTGTGTGTGTGTGTGTGTGTGTGTGTGTGTGTGGTGCTAGTACCAGTGCTTGAACTTAGGGCCTCAGTGCTGCGCCTTAGATTTTTCACAGAAGGCTGGCACTCTACTACTTGAGCCATACCTCCACTTCTGGTTTTTTGTTGGTTAACTGGAGGATAAAGAGTCTCACAGGCTTTCCTGTTCTGGGTTCTAATGTCAATCCCCAGATCTCAGCCTCTTGGGTACTTAGGATTATAGGCATCAGCCACCAGAGCCTAGCTCCTTTTTCTTGTTTCTACAAGATGCATATTATTTGTTCCTATAAGATCTTATTGCTTCTCTTAGGAGAGGCCTGTTTTTTTCGGTAGAATGGCCTAGACCCAAATTTTGACTTTGTTGCTTGCAGGAACATGATCTTTAACAAGTGACTTCACCTCTTTGATCTTTGGCTTCCTCACTATTAGGATGAGGAGGCTATTATTTAGCTCAGAGGACTTTTGTGGAAATTAAGTATAATGATCTCTATAAAACATTTAATACAGTGCCAGTGTGACTCTCATGCTGAAGGCAAAATGTCTCATCACCATCTTTCTTATAACAATAATCCCCAGATTAGCTAGTTAACCTTGCTAGTTCTCTACTTACTGGAACCCTGCACCAGTGGATATGTGTATATGAAAGAAGATAGACATACAAGGCAAAGATGTCACTAACATAGAACAGAAAAATAGAGCATCCACCACAGCCTCTGAGCAGTTCTATCCCAAGTTTTTCTCACCCATGTGGCCTTGAAAGCCAAGTCCACATGAAGATACTTCCTTTCCCACTCTCTCTCTCTGGCAATTAGGGGAGGGCCACACAAACACAGAAGTCCTCAGTAGACCCCTGAGACCCAGGAAGAGTGTTGTTCCTCTGGACAGAAAAATAGAGTACTATGTTTCCCTATTTCTTCTCTTTTTGCATTGAGAGCAGTTATATTTTCTGGAGCTAGAGAAGCCATCTTGTGACTAATAGATACAAGCATCTGGAAAGGCCTTGATGATTTCAGAGAAGCCATCCCAAATTGCACCAAAGGTTCAGTTGCCTTCTGTGGCATGTTTGCTGAGGACTAAAAACAAAGTGCTCATTGTTTAAGCCACTGCAAGTCAGATTTTCCAGTAACTGCATACAAGTGCATTGTTGCCCGGCATGGTGACTAAGGGAACATGGGGATTCCCTTCATTGAGATTATCTTGGCCACTCTATAGAGAACCAAGCTCCAGTTCCTAAAGATCATAATGCCCTAGTAGATGGAGTGGAGTGACAGTGGGTATCATTTGCACAGCACACTCTTTTCTCAGCCCATTCTCTGCATGGAAGCTGGGTGAGGTGCTGAGGGGCTCTGAGGAAGGAGACCTGGTGGCTGATATGCATCCCAGATCACCCCGACACATGTGCCAGGCAGACACCCTGTCAGTGTGTGACCAGACACACTGACACAGCCACAAAGAACAGCAAAGACAGGGCCAGGCAGAGGGGACAAAAAGAGAAACAGCTGCACTGAGACAGCCAGAACATAGGCCTTTATCTGAATAGACTTCAAGGAAGATGTGGATCCAGTTGATCATAGAATCTACTATTCCAAGTCCTCTCTGCCCACAGATGCTGCGTGTTTCTATCAATTCCGACTGACACTTAGAACTCAGCCTCTGCAGCTTTGGCAGGTCAGCTAGTGACAGAAACATACCTGAAACTACTCTCCCTGCCCCATCCTCTCTCTCTTCTCCCTCCCCCTTCCCCCCTGCTCTCCTTGTCCTGGACTTGGAGTCAGGGTCTGAATGCTGCCCTTTAGCTTTTTCACTCAAGGCTGGTGCTCTACCACTCAAGCCATAGCTCCACTTCCAGTTTTTTGGTGTTTAGTTGCACATAAGAATTTCACAGACTTGCCGGGCGCTGGTGGCTCACGCCTGTAATCCTAGCTACTCAGGAGGCTGAGATCTGAGGATTGCGGTTCAAAGCCAGCCCGGGCAGGAGAGACCGTGAGACTCCTATCTCCAATAAACCACCAGAAAACCGGAAGTGGCGCTGTAGTTCAAGTGGTAGAGCGCTCGCCTTGAGCTGAAGAGCTGAGGGACAGCGCCCAGGCCCAGAGTTCAAGCCCCACGACCGACAAAAAAAAAAAAAAAAAAAAAAGAATTTCACAGACTTTTCTCCCCAGCTGGCTTCTAACCTTGATCCTCAGATCTCAACCTCCTGAGTAGCAAGTATTGTGGGCATAGGTTCCCAGGGCCTAACAGAACTAGCCTTTCAAGGATACTAAATCAGCAATGCTTGTACATCAGGAAAGTCCTTGAAGCAGCCATAGAGAACCAGTAGCTGACTGGCAACAGTATGTGGTACCCATCCCAAGCCATTAAGAGAAGGACCCAGAGCAAGCCGGGACCTGGCCCTGACCATTGCCCTGACCATTGCAGTACTGCCTAGACCCCAACAAACTCAAACACTGTCCTCAGAGAGCGTCAACTGGTTCTGTAAGATCAGAATGTACTTTGTTATAAAAACATTCACTAATTTTTTAAATTTTGGAATATACTCCCCCGTAGCTCAACAATGGAGATGCATTCACTTAATGACAGGGATACCTTCTGTGAAATAAACCTAGCCAATATAACCTGCTACCCACACAGAAAACAATCATCGCAAATTCCACACACTCATTTCCAAGGGGATCCATGTTTTGAGTAGAAAAAGCTTGCAGCAGATGCTAAGAATGAACTACCACAGTGACCAGGTGCTCCTCACCATATCCCCTAGATAAAAGCCTTGACCTATGTGTCCCTGGAAATACTGCTGCAAGAGAGAAGCTGGAAAGTCATAAGGGGCTCACAAGTGCCAAGGCCAACAGTGGCATGGCACAGGCACGGCTTAAGAAGGATAGCATCCTCTCAACTCCAAGACACATGCTTGCCTCCAAGGCCCTCACTCCCCTTGCTCACATGGGCCTGGGTGCACACACTGGAGAAGACCATCCTCAGATTCCTAGATGGTAACACTGGAGGGCAGTTCTGGTAGGCTACAGGAGCTGGCTGTGTCTATGCATTCATTCAGCCATGTCATCTGCCAGTCAGTCATCTATCAGGATGTCAGTGCAGGTGGACAGAGGCCAGTTTGATAGCACATGGGGAAGAGGACCAAACCCAGAGCTCCTGCCACAGACAGCTCCTGGAACAGGGGTCTTTCAGGTGTTGGGTAATAAAAGCAGGCAAGTCAGGCACTATGCTGTTAGCAGAGATTTTGTCTTGTTTGTTTCTCCTTCCCTTCTTCCCTCTTTCTCTTCTTTCTTTCTCTCCATTCCCCCTTCTTCTCTTTTGTTTTCCTTCCTTTCCTTTTCTTCCTTCCTTCCTTTTCTCCTTTTCTTTCTTTCTTTCTTTCTTTCTTTCTTTCTTTCTTTCTTTCTTTCTTTCTTCCTTTCTTTCTTTCTGCCTGTCTTCCTTCCTCTCTTCTTTCCTTTCTTCCTTTCTGGTGGTACTGCAGTGTAAACTCAAGGCCTCATTCCTGCTAGGCAGATGCTCTACCATTTAGGTTACACCCTCAGCCTCTCGCTTTTATTATTTTTTATTTTTATTGCTATTATAAAGGTGATGTACAGCAGAGTTACCATTACATAGGTCAAGTAAAGAGTTCATTTATTGCTCTCTCCTAGTTTTTCATTCATTATTTTTTAGGTAGGGTCTCAAATTTGTACCCAGAGCTTGCCTCCTACCAATGTCTCCTTAATAGCTAAGATCACAGGTACACAAAACCTGTTGTATTTAAGATGGCTAAGATAGGGCCTTGATAACCTTTTGCCCAGGGTAACCTCAAACTGAGAACCCCCCAATCTCTTCCTCTCAGGTACCTGGGATTGCAGGTGTCAACCACCATGTCTGGCCACTAGGAAACTCTCAGACAAAAAGTGGACATAATATCTACTCTAGACCTGTATCACAAGCACTAGAGTAATTTTACTGGAATTTGAACAGCTTCCTCAGTATACAGCTACAGTTCTAACTTGTTTTCAGCCTAAGATCTCTGCTAAAGCTAACATCCTGGCCCTTCATTTTTTTCTCAAATCTTAAATGAGAGATTGGATCAGTAAGTCCCAACCTTGAGACTTGAGACCCAGAAGACTTTAAAAATTAATTGATATAGCTGGGCACAAGTGACTAACACCTATAATCCCAGCTACTCAGAAGGCAGAGATCCGAGATTCACAGTTCAAAGACAGCCTGGGCAAGAAAGTCCCTGAGACTCCTATTTACAAAAAGCTGAAGTGAAGCTGTGGCGCAAGTGGTAGAGCACTAGCCTTGAGCACAAAAGCTTAAGGATAGCAAGAAGCCCTGAGTTCAAACCACAAGACAGGCACCAAACAAAATACATAATATATAGTATTATACATATTTTTCAAACAAAGCTATTGGTAAAGCACCAGCATTGTGTGAAAAAGCTAAAAGACAGTGCCCAGGCCCTGACTTTAAGACCCAGGACCAGCACACAGTCACACAGTCACACACACACACAGTCACACACACACACACACACACACACACACACACACACACACACACATTAATGGATGCAGAGCTAGGATATAGCTCAGTTGATAGAATGTTTGCCTATAATTCATGAGGTTCTAAGTTCAAACCCAAATTGCTTAAAAATAAGTAACTGATGCAAAGTTTGCATCTTGTACCTCTGAACCTGATTACTGTGGGCAGAGTGAAATGGCTCCTTTAGCAACTATTCAGGTGACTCTCTTCCTTGGTTTGGACTGGCATTCTTGAAAGTTCAATCTTGGGGCATCTCCATCTCTGATGAGCAGAATTGTTCAGGCAGGTGTTTTGCAGCTGGTCTGAAGTGGGTTCTGACACAATGCAGATGGTAATCCTACCCCAGCCCCTTTTGTGAAGCAGGGTATTCTCCCAATATTTGTCTTTCATGTGTTGCTTATTTCTCAGTTTTGCAGAAACTAATATTAGCCACAAGGCAAAGTGCTTGCCTTCCCCTCAAAGCAGCAGGAAACAAACCACAAGGAGTTGACTTTTCAAATAAGATTTCACAGAAGAAAGAAACTTACCAAATATTTTCTCCAAATTGTCATCTAGATTATTTGAACTTGATGAATGCTTATGATCTGAACCTGTGGAGAAAATAAACCTTGGTGGTGATTCTTTTACTGGAAGTGTATGTAGGGTCAACCCACTTATCTGTGAGGGTTATATTATAAAATCAACCCTTCTCCCAGTGCCTGAAACTCTGGAGAGTACTGAGTATGTTAATATCTTGGTTTCATTTGGATGTGTTTTGGGCTTTGAGTTTGGGGGTGGTTTTAGTGACAGTCTTGGGACTTGAACTCAGGGCCTGCACACTGTCTCTGGGCTTTTTTTTTGCTCAAAGCTAGCTCTCTACCACAGCTCCACAACTGACTTTTTTCATGGTTAATTGGAGATAAGAGTCTTACAGACTTTCCTGCCTGGGACAAGCAATCCACAGACCTCAGCCTCCTGAGTAGCTAGGATTATAAAGGCATGACCCACCAGCACCAGCTTGGTTTGGTTTTATGAAACAGGATGTTGCACATGTAGCTCAAGCTGACTTCAAACTCAATCCTCTTGCCTCAGCCTCCCAAATGCTAGGATTACAAGTGTGTACCACCATATTCAGCTTGCTTACCTTATATGTACATAAATATAATGGCTTTTTTTCATCTTAACTAAGTACCTATCAGTTATCAAGGGCCTAAGTTTTAGATTTTGCTGTAGAGTAGCAAAACTAGTGAGAGCAGAAAAGGAGCTTGATGAGGTAATGAGGACAAAGGACGCTTCCGTAGAGGTTTTGTATTCCTTGCCATGGTCTTGAGCAGTCTCATATGCAGACCCCCCTAAACATTATATTACCATGGCTTTGAGCAATTGCCCAAGCAGGCCCCTGGGCATCAAGTCATAGCCCATCACCCCTGGAAGACTTGCCCAAGAACAACAGACTGAGGAGACCCCAGAGACCCCAGAGGAGGTGTGTGCTGGAACAGACCTCCAGCCAGTGGGGCTAAAAGTCCTATGAGAGAGCTCCTGCAGGCTATGTGGAGCCTCTGATTGGATCGGAGAACTCATATGGACCTTAGGCTGTCCAAAGTTATAAAGCCCTCTCCTGGAGACACCTTATTAGCCTCTATACAATTCACCCCAGGTGGTGCCCTCCCTTGGGACCCCTCATGTCTAGCAGGAGTTCAACTTACCGTTTCCTTCAATAAGTCTTTGTCATTTTACTTCTCCCTCTGTGTCTGTAGACTCATTCTTTGAGACCACAGAGACAAAGAACCTGATCCAGGTGTTACAGTTTTGCTTTATCACAGGCACCCACACTCATCCCTGTAATCCTACTCAGAAGGCTAAGACTAAAGAGCTGAGGTTCAAGGCCAGCCTGGGAAGAAAAGTCTGCTAGATTCCATTTCCAAAGTAACCATCAAAAAGCCAGGCTGGAGCCATTGTGCAAGTGGTAGAGTGCCACCCAAGTAAGCAAGCTGAGTGAGCTCAAGGCCTTGAATTAAAATCTCAGTACTAGAAAAAAGGGAAAAAAAATTAAAGGCCTAGCACTAGTTTCTTTTTACTTCTTCACAATTATGCAGAAAAAAAATCACTCTGGGACCAGGCACCATGGCTCACACCTGTGATCCTAGCTATTCAGAAAACTGAGATCTAAGGATCATTGTTTAAAGCTATCCCAGGCAGGTAAATCCATAAGACTCTTTTTATTCTTTTTTTTCTTTCTGTCGGTCATGGGGCTTGAACTCTGGGCCTGGGCACTGTCCCTCAGCAAATCAGCTCAAGGTGAGCGCTCTACTGCTTGAGCCACAGCGCCACTTCTGGTTTTCTGAGTTGTTCTTTGGAGATAAGAGTCTCATGGCCTTTCCTGCTCATTCTGGCTTTGAACTGTGATCCTCAGATCTCAGCCTACTGAGTAGCTAGGATAACAGGCATGAGCCACCAGATTCTTGTCTCCAATTAACAGCAATAAAAAGCCCAAAGTGGAGCTGTGGCTTAAGTGATAGATTGCCAATCAAGCTAAAAAGCTAAGGGACAGCACCCAGGCCTGTGTACAGGCTTGCATACACATGCTTGCCTGCACATGTGCATGCACGTACACACACCCAAAATCCCTCTGGAGCTGAGTGTTGTAGAGTACATGCTTGACATACTCAAAGCTCAGGGTTCAATCCCAGTATCAAGTAATAATAATGTAGACTAGAGGCATGGCTCAAGTGGTAAGCAGCATGCTTGAGTTAAAACTCCAGATCTGTCCGAAACATTAAATATATAAATATGTATACATATTTATGTAAAAAAAATTGAATTTCTTTTTAACCATAGACCATACAACCTTATCATATGATTCTTTCCTTATTGACAGGAACTTTCAGCTTTTCACTTAAAGGAAGTACTTCCTGTCTTGCTTTGGCCTACTTGAATTGCCAGCTCACTGGTGCTTTGGTACTATTCTTAGAAGAATAAGGGCTACATATGCCCTAAGATACCATGACTAATGACCTGACACCCAAAATGGCTACTGTGTGTGACTTACTTGTAGGTGACATATATAATGTAGGTACACTAGACAGAGGGATGATCACATCCGAGGCAGAACGGAGCAAGATGTCACCGAATTTCATCCAGCCGTGCACAACAATATGTAAATTTAAAAGTCACAAATTGTTTATTTCTGGAATTCTATATTTAATATTTTCAGCAGTAATATTTAATATTACTGCTGACCATAATAATAAAAACCGCAGAAAGTAAAACCAATATTAAAGAAGTCTGCTATGTTCTCTGTAACTCAATAGTCTCTTGGTATATTTTTAGGGGTGCTGAGGATTGGACTAAGGGCCTGGAACATGCTAATCACCCACCATGGCACGAAAAGACCCCCTGCCCTTGTGTTGTATTTTGAAAGGAGGCCATCATACAGATAGCCTACTCATGGGGAACTTTAGCTCCTGAGTAGCTAGGATTACCTGTTTGTGCTGTACCTGGAACATTTTGGGGTTTTAAAAGAAAATTTTTCACCGGGTGCCAGTGGTTCACACCTGTAATCTTAGCTACTCAGGAGGTTGAGATCTTAGGATCTTGATTTGAAGCAAGCCTGGGCAGGAAATCTGTGAGACTCTTATTGTCAATTAATCATAGACAAGGCTGGAAGTGGTGCTATGTATGGCTCAAGTGGTAGAGCACTAAGCTTGAGCAAAAGCAGCTCAGGGATAGTGCCCAGGCCCAGAGTCCAAGCACCAGTACTGGCAAAAGGTGGGAGAGGGGGAGACTTTTCAGCCAGATGCTGACAGCTCACTCCCATAATTTTAGCTATTCAGGAGGCTGAGATTTGAGGATCATGGTTTGAAGCCAGCCCAGGCAAGAAAGTCCATGAGACTCTTATCTACAATCAACTACCAAAAAGCCAGAGGTAGAGGTGTGGCTCAAGTGGAGAGCATCAGCCATGAGCAAAACAAAACAAAACAAAACAGAGCAAGAGTGTAAGACCCAGAGTTCAAGCCCCACTAGGACCAATACAAAAAAAGAAAGAATGAATAAATGAATGATGTTATTAGGTGCAGTGGCTCAAGCCTGTAATCCTAGCTATGCAAGAGGTAGAGATCAGGAAGTTCAAGGTTAGAAGCCAGCCTGGGCAAAAAGTTAGCTAGACTTCATCTCATATAAAGTAATATACACCTGCAGTGCCAGTTACCCAGGAGACCATAGGTGGAAGAATCTTGGTCTAGGCTGGTCCAGGCAAACATACAAGCCTGTATGAACAATAATTAAAACAACAAAAAAGGGTTAAGGGGCATGGCTCAGGTTCAGAGTGTCTGACTAGCAAGTACAAAGCCCTGAGTTCAAATCCCAATACTAAAAAAAAGAAAAAGAATGATGCCAGTAAGGCATAGCTTTGATCACTTTGAAAATATGTTGCCTTCTCATTTGGAGAAGGAAAATGCTATCACACACTCTACCCTCACACACACTGTGGGTCTGTGTTTGGAGGATGCTCAGATGGGCCAAGGTTGTCTCAGCCTTTTTGGCTAAACACAAGAAATACCTGATGTCTTTAATAAATGAAGAAGTCAAGTTGTTAATGGAAGTGGCTTGCAGCAACCTGTGGAGATTTTGAGCTATGATCACAGACATTTACTTATTTACTTGTTTGGTGCTAGGCAATGAATCCAGGATGCCATGCATGCTTAATTATGTGCTCTACTTCAATCCAAGGGCTACATCCTCAGACTTTGGACTTTGTTTGGCTGAGGATATGATGGCTCATGTTTTCTTTCTTTTTTTCCTTTTCTTGGGATGTGTTACACGTGCGCGCTTGCACGCGCACACACACACATACACACACACACACACACACACACACACACGTATGCACTGATTCTCAGATTTAAACGGAAGGCCTCATGCTTTTGCTTAGGTTTTTCATGTAAGGTTGGTGCTCTGACACTTGAGCCACATCTCCACCTCTTCTTGGTTACTTTTATTTGTTTTATTGGTTGGTTTTTACAATGCAGTTCTGGAAATGAACTCTGGACCTCACACATTCCTTCTCCCTCCCTCCCTCCCTCCCTCCCTCTCTCCCTCCTCTCTCTCTCTCTCTCTCTCTCTCTGCATGCTTACTTGCTGCTGGGTGTGATGGCTCAAGCCTATGATCCTAGCTACAGCTTTTTAGATGACACTCTACCTCTTGAGTCATGCCTCCATTTTGTTAGTGAAATGGAGATGGAATCTTGAGGATTGTTCTGCCCAGGCTAGCTTTGAAACTCCATTCTCAGATCTCATCCTCCTGAGTAGTTAAAATTACAGATGTGAGCCACTGGTGCCCAGCTTCATGTTTTCTTGATTCAAGGTCATGACCAGCTTTTTATCCTTTTGGGAAGGAGAAACCTGTCTACTTTCAAACCACTTGCAGGATTACAGCACCCACATATTCTCAGTGTCGGGAATGCCCAAGAAGACACTGAGGAGCTGTGTACTGCACACAGCAATCTCAAGGCTAGTGCTCTGACACTTGGGCTACAGCTCTACTTCCAACTTCTTTTTTTTTTTTTGTTCGGTCGTGGGGCCTGAACTCTGGGCCTGGGCGCTGTCCCTCAGCTCTTCAGCTCAAGGCTAGCACTCTACCACATGAGCCACCGCGCCACTTCCAGCTTTTCCTGCTTATGTGGTGCTGAGGAATCAAACCCAGGGCCTCATGCAGGCAAGACAAGCGCTCTACCACTGAGCCACCTTCCCAGCCCTACTTCCAACTGCTTTAATACTTAATTGGATATAAGAGTCTCATGGGCCTTCCTGCCTGGGCTGGCTTCAAGTCATGATCCTAAGACCTCAGCCTCCTGAGTAGCTGGGATTATAGTCATAGGCCACCAGCACCCAGTTCATTTGTGAATCTTAAGGCATATACATCTCAAGGCATATAAGGCAACTGTAAGTAACACCATACACTCATGAGGAAACAGCAAAGAGCACCTGGGAATTTCAGGTATCCTGACAAGAATAGCCATTTTATTCTCTTCTATCACTCTAAGTGACTGACTCACCATATAAGATGCTGCACCCTGTGAGCTTTGTAACACTTACTGGCCCTCTTTCAGTGTTTTTATAATACAGCCGAACTCCATGTCAAGTGATACTGTTTAATTGTTGGTAAACTATGCTGGAGCTTCATCGATCACAAGATTTGTGTCTACAGCTTTTATTTTCTTTATAGGCCCAATAACCTAGCCAGGCACTTGTGGTTCATGCCTAACAACTCAGGATCTGAAGATCACAGTTCAAAGCCAGCTAGGGCAGAAAAGCATGAAACTTTTACCTCTAATTAGTTATTATTATTTAACTCTAATTAACCCTTATATCTAATTAAACTCATCTCTTCTTTAAGCCAGAAGTAGAGCTGTAACTCAAGTGGTAGGGCTTCAGGCTTAAGCAAAAAAGTCAAATGAGAATATAAGGCCCTGAGGTCAAAACCCAAAATAGACCTAATAATTCCCATTGAGAGAATTTCATGGAATGTGGTCAATCAGCCAGTTTAGTGAATAGCAATAGTGATTCTAACTATAGCAGCAACTAAAATATAGAGGAAGAAAACCTTTAAAAAAAAAAGCAATGTTCATAATTGCAGTGTTCAAAATACTAAAATGTCTATCAGTAAATAACCAGATGAACAAAATGTAACATAACCAGACAATGGAATATTACTCAGACATAAAAAGGAATTTAGTGCTGGATGCCAATGGCTCACACCTGTAATCCTAGCTACACAGGAAGCTGAGATCTGAGGATCACAGTTCAAAGCCAGCCCAGGCAGAAAAGTGACACTCATCTCCAATTAAACCATTCAAAAACCAGAAGTGGAGCTGGTAGAGCACTAGCCTTGAGCTAAGGAGCTCAAGAACAGAACCCAGGCCCTGAGTTCAAGCCCTTCAACTGACAAAAAAGAAGACTATAATGATATAGGCTACTGGAAAGCATATTAATTGAAGATACTACTCACAGACCACATTTTACATGGTTCCGCTTACATGAATATCTGGTCTAGGCAATCCACAGAACAGGCAATTAGCTTGGGGGCTTCTGAGGGCTTGGGAAAAGGGGAATTGGAAAATAATCACCAGTATGAGGTTATTGTTTAAAATGACAAAAATGTTCTAAAATTAAGGTAGTGGTGATTCACAACTTAGTGAATATACTAAAAACTTCAGAATTATATACTTTTAGAAGGGTGCAGTTTGCTGGGAGAAGCTCATGTGTAACGTCAGCACTTAGTAGGCTGAGGAAGGAGGATGGCAAATTGAAGATCAGTCTGTACTACATATCAACCCTGTTCCAATTTTTTTGGGGGGGGGAGGGGTCCGGTTGTGGGGCCTGAACTCTGGGCCTGGGCGCTGTCCCTCAGCTCTTCAGTTCAAGGCTAGCGCTCTACCACTTGAGCCACAGCACCACTTCCGGCTTTTTTCTTTTTGCTTATGTGGTGCTGAGGAATCGAACCCAGAGCCTCATGCATGTAAGGCAAGCGCTCTACCACTGAGCCACCTTCCCAGTCCCCCTGTACAAATTTTTTAAGAAAGGTGAATTTTTTTTTGTTTGTTGGCTGTTTTTTTTATGGGCTTCCCATTAAAAAAAAACAAACTTAGGGACTTAGGTGAATCTCATAAATAGGTAGATGTTTTTTCTTTTTCTTTTTTCTTTTTCTTTTTTCTTTTTCTTTTTACCAGTCCTGGAGCTTGAATTCAGGGCCTAGGCGCTGTTCCTGAGCTTCTTTGTGCTCAAGGCTAGCGTTCTATCACTTGAGCCACAGTGCCCCTTCCATCATTTTCTGAATAGAAATTGGAGATAAGTGTCTCACAGACTTTCCTGCCTGGGCTGGCTTTGAACTGTGATCCTCAGATCTCAGCCTCCTGAGTAGCTAGGATTACAGGCGTGAGCCACCGGTGCCAGGCTAATGGGTGGTAGATATTCTCTTGTTAAAGCCTGTTATTTAAAAATGTGTGTGTGTGTGTGTGTGTGTGTGTGTGTGTGTGTGTGTGTGTGTAAGATTGGGATGATTGGCACATGGAAGTTCTTTAATCTTTTTACTTTTACATATGTTCAATTTTGTATTTATAAATTTTTTGACAGTCTAGAGCTTAAACTCAGGATCTCAGGGTATCACGGTTTCATTCTCTTCACTTTTTTGATCAAGGCTCTTCCACTTGAGCCATACTTCTGCTTCTGGGTTTTGTGGTTTTGTTTTTGTTTTTTGCTAAAGATTAAAAGTCTGAAGGATTTGTCTGCCTGGGCCAGTTTTGAACCACCATTCTCAGACTTTAGCCTCCTGATTAGCTAGGATTACAGGCATGAGCCACCAGCACCCAGTTAATTAATGGGCAGATTTTCTATCTCCATAAAGCAAGCTGTTATTAAAGTGTGTGTGTGGGGGGGGGGATGATTGGCACATGGAAATTCTTTAGATGAATCTTTTTTGCTTTTGCATATGTTGAATTTTGTATTTTTAATTTTTTAACAGTTTAGGGCTAGAACTCAGGGTCTGGTGATATGGCTCTCTTGGCTTTTTTTTAAGGGGGGGTCCGGTTGTGGGGCCTGAACTCTGGGCCTGGGCGCTGTCCTTTAGCTCTTCAGCTCAAGGCTAGCGCTCTACCACTTGAGCCACAGCACCACTTCTGGCTTTTTTCTTTTTGCTTATGTGGTGCTGAGGAATGGAACCCAGGGCCTCATGCATGCAAGGCAAGCACTCTACCACTGAGCTACCTTCCCAGCTCTCTCTCTCGCTCTCTCGCTCTCTTTCTCTCTCTCTCTCTCTCTCCCTCTCCCTCTCCCTCTCTCTCTCTCTCTCTCTCTCTCTCTCTCTCTCTCTCTCTCTCTCTCTCTCTCTCTCTCTCTCTCTCTCTCTCTCTCTCTCTCTCTCTCTCTCTCTCTCTCTCTCTCTCTCTCTCTCTCTCTCTCTCTCTCTCTCTCTCTCTCTCCCACTTGAGCCACACCTCTGCTTCCGGGTTTTTGTTTCTTTGTTTGGGAGGGTTTTCTTGCTGGTTAACTGGAGATTAAGTCTGAAGGATTTGCCTGCCTGGGCTGGTTTTGAACCACCATTCTTAGATCTCAGCCACTTGAGTAACCAGGATATAGGCATGAGCCACCAGCATCTGACTTTCCAAACTTTTTGTAATGAAGTTTCAATATGCATATATGCTGTCTTTCTGCGGCGGTCTGGATTTTGAGAAAGCTTCAATGTTAAGAAAACTTCCAAGTTAATTCCTTCTCTCCAACAATACCTGCTAGTGGTCAATTTAGGAAGGCAGAGAAGGTAGGACAGGACACCTGTGTTTATCACCCAGCACCCTGTGGGAAGGACCACCAACCCAGCCCCATTGGGGTTCCCCACGAGTCTCACACTCCTCCAGCTGCCACAGCAGTGTACTTGTGATGGTACCTTCATTCGTGGGGAGAGGATGGGGCTGTGCCCCCAACCAATAGTCCAGGAAGAAAACAAAGGAGAGGAACACAGCTCCACTCATCTTTGTCACAACCTGTATAGCAAGAGGGAGAAGCCAAGCTTCTGACGGTCCTTCTGAACTCCAGGATACTATGGAACCCAGGTCTGTGAGGTCACATTCAGCGGAGAGGGAGAAGGAAAAGAGGCCCAGGTCTGTTCTATAGGCAGGAACAGAGTAGTATCTGGTGGCCTCTCTGCCCACTTCCCTTGGATCTTTGGTGCCTTCCTCCTTCCTCCCTGTCCTGCTGTCACAGATGGTGAAGACTCACATCTCCCTGAGCCACTGGGCAAAGTTGAGCATGGTTAAGAGCAGTGGTAAATAGTATTAAAGCATCATTAATGCTAATTATGAGCCTTTGTTTCATAGTTTTTATAGTCTTCCCTCAGGCCTCCACTGTCTTGGGAAAAAGAACACCAACCAGGAAGTGACACCCCTCTCACCAGTGCCAGCTATTCTGAAGGCTACATGACAACCACAGCTTGCAGTCACATGTAGCTCTGGCTTCTGAAGGCATTGTCCAGGGAAAGAGCTGGAACAGGACTTTTCACCATCCCTAGCCTGGGTGAACTCAGGGGAGGAGGTAGAGGGAAAGGAGAGGGAAGAGAAGAGAGAGAATAGTTCCTTATCTACTAAAGAAATTGAGTTTGTAGCTCATAATCTTTCAAAAAGAATAAACAGAAAACAAACAAAAAACCCCACTGCAAACCAGGTGCTGGGGGGCTCATGCCCGTAATTTTATATATTCAAGAGGCTGAGATCTAAGAATCAAGTTTCATCAGCCCACATAGGAAAATCCCTGACTCTTATCTCCAATTAACCAGCAAAAAGCCAGGAGTGAAGGTATGGCTTAAGTGGTAGAGCACCAACCTTGACAGAAAAAGGCAAAAGCACAAGGCCCTCCGTTCAAGCCCCAGTACTGGCAGAAAGAGAGGAAGGGAGGGAAGGAGGGAGGGAGGGAGGGAGGGAGGGAGGGAGGGAGGTTAAAAACAAAATAAAATCCAGGTACAATGGCTTACACTTATAATGCTAATAACTCAAGGCTGAGATTCAGAAGGTTGAAATCCTGGGCCAGCTTGGGCAGAAATATCAAAAAAAAAAAAAAAGTGTAACAATAGCAAATGTTAGCATGTGGAACAATTTGAACTCTCTCATATACATTGCTGGTTAGAATGAAAATGATATAACACTTTGGAAAACAGGTTAGTGTTCTTTTAAAATGTTAAACATGTATAGTGGGGAGCCAGTAGTCATGATTGTAATCCTAGCTACTCAGGAAACTGCTATCTAAGAATCGAAGTTCAGAGCCAAGCAAGACAGGAAAGCCTGTGAGACACGTATCTCCAATTAACACCGCCCACCCCACCCCCCCACCCCCGAAAAAAAAAAAAGTAGAGCTGTGGCTCAAGTAGTAGAGCACTAGCCTTGGGCACAAAAGCTCAGGGATAGCATCCAGGCCCTGAGTTCAAACTCCAGGACTGGCATAAAAAAAAAGAAAAAGAAAAAAAAAAAAGAGTTGGGAGTTGGTAGCTGGTGGCTTACACCTGTAATCCTAGCAGCTCAGGAAGCTGAGATCTGAGGATCATGGTTCAAAGCCATCTTGGCAGGAAAGTCCATGAGATTCTTATCTCTGATCACCAGAAAAACTGGAAGTAGTGCTGTGGCTCAAAGCGGTAGAGTGTTAGCTTTGAGCAGAAAATGTTCAGGGACGGTGCCCAGGTCCTGAGTTCAAGCCCCTTGACTGAGAAAAAAATGTATTTGGTGCCTGGTGACAGTGGCTCATGCCTATAATCATAGATACTCAGGAGGCTAAGATCTGAGGATACAGGTTCAAAACCAGCCCAAGCAGGAAAGTCCATGAAACCCTTGTTTTCAATTACCAGCACAAGTCGTAGAGTGTATCCTTGAGCAAAAAAGCTCAGGGCCAGTGCCAGATCCTCAGTTCAAGCCCCAGGACCAACACACACACACACACACACACACATTGCATTTGGTAAAATATCCAGTGCTAGAGTGTTCACAAAGAAGTGTGGTCTCTGGGAAATAGAAAAGACATCTTTAGGGACAGGTGAACTTATGCACAGCCCAACTAAGCCTAGGACCTGCCCAGCCCCGCCTTCTCCAGCCCCAGTCCCCTTTAAGAGCTGAGCTATGACATCATTCTACGTCTCTGCGCAGCCTACCTTGGCAACGCACTGTCCCTTCTCCAGGGTTGCTTCCATTGGCTGGCCAGTCCTTGAAGGCCCCGCCCCTTCCTTTGCAGCCGGGTCTGGTGCCCGCTGTCAGTTGGGACCAGCGAGAGTGGTGATTGGCCGCGGGGCCCCCGAAAGCCCCTTGGGGCTTGCGTAGGCCGTGCACTCTGGGGGAAGGGGTGCGGCGCTGGGTCGGGAGTCGCCGTGGTCCCAGTCCGCCCGCCCGCCCGCCGGTGCCTCCTGCTGCCCGCCTCGTGGGCAGGGCCGGCCCGGCCGGGCCATGGAGTCCTACGACATCATCGCCAATCAGCCCGTGGTCATCGACAACGTGAGGCCCAGCAGGCAGGGGGAGGACGGGCGCCCTGTCCCCGGGGACGCGCGCGGCGGCGTGGGGAGGGACCCCAGCCGGACTGGGGCTCGTCCTTCGCTCACTGCAGGGTCGTCGCCCCCGCGGGCCTGCCAGCTTCCAAGGCCAGAGCAGAAGGACCAGATTGGGGGGGGGGGGGGAGGAAGGGAGGCTAAGTGGTCCTTTTGCAATGGCCCTGGGATTGGCCTCCTGCCGGCGCCTCCCAGCTCCAGCCCCACCCCGAGCGGAGGCAAGTCAGATCTGGACACAGCCCGGTGGCCGGCCCATAGGCCTAGGGATGCTTTTAACCTTTCTGGATGGAGAGTAAAGTCACCGAGGTCTCAACCCCAATCCCATTGCTTATTATCCTTTGAGGCTGTGGCTCTGACCACCTGGCGAGGGTGGGCTGGCATTTGCCCTTGCACGCTGCTGGCCTCATCTTTTGGAGGCGTTTTGCCTTGGTAGTCTTTGCAACTGTTCCCAAGAGGCTGCACCCAGGGGCAAAAAATATACCAGTTATTCGCTACCTGCCGCATACCCATCGCTACCTGGTTGGCTTCTCGGTTTTAACCCCATCTCCTTAAATGCCTTCTGTGTGAGAAGAAATTCCACCCTCAGCCAGGCAGTGTAGAGTTTAGAGCCGCCACTCCTCCCATGAACAAGAAGTAGTTTGGGGATAATTGTTTACAAGCCTGAGAAGAAAGATGTCTGGCTTCATGTGACCCACACGTTCAGCACTGGGGCTTCGCTGGCTTCAGCTGTCCTAGGAGCTTTTCTGGCCTCAGAGTTCTAATTTGGGAGGATAAGCACCATGCTCCAGGCGTTGGTCCCAGGATGTGCACCTAGCTGAAGCCTTTGACATGCAGGCCTTGGAGTTTTTGACAGTGACTCACTAATGCTGAGTCCTTCCCACGTGACCTTGGTGGGATCCTTTAAATGGCTGCCTCTTTTGAGTACTTATGTGAGCTCTCCTAATGTTTGACAAGAAGGTTGGACCTGGACTTGGGGATGTGCTGTCAGACCAGCAGGCTTTCCTACTTGGTGGGCAGATAACTCACATAAGCTAATCAACAAGCTTGTAAGTCCAGAGGGCAGCTGCCTTAGACCTCTGGAAGCCCTCTGGGTTTCCAGACTCTGCTCTAGAATTTGGAGATGTTTATTTCTACACTGCAGACCTGGAGGGCTGTGGTGGAGACTGGTGGGAAGATAGACTGAGAAGCCAATTCCTTCATCCGTGGGAGATTTCTGGATGTCACTTTCTTTTTGGGGTTTTAGGTCCAGCTTCAAGGCTGGAGCAGTCGCGGGACCAAATTCTCCTCATAGTCACTGGGGAAGTCGCTTGAAGAAAAGTGCCCTTGTCTGTGTACTGTGATCTTCCCTGGCAGGCCCAGTGTGTGGTTCACCACTTCTGAGAAATGGGGAAGGGCAGGCTCTTAAAAATCAAACTACTCTGAGGGATTATTTCAAGCTGTCTTAGGAGTGGCTTGTGCCTCTGATTCTTCTAGCCAGGAACCACAAGATATATTCTATCCTCTATTCATAAGAATTCTTAGTTTCTGTACTACACACCTTCTGGGTCTTAGAAATAGCCTATGCACACTGTAGGATGTTTACAAACCCACTATCATCCTGTTCTCATCTTCCACTTCAGTTGCTAAGCACTACCAGATGTTTCTAGGGCAGGAGATGCAAAATCAGGATACCCCCAGTTTTGAGCCACTGATGTAAATGATTTTGTCCTCTGGGCAGGGTCTCTGGCTTCCCCACCCTGGCCCCTCAGCCTATATTTCTGCAGCACCCAGTCCTCCACTGCAGGGTACTCTCTTCATCTGGAGATGAATGTCAGAAACTTAACATTGCTTTTCCTTGTAGGGTTCAGGGGTGATCAAGGCTGGCTTTGCAGGAGACCAGATTCCTAAATACTGTTTTCCAAACTAGTAAGTGTTGCAGCAGCCCCCTCTTTGTTTGCTTCCTGGGAGAACATTGGCCGGGTGTCCCATCCCTCTTTGAGGATAATTCCAGCATCATATTTATGGGATTGACATTCTCCAGAGAGCTGTAAAACGACAAGCCCTGTGGGTTTCCCCTTCTTTAGAGAGTCTCACTTTTGTCTTTCCCTAAGCTGGGGAAGAGAAGAGGCATCCTGCATTGCCCTTGGGATGAGGCGTGGTGATGGCAGCCAGAACAAAAGGGAGTTCTCTCGGGGGGAAGAGTTAAGCTCTTGCAGAAAAGGTGGAGGATCAGGTACACGGATCTACCTTCCTCTGTGGAAATGCTTTTTGTTTTTTGTACCTTTTTTTGGTGCTAGAGATTGAAACTGGAGCCTCCTTAATGCTAAGCACATGCTCTGAGCACCCACAGAACCCCTGGAAATGTTTTCCTGAGGACTTGTTTAGAAAATACTTTGTGTCAGTTGAGGAGGGTCTTTCCCTGTGTGGTGCTGGTGGTGGCAGGGTAGCATGGGGTGCCATCCTAGAGAGAGTCTAGAGTTCTTGGGCCCCTCTGGCTCATTAAGAAAATTCCCTCAGGCGCTTCTTCCCTCAGATCCTGGAGACTTTAGAATTAGTGGCCTCCAGACAGGATCCTTGGGCCCCAGAGTAGCTGGCTCCAGAGTGATAATCCCAGACCTGTCACCTCTGGTGACAGAGCCAGATGGACACCCTGGAGGATATCAGCTTTGAGAACTCTGCAGATAGAAGGATGTGGTGGAAGGCTCCTGTTGGTGTATGGGAAACCAAGTCATACTTTGGAATGGTAACTCATGAGATCTCATGGTTTTCAAGAATCTGTTCCAGAATTCCTGTAGTGGAACAGGGCAGCATGGACTGGACTGAGTGAGAGTGCTGTACAGGGGAGCTACCACCTAGCTTCCTAAGGCTGTCCTCCCTTAGTGTACAGACTGTGGCAGCAGCCCTGCCTGCTCAAGTCAAGAACAAGGGCTGAGTCATTGTAGCTTCAGATGGCTGACCCTCTGCCAGGGTCACACACTCCCCTCTCTGGGAGGGAACTCATGCCACCAGACCCTGAGCTTCCTGTCCTACCAAGGCCTGTGCTGTAAGCCTGTGTCACACAGACCCATCTTGAACCTCTGTCCTCTGGAACTTTGGAGTTGTACCAGCCAACCTTGCTCCCTTCACTGATCCTATGTGTCCTTGCAGTGTTGGGCGGCCTAAGCACATGAGGGTGATGGCTGGAGCCCTAGAGGGGGACATCTTCATCGGACCAAAAGCAGAGGTAACACAATGAGTCTTGCCTTTTCTGGACTTGGGATCTTCAGTCACAGGAGTGCTGACTGCTGCTCAGGAAACCTGTTCTGTGTGCCCCTATCTCCTTCTCCATATGCCAGCAGTGAAGTGCTAAGTATGGGGCATCTGGTCTGTGAAGTATTGGGTAACACTCCTGAGGAACATAGTTAGACCTTCTCATGACCTGCCTTTTAGAAACTATTTAGAAACTACAGAGGAAAAAACAAATTTAAGAGAATCACGGCTGAGTATGGTAGTATACACCTATAATCCATTCCAGCACGCAATAGGTAGAGGCAGAAAGATGACAAGTTCTAGGCATAGTGAGGCTCTATTCCCAAAAAGATTTTTAAAAAGAATCACCTGGATTTTATAGCTGCTCTGACTGGGGCTGTGGGGGCCACCTCTTGCACTCTTAATGTGGAGAGATCCTCCTAGAGAATGTATGTCAGAGATGATGGGGGAGAAAAGCTTAAGGAACACAATTGTGGAACTCTGGGTAGGGAAGCCTTGCTTCTATGTCTGGTAAGGGAAACACTGAGCCAGAGGGCATATGTGGGGAACCTAGGAGAAGAGATTAGTAGCAGCCATGATTGTAGGTAAGAGAAGCTAAGTGGTGCATGATGAGGAAGAGTGTATAGGGGTGAGAGGGGTCAGGTCAGGTTGAGGCACAGGCAGGGAACAGGTATGGGCTGGACAGCTGAGGAAAGAGGCCAAAGCCTCAGCCGTGTTCTAGAGCAGTGGTGGGTACAAGTGGCCACAGGAGGGGCATGCTGATGAAGCTCTGCGTGAACAAGAGGTGTGTTGCCAGTGAGTGGGGAAGCCTGAGAATTGAGGCAGGAGGAAGAAAAGGGACTGTAGGGTGGGGCACATTGCCATTTTCTCTGTTCCCCAACCAGTTGAAGCTAACTAAACTCAGAGTCCTAGATGCTGTTGATCAGATGAGCATGTACAGAGTTATAGACCTAGCACCTAGCAGGGAAACACCCAGATTCTGGCAGAAATAGGTCTATTGAGGGCTAAGGATGGGGGAAGAAGCTGTTCAGTGAGGGACCTGGAGCTACATATGGCCCTTCGTACTCTTCCCCCAGGAACACCGGGGGCTGCTGGCCATCCGATACCCCATGGAGCATGGCGTGGTGCGGGACTGGAATGACATGGAGCGAATCTGGCAGTATGTCTATTCCAAGGATCAGCTGCAGACCTTCTCTGAGGAGGTGTGGTAGCCAGCCTCTCCCTTCAAGCCCCCGTTTTCCCAGCTGTGCTTCCAACCTGATCAGGGTTCCCAGTCCCTGTCTGCATATGGATAGGGCCTCCTGCCTTCTCACTTGTGAGTCTGTGTGTACCCACCCAGTCAGGGACAGCCAAGTTTCATTTTCCATAGCCCAAACATAGCCCTTAGGAAGGACAGCAGGCTGTGGCTTGGGAATGATTGCTTTAGGATCTAGTTGGTCATCTTTATGCACACCTATGACTCTCCCGTCTCTTGTAGCATCCTGTTCTTCTAACAGAGGCCCCACTCAACCCCAGTAAGAACCGGGAGAAAGCTGCAGAGGTATTCTTTGAGACCTTCAACGTGCCAGCTCTATTTATCTCCATGCAGGCCGTGCTCAGCCTGTGAGTGGCCCTTGACTCCCCATCCCCCCCGGGACTGTCCTTTTGATTTCCCTAGAGAAACAGCCCCTCGGTTCTCCCAGTGACATTTCCTCTCAGAAGTCCCTCACACCCTTCCTCAGAGTAGATAATGTAAATATCCCAGGGTTCCCATCAGGGTGAGGTGGTCCCCAGGCCTTGGTGGATGAGATGAAGGGATGCTGACTCGGTGACAGGTACGCAACAGGACGCACAACAGGAGTGGTGTTAGACTCGGGGGATGGGGTCACTCATGCTGTCCCCATCTACGAGGGCTTTGCCATGCCACACTCCATCATGCGGGTGGATATTGCTGGCCGTGATGTCTCCCGCTATCTTCGGCTACTGCTACGCAAGGAAGGGGCCGACTTTCACACCTCTGCTGAGTTTGAAGTTGTCCGGACCATCAAAGAGGTGACAAGGGGCAGAGTGTGTGGGCATGGCCTGGGATAGGGAAGGGACATGGAGTTAAGGCGTAAGGTCAAGCCCTGACTGCAGGTGTCCCTGCTGCAGCTTTCTGAAGGTTGTGTCCCTGCCCCCCACAGCGAGCCTGCTACCTGTCCATCAACCCACAGAAGGATGAGGCTTTGGAGACGGAGAAGGTGCAGTATACCTTGCCAGATGGCAGCACACTTGATGTAAGTGGCAACTGATTCTGGGCCTGGAAGAAGGGGAGGCCTGGCTTCTCTGAGGAACATGTCTGCCTCAATCTTGTCCTCCACAGGTGGGCCCTGCACGTTTCCGGGCCCCTGAGCTGCTATTCCAGCCAGATCTGATAGGTGATGAGAGTGAGGGGCTCCATGAAGTGCTGGCCTTTGCCATCCACAAGTCGGACATGGACCTTCGCCGGACACTGTTTGCCAACATTGTGCTCTCGGGTGGCTCAACACTTTTCAAAGGTAGGGGTGGTGGCAGGACCAGGGCAAGGCCCAGAGCAGCTAGGCCCTCAGAGACTGTGCCCATGCCTTAGCCAAGGAACATGGCCATTTCTATGCTGTCCTCCCTTCCCTCTCCATCCTCTCCTCCCTCCCTTCCTCCTTTCCTTCCTTCCTTCCTTCCTTCCTTCCTTCCTTCCTTCCTTCCTTCCTTCCTTCCTTCCTTCCTTTCTTTCTTCCTCCTTTCCTTCCTTCCTTCCTTGCCCCTTTCCCACCACCTCCTTTCTTACCAGTCCAAGTTAAGAAGAGATTGCCTCATTCCCTTAATTCTAGCTATTCAGGAGGATGAGATATGAAGACCCAAGTTCAAAACTAGCCCAGGGAGAAAAATCTGTGAGATGGGCTAGGAACTGGTGGCTCATACCCATAATCCTAGCTACTCAGGAGGCTGAGACCTGAGGATCACAGTTCAGAGCCAGCCTGGGCAGGAAAGTCTGTGAGACTCCTTTCTCTAATTAGCCACCAAAAAGCCAGAAGTAGAGCTGTAGCAAGTGGTAGAGCACTAGCCTTGAGCAAAAAAGCTCAGAGACAGTGCCCAAGCTCTGACTTCAAAAATCAGGACTAGCACACACACACACACACACACACACACACACACACACACACACGCACACACGCACAGGCACACACACACACACACACACGCACACGCACGCAGAAGTGGAGGTGTGGCTCAAGTGGTAGAGTGCTAGCCTTGAGCTGAAGAGCTGAGGGAAAGCGCCCAGGCCTAGAGTTCAGGCCCCAAACTGGACCAAAAAAAAAAGAAAAAGAAAGATGAATGGTAGTAAATGGGGTCACTGGGAGTTAGGTATGGGAAGGTAGTGGCAAGGAAACCAGATGTAGGCCACAGATTTTACCATCCTGATTCACAGGCTTCGGTGACCGGTTATTAAGTGAAGTAAAGAAGCTTGCCCCTAAGGACGTTAAAATAAAGGTAAGCTTTTAGAGATGGCCCTAGGCAAGAGGTGCTGAGGAAGACGGTGAGCCACCTCCATAACTCCTCTCACTTTCTGTATCCTCCCCTCCTTGTCCAGTTGCTTTTTTCCTCCCCTTCATCCCTTGTTGCCTGCCCATGGCTCTGGGTAGGAGGGCAGCTGCTGTGTGAAGATGGGGCATTTACATGACCATTTGCTCCTTTTAGATCTCAGCTCCTCAGGAACGGTTGTACTCTACGTGGATCGGGTGAGATGGGGCGCAAGGGGAGGGCTCTGGGAAGAGATCATTTTGCCCTGGACACTTCTCCCAGGGTTGGCCCAGGCTAGGTGGAGGTGGGTAGATTTCTCTCCCAGGTAAGGGGGTAGTAACTCCAAGTACCTAGGGAGGGCAGTTGGCTCTGCCCACAGATCCACAAAGATACCATGCCTCCATCCTTGCAGTGGTTCCATCTTGGCCTCGCTGGATACTTTTAAGAAGATGTGGGTATCCAAAAAGGAGTATGAAGAGGATGGTTCCCGTGCTATTCATCGCAAAACCTTCTAACGCCCAAAGAGGGTGGAACATGTTGGAGGGGACAGGAAGAAAGGGGAATGTGAGCCTTTGCCCTTTAGATCTGGGCTCACATTCTAGGCTTAGGCTTCTGCATGCCCTGAGCCCCGTGGGCAGGTGGTACAGAAGTGCTCTCCTGCAGCCCTCCCCCCACATGCGTGCACGCACACATACACAGTAACATTTAACTGCATGGATGGCAGTCTAGAGCTGGAGCATAGGGATTGAGAAGCCCAGTATCAGGTATTCCCCTCAGCAGGGTCTGTTAGGCCTGTCCTTCTTGCTCTGACTCTCAGAGCTACTTCCCCACGCTCCAAGACCAGACACCTAGATGCCCCATTTTGTCTGACAAGTTCCCACTTGGGGCCAGTGTCTGGAATGTCTGGGGAGCAGGCTGAAGGAGGAGCTCTCCCACAGGCTCAGTGACACACATCAGTGTGTTTCATGCCACCTCTTCCTGACTCAAGGGCCACTCAGACCCTTTTGCATACTCTTTCCCCCCTTGTCTTGATGGGCAAATGCCTTTGTGTAGGGCTGAATACTGGGCAGTCCTACATCCCCAGCAAGGAGATGTGATCCAGGGTCAGAGCATCAGAGCCATGGACAGCCACAGCCAGCCACAGCTCGTGGTTTGTCACATTCGCCCCTTCGAAGCATTTCATTGACTTGCTGCTCCTCTTCTTTACCCTAGTGCCCTGGGTGGGAAAGGGTTAATCATCTTCATTTGTTGAAGGACAGCCACTTAATCAGGAGTCAGACCCAAGGGGGGGAGCATTTCCTTCTTGCCTCTCTCAAGAAAAGGGTCTTCACTGTGGCCAGGGCCCTACCACCCTCCCCCAGAAATGTACAATAATTTAACACAGTTGCCTGAAGAGAACCTTTTTTTGTAAATCATTAATTATAGTAATAATTATGGACAAGGCCAATGTGTGACTGTTTTCTTATGGTTCTATGTGCTGTTTGCTCACCTGTCCCTGGGGTCTTTGAAGGGATGGGAGGGAACACAGCGAGGCACCGGCTGTAACTCGGGAGTATGAGGCCTTCTGTGGTTGGCAGGGCAATGTGGCATAGGAGGCCCCAGAAGAGGGCTCACCCTGGAGCATAACTCCCCACTCCTTACCTCCTTGTTGGCACCCACCAAGGGAAAACTGAGACTAAGGCTACCTTCCTCCTGGACAGTGCTGTGTGCATCTTATCTTCCCCTGTTTGAGCACTTGCTCAGATGGCTGAGGCACCACTAGTGCCAGTGTTGATGCAGGTTCAGCAGCTCAGAAATCAGGACAAGCAAGGGAGGCCAGCTAGTGGGCAGTGAGTGAGCCTGCTCCACAGGAAGAGGATGAGAACAAGCAGGAAGGATTCTGAAGGTAGACAATTGTGAGTACCAACAGTGTGACTGGGAAGATACCATGTGTTTGGGGGCCAATGGTAAGCAAGAATCTATTCTTGCCCAACAAGTATCAGGAGGAAAACACTCCAAACCCAATACAGAGCCGAGTGGGCCAGCAGCACAGGCATCTAAGCCAATAAATGAGGCGTACTTGAAAGGGTCCAGGGCTGAGCCAGGGTAGAAAGGTTTTAGGCAGAGGTCAGAGCTCAAGTTGCTGCCTGGGGCAGAGGTGCTGGAGAGGACAAGTCAGCAGGGAAAGGCTAGTGCTCTGCTGCTGCCCAGTGTGACATAAATGAAAGAGGTTGGGTGGGCCAGTACAGGGAGGGCCTGGATATTTAGGTATGTCCTAGATGATAGGCAGCCAGCTATGGGAAGATGATGGCCAGAGCCCAGTGTTAAAGGTAATTGGGTTGGGGGCCAAGGAAGGGCCTAGATCTGAGTTCAGGTAGGAGGAGAAACTGAGATATGTCTGTGCCAGGCTTTTGTGAAGCCTTGTAATCACAGTATAGTATCAGTTCATTTAAGACCCTACTTTAGGAAGTGGCGCTGTAGCTCAAGTGGTAGAGCGCTCGCCTTGAGCTGCAGAGCTGAGGGACAGCGCCCAGGCCCAGAGTTCAAGCCCCATGACCGACAAAAAAAAAAAAAAAAAGACCCTACTTTAGGGGTCATTGTAGACTAGCTGTTCCCTGCAGGGTTCTGTTCAAGTTATCACTGACTCCCCACCACCTACATTTTAAAGTTTTGACTCCTCCCTTTTCCTACTTTCCTCCCACACTGTGTCAGTTTGTGGTCCTGTAGAGGACCTTTCCTAGCCATGCTTTTCCATTAGGGCTTCTACCAACCTAGCTCATGACCTTGTCCATTCTCTCACTGGCTCAGTCTTTACTTTCAGACCTCATGCTCTGGTCACCCCCTTACATCAGTCAAGCAATTCTCCACTTAATTGGCATGATGTTGATAAAATCACCTTTATGAACTTACACACACTGTCCAGCTCCATGAAACCTGTTCCTTCCCTCCGTTATTTAGGCTTCTCCATTCTGTGTCCTGCTTTGCCTGCCATCCTTTGTTTACACCATCCTTTCCACAAGAATGCTCTTCCCTTACATCTGTCAAAATCCTGTCCTTGAAGGCAAAGCATCCTTCTACACTTTCCACCAGGGATAGCCTGCTTAAAGAGCTCAGTTTCTACCCGGCTTCTATGGAGAAAAGCATGCAGTCAAGGAAGGTAAATGGCTAGAATAAACCTTGTGTTGGGGTGGAACTGGAAGTTGTATGAAGTCATGGTTCTTTATATATACAAGCAGAAGCTGGAATAAATGCACATCTATTTGTGGGCACCAGGGTTAAAATATATACATGCATTTCCTAGCCCTGTCTACTAGAAAACTCTAGAAGCACAGCACTCCAGTAACACTGATACAGATCTTGGTTTCTGAATACCATTCTTTAATTCCCTATAAAATGAAACACAAGATGTGCCTAGAATATTTTGTGGCTATACTATAAGCACCAAAAAAACTTAAGTTAGCAAGGCACTGGGTGGTTTATACCTACAGTCCTATCTACTCAGGGAACTGAGATCTAGTATTGAGGTTCAAAATCAGCCAGACCAGAACGCTGTTAAGGTTCTTAACTCCAATTAACCACCAAAAAGCTGGAAGTGAGCTGTGGCTCAAGTGGTAGTGCTAGCCTTGAGCAAAAATGCTCAGAGATAGCACCTAGGCTCTGGCACAAAAACAACAAAAACAATTTGTCTATAGGACATGGGGACCAAATTAAATTAAAAATCATACAGCAAAATTTTCACAGGTCATGTTTGAACACCTGTTCATGCCCTGCTCAGATGAACTGAGGCAGCCTGGTGCCAACAGTGGTACAAAGAGAAGTTAGGAAGTGAGGAGTGAGCTGGGATGACCAGGACTTACTGATATAAAAGGCTAAAGAAATACATACACAGGGGGAAAAGGGACATCTATTAGTAGAAACAAAATTAATGAAAAAAATAATGGGAAAAGAAAGCTGCTATTAGCCAGGTGCTAATGGTTGATACTCAGAAGTCTGAGATCAGTGGATTAGAGTTCAAAGCCTGCTGGGACAGGAAAGTCCCTATCTCCAGTTAACTACCCAAAAAAAGCCAGAAATGGAGCTGTGGCTCAAGTATTAAAGCACTAGGCTTGAGCAAAAAAGCTTTTGGGTGAATACAATAGTCACTGCAGGTAAAAAAAAAAAAATGCAAAAATTGGTATAATATGCATGTTTGCACTGACTCTCCACAAAGTATTTACTTTGATTGCATAAGGAAAAATTGTCACTTTATGGTATAGAAGAAACCTAGTAAATACTACCTACCTTAACCAAATGACCAGAGTTTACAGTTCCAGTTAGAAGCCACTGTCTCTTACACTAAGAGGAGCCCAGATTTCCTTATGGTCTTCCTGCAGAATACATCTAATGAGGGGCTTACTGGCAGTGAGCAAATCCCAACTAAAATTTATAGATCATTTCCCTCTTATTCCAGAGTGACAGGTCATGAAGAGAAAGGATTTGAGTGCAATGTGACATCTTAACTTGGGAAAGGATTTTGCAGAAAGCCAGCAAAATCCTGATAAGGTCTGCTGATCAGTTAGTAGTTCTGTATCAATGTTAATTTCCTAGCTTCAGTGACTGCTATGGTAATAGCTGAACAGCTGATAGGGAAAACTGGGTAAAAGATAAACAGGAATACTTTGTAACTAATAGGAAAGTACTTTTGCAATTTTTCTGTAAGTCTAAAATTTTTTCACAATTGAAAAAAAAAAATGAAAACAGTCATGTACCAGTGGCTCACACGTTTAATTCTAGCTATTGAGGAGGCTGAGATCTAAAGGATTGAGGTTCTAGGCCAGCCTGGGTAGACAAGTCCTTGACACTTCATCTTAACAAGCAAAAATCCAAGCTGGAAGCTGGATGCCAGTGATTCATAACTATAATCCTAGCTTCTCATCATAACTATAATCCTAGCTTCTCAGAAGATTGCATTATGAGGATCAAAGTTCAGAGCCAGCCTGAGTAGTAGTGGTCAGGAGACTCATCACCAGTTAACAACTAAAAAGCCAGACATAGAACTATGGCTCAAGTGGTAGAGTGCTGGCCTTGAGCAAAAAGCTAAGGGACAGCTTATAGGCCTTGAGTTCAAGCCCCAGTATCAGTACACACACACGCGCGCGTGCACACACGCACGCACGCGCACACACCATAAACACAAGGACAAGTTGGTGGTACTAGTCCAAGAAGCAAAATCGAAGCCAAACCCAAGTTGTTGGTTGTCAGGGTCAGGAGATGGAACTGTCTCAACATGACAACTAAAGGCACATATGATCCTTTGCTATAAATGACCTTGGAACATTTAGTGAAACTTAAATAGGCTCTGAGGATTAGGTGATTAGAATATATCAACTGTACTTCGTTTAAATTGTTATTATAAAGGTGATGTACAGAGGGGTTACCATTGCATAAGTCAAGTAGTGACTTTTACAACTTTTTTTTTCTGCCCTGGGGCTCAAACTCTAGGCTTGGGCACTGTCCCGCAGCTCTGTTTTGCTCAAGGCTGGCACTCTACCACTTGAGCCACGGCTCCACTTCTTACTTTTAATGTGATTAGAGATAAGAGTCTCATGGACTTTCCTGCCTAGGCTGGCTTTGAACTTTGATCCTCCCATCTCAGCTTCCTGAGTAGCTAGAATTACAGACATGAGCAGCCAGTGCCTGGCTAATGAGTACATTTCTTTTTAGACAGTGCCACCCCTTCTCTTGCTTTCTCCTAGTTTTTCCCTCCAGTCCCTGCCCACAAGTTGTATAGTTCATTTTCAAGAGTATCTAGTGAGTACCATTGCTGCAATTGTTCACCCTTTGTCCCTCCTTTTCTGTGCCTTCCTTACCCCACCACAAAAAAATACAGATAAACAAAATTCCCTGGAATTCATTTCAATAAATATTTTTATCTTGTGCCAGTCCTGGGCTTGAACTCAGAACCTGGACTCTGTCCCTAAACTTTTATGTTCAAGGTTAGCACTCTACCACTTGATCCACAGCTCTACTTCTGGATTTTCTGGTGATTAATTGGAGATAAGAATATCATGATTTTCCTGCCTAGGCTGGCTTCAAACCATGATCCTCAGCTCTCAGCCTCCTGAGTAGCTAGGATGATAGGCATGAGCCACCAGCACCCAACTGATAAATATTAGTTTATATGATCAGAGGGACAGAGCTATTGTGCCCTTGTGTTCCTCCTCTAAGAGTATCCTCCTTTGGTTTCACTGTGTGTGAATGCCTAGAGTTCTGCATCAGTTGTCCTTTTGATGGTCATACTCTGGAGACTGAGAGAATTTAAGAAGTACACATTTGAATATGATAGGAGTATAGTTCAACCTTCTCTCAAGTAGTCCTTGAAAAATGTTCTTTATTGTACACATGCCAATCATTTAGTAAATGCCATTAGACTGAGGCCTATGTTCTTCCTTGGTGATGGGAAATGGTATCCAGTTTCTAACGGTAAATGGCTCAAAATTCAGATGGAGCTCACTTCCACACAGGAGCAAAGGTTTGTCCTTTCAGCAGAGTACATTCTCTTTCCTCTTGGAACCAAAAGCTGTTGGTTACCAAAACGAAAGGAAATGATCTATTCAGTGCACATGATGATCAAAGCATAGATTCTCAAAATTGGAAGCACACAGGGGAAATCTGAAGTTCTGATGTCTGGATCCTATTCCATATACTCTCATTCAGTAGTCTGGATATGCCAGAGTACAGGGATTTGTAAAAGATCCCCAAATGGTTCTAATACTGTAGCTAATATTGAAGACTGACTCTCCCAGAGAGTGAGAGGTGAATTCATTGGTCCCTATGTTAATTTCTTATTGCTACTATAAAAGTTAATCACAAACATAGTGGCTTAAAATTTAAATGTATTATATGGTTTTGTAGAAGTCCCTAGTATGCAGTCCAAGATACTGTAGGGCTTCTCATCTATCTTGCTTTTCTCAGCTTCCACAGGCTACTTGGATTCCTTGGTTCAAAGCCCCTTTCCCATCTCCAAAGCCAGCAGTATCACATCTCTGTGGCTTATGTTGACATATTTCTTTCTCTGCCTTCTTTGTGTTTATTGAGACTACCTAGACAATCCAAGTCTCCCTATTTTAGGGTCAGTGATTAGCAACCTCAATTCTATCTGCAGCTCTAATTCCTTTTAGCTATATTACACATGCCAACCCTGTACCAGGTCTTAAATTTAGTGCCTTAAGCCCTTGCTGGGCTTTTTTGGTGCCCTACCACTTAAGCTGTTTCCACTACTACCATATTTTTTTCCTACCCATCAGTTGTAAGACATGTCAGCTGATTCTGCTGTTTGGTTATTGTGAACAGAGCTACAGTAAATATGAGCTTTCATGTACATTTGCTTCCCTTTCAACATATACTGGAGTGGCATGACAGGTCATAATAAAGTAGACCCACTTTACTTTTGTTGTCTTTTTTTTTTTTTTCCATCCTGGGGCTTGAACTCAGGTCCTATCCTTGAGACTCTTTGTGCTCTACCACTTGAGCCACAGCACCACTTCCAACTTTTTTTGAGTAGTTTATTGGAGATGAGAGTCTCATGGATCTTCCTGCCTGTGCTGGCTTTGAACTGTGATCCTCACATCTCAGAATCCTGACTAGCTATAAGCATGAACCACCAGCACCCAGCCCATTTTACTTTTTAGTAAAACTTCTATACTGATTTCCACAGTGGCTGCACTAGTTTACATTCCAACCAACAGTATATGAGAGTTCCTTTTCCCCACCTCCTGGCCAGCATTTGAGCGTGTTTTTACTCATTTGCAGAATCTAGACTTAAGGAATATTGACTGAAATTCACTGACAACTATTGAAACATAGGGGGAGGGAGGAACCCCAGGAAATAGCAACATACAAGGTTAATCTAAACTTTAATATATGCATGTGAATTACTGTGGTAAAAACCCTTTGTCCATTTTACATAGAAAAAAAATGAATGACAGGAAAGTAAGACAAGCTATGCATATTGTGGGACAGTTACCAGCCACAGAGGGAGGGTCAATGAAGGTGAAGGTGAATATGGTAGACGTGCTTTATATGCATATATAAAAAAATAATCTGTTGAAATTGTCGTAAGTAGGGGAAAGAAGAAATGTGAGAGATAGATGATTTTGATAGGTGTTCATTGTATGTATGGAAATGTATTGAAACACCGCCCCATATATAGAATATGTGCTAGTAAGAGAATCTTAAGAGGGAAATGAACAAAGACTTTTGAGATGAGGAAGCTGGTTTGGTTTAGTGATATAGGAGTCAAAGCTCACCATAAGCAGTTGGGACTATAAGGGGAAAATGTACAGGGAAAGGCAGACTTACCAATAGCATTGGAATAGTCTTCAAGATAGTGGAAAACTTTTAAGGTTTTATGGTGCAAGATTAAGTTAGATTCAACAGCCATCTAAGAGTTTCCCTTCCAGGAAGAAAAGGCCTCAGTGACAAACCAGTGCTTGGGCACTTTCTGAAAGTAGAGATGACAGCAAGGAATGGAAACAGTAGCTTGGAACACACCTTTAAGACAGGCAAGCAAGATTTGAGGGGAAGGACCTGTCTCAAGTCACTCTCCTATCATGAATTCAAACACAAAACGTCTAGTTTGAACCAATATTGTAGATAGTTACTGAAGCCACCTCTGGTTAATCTCCACAAAAAATCAAAAGGTGTTTCTACTAGGCACTGGTGGCTCATACCTGTAATCCTAGCTGAGATCTGAGGACTGCAGTTCAAACCCAGCCAAGGCAAGAAAGTCCCCTTGAGCAAAAGAGCTCAGGGACAGCACCCAAGCCCTGAGTTCAAGTCCTACAACCAACAACAACAAAAAGGCATTTCTATTTTACAGAAGAAAAATTGAGAACTTGTCTGCCACACAACAACTATAGTGAATTTTTAAAAATGTATTTCTAAAGCAGAAAAAAAAAGCCTCCTATAAATACACCTAAAACTTAATGTCCAAATATTAAATGTTCCTTTTTTTTTCTTCTTCTGAGACATGGTCTATGTTGCCAAGGCTGGCTTCAAACTCCTGGGAGGATCCTATGTGATCCTTCCACAGTGGCTTCCCAGGTACAACTACAGAAGTTATTACTATGTGCAGTACCATTTTCTTCCTTTTTCTTTTCCTTCATTTCTTTCTAAACTTGACAAGCCAGAATTTATTCAAGAGCCATGGAGATAGGTCATAGTACCCACTGCAATGTCTGTCAGGGAGATTGAAATCAATAATCAAGGCCAGAGATTACTCAGTGACACAGCCTTTCCCTAACATGCATAAGACCCTAGTGTTAAATTCCTAACACAACAATCAAGATCCAACCAGCCACACACTGCAATTTGTCTTCCCTTCTCACTTCCCCCTATGATTTTCCCCCCTCTATTTGCAGTTTATTTAAAGAAACCTGGTCTTTCGTTTCTAGAACCATCCCCTATTCTGGATGTTGCTGCTGTTATCCCCATGAACTCTTGCTTTGAACCGGATCCCTCAAGACTTCAAAGTTCCCAAAGCACTTCTGGCAAGGCCACTCTGTCCTCTATGATGCCAAGAGGACTTACTACCTTCCAAGCTGTTTACACATTTTACCTCTTGAAACCACACAAAGTACCTTTTCTGTAGGCATAATCAACCACAGATCATGCCCATGGTCACATCAAATAATGGAGCCAGACTCTACAGCACATCCTTTTCCCCTGTACCAGGTGGTCTCACTCATCACATTATGTAATTATTATTATTGGGGGGGGGGGGTGTCTGCCTGTGTGCGTGCTGGTATTGAACCAAGGGCTTCATACATGCTAAGTACACTACCTTTGAACTATATCCCCAAACCCAATCTTTTTTTGTGTGTGCCAGTTCTGGGTCTTGAACTCAGGGCTCAGATGCTGTCCTTGGGCTTATGTGTTCAAGAATAGCACTCTATCACTTGAGCCACAACTCCCACTTCTGGCTTTTTTTAGTTAACTAGAGTCTGCCCGAGCTGGTTTCAAACTGTGATCCTCTCAGCCTTCTGAGTAGCTAGTATTACATGCCTGAGCCATCAGTGTACAGCGGAATCTATTTTTTAAAATAACTTATTTAGCAGTGCTAGGAATTAAACCCAAGGCCTCATGTATACTAGGCAAGACGTCTACCACTGAGTTATATTGCTAGTATCCAATCTATTATTAAAGACTGCAGCAGTTACACACTTTTAAGTTGATGACAAGCTCATATTGAAAAATAGCAATTTACAATATACAAATCACATATACCTACCCCAAACAACAAAAGACTAGCTACCTATGGGAGGAGCCAATGCAATGGCTAGTCTTTATTGTGAAGAAGAAACTTTACAGCACATTCTAAGAACATCAGTATGGGGTTCAGTGGCCCATCTAGTGGGATACTAGCTTGTAGTGGCTTCCACAACCTGGGCATCGCTGAGTTTCCCCTTTGTGCAGCCAGAACCAGATGACAGTACAGTTGTCTTCTTCACCTGAAAGGAACAAAGGTTAAGTGAAGGTCACCCAGCTTAAAAAGGGAGAGTTTCAATATTAATCTCTTTCCCTCAGACACTTATGATTGTCAGTTCAAGCTCTTTCCTCCTCGAACAAAGAAACTGCAGGCTTGACTTTACCTATGAGTAAACTGAATTTCTTCCAGGACTACCAGAAAATTTAAAAGCAAGGTCCATACCAGTATGCATCCTTCTATGCATAAAAGAAGTATAATCATAAATATTATCTGGATGACTATTTCTTCATGACCCATTTCTGGCCATTTCTGTGGCTGTTCTACATATCTTTTCGATAAGATGATCTACTCATGAATAATAAGGCTTCGGAAGACCAAAACCCTTATAACTCAATTACATATACATACCCAAAACTTTTTCCTTTTTTTGGTTGTGGGACTTCAATTTGAGGCCTGCGTGCTGTCCCTGAGCAATTTTGCTCAAGGCAAGCTCTACCACTTTGAGCCACAACACCACATTCCGTTTTTCAGGTGGTTAATTGGAGATTAGTGTCTCACAGACTTTTCTGCTCAAAATGGCTCTGAACCAGGATCCTCAGCTTTCAGCTTCCTGCATAGCTAGGATTACAGGCATGAGCCACCAGCACCCAGGCTCACACAAAATTTTTGAAGCAGCATCCTGTATTAAACAGAAAATAGACATGAGGTACTTACAAATGCAGCCCACTATCCTCTTGTTGCTGATGGATGGAACCAAATTAGGGTCTTCCTTGGTGCCTGCAGCTGCTTTGGGGGCCAATATATTGTAAGGGTCCTGGAAAAAAAGAATTGAGCAATTAACGCTAAACAATCTCTGCCCACACCCAGCCTATAAGTACAGGGTGGCTTTTCCTACAAATCAGGTTTCTAGGATCATATGCTCCCATGGAGAAACTACTGTTTATCCCACCCAAGACAGCGGGCTCCACAGAGGACATAGCAGAGAATCTGCCCTCACCTGTCCCTTTTGCCTGGCCATCATGATCTCCCTTTCCAGTCCAGTAGCCTGATCCTCATCAGTAGGAACACCACCTAAAGGAAGATACGTGACCAACAGACATGATCAAGATTTAAACACACACACACATACACGGAATCGGTAAAGGTTCGCGTTTTGGTGAACTCATGGCACTCTTTAAAAAAACCCACTGATAACTCATGGTCCTCTAAGTCATAATTGCCTAGTGGCAAGCGTGGCGGAGAAGCGTGGTGGTTCTCCAACCACCGACACCAATTTTTCCAGTTTGTTTTGTTTTGATCAAGCCAACCAGAGCCCCTTCCGTTTGGGGTGAGCAAATGGTTTAAGGGACCGTTAGGCCGGTCCGGTACTAGCGGCGGCCCCGGCCCATCAAGGTCACCCAGCACCCTCTAGTTAGGGCACGGTCCACAGTAGGGTCGGCTTGGCGGCGGCGGCGGTTGTTGCAGCCCGGAACCACAGCGAGAGCCGGTGGGGCCGAGAGTTCTCGGGGCCGGGAGCAGGTCAGAGGAGCCCGGGGAGGGGAACGGCCGACCCCATTTTGCCGGCCCACCACCCACCACCCAAAAGGGGGCCACGACGCCGGTTCCGGGCGCGCCCGACGGACCAAGTACCTCTAGACGCCATGGAGCGCACCACAGGCGCTCCATTGGGAGCACGGGCCTTTAAGGCCTGCGCGGCCAGCGCTCCGGCTCCGCGAAGTAACCTTGAAGCCATAGCGCCCGCGACTAACAGCTGCAGTTCCGGGAACACGCTCGGGAGCTGGGCGGGACTTCCGGGGGCGGGCCTGTGTCGCCCTCAGTGGGTTTCCGTTTCCTACTTCGGGGGAGCCTGGCAGTTCAGGTGTCTGCGCCGGGTTTGGTGTTTGGCTCCTGCCTGGTTTTTGCCTGTCCCCCGCTGGCTAGCCATCTGCTAGATGAATCGTGGTGAAGCGCTTTCGGCCGCTCCGTCCCAACAACGTTGTGATTGCCTTCGGTTTGACCTGGCAGTCGAGCCCGGTAAACAGAAAGATCTCCGTCTGGACACTTAGCTGGGCCGCAAATAATACAGACCTGGAGTGAGCGCCGGAAGACCACTGTGTTGGTGGTTAGGATGGGAAATTGGAGTCTGGCCCACCTTAACTGGAGCTGGGACCCCAGGACCTCCCGCAGGTGTTCCGTGGGATGTGGCCGGCCCGGGCTGAGCCTTCAGGGGCTGGGCCCGGACCCTTGCAAATTAAAGCCTGCGGAGATGTTTGTTGATGGGGTGTCCACGGCCTTTGGGGATGTACATTGACGAGGTGTTCATTGGCTTCAGGGATGTGTATAGAAGGGATGGTCCACTGCATGAGGCGATTAGCCGAGGGTAGAGAGGGGGAGGGGGAGGAGAAGGAAGGATAGTTGATTATGGAAAGCAGAGTCAGAACTGACCAAAGAGTCCTCTGTAAAGCAGTAGATATCGGCCGTAGCTCCCTTTGGCTTACAAGTGTGCAAAACTTGGCCCCTTCCCTGGGCCCTGTCTCTTTGTTCATATTGTCAGTAGATCCCTAAAACAATTTAGCCACATGCAGTTTAGCCTTTTCCTTACCAGGTGGAAAATCCCTTCAGTTGTACGTTAATGCTTGAATTTTCACATTGCCTTTCTGAGCCCTGGTCTATAATAGCATCAAGTAATTTTTAGTAAATTTATTTCTTAGAGAGCATATATAGGCCCAAGCTGCCTCTGACCAAAGAGATTGTCTATTTATGCTGGTAGCACTGGGACTTGAACTCAGGGCCTGGGTGCTGTTCTGTAGCTTTATTTGTTCACTGCTGGTGCTCTACCACTTGAGCCACAGCTCCACTTTTTGGTTTTTGGTGGTTAATTGAAGATAAGAGCCTCAGACGTTATTGCCTAGGCTGACTTTGAATCTTGATCCTCCTATCTCAGCCTGAGTAGCTAGGATTGCAGGCACAAAGAAGTCAGTTGAGGCAAATTGAAAAGGACTGCCATTCCAGTTGTCCCTATCTGTCCTAGGTAGGTTATACCCTAGGAAGAAGAAAGCATTGTATTTTTAAAGGTCAACCACAGATGTTTATCTGTTAATCCTGTCCTTCCTGAAGTTCTAAGGTGATTGTGGGAGAAGGCTGAGGGAAGAGATTGAGAGGCAGAAAGGGATGTAATAGACTTAGATAGGCTAGTTCCCAGGGACCTCCTCCATTATTAGGGAAATCTATATGAGTGAGAAACAAGCCTCAACTTAATTTCCCACTGTATAGCCTGGAATGGATGGTTATATTATATGGTGAGGCAGCAGGAACAATCTACCTCCTTTTGTTTCATCATTGTCTCTGCCAAAACAATAAAACTTTATTGAGAATATTTTACTTTATAATATTTAACTGTGAAAATAAATACATATTTCAGTAAGTCATAAGGAAAAGATTTAGTTGTAGTTCTTTTTTCCCTTTCTCTAAGCCAGTTTTTCAACCTCAGCACAATTAACATGTGGTTATGGAAGTTCTCTGCATGGGGAGAAGGTGAGATTGTCCTGTATGGGTTATAGGATTTAGCTGCTTTGCTATTAGTACTCACCCAGTATTTGCCATGTCTCTTGGGGGCAAAACAACCTCAGAGGCACTTCCCTTTTGGAGAAGGAGAAAAGTACTCTGGATCCTTTCAAGGAGTATAGAGGACTCCATCTACTGGGGACAATAATTCTAAGTGAGGAGGGAAGAAAGGAAAACCCCTTGATCTATACCGGTCAGTACAAGGAATTTACTTTTTTGAAAAAGAAATAATAATATTTACCATGCAAAGACCTTGTGAAGCAAGTGAAGGAAGACCACAGAACAGGCGGAGGAAGACCATCTTTCTGCAGATGTACCATAGGAGGCAGAAGGAAATCCTCAACCTCAGGAAAGTATGAGACTTTTATGCAATAAACTACTCAGAAAAAGCTAGAAGTGGTACTGAGGCTCAAGTGGTAGAGTGCTCACCTTGTGCAGAGTTCAGGGACAGCGTCCAGGGCCAGAATTCAAGCCCCAGGACCAGGCAAATAAAAATAAAATGAAGCCAGGTGCGGGTGACTAACACCTGTAATCCTAGTTACTCAGGAAACTGAAATCTGAGGAACGAGGTTCAAAGCCAGGCCAGGCAGGAAAGCCCGTGGGACTCTTTTTATTTTTTTTTTTTAGGAATAAAAACATTTTATCTGTGTATTCAGAACCGTGGGACTCTTTATCTCCAATTAACCACCAGAAAACTGGAAATGGTGCTGTGGCTCAAGTGGTAGAGTACTCACCTTGAGCTGAAGAGACCAGGCCCAGAGTTCAAGCCCCAGGACTGACAAAAATAAAATGAAATGCAAGCTACTGTAGGTTGCTTTTTTTTTTTTCAGTTAACAAAATATTTTGTGCGCATCCCTCCATAGTAAAGCCTATTGAAGCCGGGGTGCCGGTGGCTCACGCCTGTAATCCTAGCTACTCAGGAGGCTGAGATCTGAGGATCACGGTTCAAGGCCAGCCCGGGAAGGAAAGTCCATGAGACTCTTATCTCCAATAAATAACTAAAAAAACTGGAAGTGGTGCAGTGGCTCAAGCAGTAGAGTGCTCGCCTTGAGTTGAAGAGCTGAGGGATAGCGCCCAGACCAAGTTCAAGCCTCACAACTGACAAAAACAAAAACAAACAAACAAAAAAACCTATTGATCAGAAAAGAACTCTTTACCTGATTTAGGTAACTAACCTCTACATCACCTTTATAATTAAAAAAAAAAAAAAACCCTATTGGTCAGGCCAGGTGGTAGAGGCTCATGCCTATAATTCTAGCTAGTCAGGAGTCTGGAGTCTAAGGAACTAGGTTTGAAGCCATCTTGGGCATGGAAGTATGTGAGACACATCTTCAATTAACCACCACAAAAACTGGAAGTGGAACTGTGGCTCCAGTGGTAGAGCACTAACTGAACAGAAAAGCTAAGGGGTAGCACACAGGCCCTGAGCTCAAACTCCAGTACTGGAAAACAAAACAAATCCATAAAGATCTAATTTATTATATGCTTGCTGCATAATATTCCCCACTATTGATGTATCCAGTCATTCCCCTTTAATAAATATTCAGATTTCTAGGTTTTGCTTTATGATACTAGTGGTTTGAACTCAAGGCTTCACACTTGCTAGCCAGGTGCTGTACCACTTAAGCCAAGACTCCAGCCCTGTTTTTTGCTTTTGAGGCAAACTTGTGATAAAGCCCAGGCTGGCCTCAAACACCTTCTTTAGCCTCCAGAGTGCTAAGATTACAGGTTGAACCACCACACCAGAGCAGATTTCTAGTTTTTTGTTTCTGCTTCAGTGCACATCTGCAAGTCATACAGCCTTATAGTCCAGAGCTTTTGTTTCTGGAGAATAGGAACTATGAGTGTGTGTGTGTTAAACATAATTTTTAATTTTTTTACCTGTCCTGGGCCTTGAATTGTGGGTTTGGGTGCTGCCCCGAACTCCTTTTTGCTCAAGAATAGCATTACCATTTGAGCCACAGCACTACTTTGAGCTTTTTTCTGTGATTAATTGGAGATAAGAGTCTCAGGACTTTCCTGCCTGGAGCTGGCTTTGAACTATGATCCTCAGATCTCACCCTCCCCAGTAGCTAGAATTATAAGTGTAAGCTACCAATGCCAGGCTTTGGCTATTTTGCTCATGACTTGCACTATCTCTCTCTCTCTTTTTTTGGTCTGTTATGGGGCTGATTTTTATTGAATATTATGGAGATTATATAAAGACCTTCCCATAGACCAAGACTGATCAGTTTTCAAAAGCAAGTAAAACATAGTTGCTGCCTTGAATCTATTATTGCAAATAGCAGGCTATGAAGCAGATTCCAAAAAGCTTAAAATAATGAAATCAGAAAAGGGTCTTTTTTTTTTTTCTTTTAATACCAGTACTGGAGGCTGAACTCAAACCCTTTGACTCTTGCTCAACTTTCCCAACCACAGTTGGTTCTCTACCACCTGAACCACACCTCTAGTTCTGGTTTTTGGTTGGTGGGGGTTGCTGGTTAACTCAACATAAGAGTCTCATGGATTTGTCTGCTCAGGTTGGCTTTCAACCAAAATTCTCAGATCTCAGCCCCTTCGGATTATAGGAGATAGCCACTAAGCACCTGAAAAAAAGGGTCTTAATCTACATTTCTGTTTCCTCAGGAACAGCTTTGAGCTCCAGTGGTCCCAGAAGCCCTGAGAACTATGGAAAATGTATGCTGGACACTTTTCATATAGTAGTCAGGTGAGGTAGAATGCCACTGCACATAAGCCTGCTGATCTCCAGCATCAGCCCAGGGTAGCCTCGACCTCAGGGCCTCCTTTGGAGGCCTGAAGAAGACTAGACAAAAAGTTTGTTGGGAGCCTGGACCTTTTCAAGTGAAGAACTACTTTTAAGCAGATGGTACAAATCCATAATGGGTCACCCCATCAGCATGGGGCCCGGATGTAAGTTAGATGAGGCAGACATCTTATTTTGGTGAAATGGGGTAACAGTCATGGTACCTCCCCAAACCCATGACTTTTTTTTTTTAATCCACTGAATCCCCCACACTCTTTCTGGGTATGAAGTAAATATAGTTACCCCTCCCTAGTAATTATGTTCCCAACAAGGGCCATTTTGCCAGTATGTGGCCAGGTGGGACTGCTCCTAGTATATGGGTTGGGGGCAGACTAGGTGGAGCTATCTGAATTGATAGAGGAAAGCCCACAAGCCATCTTTAACTAACAATACAGAAGGGGTTGTAGCCAGATGTCATGATTTCTGCACAACTAGAAAGGAATTGCCCATCTGGTAAGGAGTCAATGTCAGCCCACCTGACCTTTTATATCTGATTAGTGCCTATTTTGTGTATAACCAGTTTGTATTAAAACCAAGGTCTCCCCTCTCAGGATCTGAACTTTTTTCTGGTGCTAGCCTGCTTCACATCGCCAGCAATAAACTCCTTCATCCTCTCTAAACAGTGGTCATGATCCCCAAATACTCACCTGGGGAATCCTGCTCCCCTATCTCCTCTACACCCTACTACTTCCTCCTCTCCCTCCTTCCTCCTATTACCCATGATGGGGATGCCATGAGTCCCAGCTTCCTAAATCAGCACCTCACCAAAGCACGTGGAAGAGGTGAGGGCTGTTTATGGCAGGAGGAACTTACAAGGGATGGTGGGATACATTGACCAACCTATGTACATGGTAGGATTGGCGCTGGTGGGGGCTGTGCTAAGGCAGCCAGGGTGCACAGGTGCCCCTCCTCCAATCCCTGCCAGCAAACCCAGCTGACAACCAGAGGACCTAGAAGTCCCTTGATTTGGGAGTGGAGGACAGCCCACCTGGCAAAGAGAACAGAGAGAAAAGGGGGTGGGGGTGGGGCTCGGCATAGCTGTTGGAGAGAAAAGGGAAGGAAAACAAGGAATGGCCAGCATTGATCTTGGTCTCCGACAATCCCCTGCTTCTGTGGTTTAACTATGTCACTGGCATGCTTCAAACTGAGTTGGGTGCACTTGCCTGACACAGCAGGTCCCCTTCCCAGCTTTTCTCATAATCTATTGCTTCTTCAGCAATATTTCCCAGCAAGTAACTTTTCTGGAAGCAGTCAATAAAAAAATATGGAAGACTGCAACTGGGCACCTTATTAAACCTCTCTGACAACACATCTATTTTAAAGATCTTAACTGGCTTTTCTCTGTAGCATTGGGCAGCAGTTCAGTGCATAAAATAAAATGAGATTGTTGTAAGGTGAATCCAGTCAGCAAGATACAAAGAAGCCACATTTTGAGAGGTCAAATTGGGAGTCTTTTTAGAAGGCCAGCCACTGTAGGAAGTCGACTTTTGTCACAAGACCTGCAGCCCGGCAAATACACTTTAACATTGCCAGAAAACCGAAGCCATGAAAGTCAGAGAGGAAAGAAAAGGCAGAAAAACAATACCAACAAACCAGATCAGCTCTAATGTAGAGATAAAGTGGGATGTCATGTTGACTGGGAGGAGCACCAGGAGACACAGAGACAGGAGGCGTGGCCCCTAGCTGGTCCAGGCCTAAATAGGATCAGGAGCTTGAGAGTTCACAGCCCAATACCAGCAGGTCCAGTAGCCTATTGTCCAAGTCCCTGTCCCTGCCTCCAGGAATTTCAGGCACACCTATCACCTGGGAGGTGGGACTTGCCCACCTCCACCATAAAGACAATATGGTGCCAGTTAAACCCAATTCCCTATCATCCACCACATGGCCGAGATGGTGCTGGTTAGATTCAGTATCCCTACTTAAAGCTGAGCAGAGGAAGCTGACTTTATAAACAAGGGCTGAAGAAAGCAGAGAGAACAAAAAGTTTGGCTTCAAGGTTCCTTTCCTTATAGAGTTAAGACAGAAAAGAAAATTCCTTAACATGCCTGGTCAAGTAAAGGTTGTTGCTGTGAATTTCCTAGGTTCTTCTTCCCTTGTTTCAGCCACCCCAAAACCGGGATTATAAGTGTGTTCCACCATGCCCAACTTAAAATATATACTGTTAGGAAAAATGGAAAGGAATAGGCCAGACTTGATCTTCAACAGACTAGGACTGTTTATTAAGGTAATACAACAAGGGATACAACCAGGGAATGAAGGTTGTGCTTGGAGGCGGGGTAGAAGCTGGCTTATATAGAATTTTAGACAAGGAAAATTGCTTTAAAATCAAATAACCTTTAGATCTGGTGAGAGGGGTTTTCTGGCCAGGCTCACAATGGAGTGTTCCATCCAAGGTGGCAGGAACTAGCGGTCAGGCCTAGGGAATCTCACACCTGCAGTCAAGCGCATCTATACACACATGTTATTTTGCCTGACACCTATATGTACCTGAGGTAATGTGGTGGGGGTAAATCAATCCTTCACATACTATATGCTAATAAATGATAATTACATGAAAGGGAGAATACGCAAGAATAAAATAACTGAAAGTGTCACTTCACCAAGCTGACATTTGGAACAATAAGCAACCCCTTGTGTGAGATAAACTGGGAAAGAATAAGGCCAATTTGCCTAAAGTCAGCCTATCACTATGATTCCTATTCAAAAAAGCCAGGTCTGGTGGTGTAATCCCAGTACTTTGGAAGCTTAGGGAAGAGGACTGTGAGTTCAAGGCCAGCTTCAGCTACATGTTGTAAGTATCCCAGCAGTGAGAAACAGACAAGCCACCTGTTGAGAGGTCCAATTGGGAGTCTTTATTAGAAGGCCAGCATATGCAGGTGGACTCGTTGCAAAGAGCTGTAGCCCCACCAGTACACTTAGCACTGTCGGAAAACAGCCATGAGAGCCAGAGAGGAAAGAAAAACAGAAAAAAAAATACCAACAAACTAGCTCCAATAGAAAGCTGAAGTGGGATTCACTGGTGACCAGGAAAGAGCTAGGACACAGGGTACAGGACACAGGACATGAAGCATGGTGTAATCATGTCTTAGCTGGTCTGGAATTAAGTAGGGTCAGGTCAAGGGGTAGGGTCACCGTGAGCTTGAGTGGTCATGACCCAATACTAAAGCACACAGGTTTAAAAAAAAAAAATGAAAACCAGCCATAAATTTTCTGGAATTCCAGTGGCAAAAGATATTTTTGCCCATTGCATGATAGAATCACATGGTCAATGCTAGAAAAAACAGACAACACCAAACAAAATACAAGGCAAAACTCAAAACACAAAATTTTTTCCAACAACAAACAGAATTTCTTGTAGGATAACCAAGATCTAGATAGCCAAGAACAGAATTATGTTTAAACATCTTTGCTAACAAAGCACATTAGAAGGACAGTCCTCCATTTCCAAGGCCTGTGAAGAGATAACAGCAACTTTGTTAGCAAGACACATTAGCATCTAATTGACCATTGAATGCCTTCTAAATGAGTAGAGGAGTGGTAAGCTTGGTGGAAGGGTCAGGGTCCAGTGAGGCTAAACCCTTAACCCATTATGTGGCCAAAATGGCAAACTTCTGAACAAGTCATGATGGTAAGAAAATTTGGCAGAGCCTTATTGAGTAAGCAAGCAGACGGGCAGACAAACAGAAAAGAAGGAGACACTCTAACAGAGTGTAGGTGCTCTTGAGAAAAGAGAGAGAGTTTTAAATGATCTCCAGCCCAGAGAGAGAGAGGGAGGGAGAAAGAGAGAGAGAGAGAGAAAGAGAGGAGAGATTGAACTACAAGAAAAACTGCCTTTCTAGAGGAGATGGCTGGGAGGCAGAGGTGAAGGTCAACAGAGTGAGTTTGCTTAGAGAGACAGGAGAACAAAGAAAATTGTAATGTATGGAAAGTCTGACCATTTACCATTTCCTTGGAAGAAATTGTTCAAATCTTGCAATAATATTGTGGGGTCAAAAGTGCTGTTATCAATTGGTACTAAGGCCAAATTTTGAAGCAGTTAAGTTTTTAAATTTTGTGATCATCCAATTGATAAGAGGCCAAATTTTGGGGCAGACAAGTTTCTTTTGATTTTATATCTGGTTTCAAGCCTAGAATGGCTAACCTTTGTGAGGGAACCTAGAGGGTTGGGCTATTGAAGCATTTTGGCTTGAGTAGGAGAATATCTAAAGAGCAAAGAAGACAGTCTAAGAGAGTATCCCAGAAATGCAGGCAGGAAGTCTAATGAGGACATGGAGGGGGAGGAGTCCTGGAGGATGTGGAAGGGTGAAGTTCCAAAGGATGAAAGGAGGAGGAGTCCTGAAGGACACAGAAGGGAGACATCACATAGGGTGTAGAAAGGGAGGAGCCTCGTAGAATGTAGAAGAGTCTGCTGACTGTTATTTTGTTTTTTTGGTTTTTTTTGTCAGTCGTGGGGCTTGAACTCTGGGCCTGGGCGCTGTCCCTCAGCTCTTCAGCTCAAGGCGAGCACTCTACCACTTGAGCTACAGCGCCACTTCTGATTTTCTGGTGGTTTATTGGAGATAGGAGTCTCACGGTCTTTCCTGCCCGGGCTGGCTTTGAACCGCGATCCTCAGATCTCAGCCTCCTGAGTAGCTAGGATTACAGGCGTGAGCCACCAGCGCCCGGCTGAGTCTGCTGACTGTTAATAGGTTACAATGGAAGGCATCCCTGTCCACCCAAGTTTCTTTTAGAATGAGGGTCAGATTCCCATTTCAGGCATCCCCAAATCAGGAAGTGACCAGCCAAGGAGGCATAAGAGCCCTCTGGCATGGTGCCATGTCTGGAGAGACAGCAGAGGGCTCGTAGACACTCACCAGACATAGAGAAGAAGGAAGTCATAGTCACTCACCAGATGTAGAGAGGAGACAGTATGGTGGATGCATAGCCAGCAGTGGTAAAGGCAAGAAGTCAGAAGTGGGGTTCCTCTGGCTTTCAGTAGTTTGGTCTGAGGAGGGGCAGTCAAGGAGGTAAATTGGGCCTCGGAAAGAGAAGAGGAGGGGATCTGGAAACTCCTGACTCTGCCCCTTCCCAGATTTTCAGCACCAGATGTAAGGTTTGCTGAAAGGAAACTGCCACATGATTCAGGCAGAAAAGAGTTTATTGGGGGGAGAGTATACTGCCAGCCCACACAAGATGGAGGCATGCGGAGAGAGGAAGGGAAGGGAAGAAGGAGCACAGAAGGAAAAAACAAAACTACTTCTGGTGGGATTGGGGTTAATATAGGAAGAGAGTAGGAGGAGGAGTGGCCAGAGTGGATGCAGCTATGACCTCAGCATCTGGGAACCTCCCATGGTCCAAAGGAGGTGTGACCTGACAGTCCAGGGGATGGATGTGATGTCCTTTCAACTACAGAGAAAGTGGAGGTAACTGCCCCCAGGCATGCCAGTTACCTGTGTTATGAGTGCTGGGCAGGGGAATTATTGGGAAGGTGCCACATATGTACCCAGGAAAAACAGTAGGGAAGTGTAAAGTCTGCCCCGGGCCATGCAGGCCCCGTACAGATACCTCCCTACCTCTTGGCTAAGTTTACACAGACACTGACATAAACACATAGGTACAGGCACATACACACATACATACACAAACACACTGTGCACATTAAGTTTTACAGCACACAAAAATGAATTACAGAGCTGGGTGCCAGTGGCTCACACCTATAATCCTAGCTACCCAGAAGGCTGAGATTTGAGGACTGAGGCTCAAAGGCAGCCCAGGCAGCAAAATTCGTAAGACTCTTATCTCCAATAAACTACCACAAAACAGGAAGTGATGCTGTGGCTCAAGTGTTAGAGTGCTAGCATTGAGCTGAAGAGCTGAGGGACAGCGCCCAGGCCCAGAGTTCAGGCCACATGACCAACAAAAGAAGAAGAAGAAGAGCCATAGACTTGGAATTCCAGCCATAAGATGACATTATTTTTCCCAGTATTTTAGAACCATGTGGTCAATGCTATAATAGGTAACACCAAACAAAAAAAGCAAAACCCAAAACTTTTTACAATATGTTTAGACATCTTTGCTAACAAAGCACATTAGATGATCAGGCCTCAGTTTCCAGGGCCTGTGAAAAGAGGCAGCAACTCGTTAGCAAGGCACATTAGAATAAATGGGTGGAAAAGTAGTAAGCTTGGTGGAAGGGTGAGGGGCAGATAAAGGCAAACCCTTAACCCACCATGTGGCCAAGATGGCAAACTCAAAACGGCCAATTTTTGAACGAGTCATCATGGTAAGAAAACTTGGTGGAGCTTCATTGAATAAGCAGACAAGCAGACAAGCAGAAAGGAAGGGGCACCCTCTAACAGTGTGGGTGTTCTCAAGGAAAGACAGAGAGAAGGATAGATTGCACTGGAAGACAAGGGAAGTTACCTTCCTAGAGGAGATAGGCCAGGGACAGGAAGAGGTATGGCCAGATGGGAGAAAGGTGTGGCCACACTGGATCCAGAGGTGACCTCTGGGCCTGAGTTCTCCTATGGTCAGATGGGAGGAATAATCAAGGGCAGCCCAGGATGTGACCTAGCGGGGCGGGGGGGGGGGGGGGGACTGCTTCCAGGTGTGCCAGTTACTTAGGTAATGCAGATACTGGGTGGAAACTTAGCCAAGAGGTAGGGAGGCATCTGTACAGGGGCCTGCATGTCCCCAGGCAGACCTTAGAGGAAGGAGCATTTTTCCTGGGTACACCTAACAGGCTCCCCTTACCTCTTCAATTTGCAGGTGGATCAATCCCCAGAACACAGAAAAACATACAAATAGAAAACAGGACAGAGAAACAGAGACTTACTTCTGGAAGATATCTGAATGACCGCACAAAGATTTTTGGATGGTAAGTCCAGCATCTGTGAGATAGCTGTCAGTGCAGCAGAAAGACCACAGGACCCTGGAATGTCTCAGGGGGCACCTGCCCTGTGGGGGTTTCCATCTGTTGGCAGCAGGCTCTCTGAGGCCATCCGCCAGTGGCTTCAAGGAACCCAGATGCCCTCCTTGGCACTGGGATCTCGTTGGGGCCTCCAAAGTGTTGTACAGGAATTCGATGAGTGAGATACTGAGATTGAGAGTCTTTATCGGGAAGCCGGCATCTGCATGGTAGACTCCTGTCCCAAAGACCTGAAGCCCAGAACAGAGTTAGCATAGCTTTTAAAGACAAAAACCACAGGCTTGAGGTGGGACCAAGCCTTAATAACCTTAACAAAACTGTTGAACATAAAATAAAGCAAGCTAGATGTGGATACTTCTCTCTAAGAAAAGTGTTATACATAGGCAGAGCAGCCTATCTAGGGGAACAATAAGGGGCAATCAGGATCCCAATTATCTAGAGAGAGCGTAAGTTTCCTGGAGCTCTACAACTCAGGACATATTTGCAATCCAAAGAATGTTCTCTATAAACTCTGGAGTTTTCAGAAAGTCTCCATCTTCTATTAACTTTTATTTTTATTTATTTATTTATTTATTTTTGTCGGTCATGGGGCTTGAACTCTGGGCTTGGGCACTATCCCTCAGCTCTTCAGCTCAAGGCAAGTGCTCTACCACTTGAGCCACAGCGCCACTCCCAGTTTTCTAGTGGTTTATTGGAGATAAGAGTCTCATGGACTTTCCTGCCTGGGCTGGCTTTAAACCACGATCCTCAGATCTCACCCTCCTGAGTAGCTAGGATTATAGGCGTGAGCCACAGACACCCGGCTTTCTATTAACTTTTATTAAGATGCTAAGATGGCATTACTTAGCTCTAGCATCCTTCTTTCTTTCTTTCTTTCTTTCTTTCTTTTCCTTTGTCGGTCATGGGGCTTGAACTCTGGGCCTGGGTGCTGTTCCTCAGCTCTTCAGCTCAAGGCAAGCACTCTACCACCTGAGCCACAGTGCCACTTCCTGTTTTCTGGTGAGTAATTGGAGATAAGAGTCTCATGGACTTTCCTGCCCAGGCTGGCTTTGAACTGTGATCCTCAAACCCTCAGATCCTCCTGAGTAGTTAGGATTATAGGCATGAGCCACCAACGCCTGGCCAGTATCCTTATTTCAATATAACGTTTTGTTATGTTGGGCCTCCCAAGTAGCTAAGGATACAGGCTTATGCCATGGGTTGAGATGAACACATCAGAAGTGAGCACACATACCATATGGTTCCCCAGAACAAGGCCTGAGTCAAGACAGAAGAAGAGGGTATAAGGAGTCCTTTTTAAGGCAGACCTACTGGAGTTGTAAACTCCTTGAAGCATCCCCATTTGCCTAATCTTTGTGCTCCTTCCTAGATCCCCTGATTGGAAGGCAAAGGACCTAAAGGAATGGGAGCCTAAAGGAAGAGCAGCAGATCCTTAAAGTAAAAGGAAAACTTTAGAAGACATGAAGGAAGACAGATCAGTGGCAATAAAAGCTCTGGGCTTGTGTCCACTCTCCTAAAGCAGGTTTTGACCCTGAGTTGGACAATTGGCCTCCAAGCCTCAGTTTCTTCCCATGAAAAGCGATTCTAAGACTAGTTCCCTATAGCCTGCTGGAAAGATCAATTGAGGTCACATTTCCACAAGTAATGTATACACTGTAAAGGCTTATTCTTATATGAGTTAGTCTCATTTTTGCCTGTAATTGGCTTTGTCTCTTTATATTAAACTTTCAGATGATGTTCATTAAACTGGACCTGCCTAAACATTTTAAATGGCAGGAGTTCTCCAAAGAACATAAGAAGTACCAAGAAGACACTGTCAACGTCTAAAATTTACTTCATGACACTGGAAATTGTAAGGTATAATAGGTAGGTTTCATTAGGTAGCCGATGAAGAGAACACGTGCTATTCAGGCAGGAAAAGAAGTTTATTTACCGAACTGCTGCCCCTGTCAAGCATTGTGGAGAAGCATGGCTGAAAAGGAAAAGGGGGGTGAACCACCCCTAGGCCAGGACTTATCTAGGCCAGGGACAGGAAGAGGTATGGCCAGGTGGGGAGAAAGGTATGGCCACACTGGATCTGGAAATGACCTCAGGGTCTGGGACCCTCCTAAGGTCAGATGGGAGGTGAGTGACCAGAAGTGGCCCAGGATGTGACCTAGCAGGAGGGGGAAGGTGATTGCTTCCAAGTCTGCCAGTTACCTAGGTAACAGGTACTGGGCAGAAACTTAGCCAAGAGGTTGGGAGGTGTCCCTGTGCAGACCTTACAGGAATCAGATAATTAACTTGTCTGGACTGCTAGAACAATTCATCAAAAGAAGTGAAAAACAAGCAGTAATTGGGAGGATGCCAACAACACACTAGGGTGTTTCCTTCTCAACACTCCTATCCTGGCTCCAAAGAGGGGCTTCCTCAGGGGATTGGCTTTGCTATATTCCCAACCACAACCTGGCAAACCTCAGCTCAGTTCAGCTGTCCTTCTACCTGAAGAACCACCCAGGCAGATCCTTCATTAGCTATTCACAATGTCTAATTAAACACACCAGCTACTCAGAAGTGTAGGGCACAGATTTTCATTCATTATAGAGCTGGCTGAAGCTCAAGTGAAATAATTTGTTTAAATGGCTTAGTTCAATGTTAGTTACAGTGCCCAGGCTCAACTAGAATTTGTGGAGTGAATCAAGGGCCAACATCCCCTAAACCTCATGCATACAGAGGTGGCTTCTGCACACATACTCAGGGGAGATCTGGTCTCAAAGCAAAACGTGGCCAGTGTTAGTCCCCGGGAGGTGTTAAAACAGATGCTCTCATATGCATGAATGTAGGGTCTCAAATTTGTCAAGATCGGAATAGCTAAACCACTGAATCTCTGTCTTCATGCCCTTGTCAAAAGTGGTCTTTATCTGTGAAATGAAGTCGTTGTCCTAGGTGAGTATTTAAATGACTTGATCCTTATAGATGGGGGGTGGGGAAGGGGCCGTCGGGAAATTAAGCTCTGTACTGTAGGCCAGGCCTCCAGGGGCCGCTAGTGCGCCTTGCAGCGTGGCGGGCGCGTCGCTGCACGCGGACGCAGCATGAGGTGACGCTGCGTCAGTGCGCGTGTAGCAACTGGACTCCGTGCCCTGGCCACTAGGTGCAACGTTGGGGACTCGTGGGGCCTAGCAGCCTGGGAGAGAGAAACCCTCCTCTCTGCTGTCCTGTGCCCCCCATCTGGGCAATCTGCACCACCTTCTTGTCCTCAGCCACTGCCCCCTCCTCAAGGGTTGGAGGGGGGATCTTGGGGCCGTCCTTCTTGACCCTCCTGCCCCCTGCGCTTCCAGGGGCCGCCTGGGACCACAGCTCAGCATTACAGGTGAGAAAACCTGGGCTGAGGAACCTCTCAAGGCCTGTGGTGGGCACATGTCTGCCTCAAGCCTGGTCTGTATCAACACTACAACTGCCTGAGTCTTGTTTTAGGTGTCCATGGATTCCTTCGTCCAAAGTGGGGATGGAGAGGGTGGTTTTCTCTGAGACAAACAGTATTCTGGGCACAGGGGTACCCCATACCAAGAGAGCTGAGCCCTTCTTGCCATCCACCAAGACCAGGCTTGTTGTGGAACTGACACCAAGGTAATTGGAGAAGTGGTTTATATTTTGATGGACGTGGCCTGTTTTATTTTTATTTCTTTTTTTTTTTTTTTTTTTTTTTTAAATTTTCAGATCCACACATACTTTTCATTTAAAGTACATCGAGTCAGGAGATAGGAGTAATTATAATTTTTTTTTTTTTTTTGGGGTCCGGTCGTGGGGCCTGAACTCTGGGCCTGGACGCTGTCCCTCAGCTCTTCAGCTCAAGGCTAGCGCTCTACCACTTGAGCCATAGCGCCACTTTCCGGCTTTTTTCTTTTTGCTTATGTGGTGCTGAGGAATCAAACCCAGGGCCTCGAGCATGCAAGGCAAGCGCTCTACCACTGAGCCACCTTCCCAGCCCCTTATTTTTATTTCTTAATGTTCTCAAGGACATAAAGGTTAGTTCGCCCTCTTTCTCTTTCTCTGTCTCCTCTCCCTCTCTAGCCATCTTGCTGGTCCTGGGCTTGAACTCAGAGCCTGGGCACTGTCCTTTAGCATTTTCATTTAAGGCTCTATCACTTGAACCACAGTTCCACCTCTGGCTCCCCGCCACCCCCCCCCCACCCCCGATTAATTGGAGAGATAGGCCTAGCCTGGCTTCAAACCAGGATTCTCAGATCTCAGCCTTCTGAGTACCAAGGATTATACGCATGAACTACTGGCACCTAACTGTTGTTTTTCTTTCCAGAGTTTTTGTTTCTATCCCTGCTCTGTTTGATGTAGGGTTTATGACACTGGAGACTGTTTTTCTTTGAGAGTAGAACTCCTATCTTTTTATCTTTCAAATTCAATCGAGTTCTACCTGACCAGAGCCACTGCCCTCAGAAGCATTCCTCAACTATTAAATACTTGTTTAAAGGAACAGATACAAAACATGGTGTTAGGAATAAGGCATCTGTATTCACAGAAACAGGGCAGCTATTATATTGTGAATTAATCTTGGCCCTTTTGACATCAAGGCTCAGTGCATTTTGGATTTTGTAATTATTTGACCCTATAAGATACACACTTCAAAACAGATTGTTTCATTTTTTTTTTCTAGCCGAGAAAATAGAGCAAAAAGGTGAAGTGGCATGTTAAAACTGCACTGTGGCACAGTGATGGAGAGTCAGAGGCTTGGAGAAGGAAGCTATATAGTAAGGGTTGTGGTCTTGGCTTTGCATGATATGGAGAGACATTAACCAGGCAGAGGGAGCCACAATTGAGCTACATTGGAGAGGGAAGGACAGAGAAAGACATGGACAAAAGAGGTCAGGTGTGGGTGGGTAGGTGTGTGCATGTGCATATGCGCACACATGCGTGCTGGGGCTTGAACTCAGGACCAGAACACTGTGCCTTAAATTTTTTTGCTCAAGGCTGTTACTCTGGCACTCTACTACTTGAGTGACAGCTCCACTTCTGACTTTTTGGTGGTTGAGAAAAGAATCTCAGGGACTTTCCTCCCTAGGCTGGCTTTGAACTATAATCCTCATATTTTAGCCTCCTGAGTAGCTAGGATTACAGGTATGAACCACTGGTGCCCAGCCCAAAGTAAATTTTAATGTTATTTTTATCTCTGTTTGACTATAGAGGATTTCTGTCTCCTCCTGTACTCTGGTCCTGACACCTAGCATACACCCCCATGGAGCACATTGACTAACCCAAATTACCATCTTTTTTTTTTTCTTTTTTTTTTTACTCTGGGATACATGTTTATTACTGTTCTGAGCTTGGATTGAGTCCCATGATTCATGATGTTTTTCCTATCACTGTCACCTGGCAGCTTTTTGTCAGTCTTAGGCACACAATTCACCAACATTAAGATCATCAGCATCTCAGCTTTGACCAAAGAAGAGTCAAGCCAGGTGGTACATGCCAGTACTTCTAGCACTTGAGAAGCTGAGGCGAGAGGACTGCAAGCTTGAGGTCAGCCTAAGCTAGATAACACTACAAAAGCACATTTGGCAAGCCAGTGGGGTAGAGGGTCCTGGTTATCTAGAAAAACCAGTAGTTCACAAAGTAGCAGCATAGAACCTTTATCCAGAACACAAAACTTATGAGATGAAAATGTTGTCTTGGGGATCAAGAGAACAACTTACCTAAGCTTGTTCAACATATTTCTGCTCATTAAACTCCTATTTAGCATCTCTTACATGTCAGGCACTGTGCTGAGTGCTGGTAAAACAAGGTTGAGGTCTCTGTTTTGGAAAAAACGAAAAGCAGTGGGAGGGTTCTACCATGGAATACACCCAGGGTACTCCCTCACTGACCTAACTGATATATTCAGACTGGCTGCTTCAGAAGCATATGGACTAGGCTTGCCTGCCTCCAACGTATTTCACTGTAAGGTACTAATCATCCAGAGGTTATGTGACATTCTGACTTTACCTGGAAAGGAGACACATCTGCCAGTTGTTTCTTCGCTTCTCTGACCCACAGAGTCAGATATTCTTCATACAGATACCTGTGCTTGGATGTGAGGGCGATCTGGCTGCGACATCTGTCACCCCATTGATGGCCAGGGTTGATTCGGCTGATCTGGCTGGCTAGGCGGGTGTCCCCTTCCTCCCTCACCACTCCATGTGCGTCCCTCCCGAAGCTGCGCGCTCGGTTGAAGAGGACGACCATCCCGGATAGAGGAGGACCGGTCTTCGGTCAAGGGTATACGAGTAGCTGCGCTCCCCTGTTAGAACCTCCGAACAAGCTCTCAAGGTCGAGATACCTGTGCTTCTAGGCTTTCACGGGTCCTTTCCCTCACATTCCTTATATAAGCATATTCAAAAAAGAAGAAATCAGGGCTGGTAATGTGGCTTAGTGGTAGAGTGCTTGCCTAGTAGGCATGAAGCCCTGGGTTCGATTCCTCCATACCATATAAACAGAAAAAGCTGGAAGTGGTGCTGTGGCTCAAGTGGTAGAGTGCTAGCCTTGAGCAAAAGAAGTTCAGGGACAGTGCCCAGACCCTGAGTTCAAGCCACAGGACTGGCAAAAAAGAAGAAGGAGGTGGAGGAGGAGGAGGTCAAGTACAGTAGAATACTGTTCCTGTGTGATAGGAGGAGGGAGAGGAGGAAGAATTCGAGTACAGTAGAACACAGTCTGATAGCAAGTCATCTTTTCTTCTTGAGTCTCTAACTCTGAAACCTGCAATTACTCTACCAACACCACAGTTGATTTTTTTTCTTTTTCAAAAATCTGTGGTGATAATCAGGACTTCCACCACATCAAACTGAAATTTTGAAGACCATGAAACATTTACCATAAAAATATCCCCAAAGTCATCCACAAAGAATAAAAAAGTAAAAGTCAGCCCACTGGTGGTGTGTCTTCCCTGGGAGCCTAGGAATTCACTTCCAAAAGAAGAAAGATGTGGCTTCAAAAAGTCTCTACTTCTGTATATACCATCAAGCAGTCTTAGCTGCAGGCTAAGAAATGAATGCTTAAAGCATCTAATTCTAGAAGAAGCTAAGGTCAGCTAGGGTAAGAGAGCAGGAATAGGGATTAAATCTAGCAGATCCTGAAGGCCAGTTCAGGTCTTCTCTGAAAACATGCAGAAGATAAACTTGCCCCTAGGTTTCCAGGAGATTCTCACTCATTTTCTCACTTCCTCCAGGTCAGAGATCTGCTCACCTGTTTAAACACCCAACTTGGCATAGACAGCTTGGTCTGCTGTCTGAGATTCTGATGCCCTGCAGCTTCCGTAGTCAAGTGCTTTGAAAGCCAGCTCACCACGTGAGATAAAATGCAGGAGAGTTCCAATTTGTAAGCAGGCACAAAAGAAGTCAGACACAAAAGAATTTATATTGTGTGATTCCATTTATATAGGTTTCCTCCCCCCCAGTACTGGGCTTGAACTCAGGGCCTTAAACTTAGTAAGCAAGTATGCAGTATTTTTAAAATAGGAAAACAATGTATGGTGTTGAGGTCTTAACTTTGTACAGTAGGTAGGAGTATTGAGTGGAAGGGAGATGAAGACAGCTTTTTTTGGTCTTTTTTCTTTTTTGGTACTGGTGATCAAACCCAGGACTTGCACTTGCTAGACAAGCGCTTTGCCACTAAGCTACATTCCAGACCTACAAGTCGGCTTTGAGGTGCTAAGAATGTGCCAGTTTTTTTCCCTTTGGCTAGATGATTACCCAGATGGGTTCACTCTGTAACAGTTGAATTGTATTTTTTGTTTGTAATACTGGGGTTTGAATTCAGGTCCTTAAGTTTGTTAGGCAGGCACTCTATCGCTTGAGCCATGCCCTCAGGTTTTGAGCAGTATTAATTTCAAGTTAACTTGATTTGCACCCAGCCCTAGTGTTTGGCACATTGCATATTAATGTGCAAATGGCCTCAATCCCCTCATTTCCTGAAAATGCTTTCTAGGTTGGGCCCTGGGTGCTGGGGCACAGAGACATCTGTGCCCTTAAATGACTCAGAAAGAGAACCATCTCATTAGTGTGGTAAAGATGCACAAAGCATCCTCATGAGGATGAAGAGAGAATGAGAAATTGTATCCTTTTTTCTTTCCAGTCAGCTGTGACACATTTTCTCCTCTGATCCACTTTTAAGATTTCCTCCCCTACTCCTCCAAGCAGTGAACTGCTGAACTTGCAAAGCCAGACAGTGCTGGGCCTGGTGATGAGGAGCAACCAAAACTGAAACAGCAGAATCTGTCTACTCCACAGTGGAGGGAACAAAGGCTGGTATTATGTTGCCTAAACTTAGTACTACAATTGTTGGGGGCAGGGGGGGCCAGGGTTGGAGCACAGAGAGCACTTGTGCTCAGAAAAGAAACGAATCTAAAAAGGAGACATGTTCTTCCCTCTCACTCCTCCTCTACTTACCCAGCTTTTGCTACATAGAATTGGTTTCATGGGTGTATCAGAAGTTTCTTTTCATTCTTGGTTTTACCATCTCTGTAGACTTCACACGGAAGCATTTGCTGGCTTTCGTTCGTAGTTTTGTCTTTGGCAGATGTTCCAGATTTGCTTGGTGTTTTAAGATTTTCAAGACTTTAGTTCTCTCTGTCATCTATAAGTCCTCAAAAGGTGTTATAACTCACATGAAACTTTTCTGGAAGGTTTTAGTATAAAAAAAAAAACTTTTTTCACTCAAGGCTGGTGCTCTACCACTTGAGCCACACTCTACTTTTTATCATCATCAGTCATGGGGCCTGAACTCTGAGCCTGGGTGCTGTCCCTCAGCTCTTCAGCTCAAGGCTAGCACTCTACCACAGCACCATTTCCCACTTTTTTCTGCTTATGTGGTGCTGAGGAATCGAAGCTAGGGCCTCATGCATGCAAGGTAAGCACTCTACCACTGAGCCACTTCCCAACCCCTCGTTATTATTTTTAAATTTGCATGTATGTTAGTTGCACCAGAGGGGTTCCTTGTGACATGTCCATACATGCAGACCATGTACCTTGACCCAGCTTCCCACCTCTGTCACTCTCCCTCTTCATCCTTTCCCCTGCTATTATTCTTTGCTTTTTTGATGCCTTCTTTCCTCTGGCTCAGAAGATAAATTCTTTCTTAGCTTCCCATTGATGTGTTGTCTTCTTGGAAAACCCAACTTCTTTAATTTTAATTTCTTTATATATGCTATTTTTATTTATATATTTATTTACTTATTTTATTTTTGACATGGAATATCCATTACTCAGGCTGGCATCGAACTGTTGTGTTCAAGCAGTTATACTGCTAATATAACTGATATAATTGATATAACTTCCTTTAACTAAGTAAGAATTACTTACTTAGTAAGCATGCCATTTTTCAAATATATCTACATTGTAGAATGACTATGGGTATGTCACCACACTAAATTTCACTCTGTGTTTACTTTTTCTGGGTAATTTTGTTGAGCCATATAGCTCTTACACTCTCACCCCTAATATGAACAACCCATAGAATTGTGCTACTTGCATTACAATTTGAGAACATTTTATCACTTGCATCCCATATTTCTTTCCTGTTGCCTAACCCTAGATATTACTAATGGATTTGCATGTTTCTTAAGTGGAACCATGTAGTATGTAGTCTTTTATGACTGGGTTCTTTCACAAGTTCCTCAGTATTGTAATATGTATCAGTATTTCATTCCTTTATGTTCCTTTTTGAACACAACTGCATTATAGAGATAATACTGCATTTATCCTATTAACAATAGATGGACATTTGGGCTCTTTCCACCTTTTGGTTATTTATTTATTTACTTATTTATTTATTTATCATTCCTAGGCTTGAATCTCTGGGCCTAGGCTCTGTCTCCGAGCTTCTTTTTTTGTTTTTGTTTTTTTTTGGGGGGGGGGTCCGGTCGTGGGGCCTGAACTCTGGGCCTGGGCGCTGTCCCTCAGCTCTTCAGCTCAAGGCTAGCACTCTACCACTTGAGCCACAGTGCCACTTCCGGCTTTTTTCATTTTGCTTATGTGGTGCTGAGGAATCGAGCCCAGGTCCTCAGGCATGCAAGGCAAGCGCTCTACCACTGAGCCACCTTCCCAGCCCTGTCTCTGAGCTTCTTTTGCTCAAAGCTAGCACTCTACCACTTGAGCCCCACCCCCAGCTTTTTCTGTGTAGTTAATTGGAGATAAGAGTCTCATGGGCTTTCCTGCTGGGGTTGGCTTAGAACCATGATCCTCATCTATCAACCTCTTGAGCAGCTAAGATTACAGGTGTGAACCACCTGGCTCCTCTTGGTTATTATAATAATGAAATTGTGGATATTACTATTCAAGATCTTATATGAACATTTGTTTGTCAGTTCTCTTGGATGTGTGGGTGTGTCTTTGTACATTTATTGAGATTTGCTTTGTGACCTAACATGATTGCTCCTAAAGAATATTCCATGTGTATTTGAGGAGAATGTGTAATCTTCTGTTGCAAGATTGTCTTTTTTTTTTTTTTTCTTTTGTCGGTCCTGGGGCTTGAATTCTGGGCTTGGGCGCTGTCCCTGTGCTCTTCAGCTCAAGGTGAGTGCTCTACCACTTGAGCCACAGCGCTACTTCCATGGTTTGTTGTAGTTAAGAGTCTCACGGACTTTTGTACCTCGGCTGGCTTTGAATTGTGATTCTCAGATCTCAGCCTCCTGAGTAGCTAGGATTACAGGTGTGAGCCACCAGTGCCCGGCTAGATATTTTCTTTTTTTTTTTTTTTTTTTTTTTTTTTTTTGCCGGTCATGAGGCCTGAACTCTGGGTCTGGGCACTGTCCCTGAGCTCTTCAGCTCAAGGCTAGCGCTCTACCACTGGAACCACAGCGCCACTTCCGGCTTTTTCTGTTTATGTGGTGCTGAGGAATCGAACCCAGGGCCTCATGCTTACAAGGCAAGCGCTCTACCACTGAGCCACCTTCCCAGCCCCTAGATATTTTCTTTTAAATGATTCGTTAATGTAGAGCCAAATTCTCATTATGTAGGCCAGGCTGGCCTCAAACTTGCTATCTTCCTACCTCAGTCTCCCAAGTACTGGGATTACAGGTGTGTACTACTAAACCCAGTTCCCTATCTCCTTTTGAGCTTCTGCTAGTTTTGTTTTGTTTTTCCTTTTTTCCCTTCTTTTGTTATGCTAGGGATGGAACCCAGAGCCTCCCACATAGATAAATGCTTTCATTTCATTATTGAATGCAATATATTTTATAGTTACCTATTTCTCTCTTAAGGTTTGTCAGCTTGTTTCATGTGTACTTTAGAACTTTGTTCTTTAGAAATAGACAGCTAATTGATATAACTTCTTTAAACTAAGAATTGTGTAAATTTATCATATATAATGTCATTTTAAAATATATTTTTAAATATATTTATACTGTGGAATGACTAAATCAAGCCAGTGAACATATTAAGAATTCTCACTTAATATCTATTCATAGCAATTTTCAAGAATACAGCAGGGCACCAGTGGCTCACACTTGTAATACTAGCAACTCAGGAGGCTGAGCTATGAGAAGCATGTTTCAAAGCCAGCCCAGCCAGGATATTCTGTGAGACTCTTATCTCCAGTTAACTACCAAAAGACCAGAAGTGAAGCTGCAGCTCAAGTGCTAGCCTTAAGCACAAAAGCTCAGGGACAGCACCCAGATTCATCCCTAAGTCCAGCAAAAATAATAAACAAATAAAAAATACCATACATCCTAACCATAGTCAGCATGTTATATAATCTCTTGACCATACTCTAACTGAAATTTTCTATCCTTTGAACAACATCTCTGTTATAGTTTCTTGATGACTGATCCTTATATCAATATATATCTTTCTTTGTTTTTTACAGTAGTTAAACACTTAAAGAGTGTTTTGTCTGATACTATATAACTACCAAAACTATCTTTTGGTTACTATTTGAAAGTAATATCTGTTTCCATCCTTTCATTTTCAATCTATTTTTACCTTTGGATTCAAAGTAAGTCTCATTGGCATATTATAATTGGATCATAGCTTTAAATTATGTTTGCCAGCCTATCTTTTGATTGTGGAGAATTTAGTCCATTTGCATTTAAACTAATTTCTGATAGTGAAAGACTTCTGCCATTTTGCTTTTGAAAAAAATGTTTGTATCTTTTCTGTTGTTCCATAAGTGCTTTTTTTATGTTTAACTGATTATTTGGTGTGTACTGTTTTGAGCACCTCATTTTCTTCTCGTGTGTGTGTGTGTGTGTGTGTGTGTGTGTGTGTGTGTGTGTGTGTGTGTGTGTGTGTGTGTGTGTGTGTGTGTGTGTGTGTGTGTTTTGTGGTACTGGATTGGAACCCTGGGCCTTATACTTTCTAGGCAGGTGCTCTGCCACTAGGAGAAAGTCATGCCTCTAGCCCTTTTGGCTTTTTTACTTTTTAAATAGTGTCCAGCCTTTTACCCAGGTTGGCCTGGATCACAATCTTCCTATCTGCACTTCCCACAGGTATATGCCACCACATTCAACATTTTTATTAGGTGAGTTGAGGTTTCACTAATTTTTAGCTTGGGCAAAAATACTCTAGTTACACACATACACACATACACACACACAAAAAACAACTAAATTTCAGCAAAATACAAAACTTCATTTCTGTGTATCTCTGTTCCCATTGCTTCCTTTGTGCTATTGTTGTCATATAAATTGTAACTTTATTGTGCATCCATCAAAACAGGTTTGAGCTTGCGTTATGCAATAATCTTTTTTATTATTATAATTTTATTGTTATTATTAAGGTGTTGTACAGAGGGGTTACCATTTCCTAAGTCAGGTAATGAGTGCAAGTCTTCTTGGACATTGTCACTCCTTCCTTTGCTTGCAATTATCTTTTAAATAAAATAAGAGAAAAAAATACCAAAAATATGTGTATGCTTCTTATATTTATCTATGTAGTTATCTTTATTTGCTCTCTTTTTTCATATGAATTCAAGTTATTCTCTATTATCCTTTCATATCATCCTGAGGGTTTATGTTAGTATATTTAATATAACACATATTTCCTAGCAGCAAACTTCTTTAGTTTTTGTTTACCTAAGAATGTCTTTAATTTATCTGCCTTTATTATAGGATGCTTTTGTCGAGTATTATATACTTAGGTGATTAACACTCTGAGTATTTCACCTCATTTCCTTGTGCCCTCCTTCCTATCTAATGAGAATTTGACTTTTATTTTTTGAGCCATCCTGGGGTTTGAACTTAGGGCCTAGATGCTGTCCCTGAGCTTTTTTGCTCAAAACTAGTGTTCTACCACTTGAGCCACAGCTCTGCTTCTTTCTGGTGGTTAATTGGAGATGAGTCTCATAGACTTTCCAGCCTCCTGAGTAGCTAGGATTGATTACAGGTGTGAGCCACAGGTGCATGCCTGGCAACTATTAATCTTTTTAAGTATTCCTTGTATGTGATAATCATTTTGTGCTTCCTGCTTTTGTCTTGAGAGGGGTGGGGGGTAGGAGGGAGTGTAGTTGTGGAGGTGGGAGGGAAGGGATGGTAGGTAAGGGAAAAACAAAGGAGGAGGCAACAATGCTTGGTAGGAAATGTATTCATTACCTTGCTCATGTAACTGTAACCCCTCTGTACAGTATTTTTACAATAAAAATGTATTAAAAAGATTCTCCTATCTTTATCTATTCACAGTTTTATTATGATACATTTAGTTGTGGACTCCTAGAGTTTATACCACTTATTGTTCATTGAGCTTCCTCAAACTATAAGTTAATATTTCCATCAAATACCAGAAAGTCTCTGACTTTATTTCATTTGGCTTCCTTATCTCTCTTTCCTTCTGGGACTGTAATTATGTATATGTTAATATGATTGCCAGGTGCTGATGGCTCACACCTATAATGCTAGCTACTCAGGAGGCTGAGATCTGAGGATGGCTGTTCAAAGCCAGCTGAGACAGGAAAGTTCATGAGATTCATCATCAGTTAAGCAGCAAAAAGCCAGAAATGGAGCTGTGACTCAAGTGTTAGAGCACCAGCCTTGAGCAAGTAAAGCTCAGGGATAATGCCTAGGTGCCCCAGTGCTGGCAGGGAAAAAAATAAAACAAAAACTTGATTTTGTACTGGATGCTGTGGCTCTGTTCTTCCATTATTCTTTTTTTCTTTTTAATCTTATTCATCAGACAGGATCATCTAAGCTGATCTACCTAAAAATTAACAGATTCTTTCACCTGCCTGCTCAGATCTGGTACTGAGACTTTCTACTGAGTTTTTCATCTTAGTTGTACTCTTTATTAATATCTTCTACTTGGTGATGCAGTATGCTTCTAGTTTCTATTCTTTGTTATAGATTCCTTTAATTCTTCGAAGATATTTAAGACAATTGATTTAGGGTTTTGTTCAATAGATGTAGTCATGATTTGTCAATTTATCTCCTCTCCAATTATTTACCCTCTCACTTTTATTTGCAAGTGTTCAATGTCATGTTTAAAATTGGATATTTTGAATATTATAATGCAATAACTCTGGAAATCATATTCTTCTTTCTCCTTAGGATTTATAATTGCTACTTACTGTAGGTTATAGTTGTTTAAATGACTTTTTTTTTTAATTTTTTTATTGTAAAGATGCTATACAGAGGGTTACACTTACATGAGTGAGGTAATGAGTACACTTCCTCTTGAACATTGTTACCCCCTCCATTGTTTTCCCCCTACCATCCCCTCTCTCCCTCCCTTCCCCAAGGTTCTTTTTTTTTTTTTATTGTGATTAAGTGATTACTTAATTTCCGGAAATTCACAGTATTGTGGAATAATGATGCTCATTTAAAGTCACAAGTTCATTCTAACTTTCCTGGAGCAAATTGTCTATCACAGTCTGTAATATATAACGGTGCTCACATGTTATATACCATATATGTGATCAGCAGCATGGGGATATTTGGTAGTGGTTCAACCAGATGAGTGGGAGTTCTTTGTTTCTTAAGTCCTGTTAGTTTTGTCATATCACCTAACATTTTGGATTTATCATCCACTTATCAGGGAGACCATGTACTGTTTGTCTCTTCGTTCTTGGCTTACCTCGCTCAACATGATTCCTTCTAGCTCCATCCATTTCCCTGCAAATGCCATTATTTTGTCATTTCTAATGGCTGCATAATATTCCATTGTGTATAGATACCACAATTTTTGGATCCATTCATCTGTGGTGGGGCATCTAGGTTGTTTCCATATCCTAGCTATTGCGAACAGTGCTGCAATAAACATGGAGGTGCACGTGTCCTTGTATATTGGTTCCTGTTGTTCAGGGTAGATGCCTAGAAGTGGTATGACTGGGTCATAAGGGAGGTCAATCTTTAGCTTTCTAAGGACCCTCCAGACTGCTTTCCAAAGTGGTTGTATAAGTGTACATTCCCACCAGCAGTGTAATAGCGTTCCTCGTTCTCCACATCCCCTCCAGCATTTGTCGTTGGCTGATTTGTGGATGTGGGACATTCTGACTGGGGTAAGGTGGTATCTCAGGGTTGTCTTTATTTGCATTTCCTTCACCACCAGGGATGATGAACATTTCCTCATGTGTTTCTTTGCCATTTTTATTTCTTCATTTGAGAAGTCCCTCTTTAGTTCCCTTGCCCATTTAGTAATTGGTTTGTTTGGTTTGGGAGGGATTAGTTTCTTGAGTTCCCTGTATATACAGGATGTTAACCCCTTGTCTGATATATTGCTGGTAAATATTTTTTCCCAATTAGTTGGTTGTCTTTCTAGCTTGGTTGCGATAGCTTTATCTGTGCAGAAGCTTTTTATTTTAAGGTAGTCCCATTTGTCGAGTCTCTCTCCAATTTGTTGTGACCCTGGGACTCTGTTGAGGAAGTTCCTTCCTGTGCCTATTAGTTCAAGTGTCTCTCCTACTCTGTCCTGCAGTAGTTTCAGAGATTCAGGTTTAATGTTAAGGTCTTTAATCCATTTTGAGTTGATGTTGGTGCATGGTGATAGGCTGGGGTCCACTTTTAGTTTTCTGCATGTGGCTGCCCAGTTTTCCCAGCACCAGCGGTTGAAGAGGCTGTGTTTCTTCCATTGTATGTCTTTGGCTCCTTTGTCGAATATCAGCTGGCTGTAGGCCTGTGGATTTATTTCTGGATCTTCTATTCTGTTCCATTGGTCTTCGGGTCTGTTTTTGTGCCAGTACCATGCTGTCTTTGTTATTATAGCTCTGTAGTAGAGTTTGAAGTTCGGCATGGATAGCCCTCCCATATTGTCTTTATCCCCTAGAATTGTTTTGGCTATTCTAGGTCTTTTGTTGTTCCATATGAATTTTTGGACTGTTTTCTGTATTTCAGTGATGTACGTCATTGGGATTTTAATAGGAATTGCGTTGAATTTGTATATTAGTTTTGGAAGTATTACCATCTTTACTATATTAAGTCGGCCTATCCAGGAGCATGGGAGGTCTTTCCACTTCCTAGTGTCTTCTGCAATTTCTTTCTTTAACTTTTTATAGTTCTCATTAAATAGTTCTTTTACATCTTTGGTTAGGTTAATTCCTAAATATTTTATTTTTCGGGAGGTTATTGTGAATGGGGTTGCTCCCTTTATTTCCCTCTCTTCCTGTACATTATCAGTGTATAGGAAGGCAACTGATTTTTGTGGGTTTATTTTGTATCCTGCTATTTTGCCGAAGTGATTTATGATTTCTAAGAGTTTGGGGATGGAGTTTTTGGGATCGTGGAGGTATAGTATCATGTCGTCTGCAAAAAGGGATAGTTTAACTTCTTTCCCTATGCGGATCCCTTTAATGTCTTTTTCTTGCCTTATTGCCCTGGCTAAGGGTTCTAGGACTATATTGAAGAGGAGTGGAGACAGTGGGCATCCTTGCCTTGTTCCTGATTTTAGGAGAATTGGTTGTAGCTTTTCCCCATTAAGTATAATATTGGCTATTGGTCTGTCATAAATGGCTTTTATTGTTTTTAGAAATGTTCCTTCTATTCCTATTTTCTCCAGAGCTTTTAGCATGAATGAATGTTGAATTTTGTCAAAGGCCTTTTCTGCATCTGTGGCGATAATCATGTGATTCTTGACCTTGGCTCTGTTGATATGTTGGATTACATTTATTGACTTACGAATGTTAAACCATCCCTGTGTCTCTGGGATGAAGCCTACCTGGTCATAGTGAATTATTTTTTTTATGTGTTTCTGGATTCTGTTAGCTAGAATCTTGTTAAGGATCTTTGCATCTGTGTTCATCAAGGAGATTGGCCTGTAATTCTCCTTTTTGGTTGGGTCTCTGCCTGGTTTGGGGATGAGTGTGATATTGGCTTCGTAGAATGAGTTTGGGATAGCTCCCTCCTTCTCTGTTTCTCTGAAGAGCTTGAGGAGTATGGGTATTAGTTCTTGTTTAAAGGTCTTATAGAATTCTGCTGTGAATCCATCTGGTCCTGGGCTTTTTTTTGTTGGAAGACTTTTGATAGCTTCCTGTATCTCATTATAGGATATTGGCTTATTTAATTGGTTAACTTCTTCTTTGCTCAGTTTGGGCAACTTGTATTTCTCTAAAAATGCATCCATTTCTGCCCAATTTTCTTCCTTTAGAGAGTATAGCTTTTGAAAGTAGTCTGTTAGAATTGTTTGGATATCTTGGGTACGTGTTGTGATGTTTCCCGTGGCATCCCTAATCCTATTAATATGGGTTTCCTCTCTTCTTTTTTTAATTAATCTAGACAATGGGCCATCAATTTTGTTTATTTTTTCAAAGAACCAGCTTTTTGTTTGGTTTATTTTGGTTATGGTTTTCTGATTTTCTAATTGGTTAATCTCTGCTTTTAATTTGGTTATCTGGCTTCGTCTAGTAGCTTTAGGTCCCATTTTTTCTTGTTTTTCTAGCTGTTTTAATTGCAACATGAGATTATTTACTTGGTCTGTCTCCATTCTCTTGATGTGGGCACTGAGGGCAATAAATTTGCCCCTCAGGACTGCTTTTGCTGTGTCCCACAAGTTTCTTTGTGAGGTGTTTTCATTTTCATTGAGTTGTAGGAAATGCTTTATTTCTTCTCTGATCTCTTCTGTTATCCAGGCATTGTTAAGGAGTGTGCTGTTCAATTTCCATGTATTAGAGAAATTTCTGCGGTATGCTTTGTTATTGAGAGCTAGCTTGATTCCACTGTGGTCAGATAGGATACAGGGGATTATGTCAATCCCTTTGTATTTGCTTAAGTTCCTTGCATGAACTATGATATGGTCTATTTTGGAGAAAGTTCCGTGAGCTGCTGAGAAGAATGTGTACTGTGTTGTTTTAGGGCGAAATACTCGGTAGATGTCAGTTAATTCCGCTTGAAGTATGGCCTCTCTTAATTCGGTAGCTTCTTTGCCAATCCTCTAGTTGGTAGACCTGTCCTTTGGTGAGAGTGGTGTGTTAAAGTCTCCTAGTATTATGGTATTGGGATCTATTTTATTCTGTAAGTTTGAGAGCATTTGTTTGACATATCTGGGTGCACCAATATTTGGGGCATATAAGTTGATGATGGTTATATCCTCCTCTTGGGTTGTTCCCTTTATTAATATGTAGTGTCCGTCCTTGTCTTTCTGTACTGATTTTAATGAAAAGTTTTTTTTTTTGGGGGGGTCCAGTCGTGGGACCTGAACTCTGGGCCTGGGCGCTGTCCCTCAGCTCTTCAGCTCAAGGCTAGTGCTCTACCACTTGAGCCACAGCGCCACTTCCGGCTTTTTTCTTTTTGCTTATGTGGTGCTGAGGAATCGAACCCAGGGCCTTGAGCATGCAAGGCAAGCGCTCTACCACTGAGCCACCTTCCCAGCCCCATGAAAAGTTTATTTTGTCAGATATCAGGATAGCTACACCTGCTTTCTTACTGGGGGCATTTGATTGGTAGATCCTTTTCCACCCCTTCACTCTGAGTTTGTTTGTATGTTTGGCTGAGAGGTGGGTCTCCTGAAAGCAACAGATGGATGGGTCTTGTTTTCTGATCCAGTCCTCAGTTCGTTTTCTTTTAATTGGCGAATTCAGCCCATTTATATTAAGAGAAAGTATAGAGAGATGCATTGTTGTCCCTGCCATTCCGTTTTCCTAAGTTTTTCTTCTTTCCTTTCCTCCTGTGCTTGCTCAGTTAGACTTTGAGTAACGCCTGTTTGGGGCAGGCCCCAGTTCCTGGTTGCTTTCTTCAGGTTGTGTCCCCCCTCTTAGAATTCTTTGTAATGCTGGCTTAATGTTTATGTATTCATTTAGTTTTTCTTTGCTATTAAAAGTTTTCAGTTCTCCATCGAATGTGAATGCTAGCTTTGCCGGGTATATCAGTCTGGGTTGGCAGTTATTGGCTCTCAGGGCTCGTATGGTGCTTTCCCAGGCGTTTCTTGCATTCATTGTTTGTGTGGAGAGATCTGCAGTGATTCTTATTTTTTTCCCATTGTAGTATAGCTCCTTCTTCATTTTTGCTGCATGCAGGATTGTTTCCTTATTATTCAGATCTATCATTTTTACTATAATGTGTCTAGAAGTGTTTCTCCTGGGGTCTTGCTTGTTGGGTGTTCGATAAGCTTTTGTGATGTAGTTAAGATGGTCGTTTTTGAGGTGGGGAAAATTTTCATTGATTATATTGTTAAATAGGTGTTGCATTTCCTTGCTCTGGAATTCCTCACCTTCGTCCACTCCAATTATGCGAAGGTTAAATTTTTTAGCATTATCTGCTTGCTCTTGAATATCCCTTTGGTTTAATTTGAGTGATTTTTTCCATATCTGTCACTTTAAATGACTTTTTAAACTATTTTTATATAGAGTCTATTGATTGTAGTCACTTGCCTCTGTTCTCTTAGCTTTGTAGTCAACTGGTGATTTGATAGAATTTCTTTAAACATCTAGAGTCAAAATAAAACTTTGAGAGGCAAATGTGAATTCAAGACCAGCCCATGCAAAGTTAGCAAGCCCCTATTTCAAAAGCAAATATAGAAAAAAAGGTTTGGAATGTGTCTCAAGTGGAATACCACTTACCTAACACGTGTGAGGCTTTTGGTTCAATTCTTAGTACCAGGAAAAAGAAAGGAATAAAGGAGATAAAGGAGGAGAAGAGGGTATGAAGGGGGAGAAGAAGAGACAAATTGGTTGGGGAAAAGGGGGAGAGCAAGGGAACAAGGAAGGAAGGAAGGAAAGAAGAAAGGAAGGAAAGGAAGGAAGGAAGGAAGGAAGGAAGGAAGGAAGGAAGGAAGGAAGGAAGGAAGGAAGGAAGGGGGAAAAGAAAATAGGAAAATAGGTAGGTCTTCTAGTTCTTGCAGATTGGGTTTGTGTTGAAACATTCCTTCAACATATAACCAGATCTTATGCAATTCTTCCTTAGCCTTTTTTTGAGTATCACTATTTTCCTGATTATGTAGCACCATCAGCCAAAGGTGAAAGCTTAAGTTCTTCTTAGTCTTTCCTTAACATGTTCCTAGCCCTTGGCATTGTGGTCTTCTAGATTGTCTAGTTCATGTGGAAAGATATTATATGGGGTAATATCCTTTATTACCCCCTGTGTCCCTTCCCTAGCCTCTTCCTTTTCTAGCTTTTTGGTGTCTTTACCTTTTGTTCTATCTGTATTCCCTAGCCCCAGGTAACAACGACTGGTGTATTTGCCTTTAAATACATTTGAGACCTACTTTGCAGAATGCTTAACCCAGCCCTGAGAAAAGACTAGGGTGAGTGAAACCAAGGCAAACCCTGAATGAGTATGTAAAGAAGCCACACGATAGGTCAAAGCATACAATCAAGGGCTGGCATATTGCTGAGTGCTAAAGCAAATGATCATGAGGCCCTGGGTTCCATACCGAGCACCACAAAAATAAGTTAAATAAGTAAATAAAACCATGAGAATAAAGTTTATATCACCACTTTTAGCACTAGCATGCAGTACCAATGGATGCAGTTGGTCATGATAGCCAAGTACTGTCAAGTGACACCATCTTAAAGCAGAGCTATGCTATTGAGCTGTGCTGGTTTTAGTTCTATAGAGGTTTTTAAAAAATGACAGTGTCACCAGGCATCAATGGCTAAAACCTGTAATCCTAGCTATTCAGGAGACAGATCTAAGGATTGCAGTTCAAAGTCAGCCAGGGTAGGAAAGTCTTTGGAACTATTATCTCCAATAAACCACTAGAAAACCAGAAGTGGCATTGTGATTCAAAATGGTAGAATGTTAGCCTTGAGCCAAAAGAGCTCAGGGACAGTGCCCAGGCCCTGAATTTAAACCCCATGACCAATAATAATAACAACAACAAGAAAAGTCAGTGTCATTCCATTTTTCCATCATGTCTTAAAATGGGAGTCGGGTAATGCATCTACCTCAGCCACTTGACCTTTGTGGGGGCATGATATTCACTTTTTATAATGGACCTGGAAAAGCAATTTCCCCTGGGTACCAGCAGCCCACTCGCTCTTTTTCTGAGGAACAAAGGGATACAAAGCCTTTAGCTTTCTTCTAGAGGTTCACCAGTCCTGACCTGTCAGTTCTTTCCAGGACAGAGCATCCTATGGTTTGCAGATGTCCACACCCCAGAAGACTCCACTACCTCTTCCACAGAGACAAGGTAAGTGTTCTTCACCTGTACAGGTCAATCACTAATGAGGGCAGGGTCAAGAGGGACTAGAAAATCCCCTGGTTGGGAGATTTCCTTTGGCAATCCCCAGTTGCCCCTCTGCTCATCCAGTGTGGCTTGGGATGGTGGTGGGTGCACAGTGACACCACATTTGCTCTGTCACATCCACAGGGGCCTAGGCAGCAACCCCTTTGTGCATCTTCTTTCCAGACCTGAAGAGTACCTTATTGGACCATCCCCCAGACCAGGGGCTCCTCTGCCCTGCCCAGCAACTCTGTAGTCCCACCTCGGTTCCAACTCCCAAATCACCAAAGAAGCCCAAGATGCAGATGGCTGGGGACATATTCCCTACTGACTGGAGCCCACCACCTGTAGAGTTCCTAAACCCAAAGGCACTACAGACACGGTGGGTGGGTGCAGCAGGCCCTCAGGGCCAGAGGAGACCGCCCAAGGAGTTGGAGCAGAAGCCCTTGGACTTGGACTCAAAGCAGGGTATGACCTCACTGGAGGACCTGTTCTGGAACATGGCAAGCCCAAGCCAACAGGCTGGAACCCTAGAAAAGCACAGCCATGCTTTGGTAAGCCAACAGTTATATCAGCCTCTCTTCTTGGCTACCCTTCTTCAGTCACCCCTTCTCAGTTATTCCAAGGATGCCCCTTTTGGGCCTCCCAGATCCTCAGCTATGCCCCATCTATCCTTTCTTTAGCTAGCTGACCATCCTGCTCAGCTGTATGCCATACCCCTCTCCAGCTCTTACACCCTAGAGGCTAGAAACCTGGACCCAAAGCCTGGCTGAATCTCTCTCCTTGTTTCTATTCCTGACTCCTGCTAACTGGGTAGCCAGTGGTGGTAACCAAATTCAATGGTGCTTCTCAAGGCTTTCATAGCTGAAGTTGGGATTATGACCCTAGAGCAAAGGGAGGGTCAAGTTCTGGGCCTGATGAGACTCAGGCTGACTCTGGTCCAGTAATTGGGGTTCCTGAATGGAGACGACTTATATATAAGACGTAAGGGAATACATAAAGCATAAGGCTTTAATTGTTTGCAGTAGCTCATGATGATCACAACTAGGGAAATAAACTATATTCCTGTCATACAGAAAAATCTCCAGAAAATGTTATTCAACCTCTCTTTTCTCTCTCTTCCCTCTCTCTCCTCTCTTTCCTTCCCTCCATCCCTTCTCCTCTCTCTCCCTCCCTTCCTCCCTCCCCTTCCACTTCATATTGATACAGAATGATCCTCAAGATATATTTTTTATTGAAAAGACCAGAGTGCAGGATAGAATATACTGCTTAAATTAGAGGGATCCATGTACAAAATATTCCTTGTAAAAACACAAGGAGGTCACCTGTGGGAAGGGAATTTGGAAGCTGGGGTGAAGGTGAAGGAATACCGTCATGCATTTTGTTTTGTTTGTCAGTCATAGTGCTTGGACTTAGGGCCTGGGCACTATTGTTGAGTTTTTGTGCTTAAGGCTAGCACTCTACCACTTTGAGCCAGAGCTCCACTTCCAGTTTTTGGTGGCTAATTGGAGCTAAGAGTCTCATGGATGTTCCTGCCTGGTCTGGCTTTGAACTGTGATCTTCAGATCTGTCTCCTCAGTAGCTAGGATTACAGGCGTGAGCCACTGGCACCTGGCTTTTATTTTTTTAATCATGTAATGATTTATCTATCCATAAAAATAAACAGTATAAATTAAGGATTTAAGTTAGATTGAATCTAAATCTGTATCTTTGTCTTTCTTTTTCCCCCATTCCCACGTCCTGTGTTTCCAGGACACTTCTGGGCATTCAGAGCACTATGTCAACAGCTTAGATTACTTACTGCAAGAAAAGAGGTGAGTGTGAAAGAAGGTCCACCATGAGGGTTTATTTCTGTGAAGTTGGAAGCAATTTTAGGACTCAGAGGAAATTCCTATCTGAGTGAAACAACATTCTCCATTCAGTCATTGCTCATCTTGTGTGCTCTACTTACAAATGAGCACATGGAATGGTTTCCAGATCCAAGGGTGACATTACTAAGCAGAGAGTTGCTGGAAATCCACTACCAATACTCATTCTAGGTCCTTTCCCTCATTTGGCTCCATTCTACCCATTTCATACCACTTTGAGGGTGTTCTGTTAGATAGGAAAGAGGAAAAGCAAACAGTTGAATGCTAAGATACATAGTCTGACTGTGTAGCCTAGAAGTCACTCTGGTCAGTTAGACATTTCTATACTTCTGCTACTTTCTCTTTCCCTGTCATTGAAGCATATCTGACTGCAGTTGCACTGTGTCTGTTCACACTTGCCTTATCTCTGGTCTTTTGGTAAAACCCTATCTCAGAGAAATCTGTTTCTGGAGAAATCAGTTTCTGAACTAACTTCTTATTATCTTCCCCCTCAGCAGTTTCTGAAGGCAGAAATCACATTGGTTGGCACTGGCAATCCTTTAGTGAGTTGCAGATGGTATCAGAGACCAGCACCTATTGTGCTTAATCTGAATGAATGCTTGAAGGTTGGCTTGCATGGAGGGACCCTTCTGGGTAGAAATGCCAGACTCCTGCTGTCTTCTGCAGACTCCTCATGCTGTGAGGTAGCTGAGAACAGCTGCTCGTGTTGGGGTCATGTTTGTTGGCCTGCTCTTTGATGGCATGTGAGCAGATTGCTCACATGACCTGATGCCCCTTGGTCCCCTCTCCTTTTGTTGTTTGGTAGTATCAAGTTTGCTCAGTGCGCTTATATGTTACATTTGCAGAAGTTAATTTATCTCCTCTGGCTGTGAGGATTAGTGCCTCCTTATACTGTATTTTTTTCCCCCAGAGCTCCCAGTCCTGAATTCTTGCCCACAGGAGGGTGTTAGATATATGTATAGAACAATTACATGGGGCCTGAACTCTGGGCCTGGGCACTGTCCCTCAGCTCTTCAGCTCTTTAAGCCTCAGTGCCACTTCTGGCTTTTTCTGCTTATGTGGTGCTGAGGAATCGAACCCAGGGCCTCATGCATGCAAGGCAAGCGCTCTACCACTGAGCCACCTTCCCAGCCCCCAATTACTTTTTAACTCTGCCTTTGTTCTTTCTGGCCCTCTGACCTCTCAGAGTCAGTTCATCTCTTCCTTTATATACGCTTCTAGATTTTCATATTCTGAGGCTTTTGTTACTTAACTTTCTTTATCTGAAATTAGATTATAAGTCAGGAAAGTGACTGTGTCTCCATTATTTCCCCAATGCCTAGCACTGTGCTATAAACTAAGTGCTTGATAATGTGGTAGGAAAGTAAATGTTTGTGGGCAACTGTCTTACCATCAGTATGCCTAGTATTGGGAAGGTTTTGCTGTCTATGTCAGCTTGGGCTGCAATTAAACAATAGCCAGAGACTGGGGGCTTAACCAAGATGTGTATTTCTCACTGTTCTGGGGGTGTTGAAGTCCAAGATCAAGGGTCTGGCCACCTTCTTGCTATGAGCTCATATGATAGAGAATGCAGATCTTTTGTGTCTTTTTCTATCAGGACAATAGTCTTACAAGATCAGAACCCCCCACTATGATACTTACTTATTCCCAAAATATCTGTATTTGGAGTTAGAGTTTTGGCACATAAATTTGGAGGCAGCACAGACATTCAGTTTGTAGCACACTATACTGGGTGCTGGTCTGGAGTACTGGAGTTTCTGATGCTGATGATGCTACCCAGCCTACCTAGAAATTTAACAAAATGAGTCTAGCTGGAATTTTCCATGTTGTAAAGTTGCTACAGAAGGGCCCAGAAGTGCTACCTCACTTAGGCAAGAGATCAAAAAAGAATCTTCAGAGGTGTCATTATCCTGGAGCCTGGCTTGATAAGAAGGTTTTTTTGTTTTGAGATGGAAGTTTACTACCAAATAAAGGCAGATGGGACAGGTCAAGCTGTTTCTAGGTAGGACAGAACTTGTAGGTGCTAAAGGGTAAGTTAAAAGGGTCAGGAAATTCAGCCCAGGTGTGGCAGGAGGGCTGGATAGTGAGTGGTCCCACAGAAACAGGTCAAATCATGGAAGAATTTTTTGCAGTCAGAGATGTATCTTCCCACATTTAAAAAGCTTGCCTTTAGAGAATGAGTGGGACAAATGAGAGATGAGGTAGGCCAAGGGGGTGAGGTAGGGCTTGGGGTAGAGCTCATACCTAGGAGGCCCTTTTGAGGAGGATAGTAGAGCTCCTTATTGTCTGATACCCTGAGTTATTGAGATGCAAGGCTGTGTGGAGTAGAGGAATGCAGAATTAGACCGACTGGTTCACTTTGAATTGAAAAAAAAAAAATCATCTAATTGGTATCTGATAGGATCTGAGTGCAAGAGGCCTGGACTGAAGATAGTATATTTCAGAACTGAGGGCCTGTGAACACAGCTTTGGTGAATATCTGCTGCTCAGTGGCCAAATAAGGACTGGAGAGCCCACAAGATCCTCTCAGTAGTCTGTGGGGTAAAGGACAGAGATGACCATGGGATGGTTTAGTCCATCTGGAGAGTGCAATGTCCCCCAGAAGTTTAAACCTAAGAGTCCTGGTTCAGAGAGACTGGGGAACACAGCTTTTTCTTACTAGGCCGGCCTTGTTCATGGGAATCTCTGCAACTTGGTGCTCCCTGATTCTGGCTCCTGTCTTCCACAGGGAACAGGCCCTGGAGCAGAAGTGGGAGAAGCTGCTTCTGCACGATCATCCTGATCCTGATTCCTCAGATTCAGAGAACAGTGAAGTACTTCTCATGCCTGAGCAGAGGTAAATTGTGTGGCCTTGTATTGTTCAGAGTTCAGTCAGCTCTTTGTGTACCACTTAGGAGTTCTAAAACTGTTTCCTCCTCTTACAGTCATATTTACTTATTGATTCAAGAAATACCCAGTCACCTGCTGGGCATCTGGGTATTGTCTAGATTTTGATGACATAGAGATTATCTGTCCAAGTTTATAGACCCAGATCTCTTGAGGCGCTAGCTCCACACAAAACTATAGTCATATTGAAAACTTGTCTTGTGAAGGGAGGTCTTGGCCATAGGAGTTTAAAAAAAATCTTCCCCCATGTATGGGGGAGGAAATATGGCTGTCATCTGGGTCAAAGTTCCATTGACACTGATTTAATAAGTAACTGGTTAGAGGAAGATCTGGATTCATCTGTACCAAGGGTCTCAGAAATGCTGGGGACCACAATCAGACTGCCTATAACAGAGTCCTGTGAACTAGATGGCTTATGAACAGCAGTAGTCCATTTCTCAGAAGTGGAGGTGGGGCTTAAATAGTAGATAAAAGCAGTGAGAGGTGGGAAACCAATATAAGCTCAAGGCTTATTGGGGGACAGACCTGCCAGGCTGCTCCAAGCAGGAATGGAGGCAGCAGGTGTGGGCAGAATTTAAACAAAATTTTAGGGGGCAGTCACATGGGTCACATTATGTGGACCATAGGAATTTGGGGGGGAGAGTCAGTTCTGAGAAAGTGTTGCAAAGGTGTTATGTGGGCTACAGGAATTGAGGAGAGAGTCACATTCTGAGGAGAAGTGTAACAAGACTGTTGCAACTGGAGCAGAAATTTTTACCTCACACTGGGAAAACAATACAGCATCGAGGAAATAGAGACTTAACAGAATTTTGTAAACAGGTAGGGACCCAGAGCCGGACTTAATAGGCAAGCTGACTCTGAGACTTTAGAGTGCCAGCCTTGAGCAAAAAAGCCAAGTGAGAGCATGAGGCCCCAGTACAAGAAAAGAAAAGAATAGGAGAGAGAGAGAGAGTGAGTGAGAGGAGAGAGAGAGGGGGGAGAGGTCTATTTCTTGCAGTTCTGGAGAATGGAAGCCCAAGATCACAATGACAGCATGATTGGGTTCTGCATTGGTCCTTTTTCAGGTTGAAGACAGCCAATACCTTGTGCCCTCATGAGGCCAAAAGGGCTAGAGACCTCTCTGGATTTTGTATAATGACAATAATCCTGTTCATGAGGGCTCCAATATCATGACCTAATTGTTAGGAAAATGGAGGAGAATGGAAAAGAAATAGGTTGGACTTGATCGTCAACAGGCTAGGAGTGTTTATTGCCAGTGAGGAGCACAGACCTTCCTGTGGAAGAAAAAAGCCAGAAGTGGTGCTGTGGCTCAAGTGGTAGAGCACTAGCCTTGAGTTGAAGAGCTGAGGGACAGCACCCAGACCTAGAGTTCAGGCCCCATGACCCAAAAAAAAAAAAACAAAAAACAAAAAAAAAAACAGAACAACAAAAACAAGATGATTGGAGGCATACAAAAAGAAATAATCAGTGGTCTGCACATGAGTAGTTGACGTCATAGCTCTTCATAAGATACATGTTCACAAAATGTCACCATTAGTGTTCTGGGAGTGGAGTTTTGGCCTTCTGGTGTTAAGACTGCTCATTGGCTAGCAGTACAGGTCCTACTAAACAGTGACTTCAACTGATTTGAGTAGATAAGAGCAGTCTCTTTAAGTTCCTGAACAACTTAAGTGACCATTACTGTCATGACCACAATCAGTAGTTATACCTACAGAAAAGCTAGTGGGAATGTGCTACTTAGCTCCCTGATATTTGCAATTACTAATGAAAGCAAGCAACTGAAGGAACTGAGGGTCCTTCAAGTTTCTCTCAGTTTTACCATGATTCTAGGAAACTGGATTGGAACAGCCATCCCAGAGAGGGAATGAAAGCTCCTTACATACTGCCCGGGAACCAAGAGAAGGCTTACTGTGAAGTTGCACCCAAATCCCCCCGAGTGTAGAAGCTGGTCTGATGTCTCAGGAGGCGTGTGGATGGATATGATGGATCATGGGAGACTGAATTTCTCCAGTGTGTTGAGAACTGTCTTGGTGGTGGTACATGGAAAGAGAGCGGTCTTCTCTGAGCTGAGACCTGTGGACTTGGCTTCAGGAGTCTCCACTCACTGAATACATAGCCTTGGAATAAAATCTTTGTAAAATTTCTATAGCAAGAATAATTCTTACACTCTTGACCTTTCTATTGAACAAATCCCAGGATTCTGAAATCAGTGCTATTTTTTCAACTGGCTTACTGTGGAAGGTGTTCCTGGCTTTGAAATCTCTGGTTCATTTTCTGGGCACATGATATTTTCCAGTAGTGCTTAGAGAAAGCTTCTTTGACAACAGCCACTTTGAGGTGGTTGTTTTGATGTGGGATCATTTTGATGGAATTGTTTAACCTTGTGTTGTTGTTTTTTTTTTTAAAAAGACTCTGATGTATGAAGCCAACAAACCTATTTCATGTTTGAATAGGGTCATGGTGGGGGCCAGGGGAGCAATATGAGTCTGGAAGGGATGGGACTGAGGAGGGGGCTAGGCACCTTCTGCCAGACAAGATGTCATATGGTTGTCACAACTGTCTGTGACAAAAGGGGCTCTGATCATCCTGAGCAAAGTGTCTGTCTATGCCCTAAGAACTGGCTTGTATCTTGAGGAAATGACATCTTAAATTCTCTCTTTCTTAAGTTTCAAGACCTTCTGTGTATGCTGAGGCAGTGACCAGAGGGGGCAGGGAGAGATGGATATTTAAACCACAACATCATCCTTTATCCTCAGCTCTAGGCTGTACAGGAAATCCTCAATTAGACATGTGAAAGTGTCTCAGAACTCCTAAAAATGCACATACATTATAGTTAACCTCACAAAAGTCCCTTTGAATGATGGTTTGGGGGACAGAACTATGACCCCCGCCCCCCGTTACAGATGAGCCTAGTTCTTCCAGACTTTGGATAATTTGAACATTTTTATCTTCTGTAAAAGTAACAAAAAGAGCTATAATATATACAAAGCTCTAATGGCAAACACATGAACAAAACAAAATATTTTACCATCTGCATGGTGGTTTGCTAAGACTATTTCTGAAAAGTCTACAGAATCACTTTTCCTGTTTTTCTATCATTATTTCCATTTGTTGAGCCATTTTATTCTCAGGAGAGTCCTGTGATGCAGGTAGTATCTTACTTTGTGTCATTTGTCAGAAAGTAAGATGGATTCTTATGGTTGGGCAGCCAGTGGGCCACAGCTATGCTATTGCACCTCCAATGCCAGCTGCTCATATTACAGATGGTGGGTCAGAATGGGAACCCGGGATGGGTGATCCTTTAGTGAAAGAAAGGGAAGAGGTATTTGCTTTCATTATTGTAACCAAACCATCGAGCAAACAAGCAGATTGTCATATGGAACAAACAGAATGTGTCTATTCTTCTCTCTCGATATTTCTACTCCATAGAATGATCCTAGTACATAATTGAGTACATCACGTGTGTGTGTGTATGTGTGTGTGTGTGTGTGTGAGAGAGAGAGAGAGAGAGAGAGAGAGAGAGAGAGAGAGAGAGGAGAGAGAGAGAGAGAGAAGAGAGAGAGAGAGGCAGAGACAGAGACAGAGACAGAAACAGAAACAGAGACAGAGGCAGAGACAGAGACAGAGACAGAGACAGAGATAGAGAGAGACTGTGTTTAAGTATGTATGTTGGGTGGGGAAAATGGTTAAAGTAGTCCCTCTCCACCTATGATTTCACTTTCTGTTTCAGCTACCCATAATCAAGTACTGTCTGAAAATACTTATTGGAAAGTTAAAAACAAACTTCAAATTATATACTATTCTGAGTACTGTAGTATGATGAAATCTTACAGTGTTGCTTCACCTCGCCTGGGATATCCTTTTGTGCATAGTATACACTACTCACCTGTTAGTAACTAAGTAGTTGTCTGAATTAACAGATAGGCTTTAATAATCAGTTCTTGGGTTCAGGTAATCCCTATTTTACTTAGCAATGATCTTAAGGTACAGAATAGTGATAATGAATTTCAGATATGCTTCTGCGTTTCCTTTATATGAAAGGGTGGAAGCTCCTTTTTTGTGTGTGGAGGGGGAGTCCTATGGGGGCTTGAACTCAGGGATTCTTGCATTCTTGATTGCTTTTTTACTCAAGGCTGGAGCTCTACCACTCAAGCCATACCTCCACCTCTGGATTCTGGCTGGAGATGAGTCTCATGGACTTTTCTGCCAGGCTACTTTGAACCATGATCCTCTGATCTCAGCCTCCTGAGTAGATAGGAATATAGGTGTGAGCCATCAGTTCCTGGCTAAATATTCTTGATTTAAGGAAAGAAAAAAAGTAAACTGTGTCTGCCAAGATCTATAGAAGAACAAATCTTCTATCTGTGAAACTGTGAAGAAGGAAAAAGTAATATGTGCTAGTTTTACAGTCACTCCTCAAACTGCATAAATAAGAGCCAATATGTGATTAGTTAAGTGCCAAGTTGTAGAAGAGGTATTATATTATAAGGTTCAATACTACCTTCACCTTCAATTTCAAGCATTCACTGAAGGTCTTGGAATATATCACCTATAGAAAAGGGCAGGGGGAAGAACTGTACACACACGCGCGTGCACACACATACACACACATACACACTCACACACACACTTTCATCTTGCTGTTTTCACTCATATCCTACTGTCCATGCTAGTCCATTGTGTGGAGATTTAGCTCCTTCTTAACATTCATGTTGGTGTATGTGCACACACATGTGCACATGTATATGTGTATGCCAGCACTTGCCATACCACTTGAACTACACTTCCAGTCCAGCTTTTTGCTGATTAATTGGAGATAAGAGTCTCTTGGATTTGTCTTCCTGGACTGGCTTTATATGATAATCATTAATCTTAGCCTCCTGAATAGCTGGTACCTGGCTTAGGATTCATCATAACTGTATTCCTTTCCTTATTCCCATTTCATTGAGTCATGATATAATTGGAAAGCATTCCCTTGTTTCCCTGTCCATGTGCCCAGTTTGGATCTGCTAAAACAGACTCCTGGGCATGGTGGGCTTTGAGCTACATTTATTAGGTTCTCTGGATAGTCCTCAAGTGCTCTGGAGTTTACGGACTACTGACTTCTTCAGCTGGCACAGGGCCCCTCCTGCCATCTTGTGCTTCTACTACAGTGCTTCCTCAACTCATTCAGGAAATCTTCCCTGGTCCTCACTGCACCCAACCCTTCTCCCCTCTGTCCCTCCTAGCACTGTCAAGACTTCTGTGTCAGCAAGTCAATTTTAGCCAGAGGTTAGTGTGGTGATTTGTTAATACTTTTCCTGAGTGACCCATAGCTGACTCATTGTTTAGCAACTGGCATTGAAAACATGCAGTGAAAGTTTGACCTGAGCAGAACCAACAGGGTGGAGCTGTGCTAATATGCCATCTCCTGGCCCTGAAAGGGGTATCCTGAGAGGGATTCTGGCATTTGGGGGAGTAAGGACTCTCCTCTCTGCTGCTGGGCTCTTCCTCCATCAGCAGATGGCACTGTATCCCCTGGTCTACAGGGGACAGACAAGGTACACCTAGGCCCACCTGGCCTTCCCAGGCCTCATGCTGTGCTCCAAACCTAGATGTGCTTCTAACCCCTACTGCTCTGCCCCTTGTCTTGCCAGAATACTGGTGGAGAAGTTCTCTGTGTCCCTGAAGGTCATCCCCTCAGTACATCCAGGTGAGACTGTGTTTCTGCCCAGGCGTCATCCCCTGCCCTGCATCTTGGACTCCTTACACCTAAAGCCACACAGCCACCTGGAAGAGCTGTTCCTCAGGTAAGCAAGAGGGGAGGACAGGGTAACAGTATAGCCTGGCCAGGTTCCCTTCCTCCTGGATTCCAAGAAAAAGGACTTCCCCAAATGGAGAAATCCAAAATTGTGTTCCATCCAATGTGAACATAGCACCTTTTAAGGATATAAGTGACATAGTCATATGTGTATGCTTATATAATTACTAATTTAGATGTACAAACTTTTTAAAATTCTACTTATAGAAAATATTAGGTTGCGCATTTACATTTTCATGTAGCTTTTTCCTTCTCCATGCCCCAGTTTCTCCATATACCCTGAGTCAGACTCATTATCCATGGCCTAAGCATTTTTCTTTCTGCACTAGGTGCAATCTCTGGGCCATGAGAGCCTGTGATGGCTGCTTCCATCTGTAGTAGTAGCACCTCTTATCCACAGTTTTACTGTCTGTGGTTTTCAATTACCTATAGCCAATTGATCTGGAAGTATTAAATAGAAAAATTTAGAAATAACTCATAAGTTTTAAGTTGTGTACTATTTAGAGTAATGTAATAAAATCTTGTGCCATTTTACTCCACCCAGGCTGGGATGGGAGCCATCTCCTTAGCATATACACACTGCATCTCTTGCCCACCCATTGGTCACTTTGTGGCTATCTCAGTTGTCTGATCAACTTGCACTATCACAGTGCTTATGTCCAAGTAACCCTTATTTTACTAATGACTACAGAGATCAAGTACAATAATTTTGAGAACCAAGACATGCCAAAGAGAAGTCATAAAGAGTTTCCTTTAAGAGAAAAGGTGAAAGTCTTTAGCTTAATAAGGAAAGAAAAAGTATATGCTTGAGTCACTGAGATCAAAGGTAAAAATCAAATCTGTGTCATTGTGAAGGAGGAAGACATATTCATGCTAATTTTGCTGTTGTACCTGCAAACATTTCAGCCACAGTTTGCAATAAGTGCTTAGTTACGTTGTATTAGATTATCAGTACTGCCCACCATTTCAGAAGTCCATTGGAGGACTTAGATTGTATCCCCCTTGGATGAGGGTCCACTATATTTGTTAGAGTCATGGCACATCTTCAGTTTGTGTGAAGTTTGTCCCCAGCCAAAAGAACACTCAGTAACATTAGGACATTTGCCTGATTCTCCTCTGTGGGGGAGTAAATTCATGATAATGATCTCATCATCACTACTAGATCACTTTTTTTTTCTTTTTTTTTTGGGGGGGGGGGTCCAGTCGTGGAGCCTGAACTCTGGGCCTGGGCACTGTCCCTCAGCTCTTCAGCTCAAGGCTAGCGCTCTACCACTTGAGCCACAGCGCCACTTCTGGCTTTTTTCTTTTTGCTTATGTGGTGCTGAGGAATCGAACCCAGGGCCTCAGGCATGCAAGGCAAGCGCTCTACCACTGAGCCACCTTCCCAGCCCTATTAGATCACTTTTTAAGAGAATGCCTTACCACAATACTCTCTAACGCTTGTGCTTGCGAGCCAGTAGATCCAAGAATAAGAGAAAGAGACACCTGCAGGATTCTGTGCAGTAGTTTCTACTGGGAGTTCACAGAGTGGTACCTGCTCTGGAGGCTGAGGATGTTGAAAAAGGACTACCACTGCCCACCTAATAAGACACATGCAGGTTGACCAGCATTTGTGGACACTTAGGACACATTAGGACATGAACACAGGAATCATGTTCTGTTTTCCAGCTAGTCAAGGTTTTTCTATGTGTATTAGTGTATTTTTCATTACTATACAACCTGAGGCTTAGTATTTATAAGGAAAAGAGATTTGTTTAGCTGCCAGTGGAGGCTGAAAACCTTAACAGCACAGTGGAAAGATCCCTCATATCTGTATCACCTCCTGGTGGATGCCACCACAATGATGAGAGCAGGCAAGAAACCAAAAAGCAGTTCTCTAATGATTTAGGCCCACCTAAATGATTTGTGTCCACCTCTTTTCTTGTTTGTTTTATGGTACTGGGGGTCAAACTGAGGGCTTTGCACATGCTAGGTAAATAATGTACCACTGAATTACATTGCAGCTCTTGTTTTTAAGACAGGGTCTCACCATGTAGCTTAGGCTAACATCAACTCTTGGTCCTTTCTCTAAGTCTCCCATGCTTTGGGATTACAGGCACGGGCTATAATGCCTGGCAAGTCCCACTTTTTTTTTTTTTTTTGGTCAGTCATGGGGCTTGAACTCTGGGCCTGGACACTGTCCCTGCTCTTCAGCTCAAGGCTAGTGCTCTACCACTCAAGCCACAGCACCATTTCTGGCTTTTTCTGCTTCTATGGTGCTAAGGAATCGAACCCAGGGCTTCATGCATGCAAGGCAAGCACTCTACCACTGAGCCACCTTCCCAGCCCCAAAGGCCCATCTTTTTGTTGTTGTTGTTGTTTTGGTTTTTGGTTTTTTGGTTTTGGGGGGGCTTCTTGGTACTGGGGTTTGAACTCTTTTTTGGGGGGGGGTCCGGTCGTGGGGCCTGAACTCTGGGCCTGGGCGCTGTCCCTCAGCTCTTCAGCTCAAGGCTAGCACTCCGGCTTTTTTCTTTTTGCTTATGTGGTGCTGAGGAATGGAACTCAGGGCCTAAGGCATGCAAGGCAAGCGCTCTACCACTGAGCCACCTTCCCAGCCCTCCCAAAGGCCCATCTTTTTTTTTTTTTTTGTCGGTCGTGGGGCTTGAACTCTGGGCCTGGGCGCTGTCCCTCAGCTCTTCAGCTCAAGGCGAGCGCTCTACCACTTGAGCTACAGCGCCACTTCCGGTTTTCTGGTGGTTTATTGGAGATAGGAGTCTCACAGTCTCTCCTGCCCGGGCTGGCTTTGAACCGCGATCCTCAGATCTCAGCCTCCTGAGTAGCTAGGATTACAGGCGTGAGCCACCAGCGCCCGACAAGGCCCATCTTTTAACATTACTCTTAACACAAAAGTACATTAATTAAATTTATTGCTATATTATTTTATTATATATTAAATTTATTACAATTTTCATTAAATTAATTGAGTTACACTTTGCATTACTCTCCCAACATTTTTCATACTGGAGACACAAGCTCTTGAAGGACAAACTCAAACTATATGCACACTATAATATTAGTTTTTGTTTTCCTCTTCTCTACTTTTTTTTGTGTGTGTGGTTCTAGGGCTTGAACTTAGGGCCTAGGTACTATCCCTGAGCTTTTTTTGCTCAAGGCAGGCTCTTACCAATTGAGCCACAGCTCTACTTCTGGCTTTTTGGTGTTTAATTGGAGATAAGAATCTCATAGACTTTCCTAGCTTTGAACCATGACTCTCAGATCCCAGCCTCTTGAGTAAGTAAGATTACAGGTGTGAGCCACTGATACCTGGTACCCATTACCCTTAACATTTTAATGTTTCCTTTATTATATTATGGAAAGTTGCCAGCATGTGTAAAAAGCAAGTGAACACTATAACCTACCTCTATTATCTATCTCTCAATTTTAGCAGGAATCAACTCAAAGCCAGTCTTGTGTATGTGGGGGGGGGGGGGGGGAGGGTCCGGTTGTGAGGCCTGAACTCTGGGCCTGGGCGCTGTCCCTCAGCCATTCAGCTCAAGGCTAGTGCTCTACTATATGAGCCACAGCACCACTTCTGGCTTTTTTCTTTTTGCTTATGTGGTGCTGAGGAATCGATTCCAGGGCCTCAGGCATGCAAGGCAAGCGCTCTACCACTGAGCCACCTTCCCAGCCCCTCAAAGCCAGTCTTATTTCTCTTCACTGCTGTTGAGCAATATCATCCTCCCAGGATTACTTAAAAGTAGACACACATAATTTAATCTATAAATATTTTGCTTAATAATTATTAAATGTTAAATCTGTCTCTAAAACGGAGCACTCTAGTTTTAGATTAGTTCAATACTATTATTACAGCTAAAAATAGTCGTTTGTTATTCATTTCAGTCATTGTCAGATTTGTTAAATGTCTTATAAATGTGTTTTGTGGGTCCTTCCCACTGGGATCTGAACAAGATCCAAGCATTGCAATTAGACAACTATCAGTGAAACAATACTGCATTGCCCTGATGCCTGAACATAAAAATTTTTCTTCCATTTTCCTAGGCTTTTTTGGGCATGCATGTTACTTCCAAATCTTCTCTGTGATAAACAATACATAAATACTTGTCTGAAGGTCTAGAGAATGTCCCAAGCTTCAGTGAAAAATTATCGAGTGTGAATATATAAACAGTGGCAAAGGTTCACCTTACTATATTGAAAGGAAATTTAATAAGAACTTGATGAAAATAAAATAAAAGCAGGAAGGAAGAAAAAAGTAAAACTGAGAAAGGGAAGGAACAAAGAATGGGCTGGGTAGGAATCAGGGCACTAAGGAGAAAAGAAGGGCATGTTCCTGTGCTGCCTCAGCCTTAGGGTTGGTGCCAGCAGCAGGTTTTCTGCCATGCACTGGCTAACCGGCAGGAAGTATTTGATAGATGAAATTGCTCATGGAGCCATGACCTGGGATCAGAGCAGCTCTGCCAAACAGGGCCAGGTGGCTGCCTAGCTTCCCTGGGGGAGGAATTCACTCCCTCCTCCCTCAGATATGCTAATGAGCACAGTAGACATGGTGTTGCTAGTCAACTCTTGAGGCTTGGGGAATCTGTACACAGCTTCCTAGAGGAATGGCCACTCTGTAACAGCACTGAGACATGTCAGGAGGTTCCAGCTGGGCAGTGGGTAAAGGCCACCTCTGGGAAGTTATCATTTACCGTTGAGTCATCTTCTATTTCCTGTTTATGTCAAAGACTTCAAGTCTAGACACAAGTGTGGGGTCAATCTAGCTATTCCTGCTGTATTTGGCCAAGAACAGAGCCTTGGAAGAAGACACTGGGTCTTGCCATACAAAAAGTAAATGCTTGGAAGTAGTGCTGTGGCTCAAATTTTAGAGCACTAGCTTTGAGCTGAAGAGCTCAAGGACAGCACCACCAAAAAAAAAAAAAAAAAAAAAGTCAATGCTATATGTACTTACAAGTCATTTCTATCTCCCTGGTTACACTCCTTTGCATTTTGCAAACTTTCCACAGTGACCATATATCATTATCATCATTAGAGGAAGAGAATGTGGATACTGGGTTTGTATTTTTTTAATCACCTCTTGGGATTCACTTCTTACCCTTCTTTCCTCTGAATGAAGTGGGAAATGTCAGCACAGATCAAGCAAGCTGTCTATCTCCAACAGCCAAGTGAGTATAGATGGAGTTCAAGGGGCCTTCTCCCTTGGCCTTACATAGGTTCATAGGATCATACACAGGAAGGTTCCTCTTAGGTTCTGGCTATGCAATTGGAGCTGGACTAGATAACCCTCTGTAGTACATCACTAGGCTGCCTGTGTAACCTCAGGTTATTTTTCTAGGCTCAAAGTTATATGCCTTAATGACAGAGGCTGGTTCTAGAAAATTCCAGGGGCTAAACTTTTTTTCTCCTCCCTTGACAGCAGTTCAGAAGGAAATCTGATTCTCCAGAGTGAGCAGGATTGGAAGTGAGTCAGTAAGGACTGGAGCCCTCATGCAGCTCAGGCAGAAGCAGGCTCCAAGAGAAGGAATGCATCACTTTGTTTATAGGACCTTGTAGGTGACCACTGAGGTATCAGGGTCTACACACGTCCCTTGGAACATTTCTCTGCACATACTTAAGCTGGAAGAAAGAAGTAGGAGGTGGGTGATCCTGAGCTTCATCAGCCTAAATGGTGCTTGTGTCCTGCATCTCACTGAGGCTCTGCAGATCCAGCTCTTGTTATGCTGTGTGTACCTCTCTAGGAGGAAGATGCCAGAGTTGAAGCCACATGAAAGAAGCCCACCAGTTTGGGATGTGGGCAAGGCCTACCTGTTCAGCTGGCTGTAGAGGTGCCCCCAGATAAAGAGAAAGTGACAAGCTGGGCAATTGCTGGGATTCCTGGGCTTTTGGCTGGATAGCATTGGCAGAAGCTTCAACCATTATTCGTTCTGTTCAGTTCAGGCATTTTATTGAAACTTTCATTTGAGAACTTGGCCAGGACCCAGAAGCCAATGCTATATAAATAACTGTCCTTGGTGTTTATCCTTCTGCTGTCACTTGGGATTCGCAAGGCATTTAGAGACTTTGCTGCTGGGACGGCTGCCCACAAAATGGACAAAGAGGTAGAAGCTTAAAGAATTTACCCTTAGACATTATTAGGACCAGAAATTCCAAGGATGGTGCTCTGTTCCAGAAGCCCTACACACTGACCCAGGCCAGTTCCACCTAGTGTCTACTTGTTTCATAGATTTCCTCCCTATCCTTCCTTGCGTCCCAGTGGTGAGGGTGAAAGCAGTCATTTGCCCTCTGTCACGGCTCTCATGGCTGGGGATTAGCAGTGCTGGGACTGTGGCTGTGCCCAGTAACAACTAAGGGCCTCCTTGGGAACTTTCCAGGGAGGGGACTCTGGAGCCAGCAGCTGGCCTGTATGGCATCTGCTGACCCTTCCCTTCTCCATAAGAATCGTCTGACATTCTCAGGATAACTTTTGTCCTCAGCATTGGCAAAGTTACCCCTTGACCCCACACCATTGTTCTTGATGTGGAAATGTAACACAAGAGTTCTTAAATTTGACAACGGCTAATTCTATCTATCTATCTATCTATCTATCTATCTATCTATCTATCTATCTATCTATCTATCTATCTAGTTAGTTGTGGGGCCTGAACTCTGGGCCTGGGCACTGTCCCTCAGCTCTTCAGCTCAAGGCTAGTACTCTACCACTCGAGCCACAGCACCATTTCTGGCTTTTTCTACTGATGTGGAGCTGAGGAATCGAACCCAGGGCCTCATGCATACAAGGCAAGCACTCTACCATAGAGCCACCTTCCCAGCCCCAATTCTACCAATTTTGTGCTTTCACCATGCACACCTCCTATCATCTTTCCTTTTCCTCCATACTTTCCTGCTTGGGTGCTGGGCTGCTGATGTGAAGCCTCTTCTTCCTACCCAAAGGCAGGGCAGTGTCTGTACATAGCCAGGCTTCAGGTTACCTGGGCCATGAGCAGCAGCATGCCTCATACAGTGAGTGCACACACTTGGCTCATGTACCATCTTACAGCTCATCTGTGCATCTCACTTAGCTCTCGATCCATAATTCCTTGAAAGTCATCTACTCCAAAGCAAAGCAGGAAGATGCCCTCTCAGCTTTCTTGTTCCTCATCTTACAAATTAAATCAACATCAATGAACTCAAAGGTAGGTCTGTCATTCCTCTGGCAGAAACTGCACTGCAAGGCCAGGATAGCGAAAGGAAGACATTGCAACTGTAGGGATTTCTCCTTATGAGCCACAGTTGGATATGTGTTGTTGTGAGCCAGCAGGGGCTTGTATAGTCGATTCCCCCACTGAGAAACTGGCAGTCCCTCCTCCTCCCTTCAGGAAGAGTGCCAGAACTAGAGCCCCTTCTGAGTCCCTGAGGTGCCTGCCTCCTCAACACATGGCCTCAGGCAGAGTCCTGAGGTGCAAGTGCCTCCCACACTGGTGTTTGTTGGGGTATCATCTCCAGTGTATGCACCTGTACTGTGTATCTTGGGTTCAATCCATGAGCACATAAATATGAGCAGACATGCGGGTTAGAACGGGTATGGCAGCAGCCCTGTGTATACACGTGTCTGTTGCACACAAGAAGATCTGTGTCAGAGCCATAAACTTCACCACCTTAGGAACAAAGCCTCTTTCTCCTCTGAATTTAAATGACTTAGAAAAAGATACATAATTTGTAAATTGCCTGTACATACTCAAAAAGACAGCAGTTTGGCTCAGAGGAGAATCTTGGTTTTAGAGCATTTTGTTCCTGGCAGATTAAAGTATAATGTCCGTTTTTCAAAAGAAGGAAGAGGAGAGTGAAGTGGCCAAAGATTTTTCTTTCTGGAGTCATTAAGTGTTATCTGTGTGTTCTTTGCATGAGTTTGGCCACTAAAACAAAGAACAAATACAGTATCACTTTTTAATTTCCTGGAACCCACATTGGCCTTCTTCAGGACCATCCCTAGACAAAAGGAACAAAATGCACAGAGAGTAGGAGATCCATCCCAAACCTGGTCTCTCTGAAGTTGTCTAAACTAACCTCCAAACTACCTTCCATGAGGGGGCTCTCCATCTGTACAGACTACAGAACTCCTTGTTTTTGTTTTTGCTTTTGCTTTTGCTTTTGCTTATTCCAGTCCTGGAGCTTGAACTAAGGGCTTGAGTGTTGTCCCTGAGCATGTCCCTAAGCCACCATTGCTTGGCCAGAACTCCTTGTTTTATGCAGACCTGGGCTTATATAGGTCAAAGAGGTGGTCTCTCATACCAGCTGTCTGCTTCTGAGAGCTCCCATTAGGGGGTGGAGCCTGATGAGATCTATCTCCTCGCCGCCCCCCCACACACACATGAAGGTTATGATTATAGCCACATGGCCAGCCTGATCACCATCCCTCCTCACTACAGGTACTCTCATGTGGTTTCTGCATGGAACGTTGATTGGTATTTCCTTCCCAGAATCTCTGGGCCCCTTTCTGTTATTTTCCATCCTCTCAGGTGTCCCCTTTGTGTCAGAAAAACACAAGTTAGAGCGGAAACACTGTGTAACCATAACCCAAGATGCTGGCACCTGTGGTAATCCTGTCCACCCCTTGTAGCCCAGAGCCCCAAACTGGGATGCCTGGTTCCAGGAATCTCCCTTTACATGGCCAGGATCCTGCTAGATGCCTTAGTTTCTCCCTTTGTCAAATGATAAGAGCAACAATGTGCTCAGTCATGTATTTGAAACATCACAAGGAGCCAGGCGCTGGTGGCTCACACCTGTAATCCTAGCTACTCAGGAGGCTGAGATCTAAGGATCGTGGTTCAAAAGCCAGCCCAGGCAGGAAAGTCCATGAGACTCTTAATTCCAACAAATCACTCAGAAAAACGGAAGTGGCGTAGTGGATCAAGTGGTAAAGCACTAGCCTTGAGCTGAAGAGCTGAGGAGCAGTGTTTAGTTTAGGCCCAGAGTTCAAGCCCCATGACCAACAACAACAACAACAAAAAAGCTATCATGAGGATCTGGGCACTGGTGGCTCTTTCCTGTAATCCTAGCCACTCTGGAGGCTGCTGATCTGAGGATCACAATTCAAAGCCAGCCCAGGCAGGAAAGTCTTTGAGACCCTTATCATCATTTAACAACCAAAAAGCTAGAAGTGGAACTGTGGCTCTAGTGGTAGAGCACAAAAGCTCAGGGACAGCCCAAAGTTCAAGTCCAGGACTGGTACCGAAAACAAAAAAACAGAAAACAAAAAATACAAAACACCCTGAGGTATGTTCACAGAAAGCACTAGGAAAAGCAGACAATTCTGATGATGTCTTGAGGTATTTTTCCTTCTGATGGTAGTTCATGTTGAGGATTCTAAAACTACATATGCCCATCTTGTTCTCATCTATTTCACAGCATCCTAATAATGCTGAAATGGGACAGTCTCCTGAGGTATCACTGAGACAGTTGTACCGAGTCCCACTGCACAAGGCTGAAGTGCTTCTAGTATAGACCCTGCCCTAACCTGGCCTCTCCGTCCCACAGCTCCCCGCCAGACCAGCAGCTCTGCTTCCTTCACAATGGCCTCCTGCACAACCTCTACCTGCACGCCTCTGACTGCTCAGTGCCTCTGCTCCAGTGGCTGTTCCAGGTGAGAACCACTAGGTGGCGGGAGCCGTGCAGCCTAATAGTCCAGGCAAGTCAGCAAGCTGAGAGGCTTGACTCAGGCCCAGAGGAGGGGAAGAAGGCTGATGACCATCAATGTTTACTCTAATGTTAGGAACATCAAAGTCAGGAAGACACAGTCCTGCCTGTTTGGTCTCTATGTCTCCCTGAGACGCAGTGGTCTCTGTGACACAGCTGGTAGTAGCCAACTGGGAACTCATCAATTCAGAGTTGAGAGTGCTGTAGGATATGAGTGTTTGCTTCCTTCTCTGTGGTTGTAGGTGGGCTGGAAAAGCCTAGAGCAGCTGCTGCTTTTGCCCCAATTTCCTCCTTCCTGGCTGCTGCTGTAACATTTTGCCTTGGGGGAAACACACATTCTCCCAGGGCTGGAAACCTTTGCGCTGAGAGAGACTGTGAGAAGCTAAGCAGACAGCCCAGGAGCCAATGCTAGGTCTGAATGCATGGCCCAGCATGCCAGCGTAGCCTTGGCCTTCACCCAGGGCTGTCCCTGTCTGGGGATGGGCAGGTCACAAGTTCCAGCTGGTCCCAGTGCTGCCAGTTGGGGCCTGGAGCCCAGATGTAAATCAGAGCTACCATGTGGGGTGGATTATTCAAAGAACTCCTCAGCCTCTGCTGTCTGGCCATCTTCCAGAAAGAGCCCTCCAAAACTCTCTGCTTCCCTCTGGGCTCATCCACAACATTCTGCCCTGGCCCAGAGAAAGACGCTAGGCTTTTGGGACCCATGTGTGTGCCTATTGCCCTTGCCCCCCACCCAGGCCTAGGGTTGGGGTTGGTAGGACAGTGGATAAGGAGCAGGGAACACTGGGGCCTTTATTCTCCACCCTAGTCAGGGCAGCTTCTCTCTGCTCCTTGCTCAGTGTACGGCAAAACACACAATCAGGCATTGGGAGGCACAAAGAGCTCCTCTAAGACATCGCCCACAGAGGGTCCTTGTGTGACCCTGACATGGCATGGAGTACCCGCCCTGCTGGTGGCTCTTGTCTCCACAAGGTTCCAAAACCCCAACCCTAAGTGGTATGGGTGAGTCCTCCTTGTCTCTTTTCCTTCATCCTTCAGACTGGGAGGAAAGATCCCCACAGGGGAAAAGAGCTGGGGACCTAGCCCTGAAGCTGGACAAACCAGACGCTAGCTCTGGTCCTGCCACTTATTACTGTTGCTTTGAGCAAATCAGTATCATCTCTGTATGCTGGAGCCAGTTATCCAATGTGGAGGTTAAATGATAAGTTCTGTAAGCTGCCTTGTCCTGAGGGTCCCCCTATAGCTCTGGCTTTGGTAGGGCCTGGGCATGGTCCTCAAGAAATGATGTCAACACAGAGGTTCCAGGTTATACTACAGGAAGGAAAAACAAGCTCCTTCAGTCCTCTACTGAAGCCAGAGTAGTGAGGGACACACTTGATTTTGGAAGCTTTCTGGGAGGTGCACTCCAGTGAGAAGCAGAAATCCAAGGGCCTTCTCGAAGTCACCAGTCAGGGAGAGGGGTCTCACAAAGCCACAGGGTAGCTCATAGGAGCTCAAGGCAAGGATGCAGCCAGGCCTTGGAAGGAGTTGGAGCCAGGAAGGCAGAAGGACCAGGATTCTTGGACAGTTCTCCACTTCTGTCTCCTTCTTAGGCCAGGGTGTCATTCCTAAACCTGAATCCCCAAAAAAGGAGAATGTACTTAACTTAAAATGGGCCAAGTGGACTGCTCCAATGAAAGGCAGCTAAGTATACAGGCCACAGGGCTGCTGGAGCTGCATATATACCTGAGGTCTATTCTGGGTGCTATGGGCTGGGACAGTGAGGTCTCACTAACCCTGATAACTTGGCTGTGCCACTGGAAAGGAGATCCTCATGGTGACTGGGTCCTGTGCCTCCTCCTTCTCCTGGGACTCTGTTCGCCGGGTGCTTTGGTGGACATGCTGGGGGGTCTGGATGGACAGGCTCTGGCCTCGATGCTGGTCACTGATGCTTTGTGTGCACCTGCTGGTGGGCCTTGCCAGGGATGTTGGACAAAACGAGGTAGACTTTAAAACATTAAACTCTGAAAAAGTGACAAGAAGTTAGGAATAGAGGAGAGAGGCAGAGTTATGGACTCTGAGGCAAAGATTTCTTTGCAGACTGAGACTGCCTGGGTTGCAGTGAGTCACTGTTGGAGGGAGAAGTATACTAGAACCAGTGACTTTAGAGTTATCCTAGTTGAGGCAAAGGGTCCAGACTCTTGGAACCCAGCATCAGCCAGTTATTGGAGGCAGACTTAGAGAGGGACACAACAATGCTTAGTCCCCCAAAGCAGGTGTGTCCCTGCCCCCCTACCCAGCATTCTCAGGAGTAGGTGGGTAATGCTTAGCATGACCAACAATGGGTAGGAGCCCTGCTACTGAGACATGACTTCGTCCAAGTATTCCCAGCTGGCACTGTGGGTAAGTGCTATCCCACTATTCATCTCCATGTTATACCCCCTCCAGGGTACAACCCTTAAGGAGCATTTAAAAAGTAACTGAGGGGGCTGGGAAGGTGGCTCAGTGGTAGAGCACTTGCCTTGCATGCTCGAGGCCCTGGATTTGATTCCTCAGTACCACATAAGAAAAAAGCCAGAAGTGGCACTGTGGCTCAAGTGATAGAGTGCGCTAGCCTTGAGCTGAAGAGCTGAGGGACAGCGCCCAGGCCCAGAGTTCAGGCCCCACGACCGGACCCCCCCCCCAAAAAAAAGTAACTGAGGTGGGTTGGTGACCACCCCTCTAGTTTTCCAAGAATCTGCTCAGGTACCAAGGACCTTCTAGCCCAGTGGTTTCAGATGACTGTAAATTAAGGCATTTTCCTGGAAATGATGGGAGGATCATGAATGGGGTCAACACTGATTATCCAGCTGACTGGTCAGTGCTTGAAAGCCCTTTCCCGTCCCTATACTGGCCCCTGGCCTGGTGGTAGGGGCATGGCTGTGACCACAGGAAATGGTAGCAGACTTCAAGTCACGCTCACTATCTAGGCTTGAATCCTCAAGTGCTTCCTGCTGTGCAACCCCAGAGCTGCCTGTCATTCCTCTTTTGTAAAGCGATGATCATGACAGTACCCTTCTACCACATGGTTGAATTCATTTTTAGCTTTTTTGTCTTTTTTTTTTTTTTCCCAGGGCTGAGGACTGAACCCAGGACCTTGCGTGCGCCGGGCGGGCGCCCTTCCGCTGGGCTAAACCCCCAGCCCCGGTTGAATTCATTTTTAATTAATAGCTATATATATGTGTGTGTGTGTGTGTATATACACACATATAAATGTTATATATATATGTATAAATACATACACATAAATGTATTCATTTGTATATATGCATGCATATATTCCATAGAAAGAACCTTTATTTAATATTTTTTCTTTCTTTCTAGCTGCTAACATGGCCTCCAGAAACTTCTTCAAAAGCTTTTGGTCTCCTTTGGGATCTCAGTATGGATGGGCTCTTCTGTCAGTCAGGTAGGTCCTGAGGTACAGGGTGGAGCAGTCCAGCTCTTAAGCTTGTATATCAAGCGTGGTTCTCAATCCCTCTAGAGCTTAGTATGCAGGACATGGCATCACCCAGAGTGGAGACATCAGGCCATGCATCTTTGGCTCTGGCTCCAGTGTTAGTAAAAAGCTGAGCTGACAGGCTCCTTGGCACCTCTATCTGGCCTCAGGTCCAGGTCACCGTGGCAACTCAGGCTGACCTCACAGACTCTTGGGATCCCCAAGCAGTCTAGAAGCAGTCTGGGAAGGTGAGTTCAGAATGAGGCTGGCAAGGAGTGTGAGGGGATAGCTTGCCTCCAGGGTCCTCCTCAGAGCTCATATGAGGTAGTACCTTGGGTTGGAGTCACCAAGGGGAAGGGCCTCAAAGCTGACCCCCAGCAACAACTGTCCTTAGCCCATTGGACATTATCAGTATCCCTGACTTTGGTCTGGTCTGGAGTGAACCTTGAGTCTGTACCTTCACCATGGCATTTACGTGGTTGTGTTTAACTCAGAGTTCCACAGGAGCAGTTAATTTCTCCCTAGTGGCTGAACTTATTCAGTGCATGAACAGATCAACATCAAAAAATATAATGTGACAACTCAAAAGTTGCTTAGAGCAGAGGTGAGAGGGATTCATGGGTAGCTGGACCCTTCCTTTGTCTAGACAGGGTCTTCCCACCCTAGGGCAGAAGCATGCAAGTGTAGCTCTGAGGGCCATAATTGTGGGCACAAACTATGAGCTTTCAGCCCTCTGCCTTCCTGTATTGTGTTCTGCTCGGGGGCTGGCTGAATTGGGAGCCATCAATCAAATTAGAGAGTTCTAGATGGCCTGTGGGCCACGCTCACCAACTCTTCTGAGCAGCACAGTCCTACAACATGCTCTTCCTTTTCCTAACCTCTGCCCCTGAAGCCCACATTGCCCTTTTGGGCCCCTGGGGCCGCCTATGCAGCATGCCTGCCCTTTGGAGAACAGAAGCCTTCTTGTCAGTGCTTCTCCTCCGTACAGTGGTATGTGTCTCCCCCGCCCTGCTCTTGGCCTCTTGCCACATTGCCCCTGATTCACCCTCTGTCAGCAGGGGCCATGAAACAGCCCCCTACAGGACTCCTGGTCAGCTCATCTCTAACTAGTGGACAATACCTAAGAGTCCACCCTTGGGTTCTGTCCTGTTCTCAGTGGAATAGAGCCTGGCCTAGAGAATTCCATGCCTGAGGTCAATATCCTCACTGATTTGGGAAAAATCAGAGCCAGATCTCCAAAAGAACTGCAGCAGAGACCTGAACACACTTACGTTCATAACAGCATTATTCACCAAAGGTAGAAATCAATTCATTGACAGATGAATGGATAAACAAAATACAATATGCACACATGACAGAATATGATTCAACCCTCAAAAGGAAAGAGCTTCTGACACATGCTGCATCATGGATGAACCCTGTGAATTTTGTGCTAAGTGAAATAAGTCAGAGCAAATCTGATTCCACATGCATAAGCTCCCTCAAATAGTGAAATTCATACATTAATCATGGAATGGTGGCTGCCAGGGTCTGGGGGAGGGATATAGGGAGCTTCACCTTGGGAAGACAGTATTCATGACAGTACACTTGCTGCTGCTGCTGCTGCCCTACACACCTAGGAATGAGTAAGTGGTCTGGGTGCAGCAGCCTTGCGCATGCTGAGCACATGCTCCATAGCTGAGCTTCACCCAGGCTCAGGATGCATTTCTAAGGGCAAATTAGATCCTGGACAGACACAAGAGCAAGCCGTGTTCCTTGGGGCTGTCCTTCAGCCCAGGTGCTCTTAGCATGTCTTTGGGGACAGCAGAACTTTGTCCTGCCTTTCATCTGTATCCAAGATATGTGTATATATGTGTGTGCATGTGTTTGTGTGTTTTTGAGTCACCTGATCGATTACAGATGTAGAACAAGGGAGATGTGTGAACTCTCATCCTTCTCTGGAGTTTTTGGTAACTGACAGTTCTTCCCTTATGCCTCACTGTCATGGAGAGGGGATTATATAGTCTCAGCTCACTTGATGTTATGCTAGCCCATTCCCTGAGTCAAGATCCTGGAGCATGGGACCAGCATCAGTGTCCCCTATTATGGGAATGCTCCTGCAGTGACTGGAACTGAGGGACTGAGCAACTCAGATAGACAATTCTCAGGTGTACGGGATGGAGGGACCATCAGATAAGGAATTCTTTTCCTACATTGAAAAGCACCACACATAACCAATGTAAAGCTCCTAGTAAGCTTGGAGAATGGAATATTCTGGAACATTGCCATTGTTCAGGGAGTGTTCACTCACTTGTTCAGCACAGATGTATTGAGTATTGCCTGTCTCCAAGCCCCTGTTGGCTGGAGCAGGTGGTACTAGGATGAATGAGACACAGTCCCATCCTCTGAAGGCCTGTGCCCAAGGGGAAGGGATGACAAGAGTAGCTACCATTAGAGATGGAAAGGAAGAACAGGGTGCTGGTGGCTTATGCCTGTGATCCTAACTGCTCAGAGGCTGAGATCTAGAGGATTTTGGTCTGAGGCCAGCCCCAACAGGAAAGTCCACAAAACTCTATCTCCAGAATAACCAGCAAAAAGCTAAAAGGCATGACTTAAGTAATCAAGAACCAGCTGAGTAAGTAAATAAGGTAGGCATGAGGCCCCTAGTTCAAACCCCAGTACTGGAAAAAAAAAAAAAAAAAGGTGGCTGAGTAGGGCTGGCCTTCAGGAAGCTGGGAGGGGAACAGTTGAGACATCTCTGGAAAATATGCAGGACAAAGGTTGCAAACCCAATTGCCTGCAGGGAGGAAGCAGGCTCGGACATAGCTCCTACCTGTCTAAAGTGGCCATCTACCCGTTTTGGTATGGTAAATGCAAATTTGGCATCACAAGATTTTCCATTTTCTACACATGTTTAATTAGAATATATTTTGACTACAAGTAGCAAATTTCCAATGAAGAATGCTTTATCATCTGATATAACAAGAAGCCCCAGAGGTAGGTGGTACCATGGAGTGTATAACAAATCTGCAGTGACAGGGCTCTGGCTTCTGTGACTGCTCTTTTCATTATTTCCCCCAGCCATGTAGAATGGCTGCCAGAGCTCCAAGCATTACTATTGTTTTCCTGAGGCAACACAGTTCAAGACAGCAAGGAAAAAATGAGGCATAAGAGTCATTGCTTTTCATACTTTTCTTTATTATTGCTATCAGGATACTCTTTCACTGGATATTTGCCATATTTTCTTCCTTCCTCTCTTTCTTCCTCTCTTTCTTAATTTCCTTTTCTTTTTTGTCAGTCGTGGGGCCTGGACTCAGGGCCTGAGCGCTGTCCCTCAGCTCTTCAGCTCAAAGCTAGAGCTCTACCACTTGAGCCACAGTACCACTTGCAGTTTTTTTCTGTGGTGCTGAGGAATTGAACCCAGGGCCTCATGCATGCAAGGCAAGCGCTCTACCACTGAGCCACCTTCACAGCCCTGCCATGTTTTCTGATGTTGGTGTCCTCTAAACACCCTCGCTACCTCTGAAGGATTTCCAATCTCTTGAATTCTTCCTCCTCCAGATCAGAAGCAATGAAACTCAGTTTCCCAGCCTACTTTCAGATATTTCAAGTTTTCGTTTTTGACTGATTTTGTAAACAATACAGTATAACAACTATTTATATAACCTTGGCATTGTATTAGGTATCAGAAGTAATATAGAGATGACTTAAAGAACATGAGAAGGTTGCACAGATGATATACAAATACCACGAGGACTTGTGTGTCCTCAGATCTTGCTCCTTTACAGAGGATCCTGGAACCAACCACCCTTTTCCATACTAAGGGACAGCTCCATTTTTTTCTTTATCACTATGAGCATAGCTGCCATAACAGCTGCTTTTCATCCTTGTCTGTAATTCAAACATCTGGGTTATTTAATTCATTACATGAGGGACTCAGAACAATAGTGTTCATTTATTGGGAGTGAATAAAGAAATAATAAATTCTGGACCTTGGAGGGTTTTCTTTTCCAGCACAAAAGGAAACACTTGGTGATGACAATCCTGGCCTTCCTTCCTCGCAGAGGACTGGAAAAGTGAGGTGCCCGGGAGCCCTGGCTTATTATTATTAGCCTTCTGGTAAGGTGGCCTCCAGCAGTACTAAACCGACTTCCTGATGACATAGCACTGTTTCTGTTGCCGGAGGCTCAAAGCTCTGACTAGACCAGTCTCTGCAAAGGCAGGGGGAGTATAGTGATTCTTCTCCTGAAGGAGGGAGGAGGTAAAGAAGCGGGGACTTGTCTCCCTGTTCAGATACCAACACAAAACCAGGGTTCCCTTCCCAGAAAAGGGCGCATGGTTGTCCCAGAGGCAGCCAGCAGAATCTGCCACAGCCAAATAAGGATGTTTATGTGAAATCTGCACTTGGAACTAATTGAGTTAAAACAACAATAACAAAGGCAAGAAGAAGGGAGAACAGAGCTTCCCTAAAAGGTCTGTGGGCCTGGCACTGCTTGCTACAACACTTGCCAGTTTTCAATCCCTAGTTTCCACACCCTGAAAAGAAAAAAATAATAAAAGGGGGTATAGACTAGGTTGAGGGGGGAGCAGCTTAGTGCTAATCCATGTTCAGCACTCACACAGCCCTGGATTCAACTCCCAGAACTGAAAAAGTAAACAAAAAATGGGGTGTGGTAATATATGCCTATGGTCCCAGCTACTCAGTAGGTAGAGGTAGAAGGATCACTGTCCTAGGCCAAGCTGAGCAAAGAGGTAGTATGAATCTCCCTTTGAGGAACAAACTAAGAAACAAAGGGATTGGGGGCTGGGACTCAAGTGATAGAGCTAGGAGGCTCTGAGTTCAATCCCCAGCGTTGCAAACAAACAAAGATTGAGTAGGAAATAAGACTGAAAGTTGTGTCAGATCTCAGGGAATAGTAGGGGTCTGGCCTGGTAAGGTGAAGCTCTATTAATGTTTGGTGAGACTAGGATGTAATTGTTGTTTTGTTTGTTTTCCTTTAAGATACAATTTATCTGTGTACTTGTGACTCATGCCTCTAATCTTTGCTACTCAGGAGCTGAGATCTGAGATTCAAGATTCAAAGCTAGTTTACACAAATCCAAGAAACTCTTACCTTTAAATAACCAGCAAAGAGTCAGCAGTGGAGTTGTGGCTCAAGTGATAGAACACCAATCTTTTTTTTTTTTTTTTTTGGGGGGGGGTCCGGTCATGAGGCCTGAACTCTGGGCCTGGGCGCTGTCCCTCAGCTCTTCAGCTCAAGGCTAGCACTCTACCACTTGAGCCACAGCGCCACTTCTGGCTTTTTTCTGTTTGCTTATGTGGTGCTGAGGAATCGAACCCAGGGCCTCAGGCATGCAAGGCAAGGGCTCTACCACTGAGCCACCTTCCCAGCCCTAGAACACCAATCTTGAGCAAAATAAAGCTAAGCAAGTACAAGAAACTCTGAGTTCAGTACCAAAAAAAAAAAAAAAAAAAAAAGTTTTAGCCTAGCCCAGCACTGGTGGCTCATACTTATTATAATCCTAGCTAATCTGGAGGCTGAGGTCTAAGGATCACATTTCCATGCCGGCTGGGCAAAAAAGTAGTTGAGACTCTCATCTCCATTTAAGCATCAGAAAAGCTATAAGTGGGGCCCTGGTTCTAGTGGTAGGGTGCCAGCATTGAGCAAAGAAAGCGCCAACAGCAACACGCATACTCTGAGTTCAAGCTCTAGCTATTTCAGCAGGCTGAGATTTGAGGGTCGCAGTTGAAGCACGAAAATTCATGAGATTCTTACATCCATATAGCCAGCAAAAAGCCACAAGTAGATCTGTGGCTCAAGTGGTAGAGAGCTAACCTTGAGTGAAAAAAAGCTAAGAGACAGGGCATAGAACTTGTGTTCAAGCCCCAGGACTGGCACACACACACACACACACACACACACACACACACACACACACACACACACACACACACACACACACACACACACACACACACACACACACACACACACAATTCTTTTTATTAAAAACATTTAATTTGCTGTGTGCCAGTGGCTCACACCTGTAATCCTAGCTACTCAAGAGGCTGAGATTTGAGGATGGTTCAAAGCCAGCCTGGGCGGAATGTCCATGAGACTCTTATCTCCAATTAGCCATCAGAAAACTGGAAGTGGCACTGTGATTCAAGTGATAAGAGCACTTGCCTTGAGCTGAAGAGCTCAGAGACAATGCCCAAGCCCAGAGTTCAAGCCCCAAGACCAACAAAAAAAAGGGGGGGAGGCTGGATTCATTCCTTATCCAGAGCCTACTTTTGGAATAACTCATTCTCATAGGAGCAAAGCTGTCCATCATGTGAGCTTTGCCCTCGTGACTTAATCAGTCCCCTGTCTACATGGTGGCACTAGGGACTATTAAGTTTCCATTATGGACCCAGGGAGACATGTGCTAGGTACAAACCACAGTGCCATCTTAATAATAAGTCTTGTAGTCCATGAACATGGGATAAATCTCCATATATTTGGATCTCTTCTTTCAACAGAGGTTTGCCATTTTCATTATATATGTTAATACTTTCTTTGTGTGTAACAGTATTGGGGCTTGAACTCAAGGCTTTGTGCTTTTACTTGGCCTTTATAAGCTCAAGGCACTCTACCATGCTATTTCTGGCATTTTTGCTGGTTAATTGGAGATAAGAATCTTATGGACTTCTTTGTCCAAGTTGGCTCTGAGCCTTAGTCCTCAGATCTCAGTCTCCTGAGTAGCTGAGATTATAAGCATGAGCCACCAGCACCTGGTTATTAATATTTCTTTTATTAAACTTATTCCTAAATGTTTAATTCTTTTTGGTGCTATAATAATATTATTTAACACAAATTATCACTAATGGGCTGGGAAGGTGGCTCAGTGGTAGAGTGCTTGCCTTACATGAGGCCCTGGGTTCGATTCCTCAGCAACATAAGCAGAAAAAGCCTGAAGTGGCGCAGTGGCTCAAGTAGTACAATGCTAGCCTTGAGCTGAAGAGCTGAGGGTCAGTGCCCAGGCCCAGAGTTCAGGCCCCACAACCGACAAAAAAACGTTATCAATGAATGTCCCAGGCTGGCCTCAGACTCAATCTTCTTGCTTCAAGCCTTCCAAGTGCTGGGATTGCAGGTATATGTTATATGTCTGGCTTTTGGTACTCCTATAAATGGAATTATTTTCTTAAATTCTTTTTCAAATTGTTCATCGTTAGTGTGTAGAAACACAAAAGACTCTGTGTGTGTGTGTGTGTGTGTGTGTGTGTGTGTGTGTGTGGCCTTGCTGAACTAATTTATTAGCTCTAATAGTTGTTTTTGTATGTACGTAGTAAAAATTGGTTTTGAAAGCAAACATATTCTTGGGCAATTAACTTCTTAAAAGAAATTACCTCATGTTTCTTTAACAAACATGTTTTGGCTGTACTAGTCAGTGTAGTACTGGCCATTAACCCAGTGCCAATCAGCTAGATTAAGATCAAAACACTTTAGAGAAGGGACAAGCTGTGTAAAGTTCTTTGTCATTTGCTTCTGAGAAAAATGTTCATTTTTACCTACTCATTGTATTCTCCACCAGCCTGTATAGAACTGGTGTAGGAGTAAGGGGTATAATAAAATAGAGTGACCCTGGCCAGTACATTCTTTGGATATTTTGAAAGTGGGCGAGAAGAATGCATTTTCCTGAGCATGGTCTTTGGACACTTTGTTCTTCCCTGGTCCCCACTTCTCCCTTCATTCCTGTGGGAGTTACTGGGGCTTTGGGGCTTCCTTGCACAACCTTTTATCTTAACAAGACATTTTCTTTTCTGCTTCTTCCCTCCTCTCTCCTCCTCCCCTCTCCTTCTCTCCTCTCTCCCTCTCCCCCCCTCCCCTTTCCTCCCAGATACTATTCATAGTTGCCTCTTACAAAATAAAATAAAAATTAGATAGTTAATTCTCTTATTACCCAGGTAGGTCTTGTTGTTGCATTTTAAAGTATTCCATATACCCACTTGAGCAAATTCAAGTAGTAAGGTGCAAAATAGCAGGAAAGCTGCAAACTGTGAAAACCTGCCTCCAGACCCCCACCTCCTACCCTTCATTTCCCCACCACCACCCTGCACCACGCCCCCAGCCACTTCTACCTACCAAGGATTCATTAGTAGCTTCTTTTGATTGTTTCCAGGAACAAAATTGTTGCACAATCCCATTTTATACATGCCTTTACGTTTATCTGTTTCTTGAGTCACATTGATGTCTAATTGAAATTACCACCAGTGAGGAGTTTCTCTGCTAGGAGTTGTAAATTTTCTTCCCTCAACATTTGGAAGGCTACAGTATGTACAAAGCGGGTCAAGTAGAGCTTTCTAAACCAGGGCTTCAAAGTGGGAGATGCTAGAAGTGAGATGAATCATTGGAGAACAAAAAGAAAATGCTTATGTTTACATTTTAGCTATCTTTCTTTTAAAAATGTTTTAGCTGGGTGTAATAGTACTCCTGTGATCCTAGCTACTCAGGGATCACTTGACCCCAGATACTGGAAAGTAGACTGGAATATACAGCAAGATTCAACCTCAAAAACAAATGAATAAACAATGTGATGATGTACCATATAATTCTAGTACTTGGGAAGCTGATACATGGTGAGACCCCAGCTAGAATAAAAAGTTGGGTTCCAGTGGTTCATGCCTGTTATGCTAGCTACTCAAGAGACTGAGACCTAGAGGATCAAGATTTGAAGCCAGTTCAGGCAAAAAAAGTCTGCAAGACTCCATCTCCAAAATAGCCATCAAAAAAGCCAGAGACATGACTTAAGTGGTAGAGTACCAGTTGAGCAAGTCCTGAGGCCCTGAATTCAAACCTTTAAGTTAAAAATTTTAAATAATTATTCTATTAAAAAAATCAAAGTTAGTACATATTTACATTTTAGCTCATTTTAAAAAAACCCTTAAGCCGGGCGCTGGTGGCTCACGCCTGTAATCCTAGCCACTCAGGAGGCTGAGATCTGAGGATCGCGGTTCAAAGCCAGCCCGGGCAGGAAAGACCGTGAGACTCCTATCTCCAATAAACCACCAGAAAACCGGAAGTGGCGCTGTAGCTCAAGTGGTAGAGCGCTCGCCTTGAGCTGAAGAGCTGAGGGACAGCGCCTAGGCCCAGAGTTCAAGCCCCACGACCGACAAAAAAAAAAAACCTTTATTGAGGTGTAATTGACACATTAACCTGTACACAGGTTATACATTTTTTTTGAGGTGGGGGTTACTGGAGATTGAAATTAGGACCTTGTAAATACTAAGTAATTATCCTACCTCTACAGCCATGCCCTCAACACTTACCTTTTGCTTTTATATTTTTGTTGTTATTGTTCTTGAGATAGGGTCCTGTTAACTTTGCCTATGCTGGCCTGGAACTTGAGATCCTCTATCTCCAACTTCTGGAATTATAGGCATGTGCCACCAGACCTGGCTCCCACAGTGCAGAAACACTTGACATACATATATGCCATACTCATAAAATATCACCATAATCAGCTTAAGCTAATGAATTTATCCATCCCACTCCAAAGTCTCTTGGTGCCTCTTCCTAACTGATCTCTCCCTTTGTCTATAAGAAATCACTGTCCAGGGCTGGGAAGGTGGCTCAGTGGTAGAGTACATGCATGAGGCCCTGGGTTTGATTCCTTAGTACCACATACACAGAAAAAGCCGGAAGTGGGCGCTGTAGCTCAAGTGGTAGAGCGCTAGCCTTGAGCTGAAGAGCTGAGGGACAGCACCCAGGCCCAGAGTTCAAGCACCACAACCAACCAAAAAGAAAAAAGAAAGAAATCACTGTCCAATACCTGATAACTGCACATGAGAGAGAGAGAGAGAGAGAAAGGGCTTAATTTGTACAAGGCTCCCAGCCCACAATTTTGCCTGTCTCATTTAGTTGCCACAGCTACCAGTAAGTGGATACTATTATGTTACTATTTTACAGATAACTGGGGACTGATGCTTATCTGAGTGTCATGGTATGGTTGACAAGCCCCTGTCCAGCTCATTTGATCTCATTCTCTCCACTTCAACCTCACTGCCTTTCTTTCCTTGGGGGAGGGCAGTACTAGAACTTGAACTCATGGTCTCATGAATTTGGCTTTCTTGCTCACGGCTATCATTTGAGCTATACCTCCAGTCCAACATTTTGCTGGTTAATTGGAGATGAAGTTTCACAGACTTTTCTGCCCAGGCTAGCTTTGAACCTCAATCCTACTTAGCCTGCTGAATAGCCAAAATTATAGATGTGAGCCACTCACCCCTGGCCATTTTTTTTTTTTTGTATTGCCAAATAATTTCCATTATATAAGTATACCACAATTGATCTGTTTACCTATTGAAGGATGGCTTGGTTGCTTCCAATTTTTTACAAGCCTGAAGAGGCTACTAAAAACATTCCTGTATTTATAGTATGCACTTTATCTGGGAGCACAAACTCCAGTTCACTTTGCTAACTACCAAGCACAATTGCTAGGTCATAGTAAGAGCTTTGTAAGAAACTGCCAGACTGTCTTCCAAAGTGGCTTCATTCATTTCACAATGAATGAAAGTTCCCATTGCTCCATACCCTTACCAGCATTTTGTGTCTTCTGTTTGGTTTTATTCCAGAGATCAGGCATCATCCAAAATGCTCAGGCTCAGAAATGTGAAGCAAGAGAGAATCTAGTACAGACTCCCACATTCAGAAACACTACCGGGAAGCTCTTTGGCTGAATCTAAATTGGTTTCAAATTCTGGATTTTCAGATGTAGAAGAGTGGTTTGTCCTTACCTCCTGGGTCACACTAAGGGGACTCTCTATCCTTACAAGCTATCCCAGTAGTGCATACTTGCATGGCCTGGAGTTGAGATATAATAGCTGGACTCTAGCACCCACTCTGGACCCTGAAATGAGAGGCATGTTCAGAGAATGGCACAACCAAAAGATAGATACCCAAGATCTTGCAGATGCAGCCTGGTCTCTGCATGGGTTATAATCTATCCCACTCCAGACTTCTTTTTCATCAGAAACGTAAGTTTTGAGCTTCTTTAAGCCTAGGTCGGTTTTCATTTCTTTTTTTTTTTTGGCATTTTGTTATTTGCACCTGAACTTCACTCTAGCAGGAATGAGTTCTCTGGCTGGCACAATGCAAGTCTGTCCTGTTCACTGGGGGCCTTGAATACTTGTCAGAGTTACATGACACCAGGCAGTGGTATGAGTTACAAAAGGCAGGAGAGAGGAGAGGTGGCCTGGGGACGGCAGCGTCTCCACACTCCCAAGAATAAACAGGCAGAGGCCTGTGGAGCAGGGGTAAGGGTGTGCAGGAGGAGACACCAAAGGGAGTGTTTCAAACCCCGAGTGAGTGGAGATAAAAGGGAAAACAAAAGCACTTTTGGAGTTGTTTAAGGACAGAGATGAAAGAAAAAAAAAAATGTTCCAAAAGGCTCATGCCTGTAATCCTAACTACTCAGGAGGCTGAGATCTGCAGATCACAGTTTGAAGGCAGTGCGGTCAGGAAGTCCCTGTGAGACTCTTATCTCCAATTAGAAAATCCGGAAGTGGTGCTGCGACTCAAAATGGTAGAGCTCTAGCCTTGAGCCAAAAAAAATACTCAGGGACAGCACCCAGGCCTGGAGTTCAAGCCCCATGACTGGCGCAGGGGGTGAGGGGGAGCGGGGGGGGGGGGGGGGGGAGGGAGAAAAGAAAGTAGGAACAGGCCTGAAATGAAGAGAGTGATTGGCAAGATGGGCCAGCAGATGGGCCTCCTCAATCTCCTGGGGGAACACAGCAAGCTGCTCTGTGCACTCACTGTGGTTGGGGACTCATGGGCTCCAAGTACTCCGGGGTGAAACGTGCTTAGCACGTGTACGGCTCTTGGTTCCCTCCTACCACAGGGGAAACAGAAAAAGAAGCTAAAACACTGACTTGACTCAGGAATTGGCTTTTCCATTGAATGGCTAGATTCCACCATCTCCTCCCAAGACCAAATACTGCCCTTTGCCCTTCATCCTGCCCTGCTTCTCACCCTCCATCTATACATACACACACACACACACACACACATACACACACACACATATACACACATGCACATGCATGCACACACAGGTGCACACACGCACACATAATATGAGTGGACAAGTGGGCCTCTGCACCAGGCACCCAGTCCAACACCCTGGACCCCTGACACCCACCTCAGTCTCTAGACCCATGTAGTCTTCTGCCGCCCATTTCCCTGGGTCTCGGCTCCAGCTTCACCTGACCGTCCTTCCTCCATGGCATGTGAGCATTTGTTAGGTTCATTTTTCATATGCGTGTTGTTTGCCCTCTCCCCTCCCCAACCAAACCAATCAGTTCCCAGGCACAAGGTTCTTATCCCTTTTGTTTAGTGGTGGGTCCCGAGCATATTCAGAACAGCTCCTGCCTGGCGTTCAATTAACATTTGCTGAATGAACAAACATTTTAAACAACTGAAGCTGAAGCTAATTGACTAAAGCAGGGTATTGAAACAAGTTTAAATTTAAGTACAAAAGTGCCAATGGAAGTTAAGTAATTAGAATTGGGTTAGCAAATGAGATGATGTTAGGCCTCCTGTGAATGTCCTGAGCCCCACATTCCTGTGAAGACGGGGGGCTATCTGGTGTGCAGCATGCCTTCCTAGAGAACCCACCTCCCCTTCATTAAGAGGATGGGGAGCTCCCCTCCACCAAGGCACTTAGGGGCCCTTGAGACAGTGCCAGAGAATGAAGACTCAGACAGACAGCACTGCCTAGCCCTCCTGGTGCAGCCCTCTAAGTGCTCATCAGCTGTTGGGCCTCGAGATGGGCAAGGGGACAAGAACACGGCTGTACCCTGTAGACTGGTGTCCTGCGGGCCTATCCTGTTGCCCTCACACCTGCAAGACAAGGAACTTAGTAGGAGAGGAGGCCCCAAGGGAGAGTATTGGAGCACAGAAATGTGTGTGGTTTTCCCATCTCATGTCACCCCAGCTGGGGCCACAGTGGTGAAGTAATAGCTTCTTCCACAACACAGATGGAAGAGGCATGTTTATTTTAAGCTGGATGCTCCCTCCCACTACCACCAACCATCGGTTCCATCCAAAGAGAGCCACCAAAGGGCTCCCAGCCCTAGCTTCTAGACAGAGCCCAGCTGCTCCATACTGCTGGCACTGATGCTAGAGTCACCTAAAACTAAAGCAATAGTGTTGGTGTGTGGAGAAACTGAGTTAGGGCGATGAAGCCCTGCAGTTTCCCATCTGGGTTTCCTCTGTGTCAGCTCTCCAGAAATTCCTCATTTGGGACAAATAGTGCTGAGGAAAAGCTGAGCACATGGCCTACTTATAGACAGCAGCCTTAATTATGGGCTCTGGGGTGGTATTTTCCTGTCATCATGTAACCAACTTCTAGGATTGTTGATGGGGACTGATCTATCCAGAGGCACCCTGGGTCCCCTCCTCAGAAACCACTCCTGACACCTCAGCCTGGTTTAGCGGTGGTGTGGAATTGTTACTGGGTAGGAGAAAAAGCCTGCTTAGGCTGGCAGGGCTGGTACTGCTGCCCATTGAGGGGGTTTTACATCAGACCTGCACCTGTGTGGGCTGGGGTGAGGCTGTACACCATCCTCTTTGGAGTCTGAAAGCTGGCTACACGTTCCAGCTGGGCTGGGCCACCCCTGGCCTGGCCTTGCCCTGCCCTGGGCCTATTCTCTTCCCTCCCTGGAAAGTTCATCGCTGCCCACGCGGGCCAGCACGTATGCAGCCTGTAAACAGCCCTCTTGTGCCAATGGAGGCGCATTGTTATGTAGACTTCTTTCTGCCCATCTCATTTGTGCAGGGGGCAAGGCTATCATTACCGCTCTCTTACTTGTTAAGTTGCTGGAGAGGAAAAAACAACAAATGAAAGTTTTTCCTCCTCCAAGAGTCTAATTACTTGTTTGGTGAGTCCTGACCCATATACATTTCCAAAGTGCAAGACACTCGATGCTTGAGGAAGAAATGTCCTTGGACAGCTTTCAGAGACCCTCTGCCCACTGACCTGCTGGCTGCTGGCACCACAGCTGGTGAGGCTTGCAGAAATGCTCCGTGAACTTAGGAAACTAACTCAGCAGTGGCCCCTCACCCCACACTCTCTCCTCTGGCTGGGTGCCCTGTTCTTGCCTCCTTGCTCTGGTCCAGCCATGTTCTTTGATATCCTCCCCTGCCTTTGTACAGTCTGCCTCTCTGTCCTGTGGACATCCAGAGCTACTTGTGACAGGTGCCTTAGCTTTCCCTCTCTAATTACACTCAGTTCCTCCTCCTCTGAGCAGGCTCTGTACCTTTTGCCTGCTTGGATTTTTGTAGGAACATGCTCACAGACTGTAATTCTCTACCTGACTCCTCTCCTCCTGAGCTGTGAGCTCCTTGAGAGCAAGGTTTACATTAGGCCCCTTTTAACCTTTCACCCTGGCTAACTCCTGCGCAAGCCACTGTGGCTTGACTGAAATGAGCTCTTAGGGTAGAACACTCACCCTCTAGAATAGCAAAGGATCAAGTGAGCACTGCTCTCAGTTCTCAGCCTGGAGCTCCTCCTCTCCAGCCCAGCCTCCAAGTCCTGGCTCCTGCCTTGCCTTGTTGAAATTTGACAGCATCTACAGTAACACTGCCAGCTCATCTTGGGATCGTTCAGTTGTGAACTACTTGGTCAGGCTTTGGGATTCCTCCTGCTCGTTCATTCCGTCCCTCAATCCTTCAGTTTCCTCTGTACCTTTCACCTGCAGATATGGCCTCAGCCTCTGCAGATTTTGTTTCCTAATGAGGAAAGACAGGCAAGAAGCAAGCAAATTGACAAATAAGATAATGTGGGGATATAATAACAAGGTGGAAACATAGACTGTCTCCCAGTGAGGGCATGGAGAACCACAGCGCCAGAAGAGCATGTGGGACAGGGGAGTGTGACGCAGTCTGATGTGAAAAATGGTCTGACAGAAGCAAAGCCCTGACTATATAGGTTTTCTTGTGGACAGGTTGTCGTTCACATTCTGTTAGCATATTCAAGAGACTTGCCCACAGTTCATACCTACTGAATGAGATAGGTCTCAAGCTGCAGGAGGAGGCGTGCTCTTAGCCAGGCTTGTGGCCTTAGGGAGCACATAGAGGTCACATCAAGGATGATGAGACAGCCGTGCAGGTGGCACTGGCCTCAGCTCTCTTGAAACACAGAGCCTCAGGGTGCTGAGGCTGGATGTCTTCTGGGTCTTACGGCCTTTGGCTTAAGACTTCATCCTGATTAGTTTCGGGAAGCTGAGAACCCAGTTGCCACTCGATCCGCACACTCAGGGCATGGCATCCTCAGACCCTTACACTTTAGCACACCCATTCTTTGAGAACCAAAGAAGAGAATAACCCTAGTTCCCAAAGTTCCAACGCACCTAAAAAAAAAAAAAAAAAAAAAAAAACACTGGTTGCTTTGTTTTTTTATAGATAATACCCAGGCTGCTAGAGAATTCAGAAAGCCATGCCTCAGATTGTCACACCAGCCTCTCCAGTAGGTTCTGAGTCCCCTCATCCTTTCCCTAGTCTAATTCTGCCCTTCTTTGACTTGACAGATGAAGACATGCACCTGTGGTGTCCCTCACTAGAGGAGGTCACAAAGGCATTCCACAGTTTAGGAGCCCCCAACTCTGACCTCTGCTCACTGGAGCCCTTACAGCTCAGTGGCAGGTGAGTACTTCCCCTTCCGCTCTGTATCTCTGTCTCAGTTCCTGTCTGCCTCCCCTCGGGACCCCCACCCCCCACCCCTCACCCCAGCCCCCAACTCTGGGCTGTGTGCTCTAGTCCTCTTTTTTTTGCTCTTGGCTAACACTCTTATCACTTAAGCCACACCCTTCATTTCCTGATTCCTGATTTTTGGGGGTTTGGGGGGGAAGTTTATTTTTGCTAGTTAATTGCAGATAAGAATCTTTCGGGCCAGGAGCTGGTGGCTCACACCTGTAATCCTAGTTATTCAAGAGGCTGAGATCTAAGAATTATGGTTCAAAGCTAGCCAGGGCAGAAAAGTCCATGAAACTCTCCAATGAACTACTCAGAAAAAGCTGGAAACGGTGCTGTGATTCAAGTGGTAGAGCACTAGCCTTGAACAAAAAATGCTTAGTGACAGCACGTGGGCCATGAGTTCAAGTCCAAGGAACAAGAAAAAAAAAGTCTTTTGAATTTATCTGTCCCAGCCAACTTCAAACTTTGATCCTCAGATTTCAACCTCCTGAGTAGCTAGGATTAGATGCATGAGTCACTGGTACCCAGCATGCTTTCCCTCTTTTGTTTAGCTGTTAATGGACTCTGGCTTTAGCCCACAAGTGGGAAGCCCCTTGCGGCGATGTCCACATGTCTGCCTTTGAGTACAAGTACCATTCCATGAGTGGTAAATGTCAGGGACATGGAGAGAGCAGGGTGGTTGAACTCTTCTGCTTCATCTAATGCCTATCTGCTTACTGAGTAAGCCTTTGCTGCCCCCTCCTTCCTGGTGGAATCTAGATTTTTCACCAAGTTAATACCTCCCAGCACATGTTCCAATCTCTTTGTCTGTTGTTTGGCCAGTTACCTAATAGCAACTCCTGGACACAAGGCACAATTTTATGCATAAAAAATTTTATAATGCTTAATGTTGTTTCCAAAGTGTCTTCTTTGTGACTGAGCTTGGTATGGTGGTGTTAACTTACATGTGCATGGTCCCTGGCCTCTAGAGACATAGTCATACAATACATAAATAACTGGTCACTTGATCTAGGTTTGAAAGGTGTCATATGTTCTTATTCTTCAGAGAATAACACATCTCAGGTTTTCTGAGACTTCTTTGAAAAGGCTCTCTTCCACCCCCATGCATCTAGCTGACATCCCTTCACCCAAGGAGGTATTAGGACCCTTTTCCCTTGGTAGCTGGCTGCTGGATGTTCCTCTACAGGGAAAACTGGAGCTTTCTTAAGAACCTGTTCCACGACTACATTTAGTAATTGTCTGCCAAGCCAAACCACACTCAGCTATGCTATAAATACCCCCATGCATGCACCAGCCTGCCACACTTCTACCCCTTTTCCTGCTGGAGCTCAGCATTCCACTTCTAGTTCACCAAGCCACTTGCTGCTTCCTATACCTCAACCTCGGATGAGAGGAAGAAATGTGAATCACATTTAGAATACCAAGGGGAATGGCCTGCTGGAAGGGATCAGAAGAGCCATGGTGACTGATAAGCATATTAGCACACCTGGAAAGTAGGAGATAGTCGTGGGGACTTTTTCCCACCCAGTGATAGCCCCTCCTTGAAGAGCTACTTTCCTATCTCACCTTTCCTGGTATTTCCAAGAATTGCTCCTTCCTGCCCTTCCTCTATGCTTCAGAACAAACCTTTAGTCTCCAGAGTAGGAGAGGCATTAACATTGTGGCCCTTTAAATGTGTCACTCAACCTGCGCTCAGACTTCAGTTTTCACCAGGTGTCTTGAAGCCCTCACTGAGAGGGCAGAACCATGCTGTCCTTAGGACAGGGCCAAGGGAGCTGCCAGTGCTACATGGTCTCATTCCTAATAATGCACTTTTGACCTCCTAACTCTCATACTTGAGCTCCAGGACTTTGCCTGGCTGTTGCCAGTGTTCCTGCTGCTCCTAAGGCAGGAAATGAAGGGCTGAGACGTCTCTGCACATAACCCCAGGATCTGTCTCTAGTTGTTGTGAGAAAGATAGTCTTTTCCCATTTTATACCTCATGCCAGATTTCTATCCCCATCTCATCTGAAACACGTTGGAACAAGAACAGAAAATAGGAGCCAGAATGTTAGCATTCTCAAAGGGACTTCCTCAGGTGCCCTGGTCTTTCCTAGGAATTCAGAAAACATCCTTAAGGTAGGGCTGGGACTACCCCTTCAAAGCTACTTCCTGATTACAAAGCTGTTCGTTTTTCATCACTGTGAAAAATACCTAAAAAAGCAACTTACAGGTAGAAGAATTTATTTTGGCTTACAATCTAGTCTACCCTTATTTGGCTCCATTATCTTCAGACTTGAGCAAGGCAGAAACATTATGGAGGAAACATCATGGAGGCATGGTAGAGGAAAGTCATTTACCTTGTGGTAACCAGGAACCAGTCAGACAAAGATCAGAAGAGGTCACAGCCATGGTATGCCCTTCAAAGATACCCCAATGAGTTCCTTCCTCTGATCAAGCACCACCTCCTAGAAACCCAGTCAACTATGAATGTAATGGATTGATGAAATTAATGCCCTCATGATCCAATCACCATTGATATCATATGACCAACCATGAGAGCATTTTGTGGGGATACTTTGTATCTAAACTCCTCATCTGAGGAGCCTGCCCTGACATTCAGCCTGGCTCTTCAAGATCAGCAGCACAATGCTGTTGCCTGGTGCTTGTAGTTTACTTAGTTCTCAGAAAGGGCAACCCTGGGCAGAGTCAAAACAGAAATAAATGACAGCATATTGAAAGGACATCCTGTCCAGTATGGAGATAGTTGGAAACTACCTTTCTACAACAGTGTGGCTTAGTTCCCTCCAGATAAAATTCATTCTTGCCCCCTTCTGTTGGCTCAGCATCAAATACTCTTCATTGAAGGATAGCGCAGCTTTAGTTTGGTGTTGGAGTAGAGACTCGGAGGGCCCCCTGCTTATTAACAGATGTCTGGCAATTACAGCGGCAGCAGTGCTCATACACTTACAATCTTCCCTCTGAGAATGTAGCAGCACTGTGCAGATAGTGATTTATTATGGTCTCTCACCCTCAGAACAAATACAGAACCCTAGGTAGAGGTTAGTGATATTTATCTTATACTTTATTATTGTAGTCCATGTGACACACAAACTCTAGGTCCTAGATGCTGGCCGCAGAATGAGGACTCTAAGCCACAGTTCAGGCAGGGGACTGAGGAAGCAAATGAGGCTGCTTTGACCATGGGACCATCCGCTCACTCAACCTTCGTGTCAAGCAGGGCAGTGGGGATTGATAGACCCCAAATCTTCAGTTCTGTGTTGTTTGTGGAAGCAGAGGTACAGTCCTGGGGCCAACTGATACTATAACTAGAGTAGCAGCTAAAGGACCGTGCTTAATGATAGAGAGCTTGCTTAGCATGCATGAGGCTCTGTATTCCATCCTTAGTACTGTCAAATAACAATAGTAATAATAATAATTACACTTAGGATATCAGTCATGCTAGGAGCTAATGGTTCATATCTATAATCCAAGCTACTCAAGAGGTTGAGATTTGAGGCTCATTGTTCAAAACTAGCCTGGGTAGGAAAGTCCATGAGACTCTATCTCCAATTAATCACTAAAAGCCAGAAGTGGAGCTGTGGATCAAGTGGAAGCGCCCTAGTCTTAGCTCCCCAGGCCTGAGTTCAAGCCCAAGGATCAGCACACACACACAAATGTCAGTCACAGATGCCAAGAATTTGTCTGGCCAACAGCTCTGAAAGGCAAAGAACAGAAGAAGACCCCCATCACATTGCTGTCCCCTAGGAGAAGGTCTGGGAAGGGTTCGTTGCTCCACTGTGAGCCACTCTACTTGGGAAGGCTGGCTGTGTTGTCGTCACATTTCCCTTCCTCAACTCCAAGAAGATGTGTTACCAGCTCACACTTTCTATGCTCCTCCTCTAAGCTTTGGCAGAAGCAAATTGTCTGAAAGCCTGTTTCTCTAAAGCCGCCAGAATCTGCCCCACCCTTTGAGAAATTTTGAAAACATGCCCACCCATGCTTGTGTTCCCAGTGCCTGCTCACAGGCTGGTACAGCCAGAACAACTCCTCACACATACCGGGGCAGGTCCAGTATGCACCCAAATGTGCAAGTACCAGCCTCTGGCCCTAATAAATGCTAAAATTGAGAAGAAAGGCTGAATCTAGCCTCATCTACCCTACCTCTAGCTTTGGTTTGTTAGCACCAACTTCCCAGGCATCCAGGACACAGCTCTCCTTCCCCTCTGAGAAACAACAGGGACAAGAAGTGAGGAAGGATGAAGGTGGCGGCACTCTGTGTGTCCGGGGCGTTGCTGCAAGTGGCTTGACACGGGCCTGCTTGGGGGCAACACGCAGAGAACTTTGGTCTCTCACCAGAAAAAAAAAAAAGAACCGGTGGTGGCTGCACCAGTAGAAGAGATGAGGAAAGAACCTGTTCTGGTGTGTCCACCTTTACGAAGCCGAGCATACACACCACCCGAAGATCTCCAAAGTCGTCTAGAATCACGTCTTAAAGAAGTTTTGGGTTCATCTCTTCCTAGTGATTGGCAAGACATCTCCGTGGAAGATGGACATATGAAGTTCAGTCTCTTGGCACACTTGGCCCATGACTTGGGCCATGCAGTACCCAACTCCAAGCTTCACCAAATGTGAAGAGTCAGAGATATTCTTGATTTCTATAAGGTCCCTGTTAAAGATATCTCTAAGTTTGATGAACTTACTGTCAGTAATTTGCCTCCTCATTTGAAAATCACCTGGGGTTATTGAGCAATTCAGAAAACAGACACACTGAATATAATTTTGTTCTGAGCAAGTGGATTGCTTATTGGACCTTTTGATTCTTTGTGTTTTATAAAACAACTTTCTGTAGAAGATTAATAGCTCTGTCTTGTTCTCTCTTCTCATCATGAATCAACAAATAGGCTTTTTTCCTGTTTTTCTCATTTGCTGAAGCTGTTTTTTAAATACAGTTTAGTCATTAATAATTTATGGAAATTTTTCTTCAGAGGACATTGTAACTTGGGTTTAGGATAGTAGGCTATTACAAATTCAGATGTTGTCTTTACCCTTTCTAGGTATAAACTAATAGTTCATGAAAATGCCCTCATTAGGGCTCTAAGATCTAAGATGAAAATAGTATACATTACAATACATATACAAATGAGGGCATTTGTATTAGATTAAATAATTAAAATAAACATAAAGGTGTGCTGTATATTTTAGAAGGTTGTTTTGTCACTGTGGACTGTTTGAATAGACTAAAAAATGCTGGACATTCATGATTAATTGCTTAGAATTAAAGTAAATTTCTTAAAAAAAAAAAAAAAAAAAAAAGAAGTGAAGAAGTACAGAGACTTCTCCCCGAGCTTCAGGACCAATACTCTGCTCTGTTCTGCTCATGGCCAGGTGACTACACCAGGCTTCTTTCTTCTTAACATTGTCTTCCTTGGCATTCCCAGGTACCAAGAAGTCAATGAGACAGACAGACAGCAAAAGGGCTTTGTCAGAAACTCACTTAACTGACTTGAAGTCAGCAATGCACATTTGGCCAGAAAGAATCATTTGGGGGGGGGGGGGTGACCTGGCTAGCCTGTGGGAAGGGTGGTGTGACTGCTGCCTACTGCTGACCTTACTATAACCGTCTCAGCACCCTGTGTATAGCTCTGATCTTTCCAAGAGGGATTACTTCACTCCCTCAGCTAGATCTGTCCCTTCCTTGGGGCAAACAAGCAAGACAGGCCTATCCATAGACAACTTGTTATATACAATGCATCACCTTTGGAAAGGGGTTTCAACATAGTTTTTATTCTGATGTTTTCGCCTTCCTTGAAACTTTAGAAACTAGGCCCATCTAAGTCCCTCATAATGCTTTTTTTTTTTTTTTTTTTCCTTTTCTGTCAGTCATGGGGCCTGAACTCTGGGCCTGGGCTCTGCCCCTCAGCTCTTCAGCTTAAGGGTAGCTCTCTACCACTTGAGCCATGGTGCCACTTCTGTCTTTTTTTGCTTATGTGGTGCAGAGGAATCGAACCCAGGGCCTTGTGAATGCAAGGCAAGCACTCTACCACTAAGCCACCTTCCCAGTCCCCCTCATAATGCTTTGGGGTAATTGAAGGGATGCTTTTTCTGGTTTCTGTGTCTCAGAAAACTAAAGCTGGAGATCTCGCCTGAGTGGCAGGCCCTGGGAGCCAGCTTCCCAGTGGTCTTCTACTCACTAGCATTTATGTTCTTGTGTAGTCTCCTCCCTGCCAAGTCAGGCTAGCTTGTGTGACCCATGAATCATCACGGGTGATGGTATATCACCTGAGGTCAGATTAGGAAAGACAATGTTCTGTCTTTGGCCCTCCACTTGTTTTACTCCCGTTCCCTCTTGTCTTCCCCAATCCTGTCCTGTTCTCTCTTCTCCTTGGCTAGCTTTGGGGAACCCAGCTGCCACACTGAGGAGCCTGTGGAGGGTCCCATGTGACAATTCACTGGGGCCGGCCATTCCATGGCCACATGAGCAAGTTTAGAGCTTGGTTCCCCAGCTGGATCAAGGTTAAGATAGTTGCAGCTCCACCCAAAGTTCTGAGGAATGACCCTGAGCCACAACCATTCAGCTGAGCTTCCCTTGGATTCTTGGTTCTCGGAAACGGTGTGAGATAATAAGTGTGTTCTTAATAAGTCTGTGAGGTTGGGGGGGGGGGTGTGATTGGTTATGGCCCAGTAGATGACCAGCACCCATGGCAATGGTGACCTTGGAGAAGTGAGTCCTCTGGCATCATCTGCTCCTGAGCACACGTGGGCCACTGGCTGTGCCTTGCTGTCTCCTTGTGCTCAGTTCTGTGCATTCCCTTATCATCTGTGCTGTGGGTGTTTTTGTCTTACCTCAGAATGCTTGAAAACAAAATCAGCCTGAGTTGTCAGGAGCAGGAGGACTCCCCACAAGAGGTGGTCTTGGACATCAGCCTGAGCTACATCTACAAGGTGAGTCAAGCCTTACCTGCCTCACCCCAAAGCACTCAGGTACAATCCAGACATAGTCAGCAGTGTGACTCCCCTGTCACACACAGCCAGCGAGCTCAGCACCATTGCAGACACCATACAGGCTGCTAGTACAATGTACTAGCTGCACAATGTACAGGCTGCACAATGTATTCACCCCACGGGGGTTTCAAGTCCAGCCATGCTGGGTTTGCTCTGTGCCTACCCAGCACAGCCTAAGGGGCTCACAGGACAAGCCCTTTCCTGTCTGTCATCTTCCAGGGAACCAGTTCCACAGTCCCCTCTCCCCCACCACATGCCTCACACCCCTAGTTCTCTTTCCTTCCAGTTCCTGACGCTGTGTGTCCTAATGCGGCCAGGCAGCTATACCGACCAGAGCCTCCTGCAGCTGATAGAGCTGCTGTGCCGTGCAGGCCTGGATGTGGAGCTGCGACTGCTGCCCAAGACGGACCTCCAGCAGCTCCTGCTCCTACTTCTGGAAAGCATCTGTGAATGGCCAGGGAAGGTACCATGGCCCAAGCCAACCCTCAGCTACTGGAAACCACAGCACCCCCTAGAGCACCCTGAGTGAGGCCAGCACTGCTTGCAGGCCATCAGGATGTCCTTGATCTCTGGGATTCTCCTCCCCCCACCCTTCTTTATGTGGGCTGAGTCACAGCAGGTCCTGTGGCTTCTTCCTGTAGCCCACCAGTGTCCCCTGTCCCCACAGCTCCAGCCACTGTGCAATGCCCTCAGCTGGGTGTCCAACCATCACCATAACCTGCTGGCCCTTGTGCAGTTCTTCCCGAATGTGACCTCTCGAGGCAGGTGGGTGCTTCCTCCTTCCTGCCTTCTGCCCTAGCAGGCATTCCTAAGGAGTCCTGCAGGAATCATTTTCTTCCCAACAAACCTCAGAGGAAGAACTAAAAATACAGTTCCCTAATGAATTCTTTACAAATGAAAAAGCCTAATTTTCTTAACATGGTCTTATTAGCAAAACACTGCCTTGTGCAATTATCTTCTGCCTGCGGAGCCCCGCCTGCCTTTCTTTGGGCTTCCTCCCCAACCTTTGGCAGGCTTCTTCTTTGTCATTCAGACTGCAGCTGATCACTCCCTCGCTCCTCCCTTAGCCCTCTCCAACTCTCAATTCACTGGTCTGTTTATTTTCTGCACATTTATCTCTGCCAGAAGTTATCTTAAGGTTTGTTTTCCTGTTTCTAGTTGCCTCTGGAGTCACTGCTTCACCAAGGCTGGTGCCTGGTCCAGGTTCTTCTGCAGGCTGTTGGTGCTTTGTAAATTCTTTGGAATGATGAAGGAGGTGAACAAAATCAACTCAGTTCAGAAGCTAAGACCTATTTGCTGGACTTGACTTTTCCTTCTGTCTTGCCCCTGCCCTGAGCAGATCCCTGCCCTTTCTCACCTCTGCCTCTCCATACTGTCCATCCCTATGCTTAGACAGAAGACTCTACACTTGGCATTCCTGCCCTCCCAGGGGCCCTTCTTCCCTCCTGGGAACCGCTCTCATGTGCAGATATGGAGCTCAGGGTCACTACACACTTGTGCTGCGCAGCAAATGCTCTGTTCCTGATGGGCATGCCCAGCCCAGCTTCAGGCTCTTTGTTATGAATCTGGCCCTGAAAGGGAAGGTTTTGCTCTGCATTTCATAAAACCAGGCTTCTGGAAACTCTTGTCTGAGGTATCTAGGTGCTCCAGTGGATACTGTCTTCACCAAATGGCCCCTGGCCGGGCCATTCTGTCGGTCTTTCCTCTCCCCCATCACTCACCCACTCAGTGGCCTAATCCCAGCTTGATTGTCCTCCTGTATCCATGCCATTATTCCTTCCAGACCAAATCCTGTGCTTTCTGCCTTCAGAAAATCCTCAGTTCTTATTTAAGATTTCTCTCCATGACAGTGGTGCCACGTCTGCATCACTTTTGTCACCTTCCTGCTTTCATTTCCCTATCTATCCTAGAGGGAGCAAGGCAATCTATCTCTTCCTCTTCCTCAAAAGTCTGAAGAGACCTGAAGAGACAGACCTAAGATTGTTGCACCTCTGCCTCACCTTTCTGCCCAGTGCCTGAATAGCAAGTAGTGGTCTCCAAGGTCCATGTAGTCCAGTTCAGTTTTCCAGTTACTCCACATAGGCCTTGTTATTTGTAGTGGCTTTTCACAGATGCATGCACGAGCACACTCCCACCCCTCCCCACAAGAGATGAGCCTTATTCCTTTTCATAGCTGTATAATATTCTATGGTATATGTAAAAACAGTCCCCTAATACTGGTCATTCGCTCCATGGGTAGGAGCTTTGGATATTTGTGTAGATATTTCTAAAGGACAAAAATATCCATTCCTTGAAAGGAAATTGTCATCCTAAAGTATGCACATATAAAGCATTGTCTCCAAAAAGCAAAAGTGGATCAAGTAATATTACCAGTGGTTATGAAAATACCTATTTCTGCACATTCTCATTAAGACTTTTGTCAGACTAGTGAATGGAAAATCTTATCCTGTTTCTGTTTCATTTCTCTGATTGCCAGTGAATAGGGTGCTTTTTTCATGTTTATTGAACTTTTGTATTTACTACAGATTATCTTCTAGTATTCCTTATCTTTTTCTTTTCTTTTTTTTTTTTTTTTTTGGCGGTTGTGGAGCCTGAACTGTGGGCCTGGGCTCTGTCCCTCAGCTCTTCAGCTCAAGGCTAGTGCTCTACCACTTGAGCCACAATGCCACTTTCAGCTTTTTCTGTTTATGTGGTGCTTAGGAATTGAACCCAGGGCCTCATGCATGCAAGGCAAGCACTCTACCACTGAGCCACCTTCCCTGCCCAATAAAGCAATATCTTTTTTTTTTTTTTCAGTCTGTTGTGGGGCCTGAACTCTGGGACTAGGCACTGTCCCTGAGCTCAAGGCAAGTGCTCTACCACTTGAGCCAAAGCGCCACTTCTCTTACCTATTTTTCTACTAGGAAATTTATCTTCTTATTAACTCTATTGATTTATATGTTATTTATATATGCTGTAAACACTGTTTTCTCCTAAACTTGTAAATTGTTATTATTGTTGTCATGCTTCTCCTCCTTCTCTTGCTCTTTCTCTTCTTCTCTTTCTTTTTTTTTTTTTTTTTTTTGTCGGTCGTGGGGCTTGAACTCTGGGCTTGGGCGCTGTCCCTCAGCTCTTCAGCTCAAGGCGAGCGCTCTACCACTTGAGCTATAGCGCCACTTCCGGTTTTCTGGTGGTTTATTGGAGATAGGAGTCTCACGGTCTCTCCTGCCCGGGCTGGCTTTGAACCGCGATCCTCAGATCTCAGCCTCCTGAGTAGCTAGGATTATAGGCGTGAGCCACCAGCGCCCGGCTTCTCTTTCTTTTTTGAGACAGGGTCACATTAGATAGCCCACAGGCTGGCATCAAACTTGGAATCCTCCTGCCTCTGCCTTCTGAATACTGAGATTATAGGCAAGCACAGCCATACCTAGCCTGTACATTATTCTTCTTAAGTCTGTCCCTAGGCTCTTCAGCTCAAGGTGAGCACTCTACCACTTGAGCCACAGTGCCACTGCTGGGTTTCTGGTGGTTAATGGGAGATGAATCTCAGACTTGCCTGCCTGTGCTGGTTTTGAACCAAGATCCTCAGATCTCAGCCTCCTGAGTAGCTAGGATTACAGGTGTGAGCCACCAGCACGGGGTTAGTAGGTCCCCTTTGTTTTCTGTAAGATTGTGAAGCCAAAGATTTACTGTGTTATCCTTATTTCCTTATCCCCCTCCCCCCTCCATCCCTATTTGGTTGTCAGGCAGGTTTTGGTTTATCCTGTCATCTCCAAGTTTTATAGGCCACAATTCCCTGACTGGCTGCTTTTCTTTTTTTTGGAGGGGGGGTCCGGTTGTGGGGCCTGAACTCTGGGCCTGGGCGCTGTCCCTCAGCTCTTCAGCTCAAGGCTAGCACTCTACCACTTGAGGACTGATTGTTTTTCTATTACTGACTCCTATCAGTGCTAGAGATTGAGCCCATGGCCTCTCAAATGCTAAGGGAAAACGCTTTAATGTTGAGCTACACTCTCAATTCCTCAATGATCTGCAAATTTGTAGGAGATTATCATAAATAGTAGAGTTGAATCTTTCACTAGGAAGGTCTTCCCTACCCTAAGACTGTTAGGTTTTTAAAAAGAGGTGGCCGAGTAAGAACAGCACCACGCACGTGGTATTCAGGTAAGGGGTAGGTTTATTCAGTAGACCTGCTGGGACCAGGCAAGGTTGGCACTCCACATGGCTGGGAAAGGCCTTGGAAAGAGAGCGAGCTGGGTAAGAGAGAGAGGACAGAGAGAGAAAAGAGCTAGACAAGAGCAGAAAGAGGGCATCTGGGCCTGGGCTAGGCCTTATCTAGGGTATGGGCGGAAAAAGGTGTGGCCACATCAAATTCAGATGTGACCTCAGCAGATGCAGACGTGACCTCTTCCAGGTGTCCCAGTTGCCTAGGTAACGCAGGTACTGGGTGGAGACTTTGCTGCGAGGAGGGTGGAGTATGCTAGCCATCCAGGAGCGGACCTTACAAAGACTACAAAAAAAAAAGTTTTTGTTGTTTGTTTTTAATGTACTTATAGAATTTTGGTCCTGTCAGGTCTTTTTCTTTATTATTAGTAGTATAGTTATGGGGCTTGAACTCAGGCCTGAGCGCTGTTCCTGAGCTCTTTTTGTTCAATGCTAGCACTCTACCACTTTGAGCCACAGAGCCACTTCCCATTTTCTGGTGATTTTAATTAAGAGTCTCATGGACTTTCCTGCAATCCTCAGATCTCAGCCTCCTGAATCGCTAGCCCAACAGTGCCCAGCCCTGTTGTTGTAAGGTGAATTATTCCAGAAGCTACATTTTGGAATTTGGAATACTGGAGTTTTTATTATACAACACTAGCAGTCTGCACACCACCCGTCGTTACAAAGGCCTACAGTACACAAATACATATAACATAGCTAGCAAACAGGCCAGTGTAAGGTATAAGTACGTAGGTTTCATTAGGTAGCTGAGGAAGAGAACACCACACTGTGCTCAGGTAGGAAAAGAAGTTTATTTACAAAACTGCTATATCCACCCTGCATAATGGAGAGGCATGGCTGAAAAGTGGAGACCTACCCCCAGACCAGGACTTATGTAGGCCAGGGACAGGAAGAGGTGTGGCCAGATGGGGGAAAGGTGTGGCCAAATTGGATCTGGATGTGACCTCAGGGCCTGAGACGGAGGCGTGACCAGAGGCAGCCCAGGACGTCACCTAGCAGGAGGGGGAGGTGACTGCTTCCAGGTGTGCCAGTTAACCTAGGTAACACAGATACTGGGCAGAAACCTAGCTAAGGGATAGAGAGGCGTCTGCTCAGGGCCTGCATGGCTCAGGGCAGACATTATAGCCAGAGAGGGAAGAAAGAACAAAACAATACCAACAAACGAATTCAGCTCCCTGATGCCTGGAAACGGGAGATCAGACATGACCCAATCACGGAAACACACGTGGCCTGGCGTAATGGCACCTGTGCTAGTTTGGGCCTAAATAGGGTCAGCGCAGGGAGGGAGGGGGAGGTCCACAGAAAATTCCCAGTCTCAGTCACTGTACTGACCAGTTCAGTAACCTATCAGCCAGATGCCCACCCCTGCCGCCAGGGATCTGGGCAAGCCCATCACCTGGAAGCCCTGGGGGTTCCTTCCCCCAGCATGAAGACAAAATGCCAGACCCTACCATCTGCCATGTGGCCAATATGGCTCTGGCCATACCTGACCACCTTACTCTACTCTCAGGTCTTAACCTATATGGAGTCTACTTTTCTTAGGTATGAGACAAGAATCTAAGCTGATTTTATTTCTACCACCAAGACTCAGTAGACCACATACCAATTGTTGATATTAATAATCCACTCTTTCCCTATAGTAGATTTGAAGCTACTTTTGTGGTACTTCAAATTTATGACTTTGCTCATTCATCTGCTAAGCATGGTAAACTGTGATTTGGGGAAACAGTCTCTCAGGTTCTCTTTGTGGTTCCACAGCTTGTGATAAGTACCCCTTAAATGCTAAGGAGAGAATGAAGTAGAACATTTTTTGACTGGCTTTGAAGCAGCCACCTACCTGAACAGGGTAATAATGCCTTGAGCCCAGAGTTTTGCTAGGGAAGAGGGCTCCTCATAGGATGCTATTTACTTACTTAGATATTTTATTTTAGCTCAGTTATGATGGCACATGCCTGTAATCCCAGGATTTAGGAGGCTCAGGCAGAAAGAATGCAAGTTCCAGGCTCATTTGGACTACATAGTGATATTCTACCTTCTTGGGGGGGAAAAAAAGGGGAGAAAGAGATGTAGTTTTACTTTTTCTTTCTAATGAATAAAGCATTTACACGCTGGCTAGCAATGTGGTTCAGTAGTAGAGTGCTTTCCTAGCCTGCGTGAAGCCCTGGGTTCGAGTCCTCAGTACCACAAAAGCAGAAAAAGCCAGAAATGGTGCTCTGGTTCAAGTGGTAGAGTGCTAGCCTTCAGCAAAAGAAGCTCAGTGCCCAGGCTCTGATTTCAAACCACAGGACTCACAAAAAAAAAAAAAAAGTATGGGCTGTAAAAGTCAAGGAGTGAATAGATATCAAAAACCCATGTGGGCTGGGAATGTGGCTCAGTGGTAGAATGCAAGCCTTGAGCAAAAAGGATTTCAGAGACAGACCCAGACCCTGAGTTCAAACCCCAGGACTGGCCAAAAAAAAAAAAAACCTCCTCACCTTTGTGGCTGGCCATGTGGCCTGTTGCCAGTTTTTGTGCATATCTGTATGTGCATGCATGGGTTCCCTGCCAGTTCTTTTCACTTCAAGGTATGTTTGGCAGTCCTTCCAAATTGGGTCATAAAGAGCTTCTAATTCTTTTTACAGCTTTGCCATATTCTCTCTAGATCTTAGCGATGCCCCCCCCCTTGCTGGTGGCTGTCCCATTGGGCTCAGAGCCCAAACTGTCCCCAGGAAGAAGGGCGGGTTGTTGTGCCAGAGGCTGTCACACTTTTGGTCTACTTGACTTGTTAAGCACAAAGCAAGAACTCCTACTGATGGCATATTTGTGAAATGTGCCCCCATTGCCTGCTTTGTTGATGGAGCCTTCGTGGCAGGGAAAAGCGGTGGCGGGGGGGAGGGGGGGCTGCAGTCTGAACTGCAGAGTTGAGCTGAAGCACAAAAAAGGAAAGGGGGCCAATGGTGGAGGAGGCCTTGGGGAGTACCATATTAGAAGGGTGACTCCACTCCGGTGGCCCCAGGAAGCTGCCATTCGAGCTCCTGAGCAGTCTCTAGTGCATTCCCATGCACTCAGTACAAACCCCTGCAGCCACACACAGGAGCACCCATCAAGAGGTTAGGGACATTGAGGACTGCTCTTGCTCCTCAGAAAACCCAGCCAGGCACCGGTGGCTCACACCTTTAACCCTAGCTACCCAGGAGGCTGAGATCTAAGGATCTTGGTTCAAAACCAGCCCGGGCAAGAAAATCCATGAGACTCTTATCTCCAATTAACCACCAGAAAACCAGAAGTGGTGCTGTGGCTCAAGTGGTAGAGTGCTAGCTTTGAGCTGAAGAGCTGAGGGACTGTGCCCAGGCTGAGAGTTCAAGACCCATGACCGACAAGAAAGAAAGAAAGAAAGAAAGAAAGAAAGAAAGAAAGAAAGAAAGAAAGAAAGAAAGAAAGAAAGAGAAAGAAAGAATGAAAGAAAGCCCACCTCCTTTGCCAACCACAACTGTTTAATAAATATCCTGTGTACGATGCCACAAATGGCTTTTCAAGTAGAAGGAAAGCTGAAGCCAGCTTTAAGGGCTAGGCTGGGGGCATGGCATAAGTGGTAGAATGCCTGCCTAGCAAGCAGAAGGCCCTAAATTCAATCCCCACTACTGCCAAAAGAAAAAGAAATCAGACTGCCTGAGAAGATGGTGAAGAGGGGGAAGGATTCTGAGAAGCCACAAAACTGACCCTAAAAACAAGATAGCACTCTTTGCTTGTCAAAGTAGTATAGCTGTAAAGAATATATGTTCAGCCAGGCGTGCGTGAGTGGCTCACGCCTATAATCCTAGCTACTCAGGAGGCTGAGATCTGAGGATCGCGGTTCAAAGCCAGCCCGGGCAGGAAAGTCCGTGAGATTATTATCCCCAGTAAACCACTAGAAACCCGGAAGTGGCGCTGTGGCTCAAGTGGTAGAGCGCTGGCTTTGAGCTCAAGAGCACAAGGACAGCACCCAAGCCCAAAGTTCAAGCCCCACAACCGACAAAAAAAAAAAAAGAATATATGTTCACAGGATGTGAGCAAACAGGCCTGCGCTTCTCTGCTCCTGTGTGCTCCTGTGCTCCTGTGCTTACTGTATTCTGCCCCAGCCACTCCTCTGGAGGACAATTTGGCAAGATGAAGGAGATGACTTCAAACAAATTTATTGACAAAAGTTTTTTATTTACATATTTTTATTATTATTATCTTTAAGTAGTTGTGCAAAGAAGTTCCCACTCTACAAAACAGTATATGAGGACAAGGTGTCTGACAACATTGTCAGCCATCATTCCTAACCCATCCCTTCTCTCACTTTTTTTTTTAATTGAGATTAGGTGATTACATAAATTTCACATATTTCACAGTATTGTGGGACAGTGACAGTGACAAAAATTGTTTAACAGATTGTTTAACTATGGCTGTAGTTCAGTGGTAGAGATTTGCCTAGCATGCACTAGGCCCTGGGGGGGGGGTGCGGGAGTGGGAATGGAGAGAGGGAGAAGAAGAAGGCGGAAAGGAAGAGGAAGAGGAAGAAGAGGAAAAGGAGGAAAGAGAAGTATGAAGGGTGTTGAACAGTACATCAGGAGCCAGTGATTCTTTTGTAATCCTAACTACTCAGAGAGTTGGAATCTAAGGATGGTAGTTCAGAGCCAGTCCAGGCAGAAAAGTCTATGAGATTCACATCTCCAATTAATCTCCAAAAAGGAAGCCTGCTAGTTGTGAACAAAAAGCCCAACATGAGCATGCGGATGTGAGTTCAAGCTGCAGTACTGTCAATGTTTTAAAATAAAGATGACCTGTAACACCTTCAAGATGTGGCCCCAGCACCCTTCTCTTAACCTTACTGTCCCCACTTTGACAAGAGACCCCCATTTTAGAGACTAGAATGTCAGCAAGAGCCTTAAATGCAGGAAGACAATAAATGCCAATATTTGGTTCCCTAATCTCTTCTTCTGTGTATGGAAATGCACTGGGTTTGTGAGGGACAGGGGAGTTCCCAGAACATAGTCATGTTTCTTGTGTTGGGAGACGTGCCTTCTGTTCTACACCAGAGTCGTGGGCAGATGTTCCTTTGTTTCATCTCCTGGGAGCTAGATCTAATAGGAAGCTTCTGGGGAAGGACCTAGGGACAGCAGCCTTCACCAGGGTCTTCCTGTACAAGGCTCTTGCCTGAACCCCAGTGTCCTCTCCACATCTTTTCTGTCCAAAGCTACCAGCCACAGAAGTACTGTCTGACCACCAAGAGGAACTGGCCTATAGAGTGGCAGTTCAGGCGCTCTGGGAGGAAGCAGCCTTGAAAATCATCAGGCCTGAGAATCAGAGCAAGCACCCTGGGGTTTTCCCCAAAGCTCTCCTATTTCCTTCTGTGTTCCCACTCACTGTTCTCACTGCAGGACCATAGCGCCCACCCTCTCTTCTCCCAGCTGACCACTGTTCCTGGCCCTGGTTCCATTTCCAGATCTCTTTCCCAGCCATAGTTCCCTTCCAATTTGGGCTTTAAATCTGTCACCTCAGCAGTTCCCCTTGTCCCCATCCAGGCCCCGACCCCTTCGCGCCACTCAGGAGCCACTCTGGGGGTGCTGGTCAGCCTGTTCCAGGCCCTCAGCAGATTTTAGATTTCACACTTCCTGCCACCGAAGCCTCTCCACTCCCAACAGCCGTGTTATGCCTTGCCTTAAACAGACCCAGCAGACCCAATTTCCTACCTCCTTCCTTTCTACAAGACCCCAGCTCTAGATCCAGGTGGCTGTGCCTCCTCCAGACCAGGCTTTGATTTCAGAGCCCCTGGGCTCCAGCTCCTTCCTCCTCCCAAGCTCTCCCATCTCTGCGCTGTCTGTCTGGCAGTGTGACCTTTCTATAACTGCACACCCGTCATGTCACTCCTTTGCTTAAGAGTGTCCTTCAGGCTTTTATCCTGGAAAGGAAATTTAATCAGTCCAGCCTACTGTGCCAAAAGCCTTCATGCCTGTTCTTCAACTCAGGCTCAGTGGGTTCCCTCTCTTCTGCCATACATACCTAAAACATTGTAGCTGTTCAAACTCATAAAAAGCATCTGCCTCTAAGCTTTGCCATACTCCACTCCCCCTTCATAGAAGTCTTCTTCCTGTCTGTCTTCCTTTGCCTAAATCAGGATTTCCATCCTTCCTGACTAGCTTGTTTTACAGTCCTTGCACTAGTTTTGAGCATGGTAAGGACAGGAGCTGTGGCTTTGCTCTCTAGGGCTCATTGAGTGGTGTACAGTGGTTGACTGTAGAGGGCAAGTTTCAAAAAGTGTACAGAAAGCACTCACCTATTGGGTTGATTTAGTCACAGATTCTAAAGCAAAAGATAGACAGGATACCCAGCTGGCCTAAAGCCAACCAGCGGTCTTCGCCTGCCAATGTCCTCACAGGGGCCACCAGGCCTCCAGCCTTTTACTCAAAATGAGTGATAAACCAGACATGTCCAAAGTGGAGAAGTTTGACCGATCAAAATGGAAGAAAACTAATACTGAGGGGGAAAAAAAACTCTTCTCTCTAAGGAAACTATCCAGCAAGAGGAGGAGTATATCCAAACATCTTAAAATGGGGATGTCCTCTCAAGAGCAAGGGTCAATAACCACCTGGGAAGCTTGTTTCTGTAAACGTATGTGTAGCGATTTGAGGCACCAGCTGATGGTTTCCCCACTATGTTTCCTGACTAAGAGGGCAGCAGTAGCCAAGTTGCCTTAAATTTATTTTTAAACTGAAATTCCAGACAGCAGATGCACATCACAGTAATCTCACTACTGATGACCCTTGTATGTAACAGAGCAAGCCAGTTTTAATATAGTAGGCGCCTTTTAAAATCATTAAAAAGGTGAATGTTTTTGCAAAAGAAAGAAAAAAAAAAGAGATCTAGGCACTTGTGGCTCACACCTGTAATTCCAACTACTCAGGAGGTTGAGATCTGAGGATTGCAATTCAAAACCAGCCTTGGCAAGAATGTTTGTGAGACTCTTCTCACTAATTAACCACCAAAAAGTTGAAAGTAGAGCTGTGGCTTAAGTGGAGAAGTGCCAGCTTTGAGCAAAAAACGCTAAAAGACAGTGCTATACCCTTAGTTCAAACCCTAGTACAGGTACAAACTAATTTTTTTTTTTTTTGGTCAGTCATGGGGCCTGAACTCTGGGCCTGAGCGCTGTCCCTCAGCATTCCGCTTAAGGCTAGCACTCTACCACTTGAGCCAGGGCCTCGTGCATACAAGGCAAGCACTCTACCACTGAGCCACCTTCCCAGCCCCAAACTAATTGTTAAAAATACAGAATAAATAATTGTTTTTTAAAAAGCAAAAGATAGCTAAGGTGGGCTCGGGGATCTGTACTGACCTTTGAATATGGCTAGTAGCAGATGAACCTAGAGGAAAGGGGCTGGGAAGGTGGCTCAGTGGTAGAGCGCTTGCCTTGCATGCATGAGACCCTGGGTTCGATTCCTCAGCACCACATAAGCAAAAAGAAAAAAAAAAGCCAGAAGTGGCGCTGTTGCTCAAGTGGTAGAGCACTAGCCTTAAGCTGAAGAGCTGAGGGACAGTGCCCAGGCCCAGAGTTCAGGCCCCATGACCGGACCCAAAAACCTAGAGGAAAAGGAGTAAGTGTCTAGATAGTTTCCTGTGTCCTCAAGTTCAGTGCTTGCTTCTGTGTGACAACAGGTTTGAAAAACACAGATCTGGAAAAAAAGACTGTGAGGCAAACAGACAAGTAGCCAAAGTCAGAAATGGTATTGTTGGGAAATGCCAAGAGCTCTAAGAGGGTCTTCTGTGTATTTATCTCCAAAGCAAAGCATGCTATCTGGAGCCAACTGTGAATTCTAAGCACTGATAAGCACAAATCAGCACCTTGTGCTTCCTATTTTGCTTCTGTCTACTTTGTGAAAGAGAATGATTTTTACCCGGATTCAGAAGTGATCACCAGGGGCTGAAGCCTGAGATGATCATGGACCCTGGTGGTGAGGAGTGATGCTCAGTCCCTACATCCCAGGGGAAAGATGTTCCACTAATGTGCTGAGAGACTTGCAGATGGGATGCCCTGACCCTGCAAGGGCCTCTGGAGGTAGGAGGGCTTCAGAGAGATAGGGCCGTAGTAGTCCCTGTGAACTCATCATGCTCAGGGAACAGTACGTGAGCATGTACTTAAGAAATGAAGGCCTGATTTCTGGGAGTCCTAAAAACAAATCCCACCAGATGAGTCTTATTTTTATCTTTAAAAAAAATTATTGTTATTATGAAGGTGATGTACAGAGTGGTGACAATTACATAAGTCAGGTAAATAGTGCATTTCTTTTTTTGACAAAGTCACCCCTTCCCTCTCTCCTAATTTTATCTTTGGACAGAATAACCAGGTACAGTCAGAGGGCTGTATGTATGGTATATCTAGAGCATCATAGGACATTTGATGAGGCTGTCACCACATCTTAGGGATGGAGAAATGTGAAAGATGGTAGAATTAGGTAGACTTACGAGAATCCACCCACAAGGCAGGCAGCTGGGGCACCCTAAGTTTTGCCTTCCCTAACTGGTGAGGCAGGGCAGATCTAGTATCTTGGATGAGGCCATTAGTAGAACAATGGTCAGATTCAAAGGCGACAAGAATACAACAAATGAAAATCCGAGATCTCAGCAGACAATAATGATGGGCTGAGTCGGAAACAAAAGCCCAACTATACAATTAAAAGCAGGATCTAGGGAATGGGGTTTGATAGCAAGATGTGTGAAAAAAAAAAAGACTCCAGCTCAATCTGTTAGCTGCTTGGCATCTCCAGCCTGCCAAGAAAATGAGCATCAGATTCTAGTCTTCCATGCAGAATGGCTCACTTGAAGAGGGACACTGACAACCGTGTGGCCTTAGGAGAACAAAGGAAAATGGCCAAAAGATAGAAAAGTGGGGCAGTGACACCTAGAAAAGGAATAGCCAGCCATGGAGTACAGCAAGTGCATCATGAATTGGGTGCCCAGCCCATCAGAAAGCTCCCAGAGCACAGAATCTAGACGTCCTGGAATAAATCCCAGAAGGGCAGATTTTGGCATAATATGGGAGCAACTTCCTTTATTTAGTCCAATGAATAGTCTGGGCTGCTTGGCAGACATGGTACTTCTTTGGTTAAAATGGATGCTGGTAAGGGCCAGGAGGAAATGTAAGCCATTAGTCTAGGGGACAGTAAGGTGTTTCCTAAATTGGAGGGTCGATGACTCTGTCGTAGGTTTCACTTTTCCAAAAGTAACATTTTGTTGCTTACAGTTAATCAGGGAGGTTGCATATCACAAGGTACTCAGTGTACTTAGAAAGGAGACCATCTGCATACTGCTGTTCAGCCACAGGCCAGAGTGGGTGATGGCCTATCCCCTCCACAAAGGAAACAGCTTTCCTGTAATCTTCCATCATGCAGATTTGTTTTGCCTGTTTTTATCCCTAAAAGGAACTGTGCAGTGTTCTCTAGATATCCTCAGAGATGTAAGTCAGGCAGACACCAAAAGGCTGGGTGTCAGGCAGCATTTCCATAGCAAAACTGGCCACTACTGTTGCTTCCTGAGCTGCCCTAGAGATGTGGAAAAGGCAGCTCACACCTTTGGCCAGATGCCTGACAGCCTTTTAGGGCAGTTCAGCCTCAGCTGGCCCTGGTTCCCTTGGAGAGTGAAGACAGGGCATCCGTGGGGCTGTACTGTTCCGGTTCTCTGCCCACACTAGCTGATGCCTTTGCCTGTACAAAGTACTCAGCCCCATGTTCCTGTGCGAACTGCAGGGGCAACTGCAGGCTAGAATCCTCTGTATTGTAAGTTTAGAAAAGTGGACTCCAAATTATCTAGTGTCTTAGACTCCTCGAGTGCTAATCCAGTGTCCTGGTCTTACAGAGGCCCCTGGAGGCGGGCAGGGTGGAGGCTGAGGCTGGCCTGGCCTGTGTCTCTGTGCTGAAGCCTGTTGCCTTATATGACAGTGACTGGGAGGGCTCCAGTGGCTTCGGCATCCTTCTCGGCCTGCCTGGTTTGAACTCTGCCTGCTGTTTCCGGGTACTTCTGGGGACGAAGAGCCCGCAGGCCAGCCTAGGCTGTGCGCTTTGCCTGCTTGCTGCACAGTTGAGGTGGCATGTGGGGTAGGGCCCTTCTTTTTGTCAGAGCGCTCCACTTGTAAAATAAAAAAAGGTAGCCCTTCCCCTCTCCTGAGTCCCAGTGGGAACTGAGAATGTAGGGTCTGTGTTGAAAAGACGGGGAGGGCTGTTAGGATGAAAGACAGTGGGAGGGCTGGCCAGCAGAGAGGGGTTGAAAGGAGGAGCTCCCTCTCTCAGATGTGGGTTCCTTTGCATCCAGTCACCCCCTCGGTGCTGTTTTCTTTTCTTCCTTTCTGGATTACAGCCCTGGCCTGACCCCCGCCCCTCCCCAAACCCGCCTCTTCCCTTTTGGACCCGCCCCCAGCACTGCTGTGAAGCCTGCCAGCTCTGGCCCGCTTTCCAGGCCCACTGTGGGTGACCAGGATCCCTTGCAGGCCTAGGCTGGGGGCATTAATGAAGCCCAGATGCAGGACTCTTGACTGGCCCAAAGTTTGCTTCAGAGCAGAGGCAGCTTGGAGGAGCCATTTACCTCCCACTGTGTCCTAGCCCAGCTGCTGTTTAAAAAGCTGGAAAGCAGGTCCTGGCTGAATGAATGTAAGGAGATGGAAGAGGCTGCTGGGGGAAGCGGAGGAGGTGGGGGGGGGGGCAGGGTAAGAGGGGAGGAAAGGCAGGCTCAGAGTTCAGGCAAGGTCTGCACCATTGAGGCCTGGAGTGGGGTAGAGATGGAGGTTCCAGCTCACTACCACCCCTTAATGGTGGCTGCCTGTCCTCAGTGCTCTAGTCCAGGGCCCTGGGGAAGGTCCATGCAGATCATGGCAGCCCTCTGCAGAAAGGTCATGGCCAAAGGGAGATAGTCAGTGAAGGATTGACCTCCCCCCCCCCACTGTTTTCCCAGGTGCATACAGATGTCAGGCAAGCCACAAAGATATGCACAGACTCCATTTTCCTAACAGTCAGGCCCATGTCGAGAATAGAGAGAATGATTGGTTGCTCTTATGGTTGCCAGATGGAGTACAAATATCACATGGAACAAACATGCTAAAATAAAAATGATCATTTATCTGAAATTCAGATTTAATAGGCCATCCTGTATTTTGATTTACTAAGTCAGCCATGTCTACTTTGCCCTTCTGGCTGAAATTCTTTTTTTTTTTTTTTAACATCATGGTTTCATTGAACTGAAGCATACAAACAACAGTGCACACAGACCATTAAATGCATGAGTCAGCGGATTTTCACAAGCCAAACATGTATGAAACGGACATTTAGGTCAAGAGAGGACATGGTACCTGAGCCTCTCCCCAGTATCCCCACATCCAGCAGGCTAAAATTTGTTTTGGACTTTAAGTGATTGAGCTCAGACACCTACATCTCCCCCCCGCCCCACACACACACCCATTGGTCATGGGGCCTGAACTTTGAGCCTGGGCACTATCCCTGAACTCTCCAGTTCAGGGATTCTCACATCTCAGCCTCCTAAGTAGGTAGGATTACAGGCGTGAGCCACCAGCATCCAGTGACACCTAAGTTTTTGTGTGTGTCTTCTTTCCCACAGTACTGTGAAGATGGGCCGAGTTGGAAGTAATCCTTCATGTGTGATCATGACTCTCCATAGGAGTTACCTGTATAGATTAGCCTAATCTGTTTATGCAGGGTACTTCCACCTGTATGAACATTTTAGTACCTCTTTCTCTTTTACTTATTCCCTACAAATAGCATTTCAGGGTCAGGAAAAGGTATATATGCACTTTTTTTTTCTTTTTTTTGTGCTGGTACACTGGAGCTTGAACTCAGGACCTGAGCACTCTATCTGGTACTCTACCCCTTGAGCAATACCTCCACTTCTAGCCTTTGGAGTTAATTGCAGATCAAAGTCTCATGGACTTTTCTACCCAGGCTGGCTTGGAATCTTGATTCTCAGATCTCAGCCTCCTGAGTAGCTAGGATTATAGGTATGAGCCACTGGTGCCTGGCTCTTCCCTTGCTGCTTTTAACTCACCCTAACCCTTGAGACCTCATGAATAAAATCATAGTTCCTTTTGGGGGGACAGGAAGGGATCTGAGACCAGAACTCAAACTCAGTACCTGATACTTTCCCTCATTGGCTAGTGCTGTACCAACTACACCATGTCTCCAACCCTGAAATCAGAGTTCCAACCTTTAGCATTGAAGGCCTGTTTGGGGAATATCATCCTGAAGAGGAATTCTAGTTCCATCCTGAGCCAGTCAAAGCAATGCTAAATGACCACTCAGAATCTCCACTCAGGCTTCTGATGCAAGAGGTTCTGCTGATTCACATTTGGCTCATGTACTAAGAAGTCCAGGGGCTGCTGGCTTCAAGCACACCTGGCTTCAGCCACACACTTGTCCTCTGCTGGTCTGCCTCCCTGATGTTGCTTTTAGGCTTTCCCACTGGGAACAGGATGACCACCAGCACTGTGGGGTTGGTAATGTGTCACATTAGCAGCTCTACTGGGAAGACATACTTCTCAATGGTCCAGCCAGGCCCTGAGCACATGTTAGTGGCTGTTACTCTCCTGCCCACCATGGAAAAACAAACTGGGGTGGGGGTCCCCAAAGGAAAGGTTCTAGATTTTTTTACATTGAGTAAAAGCAAACACAAAATATAGCCCCATCAAGCCAGGTCACCTCTGGGACTGGGCGCTGTCCCTCAGCTCTTCAGCTCAAGGCTAGTGAGCTACCGCTTTGAACTGCAGGGCCACTTCCGGCTTTTTCTGTTTATGTGGTGCTGAGGAATGGAACCCAGGGGCCTCACGCATGCAAGGCAAGCACTCTGCCTCTGAGCCACCTTTCCAGCCCCCTCTCAGTTGTTTTCTTCCTCTAAATACTTTTGTTTGTTTTATAGTGCTGAGAATAAACCCCAGAGCTTTCTATGTGCATGCTAGGCAGCAAGCACTTTACCTCTGAGCTATATACTTCAAGCCTAGTTTTATCCCTTGATGTATCGATATGCAGAAGATATACAGAGACAAGGATGTTGAACCAGTTTGCATGTTGTTTGGGATTTTTTGCTAGTTTTTGTCAGTGCTGGGATTTGACCTCATCTTGAGCCACATCTCCAGCCCTATTTGTTTTAAGGTTATTTTTTAGAGTCTTTCTCCCCACCCTAGCCCAGACAGCAATCTTCCTAGCTATGACCTCACCAGTAGCTGGGAGACAGACAAAGGCCATATTGCCTGGCATGTTTGGTTTTTTTTTTTCTTTTTTTTTTGCCGGTTGTGGGGCCTGAACTCTGGGCCTGGGTGCTGTCCCTCAGCTCTTCAGCTCAAGGCTAGCACTCTACCACTTGAGCCACAGTGCCACTTCTGGCTTTTTCTGCTTATGTGGTGCTAAGGAATCGAACCCAGGGCCTCATGCATGCAAGGCAAGCACTCTACCACTGAGCCACTTTCCCAGCCCTGCCTGGCATGTTTTGTTCAAATAGTTGCTAACTTTTTGCTTGGGATAATCTTGAACCAAGACCCTCTAAATTTCCGCCTGCCAGATAGCTAGGATTATACATGTGAGTCACCAGGCCTAGCCCACATTTTGGTTTTCTGAGACATAGTCTTAGTATGTAGTCCAGGCTGGCTTTGAATTCACAATCTTCATACCTCTGTACTAGGATTACAGGTGTGTACCACCATGCCAAAACTTTTTTTTTTTTTTTTTTTTTTGTGGTGGTGGTGATGGTGCTAGGGTTTGAATTCAGGGCCTTGAATTTGCTAGGCAGGTACTCTGCCACTTGAGTCACATACTTAACACTATGAAACATTTTTGAATATAACACTCCTTTGCTTATACATATCCACAGGTTCATAGGGACATAGGGTTGACAACATTACCCTCTTCATGGGTATCCTGATCTTCCTGGGCTCCTGCTTAACCGGCTCCCTGACTTCCAGCCTAGCCCTTGGCCTTTTCTCAGGTTTTGCTTGCTCTTCCCTCCCAGGCAGCTTCGAAGCCAGCTCAGCCTTGTTATCATCACCCGGATGCTGGGCCAGCAAGACATACTTTTTCTCTGGCAAGAGAAAACTCAGGTAAGTCCGTCTCAGCTGGAGCAGGAAGGTCAGTGGTGCATTGCCTACTCAGTCTTGAAGCTTTGCCAGAAAGACTACTCCAAGAACTCAGCTGAATTGGATATTTTTATATTTATTTTTTAAATTATCTCAGCTGGGCACCAGCAGCTCACACATGTAATCCTAGCTACTTAAGATGCTGAGATATGAGGATAGCAGTTCAAAGCCATCCTTTGCAGGAAAGTCAGTGAGATTCTTATCTCCAGTTAACCACCAGAAAACTAGAAGTGGTACTAGAAGTGGTGCTGTGGCTCAAAATTGTAGTGCATTAGCCTTGAGCAATAAGAGCTCAGGGTCAGCACCTATACCCTGAGTATAAGCCCCATGACACACACACACACACACACACACACACACACACACACACACACACACAAAAGAAAAAAGATTTTTAAAAAGATAATGAGTGGGGGGGAGATAGGAAGGGGAAACAAAGGAGGAGGCTACAATGCTTGATAAGAAATGTACTCATTATCTTGCCCATGTAAATGTAACTCCTCTGTGTGGTATTTTCACAATAATAAAAAAAAGACAATGAATGATAAAAATGGAAACCAATACTATCTGGTGGCTCAGACCTTTAGTCCTAGCTACTCAGGAGGCTGAGATCTAAGGACTACAGTTCAAAGCTACCCTGGACAGAATGTGATTCATTTCCAGTTAAACACCAAAAAGCTGAAAGTAAAGTTATGGCTCAAGTGATAGAGCACCAGCCTTATGTGGAAAAAGCCCAGAAAGAGTGCAAGGAACTTGAGTTCAAGCTCAAGTGCTAATACACACATACACACACACGTGTGTGTGCATGTGTGCACATGCAGGTGCACAAGCAAAATACTACCAAATAAAAGCTCTTCCCTCTAGGTGCCCCTTGGGACCTAGTGTTAAGTCATCTGATCTGGCAGCTCAGAGGCCCTAGAGATGCTAAAAATGGGTTAAGGAAATTGAGAACATCTCACCTCCCCAGAATTTTCCCAGGAATTCCTGAAGAGATGTAGGGTCCAACAAAACTCCCAACACAACCACACTAGAAGAGGCAGGCATGGAGCTGGGAAGGTGGCTCAGTGGTAGAGTGCTTGCCTTGCATGCATGAGGCCCTGGGTTTGATTCCTCAGCACCACGTAAGCAGAAAAAGCCCAAAATGGCACTATGGCTCAAGTGGTAGAGTGTTAGCCTTGAGCTGAAGAGCTGAAGGACAGCACCCAGGCCCAGAGTTCAGGCCCCATGACCACCACAACAAAAATGCATAGATACATCCATTTGTGTATGCAAATAAAAATATTATTAAAAAAAAAAAAGAAGAGGCAGGCACATGGGCAAAGGCTGGGTTACACTAGACCCTGGAGGTGTACATGGTAAGCTTGAGTAAATCCTCAGAGTGCTGGTGGAACATTCCAGCATATCCTCAGGCCTGGTGGACCAGGTGTCTAGATACTGTGATTGTAAAAAGGGAGTTCAGAAAAATGATGGGTAGTTGGCTTGTCAGGATGGGCTCAGCCTGGCTTTTGTTCCAATGTTGCCCTTTGCCCTAGAACTTGGTATATCTGAAGCTATTGTCTTTCCTTCTCCAGAGGTGATGGTCCAGCCCCAATGCCTCAGTCCTGTTCTTCCCCCTTAAATTAGTTGTGGTTCATATCTCTTGGGTCTTTCATTGATATGTTCAGTGTCTGTGCCATCCTCCTGGGAGCCAGGTCTTTGAGGGAGGAAAACCCATTTTTCTGTTTACTGCTCCCCCTGGTACATACTAGGGAGGCAGTCTATGCTTGCGGGTGAACAAATACCAAGGTGGATTGTCAGGGTACACAAGAGACAGTGCTCCCCAGGCTATCCTTGGGAGGCCCATGGAGGAGATGATCTTTCTAGAGGTCACTGGCTAGCCAGTATATTAGAGTAAGGAGCCACAGAGATATAGTGATGGGACACAGAACAGAGGCATTCCAGGGACTCAGATGGCAACTTAATGCAGACTTTGATGGGGGAGCAGGGGCGTGTCACTGAGGCTAAAGAAAATAGAGGGGTGGTAAAAGGGGGAGGCAGGAAGCAGAGTACAAGGAAGACACCTTGCCTAGGAGCTTTGTGGGCAATGACCAAAAAGACCAGACTGTTTCAAGCCTTGAATGTTTTTCCTGGAGGGGTGCATGATGAAGCCACATGGGCCAGGAGGGAAGCTGCAAAGGAGGGAAGCAATTGATAAGGGCCCATCAGGGTGCTGCCTCTCCCACTGAGAGATGTCTTGTGAAGTCCCATCAGCTGGCTCCCTAAGGGCTTGGATCTTGAGGGTGCTTACGAGCAGAACAAGATCTACCCATAGTCTGGGGTTCCCAGCTGCAGGGCCTTATAGTACACCAGTCACCCATCACCCATCTGCCAGCATCCGCTCAGTACCTGACTACATGCCCATCTGCTTGTTAGCCCATGTCCCAGGCTCTGCCTCAGGTGCCAGGCACCAACAGGCTCTGGGGAGACAGCACCAGACAACCTTGAAAGATGGGTGAGCAACCTGGCTGCAGCCAGGTGACTAACTCTGCCTGAAGACAGTGAGATGGCTCTGAAGCCAGGTCTTAGAGAATGAGTCTGTGCCTGTACTTCCAGGAGCAGAGGAAGTGACAATCAGGATGGCTCCCAGGATGGGGAGAACCAGCAGGGGCCTGTCCATAACCCTCCACATGTGCTTCCTCTTCACTGCAAGCCCCAGCAGCGGCTCCACAGCCACCCCATAGCTCTGCCTCTGCCAGGCACACCCCTTTCCAGTCTGGCCTGTCAGACTGATCTCCTTGAAACATGCCTCCAAGGGCCCCCTCATCCCCAAAGCTGTTCACATCAAGCCCACATGCCCCCTTTCCCAACTTCAGCTGGCCTGTCCAGTGCTGCCTGATCTTCTCAGCCTCCTCAAGCTCAGCCTGCCTGTGTCTGCACACAGCTTTGGCTGTGCACTGGCCCCTTCTTCCTTTCTACCATCATGCCCCGCTAGAAATAGAGGTCACTACCGCGCAGCAGCACTGGGTATGTATTGGTGCTGGTCTCAGTGCTTACTTCTGGTAGCAGCCCTGGGCTCTAAGGATTGCTACCATATTGTGCAGATGGGGAAACTGAGGCAGGATACTTTCCCAAGGCCACATAATAGAAAAGCAGAGGAGCTGGGATCAGAGTACTACCTATGACCACTGCAGTGTGCTGTGTTGGTAGTCCTTAGCAGCCTGGACCACACCTGCCACCTGGTGCTGAAGGTGCCCTGCTCATTCTCTGTAAAGACACCTCAAGGATTGAAACATACTCTTGTAGAAGCAGAAGCCTAGTTTGGAGGTGTGCAAGTGGTCTGCAGAGCATTACTGGGCAAGAGGGGTCCTCAGCATCCAAGCTGCTTGCCCTATGACTGCCCCAACCTGCAATCCCAAACCCCAGGAGCAAGACAGGGTCTTGCTGGACTTAAGGGACAGGAAAGAGTTGGGATGCAACAACCCCAAGGCTTGAATTTTCCAGGAGAGTCCCAAGGTCTAATCAGTAATCCTGTTGTTCTGTTGAATACTGGGAATATTCCAGAAATAGCAGTGTTTTGGCTTCAGGCCCTAGTATGCTCCAGACTGCTCTGGGCATGGAAGATAGAGCAGAACAGAATTCAGCCCCTCTCTTGGGACATTCCTAGTCAGGGGAAGGCAAACACACAGGCACTGAGAAAGAAGTAACAGTTGGGATGAAGTGCCAGATGGTTATAAATGCTGTGGAGAAAAATAAAGCTAGCTACAGAGGAGAGAAAGCACTGGGAGGATGCAATTTATTTTATTTTATTTTATTTATTTTTTGCCAGTCCTGGGGCTTGAACTCAGGGCCTGAGCCCTGTCCCTGAGCTTCATTTGCTTAAGGCTAGCATGCTACCACTTAGGCCTCAGCGCCACTTCTGGCTTGTTCTGTGTATGTGGTACTGAGAAATCGAATCCAGGGCTTCATGCATGCTAGGCAAGCACTATACCACTAGGCCACATTCCCATCCCAGGAAGATGCAATTTTATAAGAACAGAGAAAATGGCATTTGTACACAGACCTAAAGGAAGCAGATTTCCTAGGGAAAAGCATGCTCAGGAGAGAGGGAATAGCAAGTGCAATGGTTCTGGGACAGACAAAGGCTGCTTGGGTAGGAGTAGAGGACTGAGGGTAGAATAGCAGGTGTTGAAGTCAAGACAGGTTAAGTGGAGGCTCAGTGAGCCAGAGCCTCAAGGCCATGATGTGAGGGTTTTAGCTTTCATGCCAAAGAGAAGAGCTACAAGTTTGTTGTTGTTGTTGTTGTTGTTGTTTTGTGCCAGTGCTGAGGCTTGAAGTCAAGGCCTCATGTCTCTGCTGGACTCTTGCTTGTATCTAATATACTCTACCACTAGAGTCATACATTTGTCTCTGAGGTTTTGCCAGTTAAAGAGGGTATTAAGAGTCTTGTGGATGTGTTTGACTGGGCTGGCTACAATCTCAATTCTCAGATCTCAGCCTCCTGAGTAGCAAGGGGATTGTAGGTGTGAGCCACTGGTCACAGATGGACACCCTGGAAGATTTTGAATGGAGGCCAGACAAAATCTGATTTGTAAAAAGTTTTAGGTTTACTCTGACTGCTGCATTGAAACTAACTGGTCCAGGGTATGGAGGAAAGGAAGGGTATAGTTATCCTGCCCTGATAGTTGGCCTGGGAGGTAGCAGCAGGGGTGGGAAGAGTTCAAATCCTAAGTCATTTCCCAAGTATGACCAGCAGGGTAGAGAAAATAGCCTAGAGTACTCAGGAGATACAAGGCTAGATAAAATGCCCTTCATTTACCCAGCCAAGACCCAGGCAAGACACAGGTAGAGCAGGTTTGGGAGGAAACTGGGGGTTTGTTTCTTATTCCAGGCCACTTCTTGCAACATAGCAAACCAATTGTGTTTTTGTTTTTTGTTTTTGCTTTTTTTAGTGCCAGTCCTGGGCACTGCCCCTGAGGTGTTGATGCTGTTATTTGTTTTGCTCAAGGCTAGCTCTCTACTTCATGAGCCACAATTCCAATTCTGTGGGGATTTTTTTGGGGGGGGGGAGGGGACGGGAGGAGGATACTTAATTTGAGATCAGAGTCTTGCAGACTTTTCTGCCTGGTCTGGCTTTGAACTGTGATCCTTAGATCTCAGCCTCTTGAGTAGCTAGGCGTGAGACACTGGTGCCTAGCCAACAAACCAATTTTGTTGTCATTGTGTTTGAGATAGGGTCTGGTTTCATACCCCAGACTAGTGCCAAATTCTCCATCCTGCCTTGTCTTCCCTAGTGTGTATACCATCACACTCTGTGGCAAAACACTTTTGTCAAACTGTGTTTTCTAGTTTGGAAAGCACGGACTTTAAGTGGGCAAAATCAAAGAGATTAAATGTTTGAAGTTCCTCGGATGAAGTAATCTGCAGTTCTGACCAGCTATTTATAAACCTAACAAATACTTAGTGCAGTGAACAAAGCTGCCCTCAGAGAATGTACATTCTGGCTAGGGCTCAGGGCTGGTAGTAAATTAGCAACATAAGCAAGGAAGCTCCCTTGTGGGGAAGAAATAGGGGGCGCTGTGGAAAGAAGAACTCATAGTAAAGCGGTTGGCAAAGGTGATAGGCACAGAAGCTACAGATTGGATGAGGAGTTCAGGTGGACAGGCCCCCTGGCAAGGTGAGCTAGAGCAATCTTGGCTGTGCAAATAGGATCCACCACCAGGATTTATATATAGGAGCTACATATGCAGTGTGGACAGTTGCTTCACTAGAACTGCCATTGCTTGCAGGGTGCTGAAAAGACTGGTGGAGGCCTGTCCTCTTAGGTGATCATTTTGCCCCAGGTGTCTGTCCTAATATGCTGAGTGTTTGCTGAGTTGGCATCTGGGGAAGGGTGGGGGTGGGGAGATTGCTGGTCCAGCCCTGGCCCTGATGGGACCCACATGGCTCAAATAAGCCCAGATCCAGGAAGGAGATTGGCTGGAGGGGCTGAGCTGGAAACAAAAGAAAATTAGCAGATTGAATAGGCAGCAGCTTGCGGAGCACAAGGAAGTTGCTTTCAAGGAGTGAAAGGAAAAACACAGGAGTGAGCAAGTGAGCACTGTTGTATGCTTTCCTCGTTAGGCCCCACCCAGGACTCCTAAGTAGGGAGCGTCCTGGCCTTGAGTAAGGCCGGCCTGCCAGAGGCTGCTGCCGGGGTGTGGGCTGCTGGGCCAGCCTCTGTGCTTGCACAGCTGTGAGCCTCCAGCCAGCAGGCCAGGCTGTTTTTGGAAACTATCCCCAGACTCAGGAGGCCTTAGCAAGGCAAAGCGGTACAGCCTCAGATGAAGCCCCTCTCTGCCCAGAGTCTGACTTCTCCTTCCTTCCTGCTGCTTCCTCTCCCCTCCTAAGCAGAGAAGTCCTGGCTCTTCTCCAGGAAGCAAGGCCTGCCTGCCTCCTAGCCTCCAGCCCAGCTGCTCTTGTCCTGTCTGTCTAAGTCTAAGACTGCTAGGGTGCTGAGCAGGTGCTGGCAAGTGAGTCACAGGAGGAAGCCAGGTGTGCCAGCCCAGCTGGGCTCCAGCAAGGAGCCTGGGGCTGAGGTGCCTTGCCTGTGGCCACAGTGCACCTGCTGGACCTTATGAGACAGTGTTCTGTGAATTACCCTGCCTGTGCCCCTCCCCCTGCCCTGCAGCTCCCCTCTCCCCAGGGTTACACATGACATGGAAGGCCCAGGAGCTGGGAGCCTGTCTGTCTCTGCCCAGCAGTCCTTGCTGGAACTCAGCTGAGGTGATCCTAAAACCTGGTGCATGGGCTGGGCCAGGAGAGGTTAGAAGGCAGTCACATGCTTTTCCAAGGATTTCAGGGGCCAATTTATTCAGTGGATGGGCAGTTGCTTCACAGTTGAATGGGAGGTAGATTGACACATCAGCTCAATGTTTGTGTGGACCTTGTGGGGAACTCCTCTCTAAACAGCTTTACTGCCGGGTGCTGGTGGCTCACGCCTGTAATCCTAGCTACTCGGGAGGCTGAGATCTGAGGATCGTGGTTCAAAGCCTGGGCAGGAAAGTCCATGAGACTCTTATCTCCAATAAACCACCAGAAAACCAGAAGTAGCACTGTGGCTTAAGTGCTAGAGTGCTCACCTTGAGCTGAAGAGCTGAGGGACAGCGCCTAGGCCCAGAGCTCAAGCCCCACAGCTGACCAAAAATAAACAGCCCTACTGTAAGAGGAGGTTTTTAAGACAGAGAAAACTGACACAGGTGTCAGATGATAATGACCTCTTGGTAATTTTATTGGATAAGAACATGGTATTGTGTTTTTAAAAGGAAATAATGTTTAATGAAAATGGTATTGTTGGGGTTGTTGGGGATTGTTGGATTATTGGTGGGATCTTCTTGACCCTTTTGAGTGAAATAACTCAATGTTTAGAATTCTAGAGGAGGAAGGGGACATAGTGAGGGCAGAGGAAACAGGCAGGGCAAAACAAAGATGATTGTAGTTACCACTCAAGGATGGACAGGGGGGTTAAGGCACTGTTTCTCTCCATCATGTCTGTCACAAATGCCACAATGAAAAAAAAATGCCACAATGATAAGTTCAATGAAAAGAGAAGGCTGAAGGGGAGAATGGGCTGGCAGGTGAGAAGCGGAGGCGGGCACAGGCCTTCCCAGTGACAGAGGAACCCTTGCTCTGATTTTTGCACGAGAAAGAGATTTTTTTTTTGGGGGGGGTCAATCATAGGGTTTGAACTCTGGGCCTGGGCGCTGTCCCTCAGCTCTTCAGCTCAAGGATAGCGCTCTCCCACTTGAGCCACAGCACCACTTCCAGTTTTCTGAAGTGGTTTATTGGAGATAAAAGTCTCATGGCCTTTCCTGCCCAGGCTGGCTTTGAACCACGATCCTCAGATCTCAGCCTCCTGAATAGCTAGGATTACAGGTGTGAGCCACCAGCACCCAGCAAGAGAAAGAGAATTTTTTGTAGATGAGAATACCTGTGGGTCTAAGAGGCCACTCACCTCCAAAGGGAGATGAGGACTCAGATGCTAGAAACGGTGTTACAGCCCACTGGTGTAAGCTGAAGATGTCCCCGACACCCATGCCCTCACTTCTTGAGTGACTGTCCTTTCTCCTCCGCAGCTGTCTTTACTCAGCCAGCTCCTGAGCCTTATGAGGCCATCATCCCTCAGGCAGTACTTGGTCTCTGAGCTTTTGCCACCCTTCCAGAAGCAGCAGCATAAAGCCAGTGCCGAGCTAGACCACAAGGTAAGCACCTGGCATCTGTCTGCCTCCATCAAGGCAGTGCCACTACGCGTAGCGGGAAAGGCAGGGCTGTCTGCATTGCACAGCCTGCGGGACCTGTGGCTGCCAGTCCTCCCAGAACCTCAGGCCATGCTAGGACAGAGGCCAGCAGGCTGCCTTCTATGTAGAGAGGAGATACTCAGCATCCTTCCAAAACCTGTAATTAGCACCCTGGCCCACACCATGCACTCAGATGTAAGGAAGGTTGTGTGTACGGACATGCAGGCCATTGAATCACCTGGCCCTGCTTGCGTGTGCTCTGTGAGAGCTCGGTCTTTAAGTAGAGTTTGGAAAGATGCAAGAGCCAAAATATGCTGGTGGAAGGGAGGAGGGAGTATGTTTAGAAGTTCAGAGAACATGTAGATAGGAGAGGGTAGCGCTGGGCTCAGCCTCCCTGCTGGTTCCCACTCTGACTGTGACTGAGGCTGAGCCCTTGGCTCACCCCCAGCTTCTCCTAATGGACCTTCCAGGCATCACCCAGCTTTCTCTAAAGCTAAACTCTGGTGGGAGTTGGGCAATGAGCTATTCCTGAAGCAGGAGGTTACAGAATTTGGAACAGTAAGACCTGTGGATCTCTGAAATGATAAATGTCCCATGTGGAGGCTTGAGAATAGATGCCGAGAGCCCAGCTCCCTGGAGCACAGGAGGGGTGCAGATCTCCACCGAGACTGAGGATGAAGAATGGAGATAGGATTCTTCCTAACCAGGAAAGCAGTACTTCCCAAACCACGGTCGGAGGTTGAATGCTGATGATCTAGAAAGCCAACCTTGTGGGCATCACTCTGCAAATCAGATAAATAAGCTAACTACTTAATGAACACAAATGAACCATTAAGAAGATATGCTAATCCCCAGGTGCAGGCTCCTCTTCCAGAACAGGTAGGGAAGGTTATCTTTCAGTCATGCTTCATATTAGTACATTTATGAGGCTTGCGGCCTCCCAGGAGTGTGTGAGCCGTCTGCATGGCCTCTTCTTCTCCTGTGCCAAGTATTTCCCAGGAAGCAGGGGATGGTTACAGAGGCCGGTTGTGGGACTCCAGAAAGAGACAGGGTAGCCCGTGGGGAGGTGTTCTGTCTGGGCAGGACAACCGAGGCTTAGGGGCAGGGGGAGAAAGGGAGATGAGAACAAAGAGGAGGCTGTGTCTGGTCTGGCTGAGTGGAGACTGTAGCCTCGAGGCAACCTGGACCTCACCGAGTAGATATGTGGTTCCTACCAGCCCGAGGCTTCCAATTGTCTCACTACATTTCTGAGTCTGTCTGGTAGTAGTGCAGGAGGTGTTCACAGGATGGCCTGAGGGGTGGGGATGAGCTGATTAAAGGCATCCTTTTACTTTGAGGGCTTTTCTCACTGTGAAAAGCTGTGAAAAGGCCTCTCCAAGTTAAACCACTGGTTGGCAGCCATATTGGAAATGACTGATTTGGTCTGTTAGCAGAGAAGGGCTTGCACATCTTTGGGCAGTCACTGTCCCAAACGGTGGTGCTGGTTGGGGACAGTGGAAGGGGCAGACAATGCTGAGGTAGCTCTCAGAACCCCTATACTACAGTGTATGAGTTTACTGGGCTTTCCTTCACCTTGTTCTGAGGGTGTGGTACCTAAGAGCAGATGAAGGCAAGAGTGGGGGTACATGGAGTCAGTGAGGATGAAGAAAAGTGTGAAATGGACCAAGTGCTGTCTCCTGTGCAGACTGGGAGGGGCCAGGCAGGGCAGGTGACTGGGCTCCACTCCCACCTCGGCTCACTGACTCCTCATTAGGCCTAAGTGTGTTTCATCTTCAAAGACAAGATGGGGCTACTCACTAGCCAAAAAGAGCCGCGGCGTCATCTGCCCTATTTTATAGGGAGTGGTGGTCTGGGCTGGGGATAAGTCTTTCATCCCCAGAGCTCAAAGTCTGCCATTTTGCCCCTTGAGTACAGTGGGGAAACTGAGACCAGAGTCAGGTCAGCTGGAGGTGATTTAGCAAGGAGGAAATGGCTACTTTCCCAGCCTCTGGGGCTGCCATACTGAGCCCCATCCCCCATTCCTCCTCCCCTGGCCAGTTCACTCCTGTCTGGGAGATTTCCTGCCCTAAACTGCAGGGGGTTGGTCACAGCCCTCCTCAAACCCTACAAATAAACACTTCTGCCTGGCTCCTCTCCCCTGGTCTCCCCAGCCTCCTCCTCTCTCACACTGTTCTCTCCTTGTCTGGCTAGCTAGCTAGACCGTGGGCACAGCCATGCCTCTCAGCCTTGCATCCTACTTCTGTCATTAGATAAATGAATTAATGAACAAAATGAATTAATTCTGTTTTAATCCCCCTTCTGAATGTTCTTCTACCTTGTTCTGTCCATCTGCTGTTATGCCACCATTCTGGAAACTGCCCTCCCTTTCTGCATGCCCTCTGACCAGTAATGGCCCCCAGGTCTCTTAATGTCCTTGTATTATTAAAGCTGAAAGCATTTAGGGCCTAGGCTTCTCTGAAGTGTTACCTGTGTGCGGAGAGCACCAATCACAGTACTTTGTTGGTAATTATAAGTTAGTGAGGTTCCTGCATGGGAAAGCTAGCCACGAGTACTTTAACAAAAGAGCAACACGCTCAGGCTTTAGCTCTGTGAGGGAGCAAGGAGGCTGGCAGGGGAAGAGCTGGTCAGGAAGAAGGGACAGGCTGGGTTCTCAAAGCTGGCTATTTGTCTCAGCTGGATCAAAGTTGCTTAGCAAATCATATAGAGAAAATAAGAACGTCCATGGACTCTCCTGCTTCTCCAGAAGTGGCTGAAATACTTTAAGCATTTTAAAGTGCGGAGCCATCTGGGCTGGCTATTCAGGAGGCTGAGGCAGGAGAATCCATCCCTCGAGTCCAGGAGTTGAAGGTCAGCCTGGGAAACATAGCAAGATACCATCTCTGAAGGAAAAGATAAAGAAGTGTTGAATCCGTCGGCCCTGGTCTGTCTAGTTTGAGCTGGGTTCACCCAGAGAGCATCTAGTAGGAAGATACTTGTCTAACATCCTATCTAGTAGAGCTAGATAGAGAGGATAAGACAGGTCTACAGAAGAGAGAGCAGTGCTTCAGAGCTGGCCTCCAGAGCTTCCCTTTGGTCCTCCCAGACCCTTATTTTGGCCCTAGGAAGACCAACATTGCACAACTTGATTCAGTTTGTCACTATCTCCTCCAAGCTACCAGCTTAGCAACTCAGAAGTAGGGGCCTTTTGCTTACTTTAAATGAACAGTGTAAATTGTATGTGGTCATATTTGGTCTGATTATGTTATGTCCAATCTCAGGATTATGATCCACTCACTTTTATTGAAATTGTTAATATTGTGTCTTGCTAGACTTGCATTGCATACCATTTTTTCCACTGGCCAATTGGTCTTGCTTTTCTCCATTAAGAAATTATATGAGCCGGGCACTGGTGGCTCACACCTGTACTCCTAACTTCTTAGGATGCTAAGATGTGAGGATTGCAGTTCAAAGTCAGCCTGGGTAGGAAAGTCAGTGAGACACTTGGTTTTTGTTGTTGTTGTTGTTGATGTTGTTGTTGTTTTTTAAATTATTGGTTGTGGGGCTTGAACTCTGGGCCTGAGCGCAGTCCCTCAGCTCTTCAGCTCAAGGCAAATGCTCTACCATTTATGCCACAGCGCCACTTCCAATTTTCTGTTGGTTAATTGGAAATAAGAGTCTTACGGACTTTCCTGCCTGGGGTTGGCTTTGAACTGTGATCCTCAGATCTCAGCCTCTTGAGTAGCTAGGATTACAGGCGTGAACCACGCGTGCCCAGCCAGTAAGACACTTAACTCCAATTAACCACCAGAAAATTAGAAGTGGTGCTGTGGCTCAAAGTGGTAGGGTGCAAGCCTTGAGATGAAAAGCTCAGGGATATCACCCAGGCCCTGAGTTCAAGCCACATGATCCTCCCCCCACACACACACAAATTATATGTATGTGTATGTATTTTATGTGTGTATAGGTGTGTGTGTGTGTATATATATATATATATATATATATATATATATATATATATATATATCTTCTATGTGTGTAAGTATATACATGTTTTATGTATATACTTATGAAGGAGGATGCTGGGGATTGAACCCTGGACCTTTCAAATGCAAAGCACATGCTCTGTCTACCACTGAACAATACCTCTGCCCAGGTACTGTGTTGTTGGGAGTCTTTCCCTATAGAGATCTGAAAGGTATAAGGAATCAGGATCCTTATGGTAGAATGGAAAGTTTTCTCTAGTTGATTAAATGTGAGGTCTTAGAAGAAGTTAACTGACTCCCATGTGTGAGAGAAAAACTAAGGATGGGGAGGGAGGGTAGAATCAGACAGAAGTGAAGCACCAAGAGCCTAGCTCCTTTCCCTGTACACCTCCTCCTAGTCTGAAAGTGTTCTCAGAGAATGCCAGCCTGGAACACACTGAGGGCCGGGCATGGGGGAGTTTTTTTTTTTGTGTGTGTGTGGGGGGGGGGGGGTAATGGGGCTTAAACTCCAGGCCTCATACTCTTGTTCAGCTTTTATTGATCAAGGCTAGCACTTTACCACTTGAGTCACACCTCCATCCACTTCCAGCTTTTTGCTAGTTAACTAGAGATATGAATCTCTTAGATTTGTCTGCCCAAGGTAGGTTTGATCCAGAATCTTCAGATCTCAGCCTTCTTAGTGTCTAAGATTACAGTATAAACCATCTGTACCAGGCTTGTTTTGTTTTGCTTTGCTTTGTGCCAGTACCAAGGCTTGAACTCAGTGCCTCCCTCTCTCCCTTGGCTTTCCTACTCACACCTGGAACTCTGTCACACCTGCAGCCTGGCTTTTTGCTGAATATTTTGGACATGAAGTCTCAAGGACCTTTTTGGCCCAGCTGGCTTTGAACAGTGATCCAGAGAAGTCAGCGTCCTGAATAGCTAGGATTAGAAGCTTGAGCCCCTGGCAGTCAGCAGAGCTGTCAGAGATTAGACTAAGCTCTGATGGCTGCAGTCAACTTCCTCCAGGTGCACTCCAGTAAGGGCCTGGGTAAGCCACGTGCTGCCGAGTCCTGGGGACACTTGTTTATAGAGATGCTTATTTTGAAAAAGTGATTTTATGGGAGTGCTCCTGAGCCTGAGAGTACTGTGCAGCCCTGCCCAGCTGCACAAACTCTGGACCTCCAATTAACCACCAGCCTGGCTTCTGTGGGGTGTGTAGCTTGCTGTGTGTGTTTGTGTGCAAGTGTGTTGTGAGCATCTACTGTAAATCTCTGTGGTGTGCTGTGTGTGTGTATTGAGAGAGTTGACGAACAAGTTTTACTGCTTTTGCTCTGCAAACGCAGACTGCAGCTGTTGGTCCCAGTGCTGGTGACCCTGCCAGCAGCTGTCTTAATGGGTGGTTGTGGTGGGGAGAGGCTGGCTCTCACTGCAGGGGCAGAGCAGGCCGAGACAGAGAGGGTGTCACGGCCCTCTGGCAGCTCTGTGCTTGCCTCTGCCCTCTCCGGCAGTCTCAACCCCAGCAAGGGGGCAGATATTCCTTGGGGCTTGGCTCCAGCACAGGCACCTCACCCTCAAAGACAAGTGGACCTAGAGTCTCTTTGTCTCCCCTGTGCTGTCTGCCTTTCCACCTGGTGAAGCATAGTCCTTTCCTTCCTGGCCTTTACTTGGCACAGAGAGAAGAGACTTGTCCTACTGCAGACTTGTATTAGGCCAAGGTTAAAAGTGTTGGAAGCAAACTGGACTTGGGCTGGATGCTGAGTTCACGCCTATAATCCTAGCTACTCAAGAGGCTGAGATCTGAGGATCATGGTTCAAAGCCCGGGCAGGAAAGTCTGTGAGACTCTTATCTCCAATAAACCAATAACAAACCGGAAGTGGCACTGTGGCTCAAATGGTAGAGCACTACCCTTGAGCTGAAGAGATCAGGGACAGTGCCCAGCCCCAGAGTTCAAGCCCCACGACTGACCAGAAAAAAAAAAAAAAGTGGTAGAGCACTAGGCTTGAGCAAAACAGCCCTGGTACAGTGCTCAGTCCCTGAGTTCAAGCCCCATGATGGACTCCCCCCTCCCCCCCAAAAAAGGATTTGAGGAACAGAAAATAGACATTCAGGACTCCTGACTTCCTCCCCTTCATAGTCTGTGGTTGGCTCTATCTTACTTCCTCCAAAATGAGGGGCACCAGACAAATTTTGACTGAGACCTCAAAACAGTGGCCTCTGGGAAGCTTACCTTGTAGGGTAGGTAAAGAGAGAGGAGAGGCTCAGGTCTGGGTATGGCAGGCCCAGGCCAACTGTGCTTGGGTCCTGAGAATTCTAGACTTTTTGCAAGTGCATAATGAGGGCTTAAATGACAAAGTTAAGACGGGAAGGTAGGCTGGAGTTCTTCAGGCAGCTTTTGATCCAACCCAGCCATCGGGCCTGTTTCTCTCCCTGTGTAGCTGACTCATCCGCTTCTGACCTAACAATCTTAATGGGTTTCCTCGGCTTTCATGTCCCCTTGGATGGCTCTGTGTATTGTCTTCCTCCCATGCTGACCTATCACATCATACTTAAGCCCTGCTGTGCTAAGCCTTTGCCAGCTGGCCCTACCCCATCTATGAGCTATATGCCTGCAAATCAAATGCCATTTGAATCCAAGCCATGGATGCCTTTCCCAGAACCCCTGCATTCTGTGACCATGGCTTAGCCTCAAGTCTCCTCCCCGCATTCCCCAGCTTGCCTGCATGTCCTTGGGTCCCTAGAGCTTATACACTCAAGGCCTGCCCATGGCAAGGTTCTGGTGGCTCATGCCTGTAATCCTAGCTATTCAAGAGGCTGAGATCTGAGGATCATGTTCAAAGCCAGCCCAGGCAGACAAATCCAACAGACTCTTACCTCTAACCAGCAAAAAGCCAGAAAGAAATAGAGGTATGGCTCAAGTGGTAGAACTCATCTTGAGCAAAAAAGCCAAACACAATCATGGGGCTCTGGGTTCAAGCTTCAATACGAGCACTAGAACAAAGAAACAAGATTGCTTCTCTGTAGGCCTAAGCGTCTAGGTAGCTTGGCCTCAGGCTGAGGATGGGTGAGGAAGGTTCCCTCCTACACTGTCTACACCTTCTATCTGCTCCCTGCTTATTCACCCTCTCAGTCCCTTCTCCTTTGTCTTTGCCAGACCCCTTTAGTGAGGGAAAACAGTCCTGATAATCCTGAGACAACTCATCAGGCTTAGCAGAATCCAGGGCTAAACAGTGTCATGAACTCCCCATATCACTGTCCCCACCACTCCCTCTGCCCCTTTGCGGCATTCCTAGGCGGGCTTTCCCCTGACAGTTGTGTGAAATGCGAGGGTGACCTCTTTTCCTCAGACACCCTAGCTAGGAGGAAAGAAAGAGCTTCTGTCCCAGAGTGGAATCTCATTGGCTTGGCTTAGTTTGGGCCATATACCCTGCCAATTAGGTAGCCAGGCCGGCCTATAGCGATTGGCTAGCTGAGTTCATGTGTCCTCTGCTGGACTCAGAGCTGAAGACCTGCCATGAAACAACCTGGCCTAAATGTAAGAGACAAGAGACTGGAATGCTCTTATTTTATTTTATTTTTATTGGTCATGGGGCTTGAACTCTCAGCCTGGGCGCAGTCCCTCAGCTCTTCAGCTCAAGGCTAGTGTTCTACCACTTGAGCCACAGTGCCACTTCCGGTTTTTCTGGTGGTTTATTGGAGATAAGAGTCTCATGGACTTTCAGCCAGGGCTGGCTTTGAACTGTGATTCTCATATCTCAGCCTCCTGAGTAGCTAGGATTACAGGCGTGAGCCACTGGTGCCCGGCAGAGACTGGAATGCTTTTAGAAAGGGGGAAAATCCTTGTTACCTGGAAACCTTGGATTCCATAGAATACCTTGTTTCTTGGTTATAGGTCTTGGTTGTAGGCCTTACGTTTTGGGGCTCCTGGAAAGTATTAGGAAGGCCATACTTCCCAGATTCTAGCCATGCCAACACTCAGAGAGATATTGAAGTGGTTCCTTTTCTCTTTTGAGGAAATAGCTTTGAGCAAGCATTCCATGGCTATGTAGACCCCTGATGCTGGCTTTCTTTTCTCCTCACACAGATCCATATACTTACTCTCACATTCAGATTCACATGCTGTTGTGCACACACACACATACACACACACACACAGGTGTCAACTCTCACACATGCACCAAGATTCCTGTCACTGTCTGGGCCACTGAAGGAGCTGGGATTTTCCAGCCCCTCAAGGATCAGGGTCTCTAGGCCCAGCTTCAGAAGCAGGAAGAACCTAGCATCCCTGTCTTGTCATCGGGGTTCATCTCCACCACAGCAGGAAGCCACAGAGGAAGGATGAGCTGGTGGGAACCTTCTCTTAAGGATCGCTCACAACCCCTTGGCGGTTCCCATAAAATTAGGAATGGTTTAGACATCTGAGATGAGCACCATATAGCACATGTATAGGGAAGAAAAAGCCCTGAACCTTCCTGCTTTTATCCTAGCCCCTATCACTGTTCCACCCCAGCCTTCTGTACCAGAGCCTCCCATTTCCCACTCTGTCCTCAGTATCCACAGCAGGAGCTAAGGCTACTCAAGGTTCAATTTCAAGGTTGGAATAGAGGGGGCTGGAAGGTGGTAGAGGGCTTGCCTTGCATTCATGAGGCCCTGGGTTCAATTCCTCAGCGCCACATAAGCAGAAAAAGCCGGAAGTAGCACTGTGGCCCAAGTGGTAGAGTGCTAGACTTGAGCTGAAGAGCTGAGGGACAGCACCCAGGCTCAGAGTTCAGGCCCACGACCGACCAAAAAAAAAAAAAAGGTTGGGATAGAGCTTAAAAGAGAAAACCAGTGTGACAGGGCCTGATGCTTCTGAACTCTAGGGGAGCTACAAGTGCAGGTACAGAGCTCACATTCTGAAGAAGTGGAGGGTGTGGGCTTCCCAAGGCTCTCCAGCAGCCTGGGAAGAGACCTCCTGTTTCTCCACCCAGCGGGGCCCTGAGAGTAACTTTCCATGCAGTGACCATTCCCAGCAGCTGAGCCGGAAGTCCTGTTCCTGTCCAGATGCTACCAGCCTGTCTCCCATCACCCTAGAGCAGCCTCATATTTAGGGCTCCACCCACCCCCACACCCCACAGCCACTTTCATTTACAGAAGAGAGTGTCCCTCATAGCAAACCCTGTCATGAGTCTGGCAGGTCCTGCCTGTGACGTCTGCTCTCTGGCCTTCCGACCCTGTGCCTCCAGGGACCTTGGTCTTGAAAGAGGTATTATGTCACACGTCTCATTTCCTAGCACTTGGTCATGTGTCCTTGTCATTTCCTTCTCATTAAGATGGGACTGATGACCTGTTCTGGGTAGAATCACTCCCAAAGTCAGCTTTTCCTTGGGGACATTAGATGGCAGCCCTTGCTTACTACTCTAGTGTTTGTCCAGGCCAAGGTCAGAGAGTATAACCTTAGAACTGAAGCTATGTGGACAACGAAAATAGGTAATCAGTTTGGTCTTGAGGACAAGGAAGAAGTGACCCTTTAGCAATTGATGATGACAAGTGCTACTCTCCAGAACAGGCTCAGATGAGATACATCTAGAAAAATGCATGCCTCTAATCTTGTGTTCTGATGGATACACCAGCCAGAAAAGCCCTGGCTGTCTCCCCAGGCTGAAGCTCTTGGCCTGGGGCCTGAGAGTAGCCCTACCTTTGGATTACTCACTACTACCTATTGTTGTTATTGTTTGGTTTGCCCAACCCCTGGAGAAGCACATGGGTTATGCCCTTGGGGCACAGGCTGAAAAGGACATCCCCATGGGCCCTAGGATCACCACACTGTGGTAGCTTGTCCTGCTGAAAGGTGAAAACCCAGACATTTGCTTCTGCCCAGACATCCCTGGACAGGAGTCATGCATGTTGGGGACCTCCCTAAGCCTGAGCTTCCAAATCTACTAAAAAGCAGTGGGGAGGAGGGTCGTCAGGCTTTTTCTACATGCCCTACTGGGTCAGCATATTTTAAATGGATAAGTTTAAATTAAATAATAATATCATGTTTTGCTTTTGTTTTGTTTTGTTTAAAAAAGTCAAACGAATCATGGCCTAGCTCTTGCCTTAGGTCTGAAATTGTCCAAGGCAAACCAGTGCAGACTAGATTGATTTTAGAGCGCTTGTTCCCATTTCAGGCAGAACTTTTTCTTTTTTGTACCTGCCTTATAACTTGAACTCAGGATCTGGGTGCTGTCCCTGAGCTTTTTTGCTCAAGGGTAGCACTCTGCCGCTTAAACTACAGCTCCACTTCCCGCTTTTTGGTAGTTAATAAGATATAAGAATCTCACAGTCTTTCCTACCTAGGCTGGCTTTGAACCTCCATCCTCAGATCACAGCCTCCTAAGTAGCTAAGATTACAGGCATGACCCACTAGACAGCTTTAGACAGAATATTTTTCTTGGAGTTAGTCTGGGCTAGACCTCAGGCCTTCAAGGCCAGGCAAATGTATATTTCTAAGGGTAGCCACCACCTAAAGCCTATGAGGCTGTACTGGGTCCTGGTGTCCCCGTCTGGGAGCATAGAGCTAGCGCCATGAATGAGAGCAGGGACATCTGTAGGGGTGAGCTCCTGGGCCCCAGCATTGTGGCTTGGAGCACCACAGCTTATGAGTCAGTCTCAGCCCCCCTAGCAGGTGTTCCTGGGTCAGCCTTGTCCTCCTTCAACCCCAGCAGCTGTCTCAAAACCTCACTGGAGCTGCTCCCACAAAGTTTTCTAGCACACAGAACACCTGCCCTCCTCTCCTGCCTGACAGCCTCTAGGAAAAGGACTCCATTTGAAGATTTGTCCAGGGAGAGGCCATATCATCGGTTATGACCCGAGTTTAGAAGGAATTGTCCTGACCTTCTATGCAAATGGCTTCCTGAGAACTTCCCCTCTTTTCTGCCCTTCCTTGGCAAAAGTAACCCCAGGCCATAGGCCCCTTGGCATTAGCTAGGGGCCGGGGTTTCCTGATGGATAAAGTTCCTGGGAAATGTCCACCCATGTTTCCCTTTTGTTTCATAACAAAAGTGCTGCGAATGGGCCTCACTTAAGCTGGATGATTTAGCTAGTGGTTCCTGGGATCAGAACTAGCTAGAGCACACCACAGAGGAGTTGTCCTTCTCCTGCTGGGTGACAAGCCCAGTGTGGGCTGTCTGCCATCACGCATCCCAAGGGGAGGGGAGGGGAGGGGAGGGCCTGGTCTCTAGAGCCAGTAATGAAGCAATGTGCTGCATGCAGCTTCTGAGAAGAGCCTGCCTACCAGGCTTTGCGGAGAGACCCAGGAAATAGAAACACAGTTCTTGCAGCCAGAGGATGGTCCTGCCTTTTCTCATCAGCATTGGGTCCAGACATGTTTCATTCTTTTTCTAAGTTCGTGCTGAGGTTTCTTGGGTACTATTTCATGTTTGCTTCCTGTCCTTGCCTTGCGTTCATGTGAGAGGACCTGAGTTTCTGAGCAGGTCAGACAAGGGCCTGAGGCCTGGACAGCATAGCCCCAACCCACCTGCATGGAGCCGACCTTGAAGCCATGCTGACCTTCCCCCCAAATTGAAATCTGGCTGGCATCACAGGCACCCTCCCATATCCACTGCTTCTTACTAGAAGCAGGGGTGGGGGAGGGGAGAGATGGGAGGAGGCTTGATGTCTCTGTAGTGCCAGCCAGGACAGGAGCAAACTTGCTGAGTTCAAGAATTGGTCACTGTGACAGAGCAGGAAGCACTGTCTCACGTATGTTGTTTACCTCACATACTGCAGGGCAGCCTCTCGTTCGCCTACCATGCCTGCCCTGTACCCCGGCCTACCTCAAGTCTCCCAAGCAGTAGCATTTTAGAGGAGGCTCAGGTTCAGCTTGCTTTTAGTCCAGAACCCCTAGTTTCCCCAGTAATGGGTCACTTCTCTGACTTGCACTCAGAGGAGAGCAGTTGAAAGGAGCTAGGCCTGCTGTACTTGGTCTGGACAGAGTGAGACCCTGTGGTACCTCCCTGAGATCCTCAGTGAGAAAAAGAAATGGAGACCAGGCCTACCTTGTGCCAACACTGAAGCTGGAGAAGGTCTTGCATATGCTAAGACAAATCCTATCCCTCTGAGCTAGACCCCAGATAGAAACTACTTTTTCAAAAGCACTACCAGGGACCCCAGCAGTAGCCATGATTTATGTGCATGGTTAGAACCCCAGCCCCATCTTAGAGGTCTCCTTTCCTGTAGGATCCACTCTAGGGAGTGCCATCCAGTGAAGGAGAACGTGTCCAACCTTCAGGCTGAGGCAGGTTTGTCTTCTTTGGAAAAATAGCTTATAAAATGTGGTTAATGGGATTTCCTTTTGGACTTGTCTCCCCTTCTCCAGCCCCCACTCCCATTTAAACACACTCAGATTCGTTTTTCTGGGGTTTTCCCTGCAAATGCAATTGTGGGAATCAGCATAAGAATGAAGTTGTGAAACCAGAGCTGAGTGCACTTTTTCTTTCACCAAATCCCCCACTGCACTGGGTAAATACCACTGACAGATTTTCCTCCTCCTTGGTATCCCTCGGGGCATTCCTCACCCCGCCTCTCCCAGGAAGAGCTCCACAGCCTCAGTACTACTGGGAGACTTCCTGCACTGAGCCCCGGGGTAGTCCTTCCAAGTGCCTCGATTATTTACCGGAGAACGGTGTTTACAAGTGAAAATCAAAGGTCTGAGAGGTGACGTTCACAGGTTATCACACCCTCTCCCAGGCTCCACTGTGTTTAGGTATTTTCTTTGACATCTCCAGTCACTCCTCACCAACAGTTTGTTCAGGGCCAAGTGGTTTACCCTCTCCAAGAGGGGCCTCAGCTTCTTTTCAAGGTCATGTCTTTCTTTCTTACCCCCTGCACCCCACCACCATGTGCCAAACCAGGTTAAGTACAATTATAACAGGCAGTATCTTTTTTTTTGGTCAGTCGTGGGGCTTGAACTCTGGGCCTGGGCACTGTCCCTCAGCTCTTCAGCTCATGGCTAGTACTCTATCACTTGAGTCACAGCACCACTTGTTTTTTTTTGTTGTTGTTGTTTATGTGGTGCTGAGGAATCGAACCCAGGGCCTCATGCATGTGAGGCAAACACTCTACCACCCAGCCACCTTCCCAGCCAGGCAGTTCTTTTTAAAGAAAAAAAAAACTTAAACAGGCCAGACTCCAGTGGCTCATACCTGTAATCCTAGTTACTTAAGAGGCTGAGATCATGGTTTGAAGCATCCCAGGTACTAAAGCTCCTGAGATTCCTTTTTTTTTTTTTTTGGTCGGTCGTGGGGCTTGAACTCTGGGCCTGGGCGCTGTCCCTCAGCTCTTCAGCTCAAGGCTAGCGCTCTACCACTTGAGCTACAGTACCACTTCCGGTTTTCTGGTAGTTTATTGGAGATAGGAGTCTCACAGTCTCTCCTGCCAGGGCTGGCTTTGAACCACGATCCTCAGATCTCAGCCTCCTGAGTAGCTAGGATTACAGGCGTGAGCCACCAGCACCCGGCAGCCCTTGAGATTCTTATTTTTAATTGACAACTAAAAAGCAAAAAGTGGAGCTATGGCTTAATTGGTAGAGTACTATCCTTGAGCAAAAAAGCTCAGGGAGGAGGGCTGGGAAGTTGGCTCAGTGGTAGAGTGCTTGCCTTGCATGGATGAGGCCCTGGGTTTGATTCCTCAGCACCACATAAGCAGAAAAAGCCACACAGTACCCAGGCTCAGAGTTCAAGCCCAGACTGGCAAAAAAGAAAGTAAAAAACAAAAAGCTGGGGCTGGGAAGGTAGCTCAGTGGTAGAGCGCTTGCCTTGCATGCCTGAGGCCCTGGGTTTGATTCCTCAGCACCTCATAAACAAAAAGAAAAAAGCCGGAAGTGGCACTGTGGCTCAAGTGGTAGAGTGCTGTCCTTGAGCTAAAGAGCTGAGGGACAGCACCCAGGCCCAGAGTTCAGGCCCCACGACCGCACCCAAAAAAAAAAAAAAAAGCTCAGGGACAGCACTTAGTCCCTGAGTTGAAGCCTAGGACCGGCTGTAAACAGAACAATGGGAGAGGTGACATTGATCAAGATGCTTGTACTCATAATCTGACTGGTGGAGTTGAAACCTCTTTGTACAACTACTTAAAAAGGGGGAGCGAGGGCTGGGAATGTAGCTTATTGGTAGAGTGCTTGCATCGCATGCACGAAGCCCTGGGTTCAATTTCTCAGTACCACATACACAGAAAAAGCTGGAAGTGGCACTGTGGCTCACGTGGTAGTGTGCTAGCCTTGAGCAAAAAGAAGCTCAGGAACAGTGCCCAGGCCCGGACTTCAAGCCTCAGGAATAGCAAAACAAAACAAAAACAAGCAAACAAAAAATGGGCACTGTTGGCTCATGCCTGTATACCCCAGCTATTCAGGAGGCTGAGATCTGAACATCACAGTTTGAAGCCAGTCAGGACAGGGCAGGAAAATCTGTGAGTCTCTTCTCTCCAATTAATCCCAGAAAATTCGAGAAGTGGTGCTGTGGCTTAAGAGGTAGAATATTAGCTTTGAACAAAAAAGGATCTAGCCCCGTGGACCAGCAAAGCAACAACAACAAAAAAGCAACAGTGTTCTGAGACCATGAGCAAGGCATAACCAACTATTGCCTAATAAGCACAAGAGCAGATGTTAAAAAAGAGAGGGGAAAAAAAGTAAGAGAGAGAGAGAGAAAATGACATCCTGTAATCTATTCTCCCAGAGAGGGCCACTTGCTCACATTGGTGTTCCACCCCACCCATTGGCTACTTTTATCAGCAGCTTCCCCCAGGAATCTCCAGGTTATCCCCCACTACCTTACCCTTCCCAGACTCATTGCCAGATGTGTCCTAAGCTACATCCTTTCTTATCCCATACCAGCCCATCTAGCTACCTGGCTGTTCAGTCCCCCAAGATGCCCTGCCTCTGTTTCTTTCATCAACCCTCAGGATCTGTCTGATGTTACAATCTGCAGCCTCTGACCCCACAGGACCATGTTTTCCTCAAATCCTCTGTGTGTGTGTGGGGTGGGGGGGGGCAAGCACTATACCACTTGAGCCATGCCTCCACTCTTGGCTTTTTGGTGGTTAATTGGAGATAAGAATATCAACGTTCTTGCCTGGACTTGCTTGGAGCGGAGATCCTTAGATCTCAGCCTCTTGAATAGCTAGGATTAAAAATGTGAGCCACTGGTACCTGGCTTGTTTTTGAATCCTACTTTGGCTTGATCACTTAGTCCTTGATGCCTCTGAGCTATAGTCCCCACAGCAATTCACCCCAAACTAGGACCCTTTCCTTTTGTGGTTCACAGGGAAGCTGAGATGTGAAATTCACTAACCAAGGATTGCTGTCAGTCCTGAAGCATCTTCTGCCCCCTAAGTGGGTGAGGCTGTTATCTTAGTCAGGCAAGGGGCAGTTGAGGTGGTCCTGCTGTGGGAAGCAGGCAATGGACTGCAAGGGCTAGATGGACTGAGCTATGGACTCTCCTTTGGGCAAAGCCACGTTTTTTTAGGGAAGGGGACCCAAGGAACCATTGAACCCACTGTACAGGGGAAGCTCCGGCTTGCTGACAAACCAGCTTGACTGGGGACTGGGACATCCGTCACACAGGTGGCTTGGGGACCTGGCAGATGGAGAAGAGCTGCAAGAGCTTGGGTGTTGCAAGTTTGGTTATGGGAAGCCCTCTTAGAAGCCAGCTAAGTGCAGTGGCTCCTGATCCGGACAGCCTGGGGCATCACTTTCCCTATGGGCCTTATTGCTCTGCTGAACCATTTGGGTCTTGAGTAGGGCAAGGTATTATGGCAAAAGTCCCAGTGTAAGATTTCATCAGGACTTTGTACCATGAATTTGATATTGGAGGTTCACGGGGCTGGGAAGGTGGCTCAGTGGTAGACCGCTTGCCTTGCATGCCTGAGGCCCTGGGTTCGATTCCTCAGCACCGCATAAGCAAAAAGAAAAAAGCCAGAAGTGGCGCTGTGGCTCAAGTGGTAGAGGGCTAGCCTTGAGCTGAAGAGCTGAGGGACAGTGCCCAGGCCCAGAGTTCAGGCCCCAGGACTGGACCCCCAAAAAAAAAAAAAGATATTGGAGGTTCACCATGCCAAGGCTAGAGCCCTCAGAAATGTTCCCCGCAGCCAGCCACTGGTGGCTCACACCTATAATCCTAGCTATACAGGAGACTGAGATCTGAGGATCGCAATCCAAAGCCAGCCCAGGCAGAAAAGTCCATAAGACTCTTATCTCCAATTAACCACTAGAAAACCAGAAGTGGTACTGTGGCTCAAAGTGGTAGAGCTGTAGCCTTGAGCAAAAGAGCTCAGGAATATCACCAAGTTCAAGCACCAGTAATGACCAAAAAAAAGAAAAAAAGTTTCCAACTCTGTCTAGGGAGGTTCCTGGGATGGTTCAAAGAGTCTGTGACTATTCCTCGGGTACCACCTGGTGCTCTAAGAGGGCAGGTGATAAGGTCTGGGGGCTGGGGGCAGGAGGCCTTAGGCTACTTTGAAGCGCAGCTGCCCATCCTTGGGGCCTTCCTCTTCCCATCCCAGCTCTTCCTCAGCGCTACTTATCTGCCACAGGCAAAGTTACAGAAAAGCTGCAGCTGCTCTCCTTATCTCAAGCCTAAGGAGCCAGAGGGGAAGGGACCTCCGGATAAGGGTCAGTGTGCCACAGCAATTCAGAGTGCCGGGAAAGGCTACCTTTCGTCAGGAGCCCCGGCTGCCTTTGGAGTGCTCCCATATCTCATTCTTACAACCTAGCAGACTAATGTCCCATAAATGAGGGGAACCCATACAGACAAGGGTTCCCGGGAGCCAACCCATTGTCTCATCAGTTAGACTGGGATTTTGTCCTGTTTCACCTCTGAAGTGTCCGCTGGCAAGTATGAGGGTGGAGTTGGTAGGAAAGGTGTGCAGAGATTTACCCCAAACCATCTTCCACCTGCCTCCTCTCTCTTCACTTGACTTCAAGGCCATGCCAAGGTTTGTACAGGAGAGGTAAGCAGAACCAGGGAGCTGTAGGCCATATCTCCCCTCCCCTAATGGGGCTTCCTTTTGCTGCTTCAAGGCTATCTGTGAAACAGTGGCACCCCAGCAATGAATGCCCATAGGTAGAGGTGCCTCAGCAGACACAGAGTGCACAGAGATCAGAGTACAGGGATCCCTCTGCCTTCATCTCTGGACTTCATCTGCTGGGGAACACTCACAGTTCTGTGTGAGTGTGGTCCTGAGGCCCATTTACGTGGGTGTGTGGGTGTGTGTGGGTGTGTATGCGCGCGCACGCGCACACACACACACTCAGGTGGTAAGACTTGAACTTAGCTCCTCACACTCTCATTTTTAGCTTTATCGCTCAAAGCTGAGCCACACCTCCCCTTCCCTGAGTCCGTTTTGAAAATGCCTTTCCTGGAAGCTGTTGCTGGACTCCCGAGGAGGGACGAGTCTGCCCTCAGGCCACTGGACCTGAGAGACCAGGGCAGAGTTAAGGAAGCATCCATCTGTTCTGTTTCCCCAGGTCTGCTACCTGTGCCATAGCCTCCTGACACTAGCTGGGGTGGTGGTCAGCAGCCAGGACATTACTCCAGACCAGTGGGTGAGTCTCCCAAGATGCTAGGCCAGAGTAGGGTGGGGTGTCCAGCTGTGTGGGAGGGGGCAGGATGGAGCCAGCCCTCCCTCAGGAACTGCAGAGTGAGAGGCCAGGGAAGAGATGCTGAGCGTGCCAGGGCCTCTTCCTCCCACTGAACCCCTCAGATTTTCACAAGGCATCCTGTCCTGTCCCTGAGTACTTGTCCCAGCCCTATCCTCCCTTTCTTGCCCAACTTCCAAGCAGTCATAGAGATAGCTCTCCCCCTTTCTGACCTAGCACTCCCTCTTGACCCCTCCTCTCCTTGGGATGTGCCTGGATCATGCCATACACCCTCCCTCTGGTCTCCACCTCCACAGGGAGAGCTGCAGCTGCTGTGTATGCAGTTGGACCGCCACATCAACACCCATATCCGGGAGAGCCCCCAGGCCATGCACCGGACCAAACTCAAGGACCTGGCCACCCAGATCTACATCCGTTGGCAGGAGCTGTTGGCCCACTGTCAGCCCCAGGTGGTGCCCCTTAACCCCTTAGGCCTAGGAGAGGAAGGAAGTGGTCAGTTGGGCAGAGCTGGCCAGAGCCAGCAGCATGTCCACCCCCACTGCAGCTGCTAAGCTCCAAAGGGACTGGATGGACAGGGCCGGGGGATGGGAAAGAATAGAAATGCCTCAGGGACCTTCATCATTCTTATCTAGAATCCTGTGCCCAGGATGGTAGTGCCAGTGTAGGGGGAGGGGTGGCAGATAGAGAGAGGCCTGTTCTGACCAAATGCAAAGAGAAACTAAGCTCCGGGGAGTGGATTCTTTTGGGAGTGGATTCTTTTGTCCGGAGCAAGACCAGTAAGGGGCACCAGAGTCTCCAGCTATGCACATATCCTGCAGGCCTTGGACTGGCCTCATACTCCGTTGGAGGAACACTCCTAGGCTCTTTCTGATTTCTGTAGCAGCAACTTTAGCCCTTGACTTTTCTCGGAACTTCTAGGTAATAACATTTATTGCTAAAATATTTGGGCCAAGGATCCATTTCAACATGAATCCCTAAGATCCTCACAAAGCCAGGGCTGTTAGGAACCCGTTATACAGACGAGCAAGCTAACCAGAGGCCCCTCCTCACTGAATAACTTGCCTTGCCCCATTCTGTAGGCAGCTCACGTGAGTATGAGCATCACACTCAGGGCCCAAAGCCAACCTGACTCTCACGCCTGTGCAGTCTCCACTCACACCTTTGCTTCTGGCCTCCATTAACCCAACACACAGCATATTGGGGGCATGGCTTGGGGAGTGCTCCTGCTCCAAGTCCCCAGTCCTTGATGGAAACAACTGGGGCTGGCAGGTGCATTGCTGTACCTTTCCCTCCCATGGCTCCCCGCTCCCAGCTTGCCTTTCTCTGCCTCTTCTCTTGTCCTTCCCTCTAACCTCTGACTTAGGGCTGACCCTTTCTTGGCACTGTGGTCAAGTGGTCAAGTGATCTGTTGACTGCCTATGTTTTGCTCACATAGCACCTTACAGAGAGGCCATTAGTGGATATTTTTAAACTTTTTTTTTTAATTGTGAAAATACTGTACAGAGGGGTTCCAATTACATGGGCAAGATAATGAGTACATTTCTTATCAAGCCTCCTCCTTTGTTTCTCCTTTCCATCCCTTCCCATCCTCCCCCTGCTCCCCCCCATTAGTGGATATTGAATGGACACTGTGAGTTCAGGGACAGGGGTCAGCACCCAAGGTCAGACATCATGGCCTATTTTTCTCCTTAGGCTCAGTTTTTCAGTCCGTGGAAAAGCACATAAAGAGGCAAGAGCAAGGCAGCCCAGAGCCTTTCATTTCACTAGTGATCAAGGCATTGAAGAAGTAAAAAAAAAAAAAAAGGAGGCCAGAGGAAGCCAGATGCTGACCTGCCTGATGAAGAGCCTGCCACCACCACGCCCAAACCCCTAACCTGTAGGGGTCAGCCTCTCCCTGCTGGACCTACCCTTCAGCTCCCCTGCCCCACCCAGCTATCTCTCTGCTTCCCTAAGGCCTTGACTCCATAGCTCTGGCATCCTGGGGATCTGGGGCTCTCTTAACTGGCCATAGTTTCCCCTATCTCCTTCCTTTCTCCCTGTCACAATTGTGAGGTTCCTTTGTGCACATTAAACTCTTGTGTTCAACATCAGTGGTTTAGGAGACTTTCTTCAATCCCTATCCTGAGAGCCAACTGTCCAGTGCTGAACTGTCACTTCTGACAGTCATTTGATGGCTTCAGGTCCCACCCCTGCTCCCTACCACACTGTAAATCCCCACTGAGGAGCATTTAGTCCTGTGGTCCAAGAGGTGTTAGAAGCCTCAGAGCTGGGATAGGGAACATTGTTTGAATATAGTCAGAGGCTACTTCCAACTCTACTGGGGAGGCCATGTGGAATCAGATGGTGGGTCAGAGCTGTAATTATGCTTAATTCAATTTATTACAGAGCTCTGAGTCCAATTCCCCAGACTTAGGAGTGGAGGCTGGGGTGAGGGGGGGGGTAGTCCAAATTACAGTCCCAGATCTTGCTATTGCTTCCCTTGGCCTTCTTCAGATCAGTTTAATAGGTCTGGATCCCTAGAGCAGGGTACTAGATATCTTTGACTTGAGAAATGAGTGTTCTCTGTGTCCCCAGGAGGCCCCTGGGTGTCCACGTTCTCTGTCTGGTCACTCCTAAGAATCCCTGGCTAGGCTGATCTGTTGGGTTGAAGCTTTGCAGGCAGTACAAGAAGTGGCCAGAAAGTGGCATAAGAGGTGCTGGGAAGGTGGCTCAGTGGTAGAGCGCTTGCCTTGCATGCCTGACGCCCTGGGTTCGATTCCTCAGCACCACATAAGCAAAAAGAAAAAAGCTGGAAGTGGCGCTGTGGCTCAAGTGGTAGAGCACTAGCCTTGAGCTGAAGAGCTGAGGGACAGCGCCCAGGTCCAGAGTTCAGGCCCCACGACTGGACCCCTCCCCCCAAAAAAAGAAAGTGGCATAAGATGACCCTGTTAGCCTGTGCCCACACATCAACTGAATTCCAAGGTCTCTCATGGAGCTTTCTCTGTTTATGTGTCCCTCTCCTTTCTTGCCTTTCATATACAAGGGGCTATGGTAAAGTGAATTAACTAAAAGACACCCCCTGACCCCCAAATAAAGGAACTTTAGGACAAGTGGCACAGACCCAAAATAGATCTCAGCTCTTCCTGGGCCTGTTTTTAGGCACAGCTGCCTCACGCTGTCCCCAGAATGCCAGGAGCTGGGATATCTATTATTCAGAGAGCACAGCACAGCACCAAGTACACACAGGACTTTTTTTTTTCTGCCTCAAAGTCTTTGCCACATGAGAAGTGGAAGAAACCCTTCCAGGGCCAGGGTGAGTTGGATGCCCATGGGCTTGACTCAGAGTTCTGGTTTCTCTTCCTGGCTGCATCACATGCCACTTGGCTGGGGACACCACCGTAGCCCAGCAGCGTCAGGTAGGCCTCAGAAAACAGGGACTCTAGGGAGCCAGCCTCTTCTCCTCCCTTGGGGCCTGTTGCTGCTTCTGCTATTGCATATCCTGACAATCTTCAACTGTTCAGTTTGCTCCGAAACCTGGAATTTACCTTGAAATTTCCCTTCTTTGTTCTTACTGCCAAGCACACAGATGAGGAGTAGGGAGTCTTAAGACACTGAACTGGGGAGTTTCCAGTTCTTGAAGCTGCGCCTACCTGGTTCTGAGAACGGAATCAAGCTGTCCATCAAGGCAGACATCTAAAGTCCTCTTCCCCAGGCCTGACTCCCTGCTCCTCAAGCAGACTCAACCCCAAGAGAGAAATGGATACCAAGGGGAGAGGAGGTGTTGGTGACAACTCAGTCTCTCCAGAGACCTGGCTGTAACCTGAGCAGAAGTATGCACTGTGAGGTTGCCCAAGGGCGGACACTATCCCCTGGGCCATGTAATGTGCCCTGTCTGGGACTGGCTAGGAGCTGACCAAAGAGCTGCAGCCAGGCTGGCATCAGTTAAAAACCTGCTTTCCTCAAAGCCAAACACTTAGCAGTATTGCTGGCAATTTTACCATTTGCTTTCCAGGTCTTTGACCCTTCAGCCCCTGGGAAAAGGCAGGGGATATCCTGACAGAAGCCACTGGAAAAACAGCATCCGGGGCTGTGATGACGGATGGTTTCCTGCTTCCTTTTGGTGATGGTGACAGGGAGGGGCTGGGAAGGGAAAGGCTTCCCAGGTGGACAGCTTTGATAACTCTCCTATTGGAGGAAGTAGAGAGGAAGCTGTTTTCCTATGTCCCAGCTCCTGGGTCTCCAGGTCCTCAGAAAGCTCCCCGGAGGGTGGCTCACCCAACCCTTTTCACTTCCCCATATGTGATTGAGAACAGCTCCTTGTTGCCTTGGAAATGGTCCAGGTGGCCTTGACTGGAGAACCCGATGTGTGCCCTGGGTCTCGACAGAGAGCTGCCGCTAGAGAGTGGTCAGTGAGTAGCTCAAATGCAGGGCACCAAAGCCTACGACCAATAGGGCCATTTACGGAGGTTGGTCTGAGCTCCTGGGGAATCTTGGGGAGCCTGGGGAGGCATGTAACACATCTTCAGGTTTTTCAGGCTTAAGATCTGAAGGGTGGATGCCTCCCATAGAATATGCCAGGCAGACTACACAGGTTGGTGAGCCTTCCTCCCCCTCCCCCCCCTTTCTGGTTTTAATCTTTTTCTTAATAGAAGACACAGGAATCCTCATTTTTCCTTTTATTAAAACACATGAATCATGAGCAAATAGTCTAGGAAACTTTATCCTCTGACACCCACTCATGGAAAAGACCAATGCTGGCAATGAACAGAGCATAGCAAGAAATGCACAGAGGTAGGAAAGGGAAGGGGTATCTGGAGCCTGGTTTTTGAGAAGCCTTTGGGAAGGACTGGCTTCACTGGAGGCTTCTACTTTCCACCTACATCCCTGGCTTGGAGGACCTTGACACCTGTCATTGAGGTACAGAACAACACTGGCCCTGCCAATGAAACCAAACCGCCTTTTGAAACTTTCCACTGGGGCCACCTTGGAGGTAGAGCCAGGGAGCTCAGGTCTCTGCCTAGTAACCTTCACACCTAGAGACTGAGGGTAAGGTTTGAAGATGAGGGAAAACAGGAAGTAGAGCAGTGTAGGAAGACATGCTTTATTTGTTTTTTGAGATGGGGTCTTGCTAGGTTGCTCAGGTGAATCTTAATCTCATAGGTTTAAGCAGTCTTCTGGCTTTGGCCTCTCTAGTAGCTTAGACTATAGGTTTCTCCCAGCTCCCAGCTCCCAGGTCTAATTTAAAAATTCTGACCTTGGGCTGGGAAGGTGGCTCAGTGGTAGAGCACTTGCCTTGCATGCTTGAGGCCCTGGGTTCGATTCCTCAGCACCACATAAGAAAAAGCCAGAAATAGCGCTGTGGCTCAAGTGGTAGAGTGCTAGCCTTGAGCTGAAGAGCTGAGGGACAGCGCCCAGGCCCAGAGTTCAGGCCCCTACCAAAAAAAAAAAAAAAAAAAAAAAAAAAAATTCTGACCTTGCCAGGCACCATGGCTCACACCTATAATCCTAACTATTCAGGAGGCAGGAGGCTGAGATCTGAGGATTGTGGTTCAAAGCCAGCCCAGGAAAGTCCATGAGACTTTTTTTTTTTTTTTAACCAGTCCTGGCGCTTGAACTCAGGGTCTGGGCAGGCACTGTCCCTGAGCTTCCTTTGCTCAAGGCTAGCACTCTACCACTTAAGCCACAGCACCACTTCTGGCTTTTTCTGTTTATGTGGTACTGAGGAATTGATACATGCTTCATGCATGCTAGGCAAGCACTCTACCACTAAGCCACATTCCCAGCCTCCATGACTCTTATCTCCAATTAACCATCAGAAAACTGGAAGGGGAGCTGTGGCTCAAAGTGGTTCAAGCTTCATGACCAACAATAACAATTCTGACCCTTCTGGTGACCTGAATTTGGGCTGTTGTTTAATCTTTCTGATAAAAATGGGAGAAACAATACTTACTGGCCTCAAATACTATTTAGCCCTAGACGACCTCAAACTTAAGATCTTCCTGTATAACCCTTCCCAGTCCCATCAATACCAACTTTATTTAAAGTGTGGGCATGAGAGTAGAGGAAATAGAAAGGCAGATTGTAAGATCTGAGGCTCAGAACAAATGTGGGTGCATCTGCCTATCAATTTACCCTAACTTAAATAGATACAGGGTCTAATCAAGAGGAGGGAAAGAGGGTACTGTACGTTTTCCCTAACTGGCCAATTCAATAGGGAGTTTCCCCTGCCCACCATGGTCATTGTTATCTGGTTTGGCTCCTATCTTCAGCATCTCCAAGGCCACAGTTTTTGTTGTTGTTGTTTGGTCCTAATGGAAAGATGCTGGGAAATGCAGCTTTGGCCAGTTAGGGAGAAGGGGCCTTTATATGTAGCAGCAAAGACCCAATTGTTACCAAAACCAAACTGGGCTGACTTTCTCAATTATCTCCACTGCTCTTCTGGTCTCCACTTTTCAGATGCCAAGTTTTAACTCAGAACAAAAGCTGCTGTCGGGCTGATTTATACTGCAGATCTGCTGACAGGGCCTAATGTGTTCCCCCCTCCAGGATTACCCCATGGCTTAAAGTTACCACGCGAAGCTGGGGCCTTGAGGCCCTTCACCCCTGCCCTTCTAGCCAAGGGGGGTGGCATCTATCTCCAAGTGCCTGTGGGGCATTCTCCCTGAGGTTACTCTGTCCACCTGCCTAGCTCGGTGGACCAGCTGGCAAGGAGGATTGGCCAGAAACCGCCCAGAAGACCAGAGCTACAAGTTACTTCTAAGGCTTGTGGGAGGAGGCTGGCGGTTCTGAAGATGGTGCTGGTTCACAGCGTGGTTCCCCTCAGCCCCTGTCATCAGAACAGAAGGGCTGGAATCACTGGTTAACCAGCCTTCCACTGACACCAGGGGTAGGTTCTGCCTGGAGTTTGAAAACAAGGCATTAGCTATCAGAGACTCGAGAGTCTTGCTGGTCTGGTAAGCTCCGTTCGGGCTGAGGACAAGGTCCAGTGGGCGGCGTTGGGGCCCAGAAAGGAGACAGAATTTGGGGCCAAACGACAGACCACGCTGGTCCGCCCCCAAGAGGAGCTTTGGTTTCCTCCCCTGTGCCTGCCCCCGGGACGCGCGCCCCGAAGTGGCTGGCCAGCGCCCGTTTCCGTAACTGGAGCGCGGCGGGGGAGTCTCTCAGCCCTATTCCCGAGCCCAGCCCGCCGCAGGTCTTAGGGGACACTTCGGAAAGACCAGGTGAGTGCGCCTCCCCCGTGGCGGTGCCCACAGCCCCTCCCCGGCCTCACCTCCCTCCGAGAGCCGTGGCGCAGCCCCCGACTCGAAGGCACCGGGGCGGCCGGGCACCGGGCGGAGCGAGGGTCCCGTTCCCGGCCGCGGAGCTGGCCAGACGGCGGTCGCCGCAGGTCGCTGCCCCCTCCTGGGCGGGCCTGCGCGTCCCGCCCCCGGCCTCGGCTCGACACCCCCCCGCCTGACGTCAGGGGAGGGGGCGGAGAGCGGCGGAGAAAGAGCCGGCGCCCGGCGGAGCTCGGAGCCCGAGCCCAGGGGTGCGGAGCCGAGCCGGGACCGAGGGGCGGTGGCAGAGGGGCAGCGGAGGCGGGCTGGCGAGCGCGGGCGCACAGGCGCGGCGCGGGGGTCGGGGGAGGCTGCGGTCGGAGCCGAAGGCGAGGGCGGCGCCCAGGGATTCGAGCTGCGCGGGGGAAGAGGTGAGTGGGGCCGGGATTGCAAGGGGCCGGAGCCGCGGGGGCCCCCCCGGAGCCGCCGCTTTGTCCGACTGCTCGGGCTTGAGGCTGCCGGGCGCGGAGGAGTCAGTGTCTGCGGGCTCGAGGGGAAGCGGCCGGGGAGACAGCCGCCCGCCGAGGTCCTGCCTGCGACCCCCGGGAGGGGGCTTTCGGGAGCGGGCCGGCCGCGTCCGCACCTCCCGGGGCCGGAGGGGCGGGCCCGCCGGGAGCAGGGCCCCGGGGAGCCGGGGACCCTCGTGCTGTCGGGCGCGCGGCCGGGATCCTGCTCAGGCTCCCCGAGCTGCTCTGGTTCCCCCACCCCTGACGGAAAGTTTGGGGCGGGCTTGGACCGAGGCCGATGTTGTGGGATCGGATTTCCCTACCGCGGCCCCCCGCCCGCCAGTTCCGCTGGGGAGGCGGGCTGGCTCGAAAAGCCAGGACCCCCAGTCCGAACCTGGCCGCCCGGTCCCGCGCTGGAGCGCCGCCATCCCTGGCCGGGCTGCTTGAGGTGGGTTAGGGTGCGGGGTGCTCAGCCTGGAGCCCGCAACCCCCCGCCCCCCACCCCCGCCCCGCGGCCCGGGGAGGAGCTGGGGGTGGGGGCTCTGCTGCGCGGGAGATTCTCTCAGCACGCCTTGGGGTTCGACCTGAGCCCGGGGCAAGGGGCAGAGGAAGGTGGGGGGGGGGGTAGGAGGGGGGGGACTGTCGGGGGCCATCGACGCTCCGGCCCCGCTCCCTTCCCGCGCTGGGGTTGCAGGCCGACAGGGGGCGTCCGCAGGCCGGGCTCCGCCACGCTCCCGGAGCCGCCGCTTTGTTTGCATTCAAATCCCGGGAGCTGGGGGGAGGGGAGAACCGGGACTGAAGGTGACGACCCCGAAATGGGGTCTTGGCGGGGATCCCTTGTTCCGGGGTAAGCCGATCCCGGGCTTGGGTGAGCCAGTGCCCGGCACAGTAGAGCTGGAGCAGAGGAAATCAGTCCTGCTGGCCTGCCGAGGCCGGGGTCCCTGGGGCGCAATCTCGGAGTTGGGAAGGTTCGTCGGACCCAGGGGAGCGCCGTGGGCGCCGGCCGTGCGCGTGCGTCCCCCGCCGTCCTGGAGGAACCCCGCCGGGGATCCCGCCCCTTCGCTTCTCCCCGCCCGCCCGCGCCGCGAGGCGATCCCCGCGTAGACCGGAGCTTCGCGGTCCGGTGGCCCCTTAGCCAGAGGTGTAGCGTCTCCTCGGAGGCTGTGCGGGGAACAGGATGAGGCCTGGTCCTGTCCACGCCCATCCCACCCACTTCCTGCCTCCCTCTTGGGCAACAAAGAGGCCTCGGGAAGCTGGGCCCCTTCGGCTCCCGGCCCTACTCCCGCTCCGGCTCTGCTGAGGTGGAACCCGGTTCAGGGCTCTGCGTGGCTATTGTCTGCGCCGAGGGAGGAGACCGGCTGGGCCCAGGCCCTTTACGCGCTCCTCGTCAGGCCCCAGGGGTGGGCTCTGCGAATCCCACCTCGGTGCCGCCCTAGTCCAACCGAGGGGCTGCTTTCCCCGATTTTAGGGCTTGAAGCTCAGCCGAGCCCCAGAATTGCAGCTCCTGCTTCATGGAAGAAACTTAAGTCTTTTGGGCTAGAAGGTGGGAGTGGAGTCCTCCCCCGACCCCCGAAAATTGTTTTTCTACAGTTTTTCCTGTTAGTGGGAGTAGGAATAGCCTGGAAACCTGGAGGATTTCATTTCTTCATGTCTGTCCACGCCTCCTGCTGACTCAGCTCTTCCCTCGGTCCTCCAGGGAGACCTCATTTTCTCTGGAGTAAGGGGCCCGAGGCCAGGTGCAGGGGGGCCAGGTCCCACTTGAAACCAAGGGGTCCTGGAGAGCTCTGATCAGGTGTGTGTTTTATGCTGCTCTCTCTACATTCTAGGTTGTTTTCTTGGACTGTGATGCTAACCATTTCTTTTCCTCTTAGGGCAGCTGGCCTGGAATATAGAGCCTGCCTGTGTGCCATGGCCCCACACTGGGCTGTCTGGCTGCTGGCAGCAGGGCTGTGGGGCCTGGGCATTGGGGCTGAGGTGTGGTGGAACCTTGTGCCCCGGAAGACAGTATCTTCTGGGGGTGAGTGTCCAGGGGAAAGGGTGGGAGGGTAGGGTAGCAGGAGGGACAATTGGGGAAAAACAAGAGCTTGCAGGAAGTACAGGGATGCAGTTAAGGAATTATCCCCAATTATGAATTGTCTTTATTCCTGTGTGTGTGTGTGTGTGTGTGTGTGTGTTTGTCTGTCTGTATGTGTGTCTGTATGTCTTTCTAAGAAATGTGTCAGGCCCCAAGAGACTCAAAACTGATAGTACAGGTCAGGACCTGAGATTTGCCCTCTTCTGATAATTAGGATACCTCTGCGAGCCTCTTGCTAACCCCCAACCCAGACCTGGCTGGTGATATACAAGGAGAAAGATACAGCCCATTCTGTGTCATTCTCCTGTGTCTTACTTCTTGAATTATCACTAGTGCTGGAATCCCAGAGAAAGAAGAACCAGGATAGGTAAAAGCCAAAGCTTCACTCCCACCCCTAGGCTTTCTAGCTTTCTTCCTCTGGAAGCCCCATTATCCACCCTGCTGGACCCCCTGTTGCTGATGTCTTTTGGTGGCCCTGGATGGATGTGTGTATTCGCATGTGTACATATGGAGGGGTCCGGGTCCTGGCAGTGCTCTTTGGGCACACACGCCTGTATGAGAGGTGATGTCAGGTGTTTGTGTCATCTCTGTACTCTGGGGACCTGGGGTGAGCTCACCTCCCACAGGCTGCACCCAGGTGCTAATGAAACTCTCCCATCATTGCCTCCAAAGACTGAGGCTGATTTGATGGGACCTTTTAGACTACTAGACAGGTATTTTTTTGGGGTGTGTGTGTGTGTGTGACAAGGACCACATGACCATGGATATTGTACCCCATGTGTGTTGCAAGGCTTCCCAGGCCTTAGGCTACAGTGCCATTGCTGGTCCCAGCCAGGCCTCCCAATCCCAACTCCTTTCATTTTCTCCCCCTGCCACCCCTGCCTGTCCCAGGGCCATCTGTGCTTGCATCTCCAGCAGTCTGGATTTGGTCCTGCTGGAGTGAAGGGTTTCCTGAGACAAGTAGTGCTTATATCTGTTCCTGTAACTCCTCCTCTGCTGAATCAGCTGCCAGGGTCTGGCTGGACCCTGATGTGGGCAGCAGAACAAAGAAGGAAACACCCTCAGAGGAAGAAGGGGTGGGAAGTGCCCAGCTCCGAGCTGGAGATGCTGCTGACCCTGAGAGTGAGAGCCATCAGTCTGATGGTTTCCTCTGGCCGGAAGCTGTGGCTGAGAGATCCTTCCTTCCTCCTTACCAGCCGGATTTGCCTCCTCCCAGGCTGAGGAAGGCCATAGAGGCCTGGGTGGGGCTGTTAGAGCAAAAGCCTATTCAGAAAATATCCTCAAGTCCAGTCAGGCCTGGCTAGCATCTGCATGTGGAATGTCAGTTTCTTTTTGTGCCAGCACTGGGGCTTGAACTCAGGGTCTGGGTACTGTCCCTGAACTTTTTTTTTTTTTTTGCTTAAAGCTAGTGCTTTACCACTTGAGCCACAGCTCCACTTCCAGCTTTCTGGTCGTTAATTGGAGTTAGGAGTCTTAGGGACTTTGCTGTCCAAGCTGGCTTCAAACTGTGATCCTCAGATCTCAACCTCCTGTGTAGCTAGGATTACAGGTGTGAATCACTGGCACCTGGCTGGAATAACCATAGGGGTTCCTGGAACCTGCCTGCCCATCCACAGCCTACTCACTCCTGCCTTGTACTTGTATCTGTCCATGCAGAGCTGGTCACCATTGTGCGGCGGTTCTCCCAAACGGGCATCCAGGACTTTCTGACGCTGACTCTGACAGAGCGGTCGGGGCTCCTGTACGTGGGGGCCCGGGAGGCCTTGTTTGCCTTCAGCGTGGAGGCTTTGGAGCTGCAAGGAGTGGTGAGAGGTGGGGCAGGGGGAGGCACACAGGCAGGATGAGGGCAGGACCCCAAGGCCTGGCTTGCTCAGGCTGCCCCCTCTAGTTGAGATTAGCAGGTTGCTCTCCCACTCCTATGGTACTTTCTGGATTGGCCATGATGGGATGGTCCTCCACTGAACGAAGCCCTTATACGCTAGGGACAGTCCACTTAGTATTCCTCATGTGGCAGCTGCAAGCTGTTTGATGGCACATGCCCCGCACATAACTGTCATTGCTGATGAACTCCTTTTTGTCCCCAGATCTCCTGGGAGGCCCCTGCTGAAAAGAAGACTGAATGTATCCAGAAAGGGAAAAGCAACCAGGTAGGTGCTCAGGGTACTGCCCGTCATCTGGGCCTCTCAGGGTACTTGCTGGCCTCACTCCCATTCTTGGCACTAGTGGTCCCACGTTTGGTCCTCATATTCTGACTGGAGACTTTTTTCTTCTAGACTGAGTGCTTCAACTTCATCCGCTTCCTCCAGCCATACAATGCCTCCCACCTCTACGTCTGTGGTACCTATGCCTTCCAGCCCAAGTGTGCTTATATCGTGAGTGCCGCTTTTCCTCTTGGGTGTCCACACTTCTTGCCCCATCGCTCTCCAGTCTTTTGTGCCCTTCCTTCTTTGGACCCACAGACTGTGGTCTCCTAGACACTGAGGGGCCTTGCTTTGTGCCTCTTTCTCATCATTCCTCCCTTACCCCTAGGACATACTCACCTTCACCTTGGGGAATGGAGAGTTTGAGGATGGGAAGGGGAAGTGTCCCTACGACCCAGCTAAGGGCCACACTGGCCTACTTGTGGGTGAGTAGCTATCCCTGATGCAGACAGGGCAGGTTCTCTGGGACTTGGTGGTCCTGTAGGCTCTTGTGGGCCAGTGCTTCTGGTCTTAGCTGACCCTCTGTCTCCCACAGATGGTGAGCTATACTCGGCAACGCTTAACAACTTCTTGGGCACAGAGCCCGTCATCCTGCGTAACATGGGACCCCATCATTCCATGAAGACAGAGTACCTGGCCTTTTGGCTCAATGGTGAGCATTGCAGTGTAGCTGGGTTTGTGGAGCATGGGAGACCCTGTGAGGGCTGTGTACTCCGCCACTGACCACTGCCTTCCTGTTTTGCTGCAGAGCCCCACTTTGTAGGTTCTGCTTATGTCCCCGAGAGTGTAGGAAGCTTCACAGGAGATGATGACAAGATCTACTTCTTCTTCAGTGAGCGGGCAGTGGAGTATGACTGCTACGCTGAGCAGGTGGTGGCTCGTGTGGCCCGTGTATGTAAGGTACTGAGTCCTGCAGCAGTGGGCCCTGGGAACCCTGCCTGCTGCCTGGCAGTGGCTGACCAGCCATGTTATCTGCCAGGGTGACATGGGAGGCGCACGGACACTGCAGAAAAAGTGGACCACATTCTTAAAAGCGCGACTGGCATGCTCCGCTCCCAACTGGCAACTCTATTTCAACCAGCTACGGGCGATGCATACCCTGCAGGGTGCCTCCTGGCACAACACTACCTTCTTTGGGGTTTTTCGAGCACGTTGGTGAGTGACCTGGGAATCCCTGGGGTGGGAAGGAGCAGGTATTCAGGTTAGAGGTGACGGATGGGTGTGAGGCCCTGCAGCGAGTCTTAAGTAGCTAGTAGCTAGTATCCAAGAGCACTGAACTTGTGCCTCCCTTTGAGTGCCTTGGAGGAGGTGGACAGGGCTCTGCCCCAAAAGACACTTTAGAACTTCTATGTTCTTCTGCCCTTTGCACTGAACTCTGCCTTTTTGCTGCTTGCCTTGGAGGTTGGGGAAAGATGGGGGAAGGTAGGCACCAAACCTAACCCTAGAGATCTCTCCCGCATTGCCACAGGGGGGATGTGGACCTGTCAGCCGTCTGTGAGTATCAGCTGGAAGACATCCAGCGGGTGTTCGAGGGTCCCTACAAGGAGTACCATGAGCAAGCCCAGAAGTGGGGCCGCTATACTGACCCCGTCCCCAGCCCTCGGCCTGGCTCGGTGAGTCCTAGGGAGGGACACATGCTCCTGTGGTCATCTCTGGTGCCCTTCCACTGGCTGATGGCTCCTCCCTCACCCTGACCCCATGCAGTGCATCAACAACTGGCATCGCCACCATGGCTACACCAGTTCCCTGGAGCTGCCTGACAACACCCTCAACTTCATCAAGAAGCACCCGCTGATGGAGGAACAGGTGGGGCCTCGGTGGGGCCGCCCCCTGCTTGTGAAGAAGGATACCAACTTCACTCACCTGGTGGCTGACCGGGTTATAGGGCTTGATGGAACCACCTATACAGTGCTGTTCATTGGCACAGGTCAGTGTCCAGCTGTGCCCAGGGTAGGAAGACAAGATGCCCCAGGACCTTGTTTCCTGTCACTTACATATGCCTCCCACACCCTACGCTTCAGGAGATGGCTGGCTGCTGAAGGCTGTGAGCCTGGGGTCCTGGGTCCATCTGATTGAGGAGCTGCAGGTGTTTGACCAGGAGCCTGTGGAAAGCTTGGTGTTGTCTCAGAGCAAGGTAGTAAAATTAGGCCCTGCACAGTACTGTCCCTAGTACCATCTGTCTCACGCCCTCTGTATGTCTGCTTTCCTCCTTTATGTGTGCTTGGCCAGTGCAGAACACCATGCTTAGCTCAGGCAAGCTCCAGGAAGTAAGCAAGTGCTAACATAAGGGAGTTTGCATGCCCCAGGGCCATTATTTATAGTGGTCCCTAGGGGCTGCATTCCCCAAATCAAGCCTTGGCAACTGCTCTCAGGCTTTCATCAGGTCTCTCCAAGGTGGGCCAGACTCTGCCTGCACTCTCCTCTCCCATAATGCTCCCGTTGGCCAGACCTTCCAGGCTGCACACTGTTTACATTGCCCTGTGATGTTAGCTTCTTTCCACTCCCCAGTGACTGTCTGGGCCAGACCCTCTACTTCCTCCACACTTCCTGAAGCGTTGGCATTTGCTCCTAGCCCATGCAAAACTTCTTTCTGGCATATTTGCAGCACCCTCTGGGTTTCTAGTTGTTTGCCTTTTACCAGTTATTGTGACTCAAGATTGTTCGCTAGAACATGAAATAATAACAGAATAACAACAGAAAGAAAGTGTGGGGCTGAATAAACAAAGATTGGCAGGCACCACTCAAACAAGGAAACACCTTATGCTTTCCTGGTGCTATTGTTCAGGCTGCGTGTGTGTGTGTGTGTGTGTTTGTGTGTGTGTTTGTGTGTGTGTGTGTGTGTGTGTGTGTGTGTGTGTGTGTGTGTTTACATCTTGGCCTCACAAGTGTGCTGCCCCTGTCTGTCAGGCTGCATGTGTGTGTGTGTGTGTGTGTGAGAGAGAGAGAGAGAGATTACATCTTGGCCTCACAAGCGTGCTGCCCCTGTCTAATAAGGTCATGTCTGTAAGGTGCTTAAGATTGCTGACTTGTAAGCCAGCCCTCTGAGTTTTTCAAGACTAAGGTTTCCATCTGCAGGTCTTAGTTTTGCTTCCTTCCTTGGGATGCCGCTTGTGTTTTTGGTCCCTTGCAGGACTGTCATCTTTCCCTACCGTGCCCTGCCACAGATGTGGCATCCCTGACCCTCCTGTGCCTGAATTTCCTGCAGAAACTGCTTTTTGCGGGCTCTCGCTCACAACTGGTACAGCTGCCCTTGGCTGACTGTCTGAAGTACCGTTCCTGTGTGGACTGTGTCCTGGCACGGGACCCCTTTTGTGCCTGGAATGTCAACACTAGCCGCTGTGTGGCCGTAGGCAGCCACTCCGGGTGAGATGGGTTCTTGGAGTGCCAGTTGCAGGTGGGAAGGGCAGAGTGGGTGGGGCTGAGCTGCTGACGTCCCCTGCTTCCTCTACCAGATCCCTGCTGATGCAGCATGTGACAATCTTGGACACCTCAGGCATTTGTAACTTGCACACTAAGAAAGGTAAGCTACCCTTTAATGCCCCTCCAGTTGGGATGGGCCCTAGACAACAGCTGGACTTTTCTGCCTTTCATCCTAGTGGTAAGAAGAATGATGAGAAGAATTTTTGCCTCTCATCACTCTGGGGTGACTGCACTAACTCTTCTCTCTCATTTCTGCCACTACAGTCAGGCTAACACCCAAAAACATAACAGTGGTAGCAGGCACAGACTTGGTGCTGCCCTGCCGTCTTTCCTCCAACCTGGCCCATGCCCATTGGACCTTTGGGGGCCGAGATCTACCTGTGGAACAGCCTGGCTCCTTCCTCTACGATGCCCAACTCCAGGCCCTCGTGGTGATGGCTGCTCAGCCCCGTCATGCCGGGGCCTACCACTGCTTTTCAGAGGAGCAAGGAGCGCGGCTGGCTGCTGAAGGCTACCTTGTGGCTGTTGTGGCAGGCCAGTCTGTGACCCTAGAGGCTCGGGCCCCACTGGAAAACCTAGGGTTAGTATGGCTGGCTGTGGTGGCCTTGGGGGCCTTGTGCCTAGTGCTGTTGCTGCTCGTTCTGTCACTGCGCCGGCGACTGCGAGAAGAGCTGGAAAAAGGTGCCAAGGCAACAGAGAGGACCCTGGTGTATCCCCTGGAGTTGCCCAAGGAACCCACCAGTCCCCCCTTTCGGCCTGGCTCGGAAACCGACGAGAAACTTTGGGATCCTGTTGGATACTACTACTCAGATGGTTCCCTCAAGATTGTGCCTGGACATGCGCGGTGCCAGCCTGGGGGCGGGCCGCCGTCTCCACCTCCTGGCATCCCTGGCCAGCCCCTGCCTTCTCCGACTAGGCTTCATTTGGGGGGTGGGCGGAACTCAAATGCCAATGGTTACGTGCGCTTACAACTAGGAGGGGAGGACCGGGGAGGGCTGGGGAACCCCCTGCCTGAGATTGCTGATGAACTGAGGCGAAAACTGCAGCAGCGCCAGCCACTGCCGGACTCCAACCCCGAGGAGTCCTCAGTATGAGGGGAGCCCCCCACCGCACTGGCGGCGGGGGCACGTAGGAGGTGCAGCTCCTACTTTTGCACAGGCACCAGCTACCTCAGGGACATGGCACGGGCACCTGCTCTGCCTGGGACAGGCACTGCCCAGCACCCGCCTGGCCATGAGGACCTGCTCAGCATGGGCACTGCCACTTCTGGTGGTTTACCAGGGCACCAGCCTCACAGGAGGCTCCTGTTCCTCTGTGAATCTTGGCCACATGGGACCCAGCAGCCAAACTTTTCAAGGCAGAAGTTTTAAAATTGTGTGCGTGTGTCCGAGTGTGAGTGTATGTGTGTGTGTGTGTGTGTGTGTGTGAAGGTGGATGTACGGCATAACCTTCCTGTTTTAAGTCTTCCCTTGGCCTGGGGTCCTCCTGGTGAGTCTTTGGAGCTATGAAGGGGAAGGGGTTGGATCACTTTGCCTCACCCCCACCTGTCCCCAGCTAGGGGCAGCCATGTACATAGTGGGGGGAGCAGGGTGCTATACCCCTTGGGGGAAGTGCAGGGCTCTGGATGGGCCTGCTCCTGCTCCTAGGGCTGTGAATGTTTTTAGGGTGGGGGGAGGGAGATGGAGCCTCCTGTGTGTTTGGGGGGAAGGGTGGGCGGGGCTTCCCACTTGGCCCCTGGGTTCAGTGGTATTTTGTACTTGTCCTCTTCCCATACTGGGCTAGGAAAGGTTGTGTGGGGGAGGGGGAGGGAAAAGGTGGGCATGCTGTGGATACTGACATCCTCTCTCAGCCCTAGGAAAAGGGCTCCTAACAGTGTAATTTATTGTGTCCCTACGTATTTATTTGTTGTAAATATTTGAGTATTTTTATATGGACAAATAAAATGGACAAAATGAAACGTTGGACAAAGATATTTGGACTAAAACCTATCCGTTGAGCAATGCTGGACTGAATCCTCCCTTCTCACTGCAGCCAGAGCAGCTGCCCCATGCTTACGCTGCCCCTTTCTGGAGAGGGCAGCCCAGAATTCAGCGTTTTCCCACAGTGATGCCTATGGGGCTGGGAACCAGGGCCACAGCCCCCAAGGGAGCCAACCTTGGACTCTGGCCAGAGGGAGAAGTCAGGGCACTGGGGGAGGAGGAGAGGCCTGTCTTCCCAGAACTGGTGAAGGGGTGGTGCAGAGTACAAAGGAGGGGACTTCCTAGAAGCAACTCTGGGGTGTGTGGCTGGGTGTTGAGGTTGGGGGTCCCAACTAGCAGAGGAGAGTTCTAGCCTAACCTCCAAGAATACATGTTGAATGCCTGAACCACCATGTAGGGAATGGGCTTCTCCATATTGCCACCCAGCGAGTTCCAAGCTCCTGGCCCTCCCAGTGGGCCAGTACAGGTCTCCCAAGACAACCGGGTTGTAGTCTGGATTTCTGAGAGCCCCCAATGGGCGCAGACTTACTTCATCCATGTCCGAGGATGGAGGCGGTGGGTTTGAGGTGCCCCTGTACATTCAGGCCACTGTCCAGGATTTCCCCAAATGGGTTCAGAAGGCTAGATCTGACGCCTACGAGACACTAAGCAAGCCTGCGGATGTCAATCCATAATGTGAAATACATACTTACTGACCCGGTAATGTAAACGTCCACTCTGGGGTGGACGGAAATTTGATCCTGGCTTGTCCTCGGGGCTTGTCACAGGACAAGATGGCCACTGGTTCCCTACAGGATTTCCAAGTAACCTGGCGGGAGCGGGCAGGGAGTGTCTGAGTGATTTCCCGCGGTCGCTGCACCGCCCGCAGGCGCCTTGAGCCTTGGGAGATGCACGAAGAGGGGGTGAGGGCCCAAAGAGACCCGTTCCCCGGAGTGTCTGGTGGGACAAGGGCAGTGGACGGGAAGAGCGTCGGGAAGGTTGGATGTTGGCCAGCGTGAAGGCTCCTGGCTGTTTGGTTTTTGGTCGGCATCTCCTACAGGGATGGGCGGTGCGGCCTTCCGTCCCACACAGTCCCGTCCCAACACGCAGCGCCTCTTCCCTTCGCTTAGCCTCGCGCGCCCTCTCGTGGCGGCATTCAGAGCGCGGCCCAGAGCAGCAAGTCCCTCCCCTCAAAGCGATTGGCTCTAGACCTAAAAACTAGATGCTGGATTGGTCAGCTCAGGCGAGGTGGCGGGACTGAAAAGACTACCGTGCACGCCGACTGGCCAGACTAGTGGAACTGACATTGCATCCGTCGGCCTGGCCGCGCGAGGCCTGGGCTCGAGAGTGGAAGCCGGGATGGCGGCACCGCGGCCTTGCGCGGACGGGTCCTGCTGCTCCCACTCTGGTGCGGTGCCCGGCGTGCAGCAGACGCTAGAGGAGATGGACTTCGAGAGGGGTGAGGCGGGCCTGGGAGCTCTCCCCGGGCCTGGCGGCCCTATGGACTGCGGGCCGAGTCTCGCTGTCGGGGCCTGGTGCGGGAGGGCGGCCGGGGCGGAGCCCACAGCCCCGCGTAGCTGGGATCTCGCCAGCGACCCGACGCGGCCTCCGACACCGGACACCGCGCTTCTCGTGCAGGCGAGAAAGCTAAGACATCGGTGTCCAAAAACCTTTCAGAGAACCTCAATCTAACCCCCCCCCCCCCGCAAAGTGGCGAGGCCGGGCTCGGCCTCTCACCGGGGGAACTCACCTGGGAGCCGCCCGCGGGCGCCGGCGAGCGCGGGGCCCGGAAGCCCGCCGCTGCTGGAGTGCGGAGGGCGGGGTCTTCCAGGCTGGCGCGGCGCGGCCTGGGGAGCTGGCCGCTCGGGCGCGCTTTCTGTCCGGGCAACCATCTCCAGACAGGTGACAGCCTAGCCATTTTGCTCTCCAGGGTGGATGACTGTTTGGGACCGCTGTGCTGCCGTGCTGCAGCGGCTGCACCACACCCTGCAGCTTGTGGAGTCCAAATCACAGTCATCAGGTGATGTGGTCATAACCATTCCACGCCTCTCCCTCCCACTGACCACCTCTGGGCAGTAGTCCACCTAGCAGCCAGAGTAACCTTTTCAAGACAGCAAATAAATAAGATCATTGCCTTTTCCATTGCTTAAATTCAAGTTTCCTTTCGTGGCCCACAAAGCTCTATGAGGGCTAATGCCTACCTACTGTTATTTCTCTATCCTTATACAGTTCTCATGTATGATTTTCTTCCATCAATCACTGACTGGTAGCCAAACTGGACTTTTGATTTTTCAAATATGCAAGACCTTTTCCTGATTAGGGTCTTTCACTGCTCTTGCTGTCTTGTCTCCTGAGAGTGAACTTCTTGCAAATTGTAAGTTAACTGATGCCTTGCCTTCTGATCTCAAGTCTATTGAGTTGAGACATTCTAGAGATGTCAGTTCCATAAAGGCCTTTGACAATGTCAAGCCATTTTTGTGTGTACTGCATACATCCTACCATGCCCAGAACAGCTCTCAAAAAGGAAGAATCTGGCCCAAAATGTCAGTTGTGCCCCTGCTGAGAAAGCAGGTCCTGCCCCTTCTAGGTTACTCTGTTACACCTGGCACTTTGCTCATTAAAGCAGTTTGTACCATCTGACACCATCTTGTTTATTCATTATCTGTTTCCTACACACTGCAAAAACCCTTATCTGTTTTAGTGAGTTTATTCAAATCACAACCCTTCCCTTCATTTTCTTCTAGAAATACTGTTAAAGTTTGCTTTCTTTCTCCATGAAGGATGCCTTATTTACTCTTCCTCACATTTGTGACATTAGTGAGTTCAGAGCAGAGCATTACAGGTTGACAAGGTCCTCAGTCTTTTGGGAATATAATTTCATTATCTGCTTGTACTTGCTACAAGCTAAACTGTTGAAAAATCTGATTTTTGGTCTTTTTAATTTTTTAATTTTTATTTTTTGTTGGTCATAGGGCTTGAACTCTGGGCCTGAGCGCTGTCTCTCAGCTCTTCAGCTCAAGGCTAGCGCTCTACCACTTGAGCTACAGCACCACTTCTGGTTTTCTGGTGGTTAATTGGAGATAAGAGTCTTATGGCCGCCGGGCGCTGGTGGCTCACGCCTGTAATCCTAGCTACTCAGGAGGCTGAGATCTGAGGATCGCGGTTCAAAGCCAGCCCGAGCAGGAGAGACCGTGAGACTCCTATCTCCAATAAACCACCAGAAAACCGGAAGTGGCGCTGTAGCTCAAGTGGTAGAGCGCTCGCCTTGAGTGAAGAGCTGAGGGACAGCGCCCAGGCCCAGAGTTCAAGCCCCACGGCCGACAAAAAAAAAAAAGAGTCTTATGGTCGTTAGGCCCAGAGTTCAAGCCCCACGACCAAAAAAAAAAAAAGTCTTATGGCCTTTCCTGCCTGGGCTGGCTTTGAACCTCGATCCTCAGATCTTAGCCTCCTGAGTAGCTAGGATTACAGGTGTGAGCCACCGGCACCCGGATGATTTTTGGTCTTTGATGAATGTTTTTGTTTTGAGCCATGCCTCAAGCATAACTTTTAACTTCTGTTTTACTAATCCTCCTGGAGATTTAATACAATTTTTCACTTGGGGACTAATGGTTTTCTTTATTTCTGAATAATTATGAGTCTCACGGAAGGCTGGGTTTACGCCTGTAATCTTAGCTACTCAAGAGACTGAGATCTGAAGATCATAGTTCGAAGCCAGCTCAGACAGAAGAGTCCCCATGAGACTCTTATCTCCAATTAATCTCCAATTAACCACCGAAAACTGAAGTGGCACTGTGGTATAAAGTGGTTGAGTGTTACCTTCAGCGAAAAGAGCTCAGGGACAGTACCTAGGACCTAGTTCAAGCCCCATGACTGACTAGAAAAAAAGAGTTTTCTGCCTGGGCTGGCTTTAAACCATGATCCTTAGATCTCAACCTTCTGAATAGCTATGATTATACACCTGGCTTGGGTAATTTTTAGATGTTATTTCTGTTTATAGCAAGTATGCTCCCCCCCCCCCACACACTCCTTTCAATGGTGGTGGTGGTTTTTTTTTTTTTGGTTGGTCGTGGGGCTTGAAGTCTGGGCCTGGGCGCTGTTCCTGCACTCTTCAGCTTAAGGCGAGCAGAGCATTACAAGGTTGACAAGTTCCTTTCCTCAGCCACTTCTGGCTTTTTCTGCTTATGTGGTGCTGAGGAATTGAGCCCAGGGTGTCATGCATGCAAGGCAAGCATTCTACCACTGAGCCACCTTCCCAACCCCATCTTTTTTGTTGTTGGTTGTGCACCTTAAACTCTGAGCCTGGGCCCTGTCCCTGAGCTCTTCACTTGAGCCATAGCTCCACTTCCGGGTTTCTGGTGGTTAACTGGAGATAAGTAACTCACAGACTTTCTTACCCAGGCTGGCTTTGAACTGCAATCCTCAGATCTCAGCCTCCTGAGTAGCTAGGATTACTGGTAGCATGACCCACCAGTACCCGGCCTTTTAATATATTTTAATTCATTCTGTCTTCTGTGTTTATGTCTCTTTAATGCATTTCTTTTTGTCATTTTGTGTTGCATTTGGGTGAATTCCAAAGCTCTAATTCTCACTTCCGCTGGGCCTGCTGTATGGCTCAGCCCTTCATTGTTTATTTTGCTGATTTTACATTTTAACATATTTCTGTTTCAGATTTCTTTTGGGGGGGGGGAATCAGTCGTGGGGCTTGAATTCTGGGCTTGGGTACTATCCCTCAGCTCAAGGCTAATGCTCTTTCACTTGAGCCACAGCACCACTTCCAATTTTCTGAGTGGTTTATTGGAGATAAGAGACTCACAGACTTTACTGCCCGTGCTGGCTTTGAACTGCAATCCACAGATCTCAGCTTCCTGAGTAGCTAGGATTACAGGCATGAGTGAGCCACTGGTACCCAGTTTCAAATCTCATTTTGTGTTTTGATTTTTTTCCCCTAATGATCTGTTGATTTGTGGATTCTGTCCTTCAGCTTTGTGAGTACATTAGACATCACTGTTTAATGCTTTAATGACTAATTTTGAGCCATCCCTTTTCCTGCTGGTATTTGCTGGATGTTCTCATGTTGGTGGATTTCTTTTTGTTTGGCAGACGCTGGTCTTTGAGATGCTCATTTGTGGGATGTTCTTACATTGCCTTGGCTAGCTGTGGAAGCATCCTTTTCTAGTATTTGAGATTTGCAGGGTTTTTTTGGACAAGAGTCTCACTATGAACTTGATCTTGAACTCTGATCCTCCTGCCTCAGTTTCTAAGAGTGCTGAGATCACAGAGGTGTACCACCACACCTAGCTTCAAATATTACTATTAACTTACAGAGTTTGTCTCAGCTAGCTTTTATGACTGATCCAGATTATAACATTGGTAGCTTGGGGTGTTTGCTCCCTGAGGGTAGGTAATACAGATACACTTAGGTCCCATTCTTCCAAGTTGCATAAGTCAAGGGATCGAATTTTTTTAGTTTCTTCATTCTTTACACATCTATCCAAATTATGCCTCTTTCCTTTTTGTTACATGATACCTTATCAGAGAGGCCACCCCTACCCACTGTTTATAACATCTCTCTCTTTCCTGTCCTTTTCCCCAACTCCCTTCTCAAATCGGACCTTGTAAGTGATAGACAAGTGTTCTGCCACTTGTGCTAAGTCCTCAGTCCTTTTCCCCTTTATTATTTATCTTATTTTATTTATCTATTTTTGTCAGTTGCGGGGCTTGAACTCTGGGCCCGGGTGCTGTCCCTCAGCTCGTCAGCTCAAGGCTAGTGCTCTTGAGCCATAGCATCACTTCTGATTTTCTGGTGGTTTATTGGAGATAAGAGTGTCACGGACTTTACTGCCCAGGCTGGCTTTGAACCTCAATCCTCAGATCTCAGCCTCCTGAGTAGTAGGATTACAGGCATGAGCCACTGGCACCTGGCTATTTTATTTTTTGGTGGTACTAGGGTTAAAATTCAGGGCCTGTGCTTACTAGGCAGCTATCTACCACTTGAGCCAGGCCCCCAGCACTTTCTGTTTTAGTAATTTTTCTAATAGGGTGTAGATCAGCCCTTTTATGCCTGGTGCCAGCTTAGACCACTATACTTCCAGTGAAGCATGTGCCACATATCTCAGTGCTTCTTTTTGGTGGTACTGAAGTTTGAACTCAAGGCTTCATGCATGCTAGGTAGATACTCCACTACTTGAGCCATTCCACTAGCCCTTTGTGCTCCCTTTTTTTTGTTTGTTTGTTTCTGTTTTTGTTTTTTTGGTCGGTCATGGGGATTGAACTCTGGGCCTAGGCGCTGTCCCACTACTTTTCAGCTCAAGGCTAACTCTCTACCACTTGAGCCACAGCACCACTTTCAGCTTTTTCTGCCTATGTGCTGCTGAGGAATGGAACCTAGGGCCTCATGTATGCAAGGCAAACACTCTACTGCTGAGCCACCTTCCCAGCTCCTGCTCTGGTCATTTTTGAGATAGGTTCTCACTTTTTGATCAGGGTCAACTGGACCATAATTTTCCTATTGAGATGGGGTCTCACACACTTTTTGCCGGGCCTTGACTTGAAGTTATCCTCCTGAGCCACCACATCTGTTTTTTGTTGTATCTTTGTTTTGCTTGCTTATTTGGGGGAAGTTTATTTGAGGCAAGGAGGTCTCTTGCTTGGGTTGGCCTGGACTAGATGATCCTCCTGCCTTTGCCTCCTGAGTTGCTAGGATAAAAGGAGTGAACCTCCATGCCTGATGTCTGGCTCCTACTTTTTTTTGTTTTTTGTTTTTTCCCCAGTATCAGTACTTGAACATAAAGGCTTATGCTTTGGCTTATCCTTTTCCCTCATAGCTGGTACTTTATCACTTGAGCCATGCCTCCAGCCTAGAAGTTTGCTGGTTAATTGGAGATGGGAGTCTTATAGACCTTTCTGCCTAGGCTGGCGTTGGGCCCTAATCTTCTACATCTCAGCGTCTTGAGTATCTACGATCATAGATGTGAGCCACCAGCATCCAGCCTGCTTACTCACTCCCTTTCTCTCTTGCTTTCTTTCCCTTCTCTCATCTCTCTTCTTCCTTCCCTCTTTCCTTTCCTTTTTTTCCTCCTCTCTCCCTTTCCTTTCCTTCTGTGTGTCATTACTAGGGCTTGAACTCAAGGCCTGGGCACTGTCCTCTTGATTTTGCTTTACCATCTGAGCAACAACTCCACTTCCATCTTTTTTTTTTTTTTTTTTTTTTGTGCTGGTAGGGCTTGACCTGTGGGTCTAGGAGTTGTCCCTGAGCTTCTTTTTGCTCATAGCACTCTACCACATGAGCCCAGCTCCACTTCCAGATTTATGGTAGTTTATTAGAGAGAAGAGTCTCACAGAGCCGGGTGCTGGTGGCTCATGCCTGTAATCCTAGCTACACAGGAGACTGAGATCTGAGGATCTGGATTCAAAGCCAGCCCGGACAGGAAAGTCTATGAGACTCTTATCTTCAATTAACCACCAGAAAACGAAGTGGCACTGTGGCTCAAGTAGTAGACTTGCCTTGAGCTGAAGAGCTCAAGGACAGTGCCCAGGCCCAGAGTTCAAGCCCCATGACTGACCAAAAAAAAAAAAAAAGTCTCACAGACTTTCCTGCCTGGGCTGGCTTTGAACTGGGAACCTTAATCTTAATTTCTTGAGTAGCTAGGATTATAGGCATGTGCCACTGGCACCCAGCTCACTTCTAGCTTTTTGGTGATTAATTGGAGTTCAATTTGACAGCATTTTCTGCCTGAGCTGACTTTGAACCTCGATCCTCAGATCTCAGCCTCCTGAGTAGCTAGGATTAAGGTGCGAACCACTGGTGTCTAGATTCTGATTTCTCTTTAGCACACTTAGCACTTCAACTTGACTTAAAATGTATATGATATATATGTATACAATATGTATGAATTATATAGAATATATAGTTTCCATGTATAAATAGATAATAACTTATAGATGTGTGCACATAGATACTTTCCGTTAGAATTAAAGCTAATTTTTTGGGGGGGGATTTTTTTTTCTCAGCTGATCCCTTGTGTCTACAACACTGCAGGGGACAAGTTGAGTACCCCTTATCCCAAATACTTGGACCTAGAACTGTTTGGAATTGTTTCAGAGTTTGGAATATTTGCATGTACTATGTAGGCTATCTTGGGATGGGACTTAAGTACAAGCAGGAAATTGACCTTTGTTTCATATACACTTCATGCATTTTCTACACTATTCCTGTGTTCTCACTGCAACCTACCACATCAAATCAGTTGTGGAATTTTCCACTTGCTGAGAGTATTTCAGATTTTGGATTTTTGGATTAGGGTTGCTAAATCCTGTATTCAGCAGGTCCTTGTTGAGTGTATTGCCTGAGCATGGCAGCTTGCCTCCTGCTCTCGGCAGAGGGAAAGTGAAGACCTCCAGTCTCAGTGGTCCCTGCTTGGGCTCCACTACCTCCCTGCTTCATACATAGAGCCTTGCTCTGGCTCCCGCCACACATGCTTGCACCTGTCACTCCCCGTCCTGCTGAGGCAGTGACAGAAAGCCCCTTGAGGTGGGCAGTGGCTGTCCAGTTCCAAGTACCTTTGGGTCCTATAGAGTCAGTACTTTTCATTGTTTTGTTTATGGTTTTAACTTTGTTCCTAGAATCTGGCAATTTACTTTTCATTAAAAAAAATGTGTGTGTGTGTGTGTGTGTGTGTGTGTGTCGGGACTAGGCAATTTCCTTTTCATTAAAAAGTGTGTGTGTGTGTGTGGTGGTGTGTGTGTGTGTGTGTGTGTGTGTGTGTGTGTGTGTGTGTGTGTGTGTGTGTGTGTGTGTGTGTGTGGTGGGGGACTAGGCCCTGCCTCTGAGCTGTTTTGCTCAAGGCTAGTGCTCTACCACTTAAGCCATCGCTTCACTTCAGCTTTCTTTCTTCTTTTTTTTTTTTTAAGAATCTCACAGACTTTTCTGCCGAGGCTAGCTTCAAACCCCAGTCTTCAGAACTCAGCCTTCTGAGAAGCTAGCATTATAGGCATGATCCACTTGTACCCAGGCATTTTCTTATTTGAGAATTTGACTTTATATTTGAACATCTTCACCATTCTTTATCCAGCCTCTCTGTATTTGAAAGATTTTGTTTTGTTTGTTTTTGAATAGGCTGAGGCAGGATGATGTTGAGTTCAAGGTCAGCTAGGATACATGGCAAGATGCTCTTTCTGGTCCTATTGTCCTGAGTAGACAAACCCTGTCTGTCATGTTCACAGCTATGTCACAACACCTAGAGCAATCCTTGCACAGAAGAAGCACTTGGTTTATATTTGCTGTATAAAAAAATATTTTCCAGTTTACAGATGGGACATTCTGGTCAAAAGGTGGAGGAAGCACTAAAGGCTCTGGTTGTGTTGCACTGCTCAGTACTTTGGTTGGCTTTCTGCAGGAATCTGGTCAGCAGCACTGAATGGAGACCTGGGCCGAGTGAAGTATTTTATCCAGAAGGCCACGGACCCTAGCCAGCCCGACTCAGCTGGCTATACTGCTCTGGTGAGCTGGGAGGAGCAGAGTGGGAAGACAAGGAAGCTCTTTTTCTTTTTCTCTTTTGAGAGAGGATCTTACAGTATATAATCCAAGTTGGCTGGGACTCTGGATCCTCCTCTTTTCTCAGCCTCCCAAATGCTAGGATTATAGGTATACTCCATCACACCTGTTGAGAGAAGCTTTAGTTTGGGGGTGCTGCCTGTTCTCTGAGGAGGGAATTGGTGTTTGGCCTGAATTTTCTCTCTATCAGCAGTTACTCTTTTAAGCATCAAATAAATCTAGGTGTATTAATTAGTGTACAGCCAAAGCCTGTAATCCTAGCTACTCAGGAGGCTGAAATCTGAAGATCTCAGTTCAAAGCCAACCCAGGCAAACAAATCCAAGAGATTATTATCTTCAAGTAAAAACAATAACAAAAAAGAACAAAAAAAGCCAAAAGTGGAGGTGTGACTCAAGTGGTAGAGTTCCAGATTTGAGTAGAAAAGCCAATAGATTGCAAGTCCCTAAATTCAAACCCCAGTACCACTACACACATAGAGTTCATACCCATTATGCAACTTATTTTCCTAACAATCCCCAGAGTTAGGAATACTTATTATTCAACTCCTCCAACTGCTGAAACTGATGGTAGGAGTAAAGAGGCTTGCCCAGTCACTCAGCTGCTACAGGTGGTCCCTAGATGACTCAGACCCCTCCACCGACAAATCACGAGCTCTTGCCACCCTGTCATCTGCCTGCCTGCTGTCTGACCTCAGTTTTTGCTCCTGCAGCACTATGCCAGCCGCAACGGGCACTATGCCGTCTGCCAGTTCCTGCTGGAAAGTGGAGCAAAGTGTGATGCCCAGACCCATGGGGGAGCCACTGCTCTGCACCGGGCCAGCTACTGTGGTCACACCGAGATTGCACGCCTGCTGCTCTCACATGGATCTGACCCCCAGCTGGTAGATGATGACGGCATGACCAGTCTACACAAAGTATGGCCCTGTTCCCCTTCAAAACTTTCCTTTTCTTGTTCAAAAAGTTAGAACTTGTGCATTGTGGGAAACAGAGAGAAAACAAAAAGCAGAGAGAAAAAAACAGAAATCACCTGTTAGTCTCAGCATTCACCTTTATTAATGTACATATACCTACAGTTAATGCAGATAGGTATTGGCCTTTTAGTTCTTTTTCCTTTTTAGGCAGACTGTTTTACCTCTCCTCCAGCTCCCTTGCAAGGCTGTAGCCAGGGTGATCCTTCATTGAAATCTTTCTCCTAGTCCCTCAGTCTCCTTGGCCCCTCCTTTGAGGTATTCACTCTACCAATTGCTTGCACATCTTCTCTCTCCCTCTCTTCCTCCTTCCCTCCCTCCTTTCTTTGCTTCCTTCCCCTTCCTAACTCTTCCCTCCTTCCCCCTTCCCTCCCCCTCCCTTTTTTTCTTTCTTCCTTCCTTCCCTCCTCCCTTCAATCTCCCCCACTTTTTTTCTTTCTTTCACCAGTACTGGGGATTGGACTTGGAGCCTGGGTGTTGTCCCTGCACTTTTTCGCTCAAGACTGGAACTCTTTTTTTTTTTTTCCTTTCTTTTTTTTTTTTTTGTCGGTCATGGAGCTTGAACTCTGGGCCTGGGCACCATCCCTGAGCTCTTCAGCTCAAGGCTAGCACTCCACCACTTGAGCCACAGTGCCACTTCCAACTTTGTCTGTGTATGTGGTGCAGAGGAATCCAGCCCAGGGCCTCATGCATTCGAGGCAAGCACTCTACCACCGAGCCACCTTCCCAGCCCTCAAGGCTGGAACTCTTATCACTTGAACCACAGTTCCTCTAGATTTTTTTGGTGATTAATTGGAGATGAGAGTCTCATGGATTTTCCTGCCCAGGCTGGCTTTGAACTGTGATCCTTAGATCTCAACCTCCTAGGTAGCTAGAATTGCAGTTGTGAGCCACAGGCACCTGGCTTTTTTTGTTCTTGTTTTTAGTATGAAGACCTGACCAAAGACAAGAATGGCTGCTGGGCAAAGGTCACTAGAAAGAAAAAGTAGGGTTAAATGCTCAGATGACAGAAATAGTCTAGTCTGTGTATAAGTAATTGGGATTTGGTAGGAATTAGAGATCTGCTCAAAACCTAGGGTTTCCATTCAACAGATTTCTGTTTTATGAGCAAGAAGGTCCTGAAAGTGGAACAAAAATGAGCAGGGCTCAGTAGAGGTATGCCTTCTGATTTGGGCTTCTCTCTCTCTCCACAGGCTGCAGAGAAGGGTCACGTGGACATTTGCTCTCTACTGTTGCAACATAGCCCGACCCTGAAGGCCGTCCGAGACCGGAAAGCACGGCTAGCATGTGACCTGCTGCCCTGTGACAGTGACTTATGGGACCTGCTGGCCAGCTGAGGCACCACCTTCCCCCTTCAGCTGCCCTTGAAGGGTACACAGACTAGCGCTTCACATCCCTGTATTGCCCAGCACCCACACTGCAGGGTGGGAAACATAGGAAGAGCCTCGTGGTAACCAGGGAGGAGGTTCGGTGAGGCTGAAAGCTTTAAGTTTAGACACATGATCATCTTCGAAGTTATTCACGGAGCAACATCTATCCAGTTAGGAAAAAAAAAATAAAGTTATATTCTGACTTCATCCCCCACTCAAAGGTAAAATTCAAGATAAGAGGCTGAGTTATGAAAATTCCAAATTGCAAGTACTGAAAGAAATAGGAAATAATGTGGCAGTAGCTGCTCTCTAGCAGTGAGCTTGGTGCACGACACTAGGTATCTGTACCTCAGCTTCCTCATCTGGTGGCACTGATTGAAGCCACCTCAGGGTCGCTCTGGGGAAAGGCACTTAAGAGAGTGCTTGGCACATTGCAGGCACTGTACAGGAGTGCTTTCTCAGGAGTTTCCTAGAGAGATTCTTCCATTGTTACAAAGCTGTCTAAATTCAGAAGCATTCACAAAGATGCACATTGGGGGCTGGGAGTGTAAATCAGTGGTAGAACACTCATCTAGTTTGCACAGGGCCTCAGCATCAGATATGTACTGAAGCATGGGAGTATATTAGAAAGAAAAGAGGTTGAGAGAACTGACCTGTTTTCTGGTAGGGAAGGGTCAAGTCTGCAAACATTACTGGAGTATAGCACAGACTCTCATGGGAAGAATAGCAAGTGTCCCCTCCACATCATGCCGCCTCTTCAAATTGTGGTGATGTATGAACACAAAATATACAGAGGAAGAATTAGGACATGGATTAAACTGCTATCTGTAGCAAGAATAATCAAGAGCTCTTGAACATTATCTTTTCACGCCCCCTCCCCCCAAATTTGAACTCAGGGCCTTGTACTTCAATTTGTCTGCTCAGTTTGGCTTTAAACCTCAATAGTCTAATGGCATCCTCCTGAGTAGCTAGGATAGCAGCTGATTTTTTTTAGAGTGGGTTGTTATGGAATTTGAACTCGGTCTTATGCTCTCATATAGTGTTCTTGCTTATGGTTGGTTCTCTACCTCTTGATTCATCCTTTCAGCCCTTGCTTTTTGTTGGTTATTTTAGAAATGGGTTCTAGCAAGCTTTTCTGACTGGCTGGCTATGAACCACAGTCCTCTAGATCCCGGCCTTCTGAGTAGTTCAGATTATAGGCATGTGCCACTATTGCCAAGCAGAACTGTAGTTAAAAAGTCAAAGTCTCCCTAAGTTTTCTCAACATTCTAGAGCACTTCCACATGGCCAGCTTCTGTCAGAGGGACATCTGGCAGCCCGTGGGGCCGCTAGTTCTCCAGCCACAGTTCCCCTCCCTCGTTTGATCATCTCTGCTCATGTTGCCAACTCTGGAGTCTTGTTTACTGGCTATCTAATTTCCTTTCAAAGGTCAAGTTAGTGTTCAAGGCCCAAGCTGGGTGAAGGTTTGTATGGCTTCAGAAGAATGAGCTAATTTGACTTTAGTGGTTGAAGACAGATTGCTGTGCAGCTAGGTATGGTGGTCACTGCACATGAGATGGAGTGGCTCTGAGTCCTCCTTCCCCATATGACACCCTCCATGCCCAGGGAATGGCTGTAGGGACCTGTACAGGGACATGGAAGGCTTCTCCAGTAGAGAAGGATCTGAGACAGGCCAGGTTTGCTCCTGATGGTGGGGTAATCACTGTGGTGACGGAATCCTGTTGTAGTAGGTGGTCTTCTCCTCCTCCCAAGGTTCTCTGTGGAATTCTAGCCTCCTTTTGCTGGGGTGTCTGAGCTGGGCTATCCCAGTGTCTCAGCCTGCCAGACCCACAACATGGAGGCTGGCCTATTCACAGGTGGGCTCTCAGGAGACTGAGAAATGTTTACCCCGGGATGTGTTTACTAAATTCCTCACCAGTAGATGTAGAAATGTGGCCAGGGGCAGGGTAGTGGGTGTCTGGCTCAGGAGCTGACTCAGCTATAGATAGCTCCTTTTCCTGCCCTCTGTGGGCCACATTCCCAGACTGGTATTTTGGTTAGTGTGACAGGGCCCCAGAGTCATCTAACCCTGGCACATGCCTCTGTCCTGCCCACCTCTAAGAGACAGCTCTCCTATAAAAGGGCTGAGCAGCTCTGTGCTCTCACTGGGGGTGTGGAGAGTGGGGGGGGACCATGGACTTCATCAGCATTCAGCAGTTGGTGAGGCTGTGGGGCTGCAGGGCCAAGGGTGGGCATATCTATACCATTGCAGCAGAGTGGCTAAGTACTGCCAAGAGCAGGCAGCTGGTCTCTGGGCAAGTCAGGCTGTAGGAGAAAGCTGCATGTAGCTCCTGGTCTCATGTAAAGTGGTGAGGGGGTCAGGGAGCAAGAGAGGGAAGACATGGGAAAGGAGTTGGCTGATGGTACACGTGAAAAGTCCTTGAGTTAAAGTGAGCTCTTTTTTTGGGGGGGAGGGGGAAGGGCAGGGCGGGGAGTAGCACTAGGATCCGTCACAGGGCCATCACTTGTGAGATGTTTTTCTGAGCCACATCCCCACCTTAAGTTTCCTGTTGTGTCTTAGTTTGTGACAGTAGATATGGGACATGTAAGTTTATTTGGAAGATGCAGGTGTAGCTGGGCTTTTCTTTAAAGCCTTGTGCTAGTACTTGCTCTGTGGATGTCTAAAGGCTGCTTTGGGACAGGCTTGTGTGTTCTTGGGTTACCTAGGCAGTGATGAACAGTGATGCCAGTAACATTTTGGGATATCAATTTCAGAGCTAAGATATAGAGGATACCTGCTATGGGTTAGGGCCCCAGCCTGTATCACTCCTGGCTGGGGCCAGATTAGGTTGCCAGAAGACATAGACTATGGACCTTCCTTAGTGCTACCAATGGTGGTGTTGGTGGTAGCTCAGAGAACACTTGGTGTTGGTTTGTTTTGTTTGTCATGGGGCTTGAACTTGGACTGTCCCTGAGCTCTTTCACTTAAGGCTAGTGCTCTACCACTTTGAGCCACAGTGCCACTTCTGTTCTCTGGCAGTTCACTGGAGGTTAAGAGTCTCATGGACTTTCCTACCTGGGCTGGCTTTGAACTGTTGATTCTCATATCTCAGCCTCCTGAGTAGCTAGGATTACAGGTGGGAATCACTGATACTATTTTTTTTTGCCAGCACCAGGACTTGAACTCAGGGCCTTGAGTTCACAGCTGTTACTCAACCAGTTGAGCTCTACTTCTACTTCTGGCTTCCTCCCTCCCCTCCCCCCCCACCCACCCCGGCTAGTTTACTGGGGGTCAGAGTCTCATGGACTTTTCTGCCCAGGCTGACTTCAAACCTAAATTCCAAGACTACAGGAAAGAACCACTGGGTGCTGGAAGTTTGAGCCCACTTTAAAGATGTAGAAACAACTTTGCCAAGAATTGAACCAGGGATTTACCCATAGCACCTTCTTTACCCCTGAGCTTCAGGTTGGGTGGCGGTGTGATGTGATCTAATAGGAATTTAGGGTAGCAGCCCAGGAGGGAGGCTAAGGTGTCATCTGCTCAAAGGCTACTGGCCTGGCAGCAGTATAAATATCTTCTCACATGGCTCAACCCTGTGATCTTGCTGACAGGAGCAAAGTAGGCGGCAGTATTTGGCCCCCTGGGCCTGGGCCATTGCCACAATTGCCACAATTGGTAAGAACCACAGGTGTCAGGGGAGGCAGGGACTTGCCAAGAAGCTTTCAAAAGGGTGGATCAGGCTGGCACTCGGGTCCAAAGCAGTGATCTGTGTACATCAGCTGGTCAGCCACCTTCTGGCACTGCAGGATTGTTTTCCAGGGGTTCCTCCAATCTCATTGATTCTTTCATCTATACTCTATCCTATAGGTAAGTGAAGAAAGAGTTGAAAGGAAAGTGTTGGGGTTTGGACATGAAACTCCTGATCCTGGAGGCTGGCCTAGTGACTGGAGGCTGGGACGCCAAGAGTCCGTGGCCCAGGAGAAGTTGAAATTGGAAGAAGAGAAGAAGAAGAAAGTGAGTGATGCTGGGGAACTAAGATGTGGGCAGCTCTGAATGTTAGGGCCTCAGAATCATGGCCCAGCCTCAGGCAACCTGAACAGCTGGGCATCTCCTCTGAGCAGGGCCCTTTGCTTGACTTGTGCGTTCTTTCCATCCCAGCTGGAAAGATTTAACAGCTCCAGACTAAATCTGGAGAACCTGAGAGACTTGGAAAACTTGGTTCAAAGACGAAGAGAAAAACGACTGAGACGCAGAGTCCCCCCCAGGAAACCTGAGCCCATGGTTGAGGTAAGTGAGAAGTTAGGGCGACTCAAGTTCCCCGGGCTGGAATTGTTGAGGTACGGCCTCCTATCCTGTGGGGTTGAGAAGAGTAGGTGTTGTGGCTACAACTGAACCCCTAGTGCCCAGGAGGCCATATGGAACCCATCTGAGTCCTCATGTATTTGGTAGGGCAGCTGTTATGAAGTGCCCTGGGGATCTTAAGCCACAGAACTGGATTTCTGAAGTTCTGGGGCTTTTGAAGTTCAGCTATTGGCAGAGCTGGTTCCTTCTGACAGCTGAGGGAGGGGCCATTCTCACCTTCCTCCCTAGCTAGCAGCAATCTCTATTGTTCCCAAGCTTCAAACTGCAATCCTCAGATCTCAGCCTTCTGAGTAGCTAGGATTATAGGTGTGAGCCATCAGCTCCTGGTGTTTCTGCTGCCTTGTTCACATGATGCTTTCCCTGGTCCCTGGTTATGTCTTTCACACTGGATTAGAGCTTCTCTTAACACAAGTTACATTAAAAGGGTTGCCTACTCCAGTAATGACCTCATCCTAACTAATTATATCTTCAAGGCCCCAATTTCTAAACAGCCACATTCTGAGGTACTTGGGGCTATGACTTCAACATGGAGAGGGAGACAAAAGTCAGCGCATCTCTCTCATATAACTCCTATTTGTACTCGAGAATGAAAGAACAATACTGCACAGACCAACAGTACAACGGTACAGCAGAGTGTACTGGGATATACTGCTGAAGTTATAGTGTCCAGTGCTCAGTCTTGGGAGGAATGACTTTGTCTTTCTGCTTGCACAGCCACAGCCACAGGCCCAGCAGGAGCCTGTGGGCCTGGAGATGTTCCTGAAGGCAGCTGCTGAAAATCAGGAAGCCCTGATTGACAAGTACCTGACAGATGGAGGGGACCCTAACGCTCATGACAAGGTAGTATTGGTGGGTGAATGGGCTTATATAGCATCTGTAGTGGTGCACACTTAGTCCTGGCCTGGGATACATCAGGGCTTTTCTTTTGCATGGCTTGAATATGGTGGTATATCTGAACTGGGAGGGAGAGGCTCTTTGCCATATGAACAGGCAACTCTGGGAACAAGAAGGGTGTAAACTTGAGACTGACTGTGCTGTCTCTTGTCTCTGCCCACAGCTCCACCGCACAGCCTTGCACTGGGCCTGTCTGAAGGGTCACATCCAACTGGTGAACAAGCTGCTGGCAGCTGGTGCCACTGTGGATGCTCGGGACTTGGTGAGAAGCTAGGCAAGGCCACTCTTGGTGGCTAATGTACTAGCTACTCTTCAGTCAATATGCCCAGCAGCCATAGGTCAGAGGGCTTTGCTGCTTTTTGTTGCAGCTTGACAGGACACCTGTATTCTGGGCCTGCCGTGGAGGACACCTGGACATTCTCAAACAGCTGCTTAACCAGGGAGCCCAGGTTAATGCACAGGACAAGGTGAGGAGACAAGGTGCCCGCTTCGGGTGGCCTGTTAGAAGCACGTGAGCAGAGCATGGGGCGAGCAGATGCTAGGCCTGCAGAAGAAAAGGTATAATCCTCAGGGATTGGAAGGCAGAGGCAACACTGACTACTGCTTCCTCCTAGATCTGGAGTACCCCCCTTCACGTGGCAGTACGCACTGGCCACTCTGACTGCCTGGAGCACCTCATTGAGTGTGGAGCCCACCTCAATGCACAGGATAAGGTACTCTGCTCAGGGACAGGCCTGCCACCCTGACTTTCCTGCTGATGGCAGGAGTGTGACCTCCTCTCTTTCAACAGGAGGGGGATACAGCTCTCCACGAGGCTGTGCGGCATGGCCACTACAAAGCCATGAAGCTGCTGCTGCTCTATGGAGCCAAGCTGGGTGTGCAGAACATGGTAAGTGCAAGCTGGGCAAAGGTGGTCAGGGGAGCATTTGAAGAAAGGGAGCACTGACCAGCTATCCTTATTTCCAGGCTGCCCTGACTCCAGTGCAGCTGTCACGAGACTGGCAGCGAGGCATCCGGGAAGCACTGCAGGCCCATGTTGGGCACCCCCGCACCCGGTGCTGATGACTCGGACCTGTGGGGTTCTCATAGCCACCATTCCAGTACCTCACTTGCAACTGTATTTCTGGGTCTCTTGACCCTCAGTCCAGACTCCTCAGGGCTTTGCTTCCTCAGGCCTGAGGCACAGCAGGTAGAAAAAGCAGGCCTTCCCGGCTTCAGTGCCAGGTGGGGCTGCATTCCCTGCTAGAGCTAGGGCGGAGGACTAGAGTGCAGCAGAAAGCAAAGTGGGTCACAAGGAGGGTCAGGGGATGGAGTGAGAGCCAAAGCCAGAGCAGAAAGTGAGCAGGCCGGTACTACCCAAGGCTGGGTGCTAGACTTCCTTGGTGTCTGCTACCCCTCAGAAGACTAGCCCTGGCCTTCCACAAAAGCCAGTCTTCTGTGGGTGGTGATTCAGGTGTGACCGACAATTATATCCAGGACTTGATGGGAGCCAAAGTGGAAGCAGGCCATGAAGGTGCCAGGCATTATGCAGCTGGCCACTGCCCTTAGGAGAGGTTTCCCCTGGGAACTCCATTCCTATCAACGGCAACCCTGATAGTGTCTGGAGTAGCTCTAGCCATCTCTGGTCTTCAGGACTCTGAAGGGGGTGCTGGCAGGCTGTGAGGGCATCAGCAGGTTTGAGGCCCCACAGAGAAGTCAGTACCTACTGGGTTGCCTCAGAAGCCTGAGCTAGAGCTTATTTAGGAGAGACCTGTGCTCACTCTGTAAGGGTCGGTAAGGCCAGCCTGCCACACTTTTATTGGCTGGCTGGCGGCTTTCCTTTGAGGGGTTTGAGTGCCTGGGTGCTAGGGACTGCTTGTGGCCCACTCAACTCTTGAGGCGGTGGCCCGCAACCCTATTTTGCTCAAGGCTTCAATGTCCTCTACTACTGGAGATGTTTTGGCCTGGCCCCTGTATCCCACTCTGCACACTGAGCAACTCGGGACTTGGCCTATGGGGGTCACAGGGAAAGTGAGGAGCACGCCGCTCCCCTCCCTCATCTGCTAACTGGTGGTGTACCAGCTCCCTTCTGGCTCCTCTCCCCTTGCTCTTTCACTGGCAGAGACCTGTACTGCTGGCGGAGCCGGCTCCTTAAATGCCAGAAAGCTGATCTGAAAGAGCTCTACTCCCAACTGACCACAGGCTGAGAGGATTAAAAAGATGAAGGCTTTGTTTCCCTCACATGATCCTGGGTTACCTACGTACCTGGGTTGGCATCTAATTTGCAGCAGTTAATTTTTAATCTAACTTTGACAGCCTTCTGAGGCTAAGAACAAGGTTACCTTTACTATGTGAAAAAGAAGCGACTAGTGCTCCATACCCAGGGGCCACACACACCTTCCACAGGCAGTGACCTGTGGTGACACAGCCAGTGCGCACCCAGACTCTGGTGCCATAGGCAAAATAGGCATTCAAGACTAAGGGCCTTATCTAGAAAATGATGATATTTATGTATCAGACAAAAACACTTTTTTATGTGGAGAAGTACTGTTTTTCTCATTAAACTGATTATTCCTCACAGCCTAGTTGTCTTTCTTTGGCGGGGCTAAGCCAGTACAGTACATTGGGCACCAAGGACTGCCTGCCAGGGCCAAAGGCCTTGATATACTTGAGCTTTGCAAAGGTGCAAAGCAATTCAGTGAGTGGAAAGATGGCTTTTGAACAAATGGAGCTAAAATAATTGGACAACTGTAGGCTTGAAAAAAATAGCACAGTATGGTGGCTTATACCTGTAATCCCAGCTACTCAGGAGATGAAAATCAAAAGAAGTACAGTTCAAGGCCAGACGAGGCAAAAAGTCCACATGGCTCCATCTCAACTGAGATAAAAAGCTTGCTGAGAATACACCAGCATGATAGTGGGTGTCCATTTTCCCAGGCGTATAGCAAGTGTAAGACTGGTCTAGACCACAGCAAAGGGGGTAGGCATAAGGCTCAAATGGTAGGACCTGCCTAGCAAGCATAATTCCTTGAGTTCAAACCCAAGTACTGCTCTACTTCAAAGGCCAGGTATAGTGGTACACACCTGTAATGACAGCACAGAGAAGCTGAGGTAGGAGGCAAGCCCAAGTCACAGAGTAAGGCCCAGGCATGTAGTTTAAAAAAAAAAAAAAAAGGTATTGAGTCACCACACATTTTACAAAACAGACCAAAATTTAAGTGTAAAAAAAAATGTAGGGGGGAAAAAAGACAAATTTTGGGATCAAGGACTTCGATTTCTACAGAAAAATTAGTGGACTTCATCCCAGAGAAAACTAATATTTACACTGAAACCTGTACATAAATGTTCATAGCAGCTTTATTTGGAATAGCCCAAAACTGAAAATCCAGATATCCTTTGACGGTCAACAAGTATACCATGGAATAGCACTTGGCAATAAAAGGATGAACCACTGTCACACAAAAGGACCTGGATGAGCCTCCAGAGAATTACGTTAATTGAAAAAAGTAATCCCAAATAGTTACATACTAATTTATCCCATTTATACAACATTCTTGAAATGACCAAAAAAAAAAGATGAAAATAGTGGTTGCCAAGGACTGGGGCAAAGGGCATATTGGCTCTAACAGGGCACTTTGTGGGGATCCTGATGGTGATAGGACAGGGCTGTATTGGACTAGGGCAGGAATTCTATAGATCTGCAAATGCCAAATGATGTAGACTTCTATGGCCATACTGCACCACTGTCAAAAATCCAGGTTTTGATACTGTATTATAATTCTATAAGATATAACCAGGGCTGGGAAGGTGGTTCAGTGGTAGAGTGCTTGCCTTACATGCATGAGGCCCTGGGTTCGATTCCTCAGCACCACGTAAGCAGAAAAAGTCAGAAGTTGCACTGTGGCTCAAGTGGTAGAGTGCTAGTCTTGAGCTGAAGAGCTGAGGGACCGCACCCAGGCCCAGAGTTCAGGCCCCACAACCGGCAAAAAAAAAAAAAAAAAAAAAAAAGATATAACCATTGAGGAAAACTAGGTTAAAGGTGTATGGGACCTCCATCTTTGTAACTTCTTATTAAATCTATGATTTCAAAACAAAGGGGAAAATGAAAGCATTAGCTCTAAGTGCAACTTGGTATCCTACACTACATCTTGCAACAGAAAAAGGACATTACTGGAAAAAAATGGTAAAATCCAAATAAAGTCCATAAAGAGTATTGCACCAATGTTATTTTAGTTTTGAAAAAGTACCAATGTTATGTGAAATGCTGCAATTAGAGGAAACTGGGAATGTGGTGTACAGAATGTTTCTGTGAGCCTAAAAGTATTTCAAAACTAAAACCCTGGTGCTCTCAATGATTAAACCAGAAGCCCCGGGAGTGGACCTAGGTATGAGCATTTTAAATTTGCCAGGTGAGTCTGAGGTTACAGCCGAGGTTCAGAACTTGTGTTCTGGAAATGTGTTTAAAGTATTTCCTACCTGAATTTGTTCTTAAGAGCATATTCCCTGAAAACAACTCCTCGGAGAGCACACAACTGCAATTTTGGCCTTCAGCCCCATTTACAAGGGCCCAAATCCTTCAAGGAAAGTTCCAGAATTCCTCAATTCCTTCCCAATTTATGGTCCCATGTCTCTGTGATGCCCCAGGTTACACATAGCTGAATAGGGGATGAAAATTTAGGTAAACTACAAAAAAAGACAAATGCCTTCTTGTTCCACTTCTCCAACACCACATTGCTAAGGAACGTACAAAGAATTTGAAATGTTTCAGATATAAGAAAACCTTAAATTCCTTTTTTTAAAAGAAAGGTGACAAGGTTGCACATGGTTCATAAACCATCCTTCCCTCCCTTGCTGCTCTCCATGCCAGTTACAGCACACCTCCCTGGAGGCCTATGAGAAAGGTAGGTACAGCAGGTGGTCACTATCCCTGGGGTTAGACAACATTAGGTCCAGCAGAAAGACCCCTGCCTCCCATATGTGACCTCTCAAAACTCAGAAATGGGCAATACTGTTAAGTGGCAACTACGCACAGTAGGTGGGAATGACGGCCCCACGGGCTATGCCGGCTAAACCTCAGCACCACTGTGGGCCAGCTTGTTGCTTGTGACTCCAGAAGGGGTCAGAAAAGCCACCTCCATGGGAGGGAGCAGGAGGCACAGGCTTATGGGAAAGCATGCTTTCTACATTTGGCACATGAGAGGCTAGAGCACATGAATGAAAACATGGCATTATACGGGGAGCCAGAAAGTACACCAGCGACTAGGGACAAAGCCATGGATTTGAACCCTCAGCCAGACCTAGTACCCTCAGTTTGCTGAGAAAGTGCTGCCAGCAGCAGAGGGTTTGGCCAGTTAAAAGCAAAGTGACCATAGGGCAGGGCAACATAAAGGCAGGAATTGTGCACCCACATGGCACCTGGCTCTGAGAGGTATAAATACACTGCACTGGTGTTAGGGGAAGAGGATCTGGGCCTCAGGGACTAGAGATAATGTTCCTTTCATTCCTTCCAAAATCAGGCTCCTAGAGGGCTATACTTGGCTGACCCCATCTCCAAAAGGAGGCTAGGGCCTGCTGATGACTCCTGGCACTGAGGAAGCTCAGGACCCATACCTATAAGGGCCATCTAAAACGTGGCCTGGAGAGGTAGGGACGTGCTGGCATGAAGCTTCTGCTTGGCTCCCTCCAGCAACCCCACATGCTTGTCTGTTCCCCAGCTCAGGGCTGCCTGGCAAGCAGTTAAACTCCTGGGTTCCGCCCAGGGCTCTCCTCCACTGGGATGCCAGGCTTGCTGCTGTGATTGGACCCTAGAGGAAAGAGGAAAAGGAGAATAAACATCTAAGCTGATAAATGGAGCAAAGTCTAAGAAAACCAAGTGCTAAATCCTGAGGACAGGGAAGGGCAAGGAGTAACTGGTTAGAAACGTGATCAGCCTAACTTGTTCTCACAAGAGAAAACCATTCCAAGGACAGATTTTAGTTACGAAGGATGACCACCACAAAGGATGAAGATATCTGACCCCCCAGGAGACTCGGGTCACTATACTGGGCAAGAGGAAGCTGCTCTGGAGGATCAAGCACACTGTCCTAGAAAACTTCCTGTAGCTTGTGGGTCTCCTGTATGTTTTCCAGATGGTGAAATGCAACTCTACCTCTCCCACACACAGCCCACCCCAGAAGTGCCTCCCTGCCTGGGGAGCTAGCTGTCTATATTGCCCAGCAGCAGCCTAAGGGTGGGGAAGCAAAGCAAAGAGAAAACAAAGGAGATGTTTACCTTGGTGTTTTCTTAAAACAAAAAATTGCTCACTAGTCCACAGTCAGTTATCAACTGCAGTTTCCAAATGTGCCAAAGAGGGAAAGGTCTACTGGGAAGGCTAAAGAGAGCAGAGAGAGACAGAGAGAGAATAGACAAGCTATTGAGCAATGGCCAGCCTCCAGTTCTGCAACACCACAGGGGAAGGCTGGAGAGGACCATGCACCACACAGGTACCCAAGGCTGCTGTGCAAGCTCACAGAGGGAAGTCACCAAGCTCAGTGGTGTGGAAAACAGGCCACATGGAGGACTTATTCAGAATCTGAATGCGAGGTCAGTCATCAGAAAACCTTCAGTAAAACTAGTATTTTAGACTTTTCATGTAATTTGGGCTATGTCACAACTATGCAAGTCTGCTGTTGCCACTTAGAGGCAGCCACATGCAATCCATAAATAAATGGGTTCCAGTGAAATATTTATTTAAAAGAATACAGCCAGCCAGATCTGGCCCTTGAACCACATTCTGCCAGCTTGTTGCAGGGAATTTTAGAGGATTGTTTCTTCCAAGTATTTCAATAAAGATACTTGTCTACTGGAGATCTAATACTCAAGTTTCCAGGGAATGTTGTTACCTAAACCATGAACAATGCCCCACCCAAACCTCCATGTAGGCAATGACACTAAGCTCTTCAGGGAAGTGAAATGCCAAACTAACAGAGCTAAACACAGAAGACCCTTGAGAGTTCAGGCAATGAACAAAAAGGTAACAGGCAAGCCTCACTAGGAACAAATGTATTATTGAAAATAATCAACAGGTAAAAATAACCAACATCATTATGTTGACAGAATAGTGGTTAATTCATCACAAAGAGAAAATAACCCACAAAGCCATTTTACATCACTCATACTCTCTTACACAACAGCCCATTGAGTAGCTTGAAGCCAAGGGATTTTTTTTTTTTGGGGGGGGTCAGTTGTGGGGCTTCAACTCAAGAGCCTGGACACCATCCATCCCTGAGCTCTTTTGCTCAAGGCTAGCACTCTGAGCTACAGGGCCACTTCCGGTTTTCAGGTGGTTGATTGGAGATAAGAGTCTTACAGACTTCCTGCCCAGGCTAGCTTTGAACTGTGATCCTCAGATCTCAACCTCCTAAGTAGCAAGGATTACAGGCATGACCCACTGGGGCCTTGCCCAAGAGATTTTTTTTTAAATGCCAGTAGTGGGGCTTGACCTCAAGGCCTTGTGCTTTTGCTCAGCTTTTTTTTTCTTTTTTTTTTTTTTTTGTCGGTCGTGGGGCTTGAACTCTGGGCCTGGGCGCTGTCCTTCAGCTCTTCAGCTCAAGGCGAGCGCTCTACCACTTGAGCTACAGCGCCACTTCCAGTTTTCTGGTGGTTTATTGGAGATAGGAGTCTCACGGTCTCTCCTGCCCGGGCTGGCTTTGAACCGCGATCCTCAGATCTCAGCCTCCTGAGTAGCTAGGATTACAGGCGTGAGCCACCAGCGCCCGGCTGCTCAGCTTTTTCTACTCACAGCTGTACTCTGCTACTTAAGCCATGACTCCACTTCCAGCTTTTTTTTTTTTTTTTTGCCAGTTCTGGGACTCACAGGGCCTGGGCACTGCCCCTGAGCTCCTTTTGCTCAAGGCTAGGGCTCTACCACTTGAGCCACAGCACCACTTCCAGCCTTTTCTGTGTATGTGATACTGAGGAATTGAACCCAGGGCTTCGTGCATGCTAGGTAAGCACTCAACTGCTAACCACCTTCCCAGCCCTATTTCCAGCTTTTTGCTAGAGATAAGGATCCCAAGGAACTGTCTGCTCATGCTGGCTCCAATCCTCAATTCTCAGATCTCAGCCTCCTAAGGAGGATAGGTTTGAGTCACTGGCACCTGGCACTAAGAAGTTTTTTAAAAAAAAAATCTCCGGGCTGGGAAGGTGGCTCAGTGGTAGAGTGCTTGCCTTGCATGCATGAGGCCCTGGGTTCGATTCCTCAGCACCACATAAGCAAAAAGAAAAAAGCCGGAAGTGGTGCTGTGGCTCAAGTGGTAGAGCGCTAGCCTTGAGCTGAAGAGCTGAGGGACAGTGCCCAGGCCCAGAGTCCAGGCCCCACAACCGGACCCCCCAAAAAAAAAAAAAAATCTCCATGAACTAGGGGTATAGTTTAGTGGTACAGTATTTGCCTAAGTAGTTTGGGTTCTGACTAGGGGTATGGATCAAGTGGTAGTGCACTTACCTAGAATTACCTAACTACGAAGCCCTATAATACAAAAATGATTCCGGATTCAATTTCGAGTACAACAGCAGTAAAAAATCAAAATAATGGAATTTCTGGACATGTGACAAAAGAGGCACCAAATTAGGTCTGTACCGTGAACAAAATACATACTATGAGTAGCAAATAGAGCCAGAAAAGGCTCCAGTGTAAGAAAAATAAAGCCAAATGGCTTATATTTGGAAAAAAAATTTGGCAAGGAAAACATGCTGATGTGAAATTCTGAATCAGGAGCTCCTTATAATACCAACCCTAAGAGGTTCAGCTCATCTAAGTAGACAGTCCTTTAGAAAGTATACTCAGAGCCAGCACTTAAGAAATAAGGCCCTATGAGATGTACAAGTCGCTATGTCGAAAACAAACTTTACAACTTTGTTGGGGGGGGGGGAGGATTGGGTAGTGGGGGGGAAAGGGGGGAAGGGATGGGAAGGGAAAACAAAGGAGGAGGCTACAATGCTTGATAAGAAATGTACTCATTACCTTGCCCATGTAATTGTAACCTCTCTATACAGTATTTTCACAATAAAAAAAGAAAGAAAGAAAGAAGGTCCTAGCTGAATGCCAATGGCTCACGCCTGTAATCCTAGCTACTCAGGAGGCTGAGATCTGAGGATCGAAGTTTAAAGCCTAGGCAGGGAAATCCGTGAGACTCTTATCTCCAATAAACCACTCAGGAAACCAGAAGTGCACTGTGGCTCAAGTGGTAGAGAGCTCTCCTTGAGCTGAAGAGCTGAGGGACAGCACTCAGGCCCAGAGTTCAAGCCCCACAACCGACAAAAAAAGAAAAAAAAAAAAAGAAAGAAAGCAACAGGGCTCTCAACTATTGTCCCCTTTTCTCAACACTCAGAGCTGGAGCCCATAGGGACTAACCATCCATCACAGTGGCTCACAGTATAAGTCTCTGCCTTGCACCTGCATGCTACCTCAGAATCCAGAAAACTGGTTCCTACTATAAACACATATTTGTGTTCTCAACCATAGGTGATCTAAGTGATCACATAGGGAAGTCTCAGAGAGGCTGTCCAGGCCTAGGCCCGCCCTTTGACTTCCATTCCTCATCTGTAAGATAGTTCAACAACTCCCACCTTTGCACAGTGCAAAGTTCTCGAGTACATACAGAGATGGTTCTTAGTATGGTATCCACCGAGTAAATGCTCAGTCAAAGCCCATTTATGTCATGTTAGCATGGTGGGGTGAGGAAGCAGCTTACACGCCTCCCACAGCTTTTCCAGAAACCCCAGCCTGGCAATTTCCAACTCAACACTAGGACTAAACCACTATGAAACACAACAACAGGAGCCTGGGCTTTCCACCACCCTGATCCCACTAACCTGACTTCACGGGTCAGCCCCAGGTGCCTATGCCCTTTCTATACACCGTGGATCCAGATGAAACGGTCCTTTACCAATGGCATGTGCTGCCCCAACTCCTGGGCAAATGCTATTCTGAGCCAAACTAACAAAGAAAAACTTCATTGTCCAAGTGACATAACTTTAATGGCCAGAAGAATGTCTGAACTTGCTATTTCCTATTATCAACTACCCTAAGCCAATTCTAAGAGGCCCTCGGGAGAAAATACTGCCTTAATATGATCTATTTTGAGTGCCAGTTGGTCTATAGCTTGGTGTCATCCAAACTACTCAGGCAGCCAGAAGGCAAAGAATGGGAAGAGAAATGGAGGCAGCAGAATACAAGGCAGGGGAGAACAGTGAGCACGTCTCTGTATAAGCACTGAGAAAAAGCAATTTCACTTGCCCTCTGTGTGCCAACACTGCAAGATGTGCCACATGGGGTGCTTACCTGCTGCAGCAGATTTGTCACCAAGGAGCCTGGTCTGACTGCCTGGGATGGCGTGCAGGTCAGAATTCTCAGGGGACGGCGGCAAGCTCTGTGCTCGGGTAGCCAGGAGTGCATTGAGGTACTGCAGTCGTGTAACCTGGAAGGCAGGTGTTACCCAGCAAGCACAGTATGTGAAGTAGATGCTGCTAGTAAGGCATAAACAAGGGCTCACTTCTGACCTTCACTAGACAGGCAGCACAAGGACAAAGGAAGAACTTTAAGCTAGTGAAGTGCAGAGAAAGCCCTGGAACCAAGTGCTTTCTTTTCTTTCCTTTTTCTCTTTGTCAGTCATAGGGCTTGAACTCTGGGCCTGAGCTGTCCCTGAGCTCTTCAGATCAAGGCAGGTGCTCTACCACTTGAACTACAGCTCCACTTCCCCAAGTGCTTTTTTGTTTTTTACTATACTGGGTCTTTTTTGTCCTGAGTTTTGATCTCAGGGCCTTATGCTTTGCTATGCCTAGTACTTGCTTGGGCCACACCTTTAGCCCTTTTTGCTCTGGCTTTGAGATATGGTTTGCTCTTTTGGCCAGGCCACCCTGGACAACTATCTTCCTAGTTATGTTCTAGCTGGGAGTCTGACAGGTATGTGCCACCATGCCTAACTTTTTCTGTTGGGGTCTTAAGAACTCTTCTGCCAGGGCTGACTTGAAATCTTGATCTTCCCCATCAGCTTCCCGTATAGCTGGGATATTAGGTATGCACCAAAATGCCTAGCTATTATTGACTGGGATGGGATCTTATGAACTTTTTGATAGACTTGCCTTAAATTTCAATCCTGATCTCTGTTTCCTGAGTAGCTAGCATTAGAGGTATGAGCCACTTGTGCCTGGCACAAGCCAAGTGTTCTTGAGATCTCCACAGAGCATCTGAGTATGATTAAGGTACTATATGCATGTTAAAACAGAACATATCAGAGCAAAACCCCTTTGGTCAACTAATTGATGATATTAATATTCCACAAGTTCCAATGGAGATCATATTTGAGGCCTGGAGGCAGACCCACATGGATGGTCCATAGCCATCCACAGAGCAGAGCCTCATCATTTAGGAAAAAGAACAGGTATAATCTTGGGAGAGTCATTCAGTTTACTCTGCATATATACACTGTAACCAGCTAGACTAGCCCCCTGGAGACAGCAAACTAATTAAAGCTAACAACAATGAGCAGTCCAAGTAGTTACCTTAATGAGCTGCAAGTCAGAGAGGGCCCGCACAGTATAGTCAGGACAGTATGCTGAGGAACGGATACTGCTCTCTAATGGCTCGGGCTGCTGGTCATGGCGAGTAGGCTGTCGCGAGGAGACTGGGGACTGGTGAACTAAGAGAAGGAATAATCAGTGATGTTTCAACTGAACGGTTTCTAAGAACTATCCACAAAATCACCCTTGTAGGGATAGGTGGAGACTTAGGAAAGAGTAGAGGACACATCTGATGAAGGTTTCCAGGAATGGGGTGGGTCATGAAGATGAAGAAGGAAGAAATGTTGCGGTGCCCTCTATGTAGCACAGAGACAATGAACATTGGTGTGGGAGCAATGGGCTCTCAGGGAAGCTAGAGAGCCACCAAGGAGGGCAGGGAGGGAGAATCTGCAGACCATGACACCAGCCCTAAGGTACAGGGGACATAGCTCACCTGAGGATGGTGCTGTCAAGGCAGACACTCCATAGTAGGTGAAGGCCCCATTTTCAAACTTCAGGCCCTCCTTTCCAATCTCCACCTCAACCCTGCCCTGAGGGAGTGGGGAAGAGGAGGAGACAAAAGAGGTAGGCAGATTATCTTTCCCATTAGAAGGGAGTACAGGGATAAACTATTGCCCTTAATTATTCAGGGGTGGGTAACTGGATGTCCCTCTCTCCCTACCACTCCTCAAGGACTCTCCCTGCGTTTCTGAGGATGGGGGAGGCTTACCTGCAGGATGAGAATGAAGTAGTCCACTGGCTGGCTACGCTGGTACAGGTAATGATGTGCAGCCAGGCGGTTGCTCTCATCAAACTTCACCTCCTGGTTCACACTGGGATGCTTCAGCAAGTGCAGCAAGACCTTTTCGGAGATTCTCAGTGGGCTGAACACATCCACCTCTGCCCCATAATGGGAGAAAGGGACAGTGTCCACTAGGGCCCAAGTGGCCTGTCACCTTCTATGCTCTCCTTAGCAAGCCTCTAAGCTGTTACATTCACAAAACAGCTGGGCAGAGCATACACCCAGGCCAGCTAAGGCTCCCCAGCCACACAACACCTCAGGGAGCACCAGCCCAGCACTGTTTTTGCCCATGTGTGCCACACCTCAGCTGCACAGGGAAGCAGAAATGCTCTCTTCTGAGCTTCTGCACACCATGACAGGGAGCCAGAATTAGTGTCTGCCACTGGACTGTGAGAGAATTGATAAGGACCACTCTTTCCCTCACCTCTGGAAAGGAAGCGTTGGGTGGCTAGGAGCAGCTGGGGTGAGATTTTTACTTTATATTCATCATCAGACACCTTGAACAAGGAGAATTCCTCCTTCCGCTTTAGCGGGGCACTCAGGGGAACAGACTTCTTCCTCATTGTATCAGCTCCTGCATTAGTGAGAAGAAGGCACATATAGGCATCAGCAATTGGTCCAATGAACACAACCAAACCAAGACACCCTGTTCCCTTTGTCCTTCTACTAGGGCCTGGGGAACCTATGAGAAGACAAAAACAGAGTCCCATGGACACATCTTAGCCCTGCTCCCTCTAAGGTACCTGACCTGGTAGTCATTCTCCACACAGGACTACACATACCCCAAGGGTGCTTGACCCACATTCCAAATATGCACCAAGGAAGTACAGCTCCCTTCCATGGCCCAATTCTCCTGGAGACAATAATGTTATGAATAAAGCAGTTTGTATACAATAGTAGGCCTTCTCCCCCACTGGAAAATATGTTATTGAGGATCACCAATAACAAATGGCAGCAGCTGTTTTTTTTTGTTGTTTTTTGTTGATCGTGGGGCCTGAACTCTGCGCCTGGGCCCTGTCCCTGAGCTCTTCAGCTCAAGGCTAGCGCTCTACCACTTGAGCCACAGCGCCACTTGCAGCTTTTTCTGATTATGTGGTGCTGAGGAATGGGACCCAGGGCCTCAGGCATGCAAGTCAAGCACTCTACCACTCAGCCACCTTCCCAGCCCAGCATCTGTTTTTGAACCTTAGCCACTGTGCTGACCTAGGAAAAAAACACCAAGAAAGAAGAACAGGACAGAACAATGAAGGACAGAGTATTTTCTTGGAGATGAATGAAATAAGGAGACTGGGTCTAAGCAATATGCCTTGTTTTTACAGTCATCCTGGTGCTTTGCTGGGTGGAGGGGGCTTTCCACCCAGCTCTGAAAAGCCTAGAAGGGAGACCATTCACTGGACTGTAGATGTCATGCTGTTTAGTGTTAGAAGAGCTTTTGCCACAGAATGCTGGCCTTCAATTTCCCCTAAAAGGTTTGATTCACTTGCCTCTAAGCCTCTAGCTTCTAAGTGTAACCCTATATGGAAAGTTTAAGCTGACCCCTGAGCTACTTCCCTACATAGAAAGTTCTGCTGGAGCTGGACACTGGTGGCTCATGCCTGTAATCCTCGCTACTCAGGAGGCTGAGATCTAGAATCACAGTTCAAAGCCAGCCCAGGCAAGAAAGTCCATGAGACTCTTATCTCCAATAAACCACCAGAAAATTGTAAGTGGTGCTGTGGCTCAAGTGGTAGAGCATTCATCTTGAGCTGAAGGGCTGAGAGACAGCACCCAGGCCATGACTGACAACAACAACAACAAAAAAAAGTGGCTTCACTGACTGAATGGAAGCTGCAAGCATATACGTGAATTACATGATGGGATGCCATGATTTGCACGGAGGTGCAAGTACTCTGCTACAAGGGAACAGTATTGGTCCATGAAGATAAGATACAAGATGAATGGGGCCAGGCTAGGGAGCCAGACAGTTTCTAGTGGTACTGAGATCCACTAGCCTCTAGTACACAGGACACTGTATCAGGACACTGGAAGAACTAGTTGAGCCAGAAAATAACTGGGAGTAAAAACTCACGGTAGTCTTCAGACTCGTCCAGGATTTCAGACTTGATGATCTCCTCAATGACATCCTCCAAAGTGACCAGGCCCAGGACCTCATAGAAGGGGTCGCCTTCACCCTCATTGTTCACCTTCTGCACAATGGCCAGATGTGACTTTCCTGTATGGAAGGAGACACTCATTTATAGCCTGCAGGGCTTCCATGTTTCTTAATCAACCCTGATGCAAACTCACCACAACAGCAGAAGTTAACATTTGTGCTGGGTACTAAGTCACTTTTTCTCTATGTTCTTATGACTTTCAATATACTAAGGGAAACCTCAGAGGTTTTCTTGAGCGCAGCAGAGCTAGGATTTAACCTCAGGTCTATATAACTCCAAACCATAGCTTATAGACTCCCCTGAGACAATCTAAAGAGCTAGGGGGCAACTGGCCATCCTGTTAGATCTCTGGGTTTGATTCAGGGCCTGTGGTTGCTAGGTAGCACTCTACCAACTTGAAGATGGAGTCTCAAGGTCTTTTCTGTCAGGTGGGGCCTTGAACCTCAGTCCTCTGGAGCTACCTCTGAGGAGGCAGAATTATAACGCAGCAGCCTTTTCTTTTTTTGAGACAGGTCCTCAATGTGGAGCCACATTCACTGTCTTCCTGCCTCAGCCCTGGAGTGCTAGGATTATAGGCATGTATCACCATGACCTAATTCTTAAGGCTGTCCTCTAGGAGTTGTCTAGGGAATGGAGATATGTAAAACTAGGTCACTCTGGAATTCAAACTGTGAAGGGACAAGGAGTTGGAGGTGGGAACTTACCCCTTGCTCTTTTTTTCTTTCTCATGTTAACTTGTTAGCTTACTATTTGGTTCATTTAGTGAGGACATGTAATCTTGAAAAAAGCCCAGGTCTCAGAGTTCTGAGGAATCTTGAGGAATTTACTCAAAATAAGTGTCTTTATTCATAGAATTTACATTTATTGAAAGAAACAGAAGGCAAGCTACACATGTAATTTTAAATCTCCTGAATAGCTAAGAATCAAAAGACTCAAATTAATAAAATTAGAAACAGGGAACAACAAGTATCAAAGATATCCAAAGCATCATGAGGCTGAAAGGATCTGTCACATCCATCCCAGGGGACTACACAAAAGCAGGCAGACACAAGGTTTATTAGAGGAGCCATGTTTGCCCCAAGAGAGACCACATGGCAGCCTCCACTATCTAGGTAGCAGCAGGGTCTGATGGGTCAAAAGTGAGATAGATGGGAGTTCAGGTGGGTCTGGGCAGAGAGAGGGAGGGGTCAGCTGTATGGCGGGAACTCCAGGGCAGGGAGGAGCTCAGGTCTGGGTGGAGCTGAGGACCAAAGGTGGGCATAATGCTTACAGAGACAATACTTAGAAAACCTAAATCAAATAAATTGAAAAATATAGAAGAAATAGATACATTTTCTAGATACAGTTGATGTATCAAAACTGAACCAAGAGGATATGAACCACTTATAACAAGCAATGACATTGAAGCAATAATAGTCTTCTAACAAAGAAGACAAGATGGATTCACTGCCATTCTATCACATCTTTAAAAAAGAACACTAGGGGCTGGGAAGGTGGCTCAGTGGTAGAGTGCCTGCCTAGCATGCATGAGGCCCTGGGTTCTATTCCTCAGCACCACATAAGCAGGAAAGAAAAAGCCAGAAGTGGTGCTGTGGTTCAAATGGTAGAGCACTAGCTTTGAGCTGAAGAGCTCAGGATCAGCACCCAGGCAGAGTTCAGGCCTCACTACTGGCAAAATAAATTAAATAAATAAATAAATAAATAAATAAATAAATAAATAAATAGAACACTAATACGCCAAACTCTTTCATTAAATAGAAAAGGAAAGAACACCACTGAACTCATGCTATGAGCAAGTATTACACTCATTCCAAAACCATAAACACCCAACAACAGCAAAAAAAAATTCTTTGATAAATATTGACGCAAAACTTCTGTGTCTGTGTGCGTGCACTGGTCCTGGGGCTTGAACTGAGAGCCTGCGTGCTTTCCCTAAGCACTTCTACTACTTGAGCCAAAGCTCTACTTCTAGCTTTTTTGGCAGTTAATTGAGATAAGAGTATCATGAACTTTCTTACCTGAGCTTTCTTTGACCACAATCCTCAGATCTCAGCATCCTCAGTAGCTAGGATTATAGGCTTATGCCACCAATGACCAACATAGGGCAAAAATTCTTAATAAAATTCTTGCAAATAGAATTCAACAACATATTAAAAGTATCACCCATCATGATCAAGTCAGTGTCATCCCACGGATGTGAGGATAATTTAGCATATGTAAATCAATAAAAATAGTACATCATATAAGGATTAAGAACAAAAATCATATAATTACCTCATTGATATAAAAAAAATCCTTTTAGGGGCTGGGAAGGTGGCCCAGTGGTAGAGTGCTTGCCTTGCATGCATGAGGCCCTGGGTTCGATTCCTCAGCACCACATAAGCAAAAAGCCAGAAGTGGCACTGTGGCTCAAGTGGTAGAGCACTAGCCTTGAGCTGAAGAGCTGAGGGACAGCGCCCAGGCCCAGAGTCCAGGCCCCACGACCGGACCCAAAAAAAAAAATCCTTTTAGGGCTGGGAAGGTGGCTCAGTGGTAGAGCGCTTGCCTTGCATGCATGAAGCCCTAGGTTCAATTCCTCAGCACCACATAAGCAAAAAGAAAAAAGCCGGAAGTGGCTCAAAGTGGTAGAGCGCAAGCCTTGAGCTGAAGAGCTGAGGGACAGTGCCCAGGCCCCATGACCAGAACCCCCCCCCCAAAAAAAAAAATCCTTTTACAAAATTCAACTTTTTTTTTTTTTTTTTTAAATTATAAAGCTCTGATGACCCAGTACAGGTGACTCATTCCTGGAATCCTACCTACTCATAGACTGAGATCTGAGGATTGTTGTTCAAAGCCAGCCCAGGCAGGAAAGTACATGAGACTCTTATCTCCAATTAACCACCAAAAAAGCCAGAAGTGGAGCTGTGGCTCAAGTGGTAGAGTGATAACCTTGAGCAAAAAAGCTCAGGGAGGCCGGGAATGTGGCTTAGTGGTAGAGTGCTTGTCTACCATGCTTGAAGCCCTGGGCTCAATTCCTCAGTACCACATAAACAGAAAATGCCAGAAGTGGTGCTGTGGCTCAAGTAGTAGGGCACTAACCTTGAGCAAAAGAAGTTCAAGGACAGTACAAAGGCCCTGAGTTCAAGCCCCAGGACTGGCAAAAAAAACCCCAAAAAACAGCTCAGGGACAATGCCCAGGCCCCAAGTTCAAAGACCAGCACACACACCCAAAAAGAATCCAATGAAGAAACTAATACTAAGAATAGAGAAGGAATGTACTTGAAATTTTAAAAAGCTATACATGACAAATTTAAGCCAATATCTTATTAGAGAAAATTTTCCTCCAAAGTTTGGAAACAGCCTTGGTGCCAAGGGTGGCCCTCTTCCCCTCTTATTCATATGGTACTAGAATTCCTAGCCAAGACAGTAAGACAAGAGAAAGAAATAAAAAGGATTAAGGAAGGAGAAAGTCAAATTAGCTCTATTTGCCGATAATAAAACCCTATATATAACAGAGCCTACAGACTCCACCAGAAAATTTCTAGGTCTGATACAACAACTTTGGAAACATAGCAGAATATAAAATCAGTACTCAAAAAACAATAGTTTTTTTCTACAAAATATTTAAGTATTCACTTAACCAAGGGAGTAGAAGACTATAAATCCTTGAAGAAAGTGACCAGAAATGGTTAAGACTTCCTTTCCTATGTTCACAGAATAGGCAGAATCAGGGGCTGGGAAGTTGGCTCAGTGGTAGAGCGCTTGCCTTGCATGCCAGAGGCCCTGGGTTCGATTCCTCAGCACTATATAAGCAAAAAGAAAAAAAGCCGGAAGTGGCACTGTGTCTCAAGTGGTAGAACGCTAGCCTTGAGCTGAAGAGCTGAGGGACAGCGCCCAGGCCCAGAGTTCTGACCCCATGACCGGACCCCCCCATAAAAGAAGAATAGGCAGAATCAATATCATAAAAATAGCCATCCTGCTACAGCAATCTACACATTCAAAGCAATACCCATCCAAGTCCCAATGTCATCTCACAGAAATAGAAAAATCAATTTAAAAATTCATATGGAGACATAAAAAGCACCAAAAGAATGAAAATAGTTCTGAGTAAGAAGAGCAGCTTTGGAGATATCGGATCTCAATATACTAAAGGGCAATAGTAACAAAAACAAGTTTGCTACCAGCACAAAAACAGACCCAAAGACTAATGGAACAGAACAGACAGCCCAGGAATAAAACCATACAACTACAGTCATCTAATTTTCAACAGAGGAGCCATATTATACCCTGAGGAAAAGACAGCCTCTTCAACAAATGGTGCTTTGAAAATTGGTTATCCATTTGCAGGAGACTGAAACTTGACCCCTGTTCAAAATTCAACTCCAAATGGATCTAAAACCTCAAAGTAAACCTGAAACTTTAATCTACTACTGGAAAACAGAAAAACCTGGAGGTTACAGGCACAGATAATTATTTGCTGAATAAGATTCCAACTGTCCAGAAATCAAGAACTAGAATTGATAAATGGAATTACATCAAATTAAAAAGTTTCTGCACAGCAAAACAATTACCAAAACCAAGAGACAATCCACAGAATAAAGTCTTGGCCAGCTAGTTATTCAACAAATAAAGGATATGCAGAGTATATAATAATAACAATATCCAGAATATATAAAGTGTTCAAAAAATAGCAAAAGAACAAATAACTGACGACAGTTTTCCAAAAAAGAAACACAAATGAATGGATACATGGAGAAAGGTTCAACACCCTTAGCTATAAAGGAAATACAAATCAAAACTACACTAAGATTCTATTTTACCCCAGTGAGAATGGCAATCACCAGCTGGGAACTGGTGGCTCATACCTACCTACTCAGGAGGATGAGATCTGAGGATCAAGATTCAAAGCCAGCCGGGGCAGGAAAGTCTGTGAGACTTTTAGTTGCCACTAAACTACTCAGAAAAAGCCGAAAGTGAATAAAAATAAAAATTAAAAAATGCTTGCTGTAAGATAATAAACAAGTTCCTGCTTGACTTGAAAAAAAAAAAAGAAAAGAAAAAGCCGAAAGTGGTGCTGTGGCTCAAGTGGTATAGCACTAGTGTTGAGTACAAACAGGCTCAGGGATAATATCCAGGCCCAGAGTTTAAACCACAGTACCAAAAAACAAAACAACAACAACAACAACAAAAAACCCACAACAATGGAAGTGGTTCTGTGGCTCAAAGTGGTAGAGCACTTGCCTTGAGCTGAAGAGCTCAGGGACAATGCCCAGGTCTAGAGTTCAAGCCCCACAACCAACAAAAAAAGAAAAACCCCAACAGCAAACAAATTAATAGAAAAAGAAAACAGCATGGCAATCATCAAGAAAATAAACAACAAATACTGAGAGTAACACAAGGGAAAAAGGAACCCTCTTTGCTACTAGTGAGAATGTAAACTAGTACAACCATTATGGTAATCAGTACAAAGGTTTCTCAAGAAATTAAAAATAGCTGGGTGCCAGTGGCTCATGCCTATAAACCTAGCTATCCAAGAGGTTGAGATCTGAGAATTCAGGCTGAAAACTAGCAGAAAAGTCCCTGAGGTTCTAGCTACAGTTAACCAGGACTAGAGACATGGTTTAAGCAGTAGAGAGCTAGCCATGAGCAGAAAAAGCCAAGCGAGAACCTGAACCTGAGTTCAAACTTGGGTACCAGCAAAAAAAAAAAGCTAAAAATAGATCTTCCTTATGACCCTACCATCTATTACTGGGCAAATATATGAAGGAGAATAAATCAGCATATGAATGATATCTGTATGCCCTGTACACAATAGCCAAATGGTAAAATCAGCTTAAGTGCCCAACAACAGATGAATGGATAAAGATGTGATGTGTATACATATAAACAAACATATATAATGAAACATTATATAGCTCCAAACAAAAAGAAAATCATGTCATTTGCAGGAAAATGTATGGAACTGGAGAATATCATCTTGGGTGAGCCAAGTCAAGCTCAAAAGCCAACTACTATAAATTTTTGTTTGTACATGTAAGCTAGATCTAAAAGACATACATATTCATGGACATATACACATACCTATATACCTATGTACATAAATATACAGCACAGTTCTAACTATGAGACCTGTTTAGGAGGTAGGGAAGAGAGAAAGAGGGAAACTGATTCCGAGACAGACTACAACTATGCATGAAGACAAAGCATCTAAATGAAGGCTGTTGATCAATGAGGATGGGGAAAGAGAAAGCAAGAGGTGGTTATTCTGAGCAAAACACGATATATGTATGCCTGAAATACTATGGTGAAACTCCTTGGTATAATTAATAACACATTAAAAACTGAATGTCAGGAAAATAGAACAGGCTCTGCTGTGAGCAGTGGGCACAAGCATGAGGGAGTTGGGCTAACAAGGGAGCAAATGAATATGGATGAATATGGTTAAAGTAGTTTGTTCACATGTATGAAAATAAAATAATGAGACTTGATTAAATTGTTTTAAGAAGAGGGGAGAAGGGTAAGGAGAGTGATAGAAGTTAGACTAAGGGCATACATTTATAATATATGGAATTGTCATAATGACACTCTCCCTTGCACAACTAATGTACACTAAGAAAAAAAGTTTTTGGTTTTTTTTTGGGTCCGGTTGTGGGGCCTAAACTCTGGGCCTGGGCACTGTCCCTCAGCTCTTCAGCTCAAGGCTAGCGCTCTACCACCTGAGCTACAGCGCCACTTCCGGCTTTTTTCTTTTTGCTTATGTGGTGCTAAGGAATCAAACCCAGGGCTTCATGCATTCAAGGCAAGCACTCTACCACTGAGCCACCTTCCCAGCCCCAGAAAAAAGTTTAAAAATAGTAAAATTAAAAAAAAAAAAAGGAAGTGGCACTGTGGTCAAGTGGTAGAGTGCTAGCCTTGAGCTGAAGAGCGGAGAGACAGCAGTCAGACCCAGAGTTCAAGCTCTGACAAAAAAACAAAAACAAAAACCCAGGCCGGGCACTGGTGGCTCAGGCACGCCCGTAATCCTAGCCTCTAAGGAGGTTGAGATAATGAGGATCGTGGTTCAGCCTGAGCAGAAAAGTCCATGAGACTCTTATCTCCAATTAACCACCAGAAAACCAGAAGTGGCACTGTGGTCCAAGTGCTAGCCTTCAGCGGAAGAGCTCAGGGAAAGCACCCAGGACCAGAGTTCAAGCCCCACAACCAACCAAAATAAAACTAGGTAAGATCAAGTTTAATAACATACTGTAAGCCACCCAATATAGCCATAATATTATTCCAACATGTAATCAATATAAAAATAGTAACAGATACCTTACCCTCTTTTTTATGCTAAGACTCTAAAACCTGTTGTGTAATACTTGCAGCACAACTTGATCCAATTAAGAGTCCTCTCAAGGGATCCACAGCCACAGATGAGAGTGGAAGGGCTGCTGGACAGGGCTGGGCAGGGCTAAGGCATATTGCACTGAGTACATAACCTAGTGAAAAAGCTGAGGGTAGAAGTTAGCCCACACCTGCATGTGAGGCTTAGTTGCTCTTAGAACTTTTCAGGAAAGCAAAATAAACAAAAAAATCAAGCTCACATTTTGATGAAACAAACTTTACATATGAGCTTAACTAAATAAAGCACCATTCTTCAAGAGGCTCTAATATCCTTGGACAAAAATTAAAAGGTAGAAATGACCATATTAAGTCATCTCCCTCTTCCCAGGAGCAAAAGGCCAGGGGCCCCTGAGAACTCTGCTCAGTCTTACAGATCAGAGGTCCTTAGGGTGCCAGTTTCCAGATTCTTTCCAACTCTGGGTGATGGTGCTGGGAATGGCTCTACCTGGCTGCTCTGATACAGAATGCAAACTGGTCAAGCCAGACCAAAGAGGCCAAGAGCAGGACAGTCTTTAGATTCCTAAAACCAAAGCCCTCATTCTAAATGGTCACCTCAAAGCTGACAGGCCTCATCTTAGCTCCCTGAAAAAGGAAGCCAGTTCTTTTAGCAGACTACTTATAAGATGGTGCTGACATTCCTTGCTCTCAGACTCCAGTGAAAACAGAATATGATTTGGTGTGACCTGTTATACTAGGATGATTCACAACTGGAAGGAAGAAAGCAGGGCTCCTAGAAGAACAATCTCAGAACAGTGAGTGTCCATGTGATTAAATCTCAGACAGGTTGTCCAGGGCTCAAGGAAGCAACTATGAGAAGGCAGTAGGGGAATACAGAGAAAGGTTAGCTGGAAGGATTATAGCTTACTCTCCATCTAACAGCACTCAAAGGGGCATCTGCATGCTCTTGATGCACCAGCTCCGTGGAGTCATGGGCAAGTGCAAATGGCCTGATCTGCCAACATAACCATAAAACTGGAAAGACTTTAGAGTTTTAAGTTTAGTTAATAGACATATTGGTACTCAAAGTATTTAGGTGTTGAAAGATCCTTTCCATGATGCCTATACTTTTTAATGTATATGGTACAAGGAATAGCCTAAGCAAGCACTCTACCACTTGTGTTTATCTACGTTGAGAAAAGTTATGTGCAAACATTTGTCCCAGCTGTCCCAGTTGGGACAAGCTGAGTGTCTGACAAGAGAATAAACCCAGAACTCAGCTGCTAACAGTGGGTGAAGTGGATGGAGTTCACCCACTTTAATCTTTTCATGAGCCGGTGGCTCATGCCTGTAATCCTAGCTACACAGGAGGCTAAGATCTGAGGATTGTGGTTCAAAGCCAGCCTGGGCAGGAAAGTCCATGAGACTCTCATCTCCAATAAACCACTAGTAAACCGGAGTGGCACTGTGGCTCAAGCGGTAGAGCGCTCGCCTTGAGCTGAAGAGCACAGGGACAGCGCCCAAGCCCAGAGTTCAAGCCCCACAACAATCCCCCCCCCCCAAAAAAGAGTATTACTGGGAATTGACAGAGAAGGCAGCAAAGGTCAACAGCATTATGGAAAATACAAGTCACTTACTACAATTCTACTTACTCTTCCAAGTAATAGTGTACAAAATAATAGCTACATCATTTCAAATCTGCACTGAGATTTATTCCTCTACCAGCTTACAAAATGCCTAGGCAGATGGTATTTAGTGCTAGAAAGAAGGTAACAGAGCAAGGCTTTGAATGGCACTGCCCAAGATGCCAGGGTTCATGCCAGGATGATCAGTAGGTAGTACAACTGTGGATGCTAGGCAGAAGACTGAAATGTGAGCTGGGCAGTGACTTTTATATGTATATTTGGCTAATCGGGATGCAGATATCAGAAGGATCACAGTCCAGTCTGGTCAAGGCAAAAACATGAGACCCTATTTGGAAAAATGAGTAAAGTGAAAAGGACTAGTGGCGTTTAAGTGATAGAGCATCTTCCACAAGTCTCCAAGTTTAAACTCCAGTGCTGCCAAAGAATATAAGAGAATATAGCCCTTGTTCTTAAGCAAAGGAATAAAAGGGTATGATAAAATGGACTTTAACAAGGAAAAGAAGACATCCACTAAAGGACTGCAGAAAGAAAAGCTGTGAAAGCTCCAGGACATCACCAGAAAGACAAGAGTTTTTTTATGCTGAAAAAGGCCTTCATTCACCGTAGGGACAAGGGTGAATAAAGGGGACTTATGGGATCCCCAGTTGATCTTGAGGTTCCATCACTAGCTTCTAGGAGGAAACTTTTCAGCATGTTCTCAGGTATCTTCTAGAAATAGTCTGATTAGAGCAGAAAGGCACTGAATTCCCCCAATCCTCCAGGATCAGGATGCTTGAAACTTGCTTGATTCTCCAGAGCAGTTCATCTACAGCAGAACAGAGCATCTGTACTTGGCCTTCCCTGGCTTTTTTTTTTGGTCGGTTATAGGGTTTGAACTCTGAGCTTGGACGCTGTCCCAGAGATCTTCAGCTCAAGGCTAATGCTCTACCACTTGAGCCACAACACCACTTCTGGTTTTCTGGTGGTTAATTGGATCTCAGCCTCCTGAGTAGATGTGATTATAGGCGTGAGCGCCTTCCCTGGGTTTGACATTTCTTTCCTATGACATGTCAAGAACAACCTGGTTCATTTACCCATCCTCAGTAGGCATACTCCACTCTGTAGCTGTGATTAGTGGAGGCCTGTCTACATTCACATGTCCCATTCAGTCTCCCAATCACTAATGACTAAATCTACTCCTGCAAAGGCCAAATGAGGGACTGGAGTATGGCTCAGTGGTAAAGCACTTGCCTAGGATGTAAAGCCCAATCACCAGTGGGAGGAGGGATGTAAAGGGCATCCTGACTGCTGCCCTCTGCTCCTGATCTCTAGCTTTCTCTTGGAAAGTAGACTCTTTCTTTAGCTTCCAGTACATTCCAAGCCTCTAGATCTCCTCTTTTTGTGGTTCTACCACTTCTTCCATTCCTGTGGCTCAAGAGAACACTTCTACACTAAAGTAGAGATCTTAACTTCCCATTTGGGTCTGTCACTTACAATTTTCATCAGCTTCCTGCCTCTTGAGACAATGTAGGAACACAAATTCCAATGGAAGAAAAAAGCTCACCTGCTCCCTGGCCCAACCCTTAGGAAGACAACTCCATAATGCAAGCAGAAAGCTAAGCTACATTGTCAGTTTCTACATCTTACTCCACCCACAACCCTCAGCCAACCAGCAAAATTTCCCCACTCAACTCCTAATGTTCTTCTGGGTCTCCGTCTCAGGCCACTATACACTTGCCTGGTCCCCCTCACCAGCCACTGATGGATGGAAACCAGATGGTGCCATTCTGCTTAAGTGCTGGGGATCAATCCAAGTCCTTCATCTTACCTCAACTTGTAGACATTTAAATTTTTCCCAGCTAGGATCCTCAACAATCCTGGGTCAACCCTTTGCAGTGAAGATTCTGACACTGAGGGTTTAGAAAACCAACAGCTTTCACCAACCTTAACCTGTGTGTCAAGAAGCAGCTCTCTCACCAACCTTATACTATAATATCATGACCAGCTCCAGATAAAGGTGACTCTTGTTCCATGTCTTATATGGTGACTACTCATAAGCAGAGAAAGTACAAGTCCAGCTAAAACCAAATGCTAGGGGGAATTTTTCTTTTTCTTTTTTTTGGTTGGTCGTGGGGCTTGAACTCCAGACCTGGGCACTGTCCCTGAGCTCTTCAGCTCAAGGAGAGAATTCTACCACTTGAGCCACAGCGCCACTTCTAGGTTTCTGGTGGTTAATTGGAGATAAGCATCTCACAGACTTTCCTTCCCAGGCTGGCTTTAACCATAATCCTCAGATCTCAGCCTCCTGAGTGGCTAGGATTTCAAGTGTGACACCAGTGCCCAGTGGGACTGTTTTCTTTTTTTGTTGTTGTTGGTGCTGGGACTTGAACTCTGGGCCTGAGCACTGTCCCTCAGCTCTTCAGCTCAAGGCTAGCACTCTACCACTTGAGCTACAGCGCCACTTCCAGTTTTCTGATTGTTTATTGGAGATAAGAGTTTCACGGGGAGGGGGGTGAGGGGGAGGCTGGGAAGGGATGTGAAGGGTAAACAAAGGAGGAGGCTGCAATGCTTGATAAGAAATGTATGCATTATCCTGCCCATGTAATTGTAACCCCTCTGTACAGTATGTTCACAAAAAATAAATTTAAATTAAATTTAAAAAAAAAGTTTCACGGGGAGGCGGGAGATGGGAAGGGGAAACAAAGGAGGAGGCTACAATGCTTGATAAGAAAAGTCCCCATTATCTTGCCCATGTAATTGTAACCCCTCTGTACAGTATTTTCACAATTAAAAAAAAAAGAAAGAAAAAAAAAAAGTTTGACGGACTTTCCTGTCCGGGCTGGCTTTGAACCAAGATCCTCAGATCTCAGCCTCCTGAGTAGCTAGGATTACAGGCATGAGCCACCGGCACCCGGCTGGGAATGTTTTCTTAAGAAACCTGTTAACAAGACTTTGAAACACCAAAGGGACAACTGTAGTCTGTACACTATTCCCTTAAAAAAGAAGGAAGTCAAAATGTTAGGTGATATGACAAAACTAACAGGACTTAAGAAACAAAGAACTCCCACTCATTTGGTTGAACCACTACTAAATATCCCCATGCTGCTGATCACATATATGGTATATAACATATGAGCACCATTATATATTACAGACTGTGATAGACAATTTGCTCCAGGAAAGTTAGAATGAACTTGTGACTTTAAATGAGCATCATTATTCCACAATACTGTGAATTTCCGGAAATTAAGTAATCACTTAATCACGATCAAAAAAAAAAAAAAAAAAAAAGAACCTTGGGGAAGGGAGGGAGGGAGGGGATGGTAGGGGGAAAACAATGGAGGGGGTAACAATGTTCAAGAGGAAGTGGAAGTGTACTCATTACCTCACTCATGTAACTGTAACCCTCTGTATAGTATCTCTACAATAAAAAAAATTAAAAAAAAAAAAAAAAGAAGGAAGTCTAGCTGGGTCACACCTGTAATTCTAGCTACTTGATGCCAGCCCCAGGAGAAAAGTTCATGAGACTACTTTTCAACCCATATGCCTGTCATCACAAGCTAAGTGAGGCTGAGATTGGGAGGATTACAGTATCAGGCTAGCCTGAGTAGGAAAGTCCTTGATACTAGGTCTCTGTGAAGGAAAACTGGACAGGGTTGTTAGCAAATTTCTGTGATCCCAGCCAAGCCTAAAAATGATAAGATTGTGACCCAGGTTCATACCAGAGGGAAAGAGACACCTTATCCTAAAAACAACCAATTAAAGAAGACGGGACTAGTAAAAGACAAGGTTGGAGGCATGGCTGAGCAAGTTTTTCCCAGTACTACCAATGACAGAGGAGAGAGGAAATGGAGGGAGAGGGGAGATATGGCAGCTGTACCTCCAGGTTCATTCCATCTACTAATTAATTCCAAGCTACAACCCCCACCTCCCAGCATTTGCTCTACTAACAAGCATTAACTACCAGCAGCATACCAGGCCCAAGTATTTTACAAATCAACCCCAGTTCTTTTATAGACTCATCACTAACAGCTAAAAACTTTAAGCAAGGTTCCTAAACAACCTTCCCAGGACCTAGGACCTCAATAGGCAGACATAGAACGGAACCCAGTCTTCTGACTCAAGGACCATACTGCTGGCCCCCACATCATGAGAACATCATACTTTAGGATTACTAGCCTCAACAGTCTACTTATCACCAGGAACCTCCATGTGGACCCCACCACAGGTTCCCTCCCCAGAGAGGAGATCAGGGCCATATTTGAAGGAAATGGCCAGGAGCCTCTGAGAGTTCACAGCTGCCAATCCAAGCCATCAGCCCACTCCTTAGCTATACCCAGCTGTGTGCAAGAATGAAAGGAGGTGAGGTATAGAGATGGCCTGTCGGAGCCTAGCACACAGCAGCACTCAACACACTATGTAGTGCTTATTCACAAAGACCTGCCTTCCTGCACTAATGATGTTCAAGGGCTCACTGAGATCCTTCTATTTGGACCTTGGGCCAGACGACTTCCCACCTGCCCAGGTCAGAGGGCACCTCCCATCACACTCTTTAGAATAGAGTATATTCAGAGCCTGGCCTGGGATACACATATCCAGCCCAAAGGAATGCAGAGATGAGAAGCATGACTGTTGTCCAAGGTGGCTCTGGAACCCCAAAGAATGAGGATAGAGAAGACTACAGAAGAACCAATGCCTTAACATTTTTAGACGGCCTCAGTGTTTTTACTTTTTTGGGGGGTGGAGAGTGAGGGTGGGGCTTGAACTCAGGGCCTGGGCACTGTTCCTGAGCTTTTTTGCTCAAGGCTAGCATAATACCACTTTGAGCCACACTGCCACTTCCGGTTTTCTGATGGTTAACTGGAGATAAAGAGTTTCAGTGGACTTTCCTGACCCATCTGGCTTTGAACCGCAATCTCAGCCTCCTAAATAGGATTACAGCTGGCCACCAGCGGCCAGCTCTGTGTTTTTACTTCAATTCTGGGAGTTACTCAAAATATTGAAAGGAAGCAGTAAAAACGTGGAGCTAAGAGAGGACCTGATAAACCTTACTTAAATGTAAGAAAAAGAGAGAACAGGACAGCTCAGCAGTAGACCACTGGCCTGGCATGAATGAAACCTTAGGTCTAATCCTGAAAAAAAGAATTAAAAATTGAGGAGATTAAAAAGAAAAAAACAGGAAAAGTTGCAGCAGTCGACAAGAGGAAATTAGCTCAGCATGCATTATAAAATTTTTCTCAATACTTATGCCATTCCTTGGTCTGCAATCCTGAAGGCAACAAGCTATCAAAGATCTTAGCAAGACCATGGGAGCATCTCAAGTTCAGTTAATTTGATATTAAGTGTGTACAGATAATAGCATCAGAATATGTGGAGTTCACCTTTTCTATGTCCTTCTAGCTGGTATCTACGAATTCTGCTCCACTATAAAGCTCAAGTGCACAAAAAAAAAAAAAAATGCCCTGTGGTGTTAAAAATCAAGTAGCAGTATCTTTCTCCAAATCGGGAGGAGGGCTCCCATGAAGGGGTGTGTGAAGATCTTTCTTTGTGTGTGTCATACTCAGGGTCTGGGTGCTGTCTCTTAGCTTTTTTTGCTCAAGACTGACATTCTACCACTCAAGCCATAGAACTGCATCCCACTCTGAACGAGTCTTTTAAAATATCTTAAAAAGGCATTCCCAGATTCAATGACATCGCCTTCTGGAATAGGTAGGTGCCTTCCACGGGGAGTTGGTCCTGATCCCCTTCCTTACCTCGCTTGAATTCCTCCAGGACGGCGTCTAGCTTGGTGTCGTTAAAGACGAAGTGAAGTGGATGGTTGTAAAAGCGGGTGATGGTGGTGAGTGGCGTGCAGTCTTCGGGGTCCACGAAGGCCAAGTCCTTGAGATAGAGCATGTCTACGATGTTGGAGCGCTCGTCCTCATACACTGGGATGCGCGTGTGACCGCTCTGCATGATGCTGGCCAGGACGCCGAAGTCCAGCACGGCGCTGGCGTCCAGCATGAAGCAGTCTTCGAGCGGGGTGAGCACGTCCTCCACGGTCCGGTAGCGCAGCACGCCCTTGCTCAGGTCATGGTAGGGATCGCCACCGCCGCGCGCCAACTCCAGCACCCGCTCGCGTAGTCGCCCGGGCCTCGCTGCCATCTCCAGTAACTGCCCCACGGGCAGCGCCACCGGCAGGGTGAGCAGCACCGCCAGGCGGCTGAGACCGAGCGCTCGGGGCGCCAAAGCCAGTGCCCAGCGCCCGCTCACGGCGGCCGGCAGCACCTCGCCCACCAGAAACACGAGCCCTGCGCAGCCCAGCACGGCAGGCACGGCGCGTTGGCCCGCTGCGCGGTACAACACCACCGCCAGGGCCGCCTGCGCCAGGCTGGCGAGGAGTAGCAGCGCGCCCAAGGCGCAGCCGGCCCAACGCCGAGCCGGTTCCAGGCGCCGGGCCGCCGCACGCTCCGTTTCCGAACCGCTCTCGCGCAGCACCTGCACGTCGGCGGGCGCCAGCGCCAGCGCACTCAGCTGCAGGCCTCGGGCCAGCGCCGCCAGCGCCAGCAGCCCGGCCGCCCCCAGGCCCAGCGCCCAGGGCGGCGCCGCCTCCTCCGCTCCGCCGCCGCCGGGCTCCACACGCACCGCCAGCAACGCGGAGTGCGGACGGCCGGCCTCAGCGCGCAGACGCAGCAACGCGCGCCACTCGCCCGGAGGGGGCACCGCCTCCTCGGACGACACAGCCAGCCCGCCCTCGGGGCAGCCGGCCCCTTCAGGGGCCACCCAGGTCCAAGAGCTGTTGGCCAAGCCCGAGCCAAAGAGGCGCAGGCGGAAGGTGGCCTCTGGAGAGGCCTCTCCGCGCACCCACCCGGAGCCCACCTCCTCCAGGCAGAAGCCTAGCAGTCGCGGGCCCGGCGCCACCTCCCCCGCGGCGTTGCCCAGGTAGAACACAGCGAGCACCCAGCCTAGCCGACCGGCCGCAGCTGCAGCCGCCGCCATCGCCCGCAGCCCCCTCTCGGCTTGTCGCGCAGCCTACCCCGCTCGCCCCGCGCCTCCGCCTCCCCTGGCCAATCATCGCCCGCCTTTTCTCCCCATCAGCCAATAGGCGGCCGATGAGGGCGGGCCCTGGGGGTCGGGCTAGGCTGCACCAGGGAGTAAACAAGCGGCGCGGGGCGGGCCGGGGGCGTGGGGCCCTTGGCCCGCCTGGGTAGCAGTGGTCCCGGGGCGAGCTGTGGCCCGCGCCTGGGGACGCCGAGTGGTGAGCCGGGCTGTGGGCCCTGAGGGGGCCTCCGACTCCGCGCGCCCGAGGTTGGTACGGAGCTCTGGATTCAGCGCGGGTCGTGGCGCGCCTGAAGTTGCCCTGAAGATACGTGTGCGGAAAGCATGTGGTTTCTTTTTATTTTAAAGGTCCTCCAGGAACTAGGGATGGCTTTCCAGAAGCCATTGGGGACGGCGTAACTGAGGTCCCACCGGAAAGACCCTTAGTAAAAGCACAAACATACAAAGCTAGTTTATCGGGGCGCCGGTGGCTCTCGCCGGTCAGCTAGCTACTCAGGAAGCTGAGATCTGAGGGTCGCGGGTCGAAGAAAAGCCCGAGAGAGGCTCATCCGCACTTAATCACCAGAAAATCCGCAAGTGGCGGAATGGCTCAAAATGGCAGAACGCTAGCTTTGAGCGAAAAAGCTCCAGGAACAGCGCCCGAGCCCTGAGTTCAAGCCCCATGACCGGCAGAAACAGAATCAACAACCACAGAAAGCACGGTGGTGTATCCGGTCGCTCGTGGCTCACACCCGTACTAGCTCCTCAGGAGAGGGAGATCTGAGGATCGCAGTGGAAAGCCAGCCCCAGCAGGAGAAAGTCGGCGAGACGTTCATCTCCAATGAACTACACCTCATCCCCCACCCCCCACCCCCAAAAGCCATAAGTGGAGCTGCCGCTTGAGCAAAAGAGCTCAGCGACAGCGCCCAAGCCCTGAGTTCAAGGCCCAGAGCCCGTTTCACTGAATCCTCACAGCGGCTTCATATAATGAGTATCTTACGGGAGAAAAAATGAAGCTCCCAGACTCAGCACGGATGAGTTCTGATGCAACCTAACACCCCAGTCACCATTCTAGCCCTGCTATGAAGCTGCAGCTCTGTCAGGAATTTCTAAGATCTGCTAATTCCACTCCCAGTCCTTAAGAGGATTCCTCAGGACAAGAATTCCCTTATTTATGTATGTGTATGCCAGTACTGGGGCTTGAATTCACTCACGGCTTGGGCACTGTACCTTTTTCACTCAAAGCTAACACTTGAGCCACAGCTCCATTTCCTGCTTTTTGCTGGTTAATTAGAGATAAGGGTTTTTGCCGGTCGCTGGTGGCTCACTCCTGTCATCCTAGCCACTCAGGAGGCTGAGATCTGAGGATCGTGGTTCAAGGCCAGACAGCGCAGAAAAGTCCGTGAGACTTTTTATCTTCAATAAACCACCAAAAAACCGAAAGTGGCGCTGTGGCTCAAGTGATAGAGCACTAGCCTTGAGCTGAAGAGCTGAGGGACAGCACCTAGGCAAAGTTCAAGCCCCAGACCAACAACAACAGTTTCATAGACTTGGCTGGGAATGTGGCTTAATAGTAGAGTGCTTGCCTAGCATGCATGAAGCCCAGGGTTCAATTCCTCAGTACCACATAAACAGAAAAAAAAAAAAAAAGCCAGAAGTGGTGCTGTGGCTCAAGTGGTAGAGTGCTAGCCCTGAGCAAAAAAAAGGGAGCTCGGGGATAGTGCACAGACCCTGAGTTCAAGCCCCATGACTGGCACAAAAAAAATAAAAAAGGTTCATAGACTTTCCTGCCAGGATGGTTCAAATCACCATCTTCAGATCTCAGCCTTCTGAATGGCTAGCATTACAGATATGAGCCACTGATGCCCAGCTAATGCCCTTATTTTATAAACAATTTGCTTGTGGAATGTTTGGCGCTCACTGCACATGAGTTTTATGTGCTTTCAGGCTGCTACGGTGCCCTACCATTGCCTGCCTCCTCACAGTCTACAGAATAAGCCACCACCTGAAGCAATAATGACATGACTGGGGCGTTGCACAGGACTGTCCTGTCTCCTCTAAAGAAAAAAAGATTGTGTAAGCATTATACTGGACTCTGCCATCCAGTGATCACTTCTTCCTGTCCAGGTCAAGATAAAATGCTGACTTGGAGATAGAACAGATGATGTGACCCAAATGAGTCATGTGCCTGAAGTCATTAACTAGCAAAGAACAGTTCTAGAGGAAAGGAAGGAAATCCCTGTGGAGTCAGAAATACAAACTCTTGCCTTTGGCAAGTCACCTTCTTCCATGCTCTCAATCTTGCTTTGAAAACAACCATAGGGGCTGGGAAGTTGGCTCAGTGGTAGAGCGCTTGCCTTGCATGCCTGAGGCCCTGGGTTCCATTCCTCAGCACCACATAAACAAAAAGAAAAAAGCCGGAAGTGGCGCTGTGGCTCAAGTGGTAGAGTGCTAGCCTTGAGCTGAAGAGCTAAGGGACAGCACTCAGGCCCAGAGTTCAGGCCCCACGACTGGACCCAAAAAAAAAAAAGAAAAAAAAAAAAAAAAAGAAAACAACCATAGTGAATTTTTTAAAGGGAAAAACTCAATAGAAGAACAATTGGATCAAGCTTTGAAAATACTAATTATTTAAACTACTAATACCTAAAGATACAAAGAATCTAGGACTGAGAAGACAAAGATGATGCTCAGAGGTTTTCCTTGTGTTATGCTGTGTGTGTGTGTGTGTGTGTGTGTGTGTGTGTGTGTGTGTGTGTGTGTGTGTGTGTGTGTGTGTGTGTGTGTGTGTGTGTGTGTGTGTGTGTGTGTGTGTGTGTGTGTGTGCTGGTCCTGGGGTCTGGGCGCTATCCCTGAGCTGCTTTTGCTCAAGGCTATTGCTCGACCACTTGAGCCACAATTCTACTTGTGGCTTCCTTGTGGTTAACTTGACATTAGTCTCACAGACTTTCTTACCTGAGCTGGCTTTGAACTGCAGTCCTCTGATCTCAGCCTTCTGAGTTTCTAAGATTACAGGCATGAGCTACCTGCACCTGGCCTTTGTGTCATTTTTTTTTCTTTTTCTTTTTTTTTTTTTTGCGTCGGGTCCTGGGGCCTGAACTCTGGGCCTGGGCGCTGTCCCTCAGCTCTTCAGCTCAAGGCTAGCACTCTACCACTTGAGCCACAGCGCCACTTCCAGCTTTTTTCTTTTTGCTTATGTGGTGCTGAGGAATCAAACCCAGGGCCTCAGGCATGCAAGGCAAGCACTCTACCCCTGAGCCACCTTTCCAGCCCCTTTGTGTCATTTTTTAACCTGCTGCTGGTTGGTTAGTCATAGCTATAGTCTTACTGATCACTTATACCAAGACATTTTAAAAGCTGGTAGGCAGCAGTTTATATCTGTATTTCTAGCTACTCAAGAGGCTGAGTGCAGCTGGGTGCTGGTGGCTCACGCCTGTAATCCTAGCTACTCAGGAGGCTGAGATCTGAGGATCAAAGTTCAAAGGCAGCCCGGGCAGGAAAGTCCTCGAGACTCTTATCTCCAATAAACCACTAGAAAACCGGAAGTAGCGCTGTGGCTCAAGTGGTAGAGCGCTCACCTTGAGCTGAAGAGCACAGGGACAACGCCCAAGCCCAGAGTTCAAGCCCCACAACTGACAAAAAAAAAAAAAAAAGGCTGAGAGCTGTTGGATCAAGGCTTAAAGCCAGCTGGGGCAGAAATGTTGGAGACTCCCTCTCGAAAACAATGCCAGGCTGGGGCTGGTGGCTCATGCCTGTAATCCTAGCTACTCAGGAGGCTGAGATCTGAGGATCACGGTTCAAAGCCAGCCCGGGCAGGAAAGTCCATGAGACTCTTATCTCCAATAAGCCACTAGAAAACCAGAAGTGGTGCTGTTGCTCAAGCGGTAGAGCACTAGCCTTGAGCTGAAGAGCTGAGGGACAGAGCCCAGGCCCAGAGTTCAAGACCCACAACCAACCAAAAAACAAAAAACAATGCCAGGTCCCAGTGGCTCACACCTGTAATCCTAACTACTCAGAGGTGGAAATCTGAGGATGACAGTTCAAATCCAGCCCAGGCAGGAAAGTTTCTGAGACTCTTCAGTAAAATACCAAAAGCCAGAAGTAGAGCTGTGGCTCAAGTAGTAGATTACTAGTCTTGAGAACAAAAGTTCAGGAATAGCACCCAGGCCAAGATCAGGACAGAAAAAAAAAAAAAAAAAAAAGCAGAGTTGGAGATGTGACTCAATTGGTAGAATACTAGCTGAGCAAGTATGAGGCCAAGTTCAAAATCTGGTACTACCAAAAGACATTTCTACTTTTTATCTATTTATTGCTATTATTACTGTAGTAGGAATTGGATGGAGAGCCTCATTGATGCTAAGCAAATACTCTAGTACTTGAGCCACTTTTTTTTTTTTTTTTTTTTGGTCAGTCATAGGGCTTAAACTCTGGGCCTGGGCACTGTCCCTCAGCTCTTCAGCTCAAGGCTAGCACTCTACCACTTGAGCCACAGCACCACTTCCAGTTTTCTAGTGGTTTATTGGAAATAAGAGTTTCCTGGCCTTTTCTGTCCTGCCTGGCTTTGAACTGTGATCCTCATATCTCAGCCTCCTGAGTAGCTAGGATTACAGGCATGAGCTACCGGCACTCAGCTTGAGCCATATTTTTAAATGTTGCTTTTATTTTTATCTTGTAGTGTTGTTTTTGTTAGTGCCAATCTTGGGGCTTGAACTCAGGGCCTGGGCACTAAGCTTTTATGTTCAAAACAATTGCTCATAAAACAACAACAAAACTAGCTACTCTACCTACCACTTGAGCCATAGCTCCACTTCTAGCTTTTTTTTTTTTTTTTTTTTTTTGGTAATTGGAGATGAATGTCACAGACTTTCCTGCCCAGGCTGGCTTCAAACCACAATCCTCAGAGCTCAGCCTCCTGCGTTGCTAGGATTGCAGGCCTAGGCTTGTGAGCCACCAGCACAGCTTTTTATCTTTTTGAGATAAATTATCTATTAACTTTGCAGAGGCTAGCTTCCAACATGCTTGGCTTAAGTATTTATTCTTCAGTTTGAGATTCATAGCTCCTGCTGGACATAGTGGTATATGCCTATAAACCCAGCACTTAGGAGGCTGAAGCAGGAGGATTTTAAATTTAAGACCAGTCTGCTACAAAGTGAGACCCTGCCTCAAAACATACAAACTCATATAGCTATTGGGTGAAACCTCACTGGCTAAGTAACTCCTACATATCTCTGAAGGCTTAACTCAAATGTCCTTTCCTCTAAATGATATTTCCTGACTTGCTGACTAGTTTGAGTCAAGGTTATTGGAGCTATTTGCTTCCCCCAACCCCCAGAATAGGTAGTACTTACCTTATTTTCATTTATCCAACAAGTGTTTCCTCCTTGTGTGCCTGCACAACATAGGTACTGTTCTAATGCTAGGACTGTGGTGGGAATAAGATAAAGCCCTTGCCCTCATGAAACTTCGATTCTACTGCGGGAACAGCAGAAAATACACAGGTCTGCATTTAAATTTCTAGCAGTGAATACTAGAGGAAAAAAGGTAAGCTAGGAAACCAAGAGATTGAGATGATTCCGTTTTAGATAGGATAATTAGGGAAGGCCTAGAACCTAGGGCTTCACAAACGCTAGGCAAAGCTGTACCACTGAGCTATATCCCCACCACATCTGAACAGAAATTTAAATGAAGTGAGGAACCTCACAAAGATTTGGGAGAAGTGTCTCAAAAAGAGACAGCAAGTAAAAAGTCACTTGTGTGATTTTCTCCCTGGTGTGGGGCTGGGGATGGGGTGGGGTAGTGGGGAGTGGCGGTGGTCTTCTTTAGGAAGTTCACTGAGGAGTTGGCAGTAGCTGGCACACAGCAGGGGCTTAAACGTATTTGGAATGGAATGTCCGTCTGTACATAACTTTTGCTACTACATCTATCTAACAATCCTCTTTACTTTGATGTCTCCCTAATTGCTTCCCTTCTCTCTTTTTTTTTTTTCTTCCATGTCAGTCATAGGGCTTGAACTCTGGGCCTGAGCACTGTCCCTGAGCTCTTTGGCTCAAGACTAGTGCTCTACCACTTGAGCCAAAGTGCCACTTCCAGTTTTCTGGTAGTTTATTGGAGATAGCTTCTCATGGACTTACATGCCCAGGCTGACTTTGAACTGCTATTCTCAGCCTCCTGAGTAGCTAGGGTTATAGACATAAGCGACAGGTGCTCAGCTTCCTCCTCTTTTTTGAGAAACAGGATCTCATTTTTTTAACTCAGGTTAGCCTTGAACTTGGGATCTTCTGCCTCAAGTCTCCTAAGTGCTGTGACTACAGACATGCACTGCCACACCTGGCTCTGAGTACCTCCTTTTCAAACACCAGTCTGTTGGCTGTTAAGTTGGTTGCTGGTGCCCTTTCCATTTGTGCACTGGACAGCACACACTCTAAGACCATATGATGTGTGTACTGAGGATTCCACAGCTGCAATTCGGAGAATGGAAGCTACAAGATAATCCTCCATCAGGCTCTTCAGAGGATGTACATGCCAAACCTTGAAACCATACCAGCCTATCAGTATGGACAAAGAGGCAACTAATGTAATAATACCATTACACATATCTGATCAAGCTTGTCCATTCTCATGCTCCAAAGAGATAGGCAATTTTTCTTCTTTTTTTTTTTTCCCCCGCCAGTTGTGGGGCTTGAACTCTGGGCCTGGGCGCTGTCCCTCAGCTCTTCAGCTCAGGGCAAGCACTATCACTTGAACCAAAGTGCCATTTCCAGGTTTCTGGAAGTTAAAGAGTCTCACGGACTTTCCTGCCTGGGCTGGCTTTTAACTACGGTGCTCAGAGCTCAGCTTCTTGAATAGGTAGGATTACAGACTGATGCCTAGCTGACAATTATTCTTTCTAGCTCTGCCTCCTCTAGCATCCACAGGAAAAGACCAAAGTCACCTAATTTACAGGATTCCTGCTGTGGCACTTAAGAACATTTGCCCTATATGTCTACCAGCAGCTGCCACTCTTCAACTCCTGTGACAATAGCCTTAATTATAAGTGTTTTGTAAATTACAGTTTTCCTTGCTAAAGAGTCCTATAACACTTTATTGCCCCTGGCCGTTACAAATGACAGTCACAGTCACTTCTATCTGCCATAGATGTTAATATGGACAGAAATGAAACAGGCAAGCTATACACTTACCAAGACTTAAACATATTTCATTTTATTACCAATCAAAAATAAATTCCATATATTGTTCAGCAAATATTATCATTGTTTTGTGACAAAAGACACAAGAGTCATAACAACAAAACTCCCCGAGAGTCAAACTCATAACAATGCCAAAATAAATCACAAAAATATACAAATTAAAATTTTATGCAAAATAAATAGGAGTTATTTGCTATGGTGGCTGTGACTTGCCTACCCATTTGGATGCCAATTGCAATGTCTCACTTGGGAGACATGCACAATAGGTCAGTTCCAGAGTATGGCTCAGCCCAGGAACCAGAGGTTGGAATAGGAAGTGAAAAATTGCACTGGGAGGAGGAAGTCATTGGACCGGTAATATTTGGAAATAATTATGACCCTCTGCAAGAAGTGATTGTAAATGGGATGATGTCGGGGAGGGGAGAGGGACTGTCAGTTGGTAGTAACCATGTGCAAAGAGGTAGCTGCAGAAGTGTGTGCACCTGTTCCTTTTGCTTCACACCTACTCACGTGGCTCAGGCCAACGTGTTTTGCTCCACCTGGCACAATCAGGTACACAGCTGGGCTAGCTCCTTTTGGGACTCAGCAAGCTGCTCTTGTAGAAAACTAAGAGTTTCCTATGTGGGGGTGGGGAGTGTCAAAGGTCAGGTGGTTTTTCTTCTTTTGGTTGACAACTTATTACCATCTTTTCTTCCAAGCTTCTAGGAGTAAAGTCTGTGCTGGGGATGACCTCAGTCTGGCCAGGGCCACACTTGGTGCAAGACACACCCTGTTCCTAGGAGTTAGGATTCACTGGGTACCTAGTGAGCAGAACACTTGGGCAACAGGACAATGCCACTGGCTAAGGAAAGGTACAAATAAAAACTACTCAGGCAGAAAGCCTGCAGCATCTCCTCCACCACACCCCAGCTTCTATTCCACTTAACAAGATGGACGTGGCCCCAGCTTCCCCACAGTGAAAGCCTGGACCTCTACAGCATGGCCTGATTCCAAAACCCAGGGAAGAGGGCTGAGGCAGGGCTGCACACAGGGGTGGGCTGTCAGTACCACCAGCTGCAGCGAGGCCAGGCTGCACGCTCTCACTAGGGTCTCACAAGTACAGGAAACCAGGGCTGCCAGTGGCAAGCCTTTAACGAGATCCCTTATTTCCCAGGGTTCCTTAAGTGGACAAATAAGATCAGGGAAACCTCAGCAAGCAGCTGAGAAAAAGGCATGACAAACAAGCTCCTGTCTTCACTCCCCAGAGAGATTGGGGTATGGAGATGAGAAATAAGTCTGGGAAAAGGGTTTCCTGGGCCAACTGAGCCTGACCTCCTTGTAGGTAGGTATGGGTAGAATTAACTGCTAACAATGCAGACGTCTATGACCAGAGTCTTTTCTGGTATAGAAAGGAGGACTGCAGACAAGTTACCTCTGGTACAGATGCCCTCCCCATCAAGGGGGGGAACCTTTGGTAAAAGTGAGGTCAGGGCCTGAGAAGCAGGTAAGCAATTGTAAAGCCAAACACTGCCTAACACTTGGAGGCAGCCCCATCCCAGGGGGGAGGGGGGTTGTCTGAAGGAGTATATGGGAGATGGGGAGGGTCCTTAGTCAAGCCTTGACTCACCAGGAGAGCCATCAACAGAGTTCTGGGAGATTTCTGATCCAGTGGTTGACAGCAGTAGATGTGCTCCCCTCTGTTGCTGGGGTTATCATGTCCCTGATCAGTTACCCAGCTGTTCGCAGCTTCAATGACCTCAGATGGGGCTTGGTGCACATGTCCAGGCAGCTGATCTCAATGCCATTTGGTTCTTTGCTTCCTAGGAAGAGCCAATCCCTTCTCCTATGGGCTCTGGGCCTCCACGGTGGTAGCAGAAGCATGGCTCCCAGAGTCAAGGATTTGGACTAGAAGATCATGTCAGAGCAGAGTATGGCTCTTGCTTCCTAGGGTGAGAACCCTCCCTCTTTTAAAGTCTTTTTGGAAAAAAAATTTTTTTAATATAAAATTCCTTAACCCTGTCTTCCCTTCCCAAAATGATATTTAAAAAGAGGAGCAATGAGCCTAGCTTAGAAATTCTGTAAGTAAAAAAACCAGCCTTTGCTCACATAGCTGGCCTACTGCCTCACTGGACCAGGGCTGGGCAGCCACCACCACAGTGCTGTTCAGAGGTCCCTGTCAGCAGCTAGGTCCCCATAGGTAGGACTGTCTGGCTGCTTAGTTATGCAGGCTATCTATCTACCTGCACCCCTTCTGGCCTAACAGGCTCCCTGTCTTCATGTGGGCCCACCAGGGAGGCCCCCGCAGGGTGGGCGGGGGGCCCCCAGGCCCTCCTGTCAGATGGCACTCTCTTGAGAGGCTCTGTGTAGCAAGGAGTTGCGCTCATTGAGAAGAGTCGTGGTCTCATCCACCACCGACAGCTGAGACTTCTCAGAAAAGTTCTCTGCACAGGAGGTAGAGCCATCCAAGGGAAACTGAGGGCTGCTCTCCATGCGGGAGGCCAACAGTCCATTCTGGTACTGCTGCCGAGTGATCTGAAAAAGGTGAGAGAGGGGGATGAGATTGCAGGGCTGAGGCTGGGAGGCAGGTCTCAAGGCCAGACTGGGCCTGGGGAACGGACCAGACTAAGGCCACAACACACGACCTGAACAGGAGTGGTGGCTAGAACTCATGCAAAGAACACTGGGCAGGGCTGGGCTCACACCCAATCCTAGCTACTCAGGAGGCTGAGATCTGAGAATTGCAATTTGAAGCCAGTCTGAGTAGGAAGGCCCATAAGACTAGCTTCCAAAAAATTAGGCATGAAGCTGTGGCTCAAGTGGTAAAGTGCTAGCCTTGAACAAAAAAGCTCAGGGACAGCTCCTAGGCCTTACATTCAAGCCCCAGACAAGCACCTGCACACATCTGCGTGTGCGCGCATGCACACACACACATACACACACACACACACACAAATATAGGGGCAAGAATGGGAAGGAAGTGTCTGGATTTGGTGGATGAAGAAAGGTTTTACTGACTCTTGTAAAATGAGGGAGGGCTGTGAGAGATGCTTACCTTAATGTACTGAAGGTCCATAAGTGCCCGGACGCTGAAGTCAGAGGTGTATTGGCCCAGGCTGCAGCTGCCAAACTGGTTACAGCTGCTTGTGAGGGTGGTGGAGGGCGACATATCTATGCTGTGGTCTGGGTAACTGAGGGAGGCCGAGCGACTGAGAGGGACGGGGTGGGATGGGGATCGGTCTGTGGGGAGAGTAGAGGCCATCAGGCTGAGAGCCATTCTGACACCTTTTCCAACTCTTGTCTGAAGGCCTGGCCCACCCAGTGTTCTTGGGGACAAGCAAGAGTATGTTGAAGCTCTAACTGCACAAGGTTTGGCCTCCTTAAAGCCAATGAGTTGGTATTTAGAAAAAGGGTCATGCAACAAATATTAACAAGTCTATTAAAGCCAACCAGCCAGAAAAGAAAACCCAAGACAAAGTTTATGGCTGCTATCCCTTTCTCAATAACAGCTTATGTCAAGTGACATAAGCAGTATACTTTTAAACAAAAGATTCTTATTAAAAGGAAGAACATACAGGTTGGGTACAGTGGTCCACACTATAATCCCAGCATCCAAGAGCTTGAGATCTAAGTATGGCAGTTCAAAGCTAGCCTGAGTGGACACATCTAGAAGACTCTTAACTACAATTAATCAGCCAAAAGCCAGAAGTGGAGGCAGGGTTCAAGTAGTAGAGTACCCATCATGAACAAAAAAGCTAAGTAAGTTCAAGCTCCATACTGACACAAAAGAAAAAGAACCGGCACAGGCCGGGCACCGGTGGCTTAAACCTATAATCCTAGTAACTCAGGAGGCTGAGGTCTGAGGATCAAAGTTCAAAGCTACGTCAGGCAGGAAAGTCCATGAGATTCTTATCTCCAATAAACCACTAGAAAACTGGAAGTGGTGCTGTGGTTCAAATGGTAGAGTGCTAGCCCTGAGCTGAAGAGCTGAGGGACAGCACCCGGGCCTAGAGTTCAGGCCCCACAACTGAGCAAAAAAAAAAAAAAAAAAAAAAAAAAAAAACCACACAGTTTGGACTCTTTCATTATGAAAACATGTTCCCAATATAATGCTGTCACATCCTATAAGACTCTTGGAGGGTCAAAGCTGTCTTCGGCACCTGACAGGCTCAGTATGGAACTCCGTGCTACTCACTTCTGTCTCACCCCCAGCCAGCCTGACAACAAACAGTTCCCTCTCACAGAAACTCAGAGATCCCTGCTGTGGGGCAGTGAAGGCCTCTCTACCCAGGAAAGGGCAATGACTCAAGCTTGAAGAACAGGGAAAGCTAGGAGGAACTAGCACAAAATTTTTGCACATCTTTAGTACTCAGTTTTGAGAATCCTTACAGAACAATGAAATGTACAAAAATGTTAATTGTGAAGCATGCAAGCTTGTTCAAACAGGAAGTGTACTGAGCTGATTTTCTATTTAATTAACTACTAAGTTACTAACTACTGGACTCTCTTATCCCGATCCCAGTGGAGACAGCAAACATGCTCAACTGAATACAGGCTTTATCCAAGTGAGGCCGAAGTAAGTAATACTCTATTTTTGTGATTTTTCACTTGTAAAAGTAGGAAAATAGACGCTGGCTATTCTATGACTGAGTAGTAGAATCTCATCCAGGAACAAGCAACAGAGGATCATGTATAAATAACTAACTTTAAGTAACACCACCAGAAAAACTGGGGGTACTACATGATATTTCACAGTAACTATTTGATAATAAAATGCTTTTTAGTTAATGCTTACTAACAACCCAGAAATAGGAGCTGAATTTACTTCTTTTATTTTTTTATTCTTCACTACTGGAAACTGAAACCATTCTCAATCATGCTATAGAAGTGCCCTCCTGCTAAGTTGGCACCAGGAATTGCATTTTAAAGTAACAAATTATGATGCATTAGAGGTCATAAAAGTTCTAGAAAGAAATACACCAGGGGCTGGGAAGGTGGCTCAGTGGTAGAGCGCTTGCCTTGCGTGCTTGAGGCCCTGGGTTTGATTCCTCAGCACCACATAAGCAAAAAGAAAAAAGCCGGAAGTGGCGCTGTGGCTTAAGTGGTAGAGTGCTAGCCTTGAGCTGAAGAGCTGAGGGACAGGCCCAGGCCCAGAGTTCAGGCCCCACGACCGGACCCAAAAAAAAAAAAAAAAAAAAAAAGGATGAGTGACTTCTTCTAATCCACACTTTTCCATTTATTTATTTGTTTGTTTATTTTGTTGGTCATGGGACTTGAACTCTGGGCCTGTAAGTTGTCCTGAGCTTTTTAACTCAAGGTGAACACTCTACCACTTGAGCCACAGTGCTACTTCTGGTTTTTTGGTGATTAATTGGAGATCAGAGTCTCACAAACTTTCCTGCATGGGCTGGCTTTGAACTGTGATCCTCAGATCTCAGCCTCCTGAGTAGCTAGGATTACAGGCATGAGCTATCGGCACCTGGCTTCCATTTATTTTTATTTTTTTATTTTATTTTTTGCCAATCCTGGAGCTTAAACTCAGGGCCTGAGCACTGTCCCTGAGCCTCTCTGTGTTCAAGGCTAGCACTCTAACACTTGAGCCACAGCGCCACTTACAGCTTTTTCTATTTATGCGGTACTGAGGAATCGAACCCAGGCCTTCATGCATGCTAGGCAAGTGCTCTACCACTAAGCCACATTCCCAGCCCTCCATTAAGAGTGTCCATTTAAAAGTGTCAAAATAATATAGTGTGTTCAGAATCATTAAGAAAAAACTTGCTGGGTGTGGTGGCTCATACCTAATAATCATAGCTACTCAGGAGGCTAGGATCTGAGGATCATGGTTTAAAGCCAGCTTGGGCAGGAAAGTTCATGAGACTCTGCTATGGTTCAAGTGGTAGAGTGATAGCTTGAGCAAAAGAAGTTCAGGGACAGCACCCAGGCCCTCAGTTCAAGCCCCAGGACCAGCAACCCCCACCTCCTCCCAAAAAGAAAGAAAAGATTTAAAAAACTGCAAAAAAATAAAAACTGAAAGGGCTGAGGGTATGGCACAAGCAAGATAAGGCCCTGGGTTCCATCCACACTACCACTACTTTAGTGCTAACAGGTTCTAAAACCTAGGAATCCTAAGGAACCTCAACTAGGATGTATCTGTCCAGTACTGTCCCCATGTCTCCTGGGATAGAGATCAGAGGAATGTGGTACATGGCTTTTGTCTTTTCCTGAACACTTTCTGACAGGAAGCCATATTTTAGTTGCAATTCAGAAAAATCAGTTCTCTCACTTATTGCCTGACAGATCTATGAAATGCATACAGGGCCACTTCCCACGTGAAAAGGTCAACACAGAGGAGGATTTAGCTAGTAACTTACAGATAGGGTTCTCAGGGTAGCCTGACTTTAGGGCTCCTCCCTTACTTGCTGGACTGTGGCCTTGTTTGGCAGGCCGCCAGATGGACCATAGCCACTGACTGGAAAGCAAGGCAGAAAGGTGGGAAGGGTTTCAGAAAGCTGATGAGAAGTCATGCTATCTTGCCCAGGCTTGAGAGCAGCCTGGAGCACTCAGCCTATCATCTGAATGGGTATATTTGTATGTGTGTTGATTTTTTATATGGGGGAGTGGGTTATGCCTTCTGAAGAACTGAAGAATCTGGGCTGGGAAGATGGCTCAGTGGTAGAGCGCTTGCCTTGCATGCCTGAGGCCCTGGGTTCGATTCCTCAGCACCACATAAGCAAAAAGAAAATAAGCCAGAAGTGGCACTGTGGCTCAAGTGGTAGAACACTCGCCTTGAGCTGAAGAGCTGAGGGACAGCGCCCAGGCCCAGAGTTCAGGCTCCACGACAGGACCCGAAAAAAAAAAAACAAAACAGAACTGAAGAATCTTTGTGGAGGCTCCATCACCAAAGCAAAATACTAGAGCAAAGTACTGGCTGGCTCCCAAGTGTGCCCAGGTGAGATCTCCCAGGTGTTTGTAGGGCTAGGTTAATACAGCTGCAGTGCATGACTTGGGCAACAGGTGGCAGTGTTCACTTTTCCAGCATGCCACATTACCTGCGAGCCAGAAGAGTAGAGAGTTTCTCTTGCCAGGCGGACACCCCACCTGGGTAGAAGGCACTAGAGCAAAGAGGAGGAGGTCAGTGACCTGAGTGGGGTCAGGAGGCAGGATATAGAGCCACAGGTACAGGATGGTGATAGACCTGACAGAGGAGTACATACTGGGCAGACCAAGAGGGCAGAGCTGGTCAAGTTTGCCCAGAATCATTTCTCCTTCTTGCCACTTCAAGTGGAATCTAAGGATTTACAGGTGGAAGGACAGAGCCCAAAACTCAGACAGTCCTCTGTGGCAGCACAGCTTCTCTGAACAAGGCACAATGTCTATAATCCCAACACGCAAAAGGCTGAGGCAGGATAGCCCCCAAGGCAAGAGGATCATGAGCTGAAGGCCAGCCTATGCTACCAAAGCGAATCTCTGTCTCAAAAAAAAATCTCCTCAAGTGGTATGAGCCTTATTTGTCCCCTACCCTAGAACCCTGCAGCGCCCTGATTCCGCATGAGCAGGGAAGACAATGTAGTGGATGAGCTTTGTTTATATTCATGGGTGCCTGACTTCTAACACTGGGTTCTTCTTGTCAATACATAGTGACAGGCACCATAGACGAGATCTCCAGGAATCACAGCCTGTTCCTAGATACCAAAGGGGGCTTTTATTCTCCACCCTGCAGGAATCTGGGGCCTCTCCCAAGGTCAGATGCTGGGGCTGAGCAGGGCAAGCTTAGCCTACAATACCAAACCTCCTCATCACTACACAGCCTCTCAAACAGGGGAAGTCTGTGCAAATTTGTCCAAAGACTACTGTTAAGGGAGATCAGTCCTCTGTGGGCTGCACCCAAATCTCTATATTTCATCTGAACAAACTCTGATCAAAAAACAGTGGCTGAACCCCCACCAAAAGCCAAATCCATGTGTAACCCACCCAGGCAAATAGGCCCTGGCCTGGCTCTTAACACTGGCACTTGGACACCCAAATCCTGTACCCCAGCCCCGCTCCCCCGCCCCCCACACTTGCCTCTACTTGAAAGGTCAGCAGCGCCCCCAAGGTCTCCAAGGTCCCCGGCTGGTCCATTCTAATCTCATCATGCTACCCCTCAAAGGCCAAACACCCTTTCCCACTTCCTGTCACAGCTATACACCAGCAACTGTGTGGGCTTCCTAAAAGGTCCCTCATATCTGCACAGTCCTTTCTCACAGCAGGCTGATTTCTCCATCTCAGGACACACCCCTTTTTCTCTTCCCTTTGGGCTTCCAAAGGGGAAAATACTCTGCTCCTCCAGGCCCAACAACTCAGAGGCCTGCATGGCCTCTGGAACCCCCTCATTTTCCACACATTGGAGGTCTGCATAAACCCAGCCTAACAACTCACCAGTGGGGATAGAGGACAGGGCCATGGTCCCATAGTATGAGAAGGCGCCAGTCTCAAACTTCATGTTCTCCTTCCCTGCTTCCACCTCTACCTTCCCCTGCAAGAACACAGAGTCAGAGTTACAACCACAGAAAGAGGTGAAGCCTGAGCAAACAGGGCATTACAGGAGGAAGAGCTGACTCCAGAGGCCTGTAGAGCTCAGTACGGCCTCTCAGGGAAGCAAGAGGGGCAAGAAGAGGTTCCATGACAGGGAGCAAGCTGACCACTAGCCTGGCCCAGGGTTGGGGGGACTCACCTGAAGGATGAGAATGAAGTAGTCAGCTGGCTTGTTCCGGGTGTACAGATAATGGCCTGAGCAGTATTTGTTACGTTCATCAAACTTGAGTTCCTGAATGACATCTGGGTACTTGAGCAGTCGCAGCAGGATTTTCTCTGATATCAAAGAGGGGCTAAACTGGGATACCTCTAGAGACAGAGACAGAGAGAGAGGGAGAGAGAGAAAGAAAAGAGACTTCACACAGGGCCCAGGCCGTGACTCTGAAAGCAGAGTCACAGGGGAGCTGCCATCAGAATGGCAGCAGCCACTCCCAGCTATGACAGCTCCCTCCCCGACAGGCCACCCCTGTGGTTTCCATCTCCCTGAGAAAGGCTGCATGCACTTGGCTGCTGACTGCTTAGACCCAAGTCTGTCTGCCTGCACAGACCTAAAGGATGACTTTTGTGCTAACAACCAGTGACCTTGGGTAAATTACTGAACCTGTGTCTTGATTTTCTTATCTGTAATGTAGGGATAAAAGCCCCACAGGTGGTTCCTGTGTTCAAATGGGATAATACACACACAGCAGTTCAAGATACGTTTTTAGCATGTAGACAGTACTTTATAAATATTCCTATAATTATCATTATCCTTACCAACCTCGTAGTAAGAAAAATAAAGTAACAGGAATCAGTGCACCTTCGGTAAGTGAGAGTTGGGAAGGAAGCTGGATTATGAAAGAGAGGTAAGAAGACAGGGTTTATTGTTTCTTTGTTTTTTACCAGGTCCTGAAGGGAGCTGTGGATCATGGGCAAAAAGAGAGAAATATCACTGGTCTTCAGAGTCTCCTGTGGAACTAGCACATGTATGGAGATTTAGGGAGATGACAACAGAGTTGAATGCAGGCTCTCAAGGCAGGTGAGCTGGGGTAAAGGGTATGTGCTGCATTCCAGAGGTATATGGCCAGTAGAAGGGTCCCTTCTCCATACTTCTGCACCAGTTCCGATGGGCCTGAGATGCTCCCTCTGGTGTTCCCAGCGCTTAGTTTCTGTCTTTTTTGTATTTTTGTAATTTTTTGGTCTCTATACTGGGGCTTGAACTCAGGGCCTGGATGATGTCCCTTAGCTTTATCACTCCAGTGCTGGTGCTCTACCACTTGAGCCACAGCTCCACTTGCAGCTTTGCTAGTTAATTAGAGATAAGAGTCCTGTGTAGGCTGACTTCATATTGTGATCCTCAGATCTCAGCCTCCTGAGTAGCTAGGATTACAGGTATGAGCCACTGGCACCCAGCTTCCAGTGCTTATTTTCAACACACTCAGACACTGCTTAGAAGTCTGAAAGATGAGCTACTCATAGCAAAGATCGGCAGGATGGTCCCAGGGAGGGAGGGATGCCTGGATTCTTCAAAGAAGGCTCTGTGTCCCTACACTTGTTTCATAGCCTTCCTAGGGGGGAAGTGGCCAGAGGAACAGGATTTTTGCCTCTGTTTCCACCAACAATACATAGTCCTCCACACAGTCTTACCTGATGCCAGAAAGCGATGAGCAGCCAGAAGGAGTTGTGGTGAAATTTTTACTTTGAGTTCACTGTCAGTGTCCTTGAAGGCTGAGAAGTCACGCTTGTTCTTCTCAGACACCCGTTTCCGGCTTCGGTTGTCAGCTGTAAGAGAAAGGACCTGAAACTAAGAACACTGATCTCCAAGGACTAGAAAACCTGCTCTCCAACTCCGTGGCTTTTGGATGTGTGTGTGTGTGTGTGCTGGTCCTGGGTCTTGAATGCTGTCCCTGAGAGGCTTTGTTTTGTTTTTGCTCAAGTTCTCTTTCACTTCAGCCACAGCTCCACTTCCGCTTTTTTTGGGGGTGGGGCAAGGGGGCGGCTTGGGCAGGGGGTAGTTAATTGGAGATGAGTCTCATGGAGCTTTCTGCCAAGCTGGCTTGGAACTGCGATTCTCAGATGTCAGCCTCCTGAGTAGCTAGGATTATAGGCGTGAGCCACTGGTGCCAGCCCAGCTCCCATACCTTATCCCAAACAGGAGGGGCAAAGAGAGCCTCCTCTCACTGCATTCCATACCAAATTCCTTGCTTATGGCAGCCAGTACTGGGCATCTGGGACTAGGTCTTGCTCAAGGTGTTGGGCCTTCCCATCTAGGGACACAAGATTTCAGATCTGAGCTGGATATGGATTCTGGACTTGTAGAGCGGGCCAAACTCACTGTACATGTCCGACTCATCCAGAATCTCAGACTTGATGATCTCCTCGATGACGTCCTCCAGGGTGACCAGGCCCAGCACCTCATAGAAGGGGTCGCCCTCACCCTCGTTGTTCACCTTCTGCACAATGGCCAGATGGGACTTCCCTGTGGGAACAGTGAACTGAGTCAGAAAACACACAGGCACAGGTATGGAACTCTCTTCATCTCTTTTCTTTTCTTTTTTTGGGTTGGTCATGGGGCTTGAACTCTGGGCTTGGGCGCTGTCCCTGTGCTCTTTAGCTCAAGGCGAGTGCTCTACCGCTTGAGCCACAGCGCCACTTCCAGTTTTCTGGTGGTTAATTGGAGATAAGAGTTTCACAGACTTTCCTGCTTGGGCTGGCTTTGAACTGAGATCCTCAGATCTCAGCCTCCTGAGTAGCTAGGATTACAGGAGTGAGCCACCGGCGCCCGGCTGAAACTCTCTTCATCTCAATGTCTATACACACTTAGGGTCAAAGTCATTGAGGTTTAGTTACAGAAGGTTTTCTCTTGCCTTCTGAATTTTCTGATGTTTGTACAAAATGGGTGTCATCTTAATGTAAAAGAAGTCTTTTAAAAGTATTTCACTAAGCTGGCTCAGGGCTTGAACTCAGGGCGTAGGCACTGTCCCTTTAGCTTTTTTTGCCCAAGCCTGGTGCTTTACCACTTGAGCCACAGTGGCACTTCTGGATTTTTGATGATTAATTACTGATAAAAGACTTGGGCTGAGAATGTGGCTTAGTGGTAGAGTGCTTGCCTAGTATGCATGAAGCCCTGGGTTTGATTCTTCAGTACCAGTATAAACAGAAAAAGCTAAAAATGGTACTGTGGTTCAAGTGGTAGAGCTAGCCTTGAGCAAAAGAAGCTCAGGGACAGTTTGCAGGCCCCGAGTTTAAGTCCCAGGATTGGGAAAAAAAAAAAAAAAAAAGAGAGAGTGTCACAAACCATGATCCTCAGATTTCAACCTTCTTACAAGCTAGGGTTACAGGCATGAGCTTCTGGCACCCAGCAAGGATTCCTTGTTTAAAGAGGATGAAAGCAACAACGTCCAGGCTGGTGCCTGTTACCAGGCTCTTGGGATTCTCAGAGAGCAGACAGACCCATACTACAACGGCAGCTAGACTGAGGGTCTGACGCTGTCCACCCCCATAGGGCTTCACACTCAGTTCCTCCACATTGCTCTCTAGCAAGCTCTCCTGCCTAGATCCAGGAAGTTTCACAGTTCCCAAAGCCATTAACAAATTAGTCCACTGTAATTAGGCTAGGCAGAGCTTGTAATTAGAAAGAGGCCTCCCCCTCAACCTGGAGCAAGCCAGGAGAAATTAGGAGGTAGGGGTGGGGCAGATCCTTCTGCAGAAGCTCCCAGGCTCTCTTTTTGGGTGTCCACCTTGCTCTTCTGCCCTAGTCCTAGCAAACAAAAAGGATGAACAGCCAAGAAGGGCTTGGTCCACATTCTAGATAGGAATGAAGTTATATGCCACCAAGCAGAGTTGGGGTGGGTGGGTGGGGGGAGGAGGGGTTAAGGAGATAAAAGGACAAGACACATAAGTTTAGAACAAACTCAGGAAAAAGCCATAGGGATCATGAATGTCAAATCTGGGTCTCTGGCATGAAATCCCTTCCCAAACTAATACTGGAGGCCTCATTGTAAAGCTAAAAGTTATTCAAAACACTTTCAGGAGACCTTCCAGGCCACAGAAAAGCCCTCTACCCATGGGACTCTTCAGAATTCTTAAGGATCCCTTTGGAAGAACAGAAGGGACATGAGGTCTCCAAAGAAAGTAAAATCATCATAGCATTACCTCCACCCCCCCCCTCCCATGCTGAGGGGAAGCACTGATTTTGAAAGGTTTCAACACATATACTAGTTACTATAATATACAAAAGTTACAGTCAATAAAGGTTTAGTACTTTGCTGGACTTCACTACAAAGTCCCTGGTATCTTTCTAGAGCTGAACCAACAAAGGCAAGATATATAACCTGGTCAGAACCCTGGAGTCTGTTCTCTGGGCCTTTGCACTTGCTGGAGGCTGACTTTATAGGAGTATTCTCTAGGGAAAAAAAGAATACCTCCAGGGGGCAGCCAAATAAAACTATGTCACCAAACCAGGACAAGAATTAAAGAAGGCAGCTTTTAACATCTTCTAAACTGGGTTTCCCTAAAAAACCTGTTGGTGATGCCTAGTTATTTTGAGGGGGGTTGTTCTGTTCTGTATTTGTTTTTGTGATAGTACTTGATTTTGAATTCCAGGGCCTAGGCATTGTCCTTTAGCTTATTTACTCAAGGCTGGTGGCTCTATCACTTGAGCCACAGTTCCACTTGCAGCTTTGTGGTGGTTAACTGGGATAAGAGTCTCACAGTCTTTCCTGACAAGGCTTGCTTTGGACTTCTATCTTCCGATCTCAGCCTCCTGAGTAGCTAGGATTACAGGTGTAAGTTATTGGCACCCAGTTGTCATTGTTGTTTTAATGCTCATGGTGAACAGGTAAAAGAGTACAGTATTTCAGAAGGCCAACTGGGAAGGATGACTCAAAACAAAGCATCCCTAACCTTAGACACAGAACTTTCTCTCCTTGGAATTTATCCTATAGAGATAGACTCCACCATACCACAAAAGGAGTTTATCACAACCTTCTCCCTAACAGCTCTAACCTAACCACTAACTCAGCCACAGCTGAGTCCTGGACAGAATCCCTGGCTGCTCTAGAGACAATATAGTAGAGCTGGATAGGTGAAATGTGGAATGGCACTATGTAGAAGAACAAGTTGTGGGACACAGTGTCATGGAGTGCATAGAAACGAAACAACACAGGGCTCGAGCTGGCCTAGAAATATCGGAAGTGGGGGCTGGGAAGGTGCCTTGCATGCCTGAGGCCCTGGGTTCGATTCCTCAGCACCACATAAGCAAAAAGAAAAAAGCCGGAAGTGGCGCTGTGGCTCAAGTGGTAGAGCACTAGCCTTGAGCTGAAGAGCTGAGGGACAGCGCCTAGGCCCAGAGTTCAGGCCCCACGACAGGACCCCCCTCCCCCCAAAAAGAAAAATATCGGAAGTGGCCACAGGATCACATTTGAAGAGCAGATGTTCTATACTGTTCTACTAGATGGTAAAACTTACTTTTATCAATTAAAAAGGAAAAAAAAAAAAAAAAGAGCCAGGTGCTGGTGGCTCATGCTTGTAATCCTGGCTACTCAGGAGACTGAGATCTGAAGATCAAATCTGGAAGCCAGCCCAGACAGAAAAGTCCATGAGATTCTTAGCTCCTATGACCACCAAAAAGCCAGAAATGGAGCTCTGGCTCAGGTGGTAGAGTAGAGTGGTAAGCTTAAGCGAAAATACTCAGAGACAGAGCCCAGGCTCTGAATTCAAGCCCCAGAACTGGCACAAAACAAAACAAAACAAAACAAAATCCTGGGAATGTAGTTCAGTAATGCAGCCCTTGCCTAGCATGCTTCCAGGCACTGGTTCAACTTTTAGTACCACAAACAAAAAACCAAACCAAACAAATTAAAACCCATAAGAAATTAGAGAACAAAGAGAAACTGATGAGAGTCTCTAAAGTTGAACAACAAAACCCTCTGTTCTCCTTCCCCCCTCTCCCCCCCCCCGCCCCCCGCATCACTGGCTATGCTGTCACAGGCCCCACTCCTATGAGTGTGATGTACCTTTTGACATGAATCAATGAATAGCGTCTTGCTCAAACCCCAAATCAGAAAACAGCCCCAACACACACACACATACACACACACACACACACACACACACGCACGCATGCACGCACAGGCAGGCACGCACACACACACACACACACACATACACGCGCACGCACGCGCGCACACACACACACACACACACACACACACACACTAATGGCTCAGAAAAGCTGACAACTTCTCCACAGGGGAGAAACATCACTTTGGAGGAAATGAACTGTTGCCCGTGGGTGCCCTCTAGTGGCAGTCACCTCAGTAACAGACACCTTATAGGTATACAGTCAAGTTCAAGTTCACTCCCCCACCCCAACCCCAATCCCAACTCTAATCCCCTCTAAAGGGTTGAAATTTGGGCACTGTTCTTTTTTCTTTTCTTTTCCTTTCTTTTCCTTTCTCCTTCCTTCATGTCTCTTTCTTTCTTCTTTCTTTCTTTCTGTCTGTCTGTCTGTCTGTTATGGGGCTTGAACTCTGGGGGCTAGGAAGGTGGCTTGGTGGTAGAGTGCTTGCCTCACATGCATGAGGCCCTGGGTTCCATTCCTCAGCACCACAAAAGCAGAAATAGCTGGAAGTGGCACTATGGCTCAAGTGGTAGAGCACTAGCATCCCCCCCCACCCCAGTCTGGCTTGAACTCTGGCTTGGGCGCTGTCCTTGTGCTCTGCAACTCAAGGCGAGCGCTCTACCGCTTATGCCACAGTGCCACTTCTGGTTTTCTAGTAGTTTATTGGGGATAAAGAATCTAAACGGCCTTTCCTGCCTGGGCTGGCTTTGAGCCCTGATCCTCAGATCTCAGCTTCCTGATAGCTAGGATTACAGGCGTGAGCCATGGGCACCTGGTTAGAGCACTAGCCTTGAGCTGAAGAGCTGAGGGACAGTGCCCAGACCCAGAGTTCAGGCCCCACGACCAACTCTCCCCCCAAAATAAAATAAAATAATCAGATCTTGAATATATGACTGGCATAATTTATGACTGGACTGAAACTCTAAAATAAAAAGAAAATAGAGGGTAAGATAGGGAATAATTTTGGCATGCATTTCAAGTATATATGAAAATAGCATTAAAAACCTCAATAAAAACTGTTGATCAATAAGGGGATGGAGAGGAGAAAGAGAAGGGGTACTAGCAGGAGCTGTTGGGCTAACAAGGAGGATGAAGGAGGCTGAATAAGTTGGAACAGATTGTTGGCAGCTGTGAAAATAGGACAATGAAACCTGTTGAAAGTGCTTTGGAAAGCAAGAAGGGGAGGAGGGAGAGGGTGATAGAGGGGATGCCACAGATTTGAATATATTGTAAACAGGTGTGGAAAGGTATCAATGAAATTATACAATGAAAGTAATGTAAACCAATAAAAGTGAGACAAAGGGAGAGAAGAGGGTGGAGCCTAGTAGGAAAAAGTTAGATCACTGGGGGAAATTGTGTGTATGGGGGGGGGAGGGGGAGGGTCTTTGCAAGGCTATTAAGAATCTGACCTTTCCTGTATTTCTGCTTTCTGGCTACCATGAGGAGAAATTCCTCAGCCATGCCTTCCTACCATAATGTTCAACACCCCCCCGCCCCCCCGCCCAAAGCAATGAGGTCAATAAACCATGGACTGAAATCTAGAAAACCTAAGCCAAAATAATTTTTTTTTTTTTTTTTGGTCGGTGGTAGAGCTTGAACTCTGGGCCTGAGCGCTGTCCCTCAGCTCTTCAGCTCAAGGCTAGCACTCTACCACTTGAGCTACAGTGCCACTTCCAGTTTCCTGGTGGTTTATTGGAGATAAGAGTTTCACAGACTTTCTTGCCAGGGCTGGCTTTCAACCGCGATCCTCAGATCTCAGCCTCCTGAGTAGTCAGGATTACAGGTGTGAGCCACCGGTGCCAGCTAAGCCACAATAATTCTTATCTCTTAATAAGTTGATTTATCTCAAGTATGTGCTATAGTAATGAAAGTGGATTTAATACAAAAGCAAATGGCCAGTGCTTTAATCAACTATGCCTATGTAATGAAACTCCAATAAGATATCTATACACTAAGGTTTCTCAGGTGAGCTTCCTTGTTGGTGAGCACATCTCATGTCCAAAAGGTTATTATATGCCTAGTTCTGGAGGTCAGGGAGCTCTATGCCCAGGACCCTTCAAGGACGGGCCCCATGGGTCTCTTCACTTGGCTGGTCCTGGATTGTGTCCTTCATAATTACCATAGAAGCATGCACTGCACTTTGAATTCTCTGACTTGTTCAAGAGAATTATGAATCTTGAGATAGTTTAGCCAGAAGTGCTAAAATGATGCTAACTCAGGGTGGCTAATGACAGTATTAAATTACAGTTTTTTAGTAATATAATGAAAAGAAAAACGCTCAATTTTATTAGGCCCATGCAAACCAACAAAAACAATTTTTTCTTCCTATTATCTATGAATAAATAAAATCAATACTACGTCCCAAACATTGTATTCTAATGAGTGACTTGATTTTACTTCTGCTGTTCCTTCAACTGGATAACTGGCTGGTGGGGTAAGAAAGAAAGCATGAAATTTACATAATACATCTACAGCTGAAAGTTGTACATTCTTCAAAGTAGTACTTATACAAGGCGGGGGAGGACTGATATAAGATAGTAAAAATGTTAAGATTTGGCTGAGCCCTATGAAATTGCCAATATTTGACTATGTTTGACTCAAACAGCAATTTAATATGGTGTGATCCAACCATATCTGGGACTGGGGATGGGTTCTGTTTTCTTTTATGTATTTCCTGATGGCTACATGGTTACCAATTCTACCCTCTCCACAGGACTTTGTCCAGATGTAGCTAGGTGGGACCCTTCTGTCTACAGGTGAAACTTGCCAGGCAGGACCCCATCTCTGGAACCGGTCATGAGTGAGAAGACGCAGAACTGGCCTGCATCCCCCTATACCCTTCCTGTGCCACCCTTCATCTTTCTCACTCACAAATCACCCTGGGTGCTCCAGTTCCAGCCTCTCTGCCTCCTGTGTAACACTCATATCTTGCTAACCAGGGTCCAGGTGCTCCAAAGCCTGGTCTAGATCCAAACAGGAGGTCTCCAGGGGTCCCAGGAAGCCTAATCCGTACTTGTCCCATGCTTATTTTAGCAAAGTACTATATTCTCCTCCCTTCCATAAAAGTTTCTTTACAATCCATCAAAGACAATAAGGAAACATGTTACTAGATGCCAGGTTTCAAAGTCCACCAGGGCCCTGATGAGGCCCTTACTCGCCAGCTCTGGCTGCCTCTCTCATGGGGGAAGAACCAAGCCCCAAATCAGATCACCACCTGAGATGGGGTCCTCAGTGATATCTTTGCTAAGTCACACAGCAAGTCGAAGTCCTAGGCTGCCAGGACTGGCCCAAGGCACTCAGGATCTCCCATGGGTGCAGGCCTCGATGACTGGATGTCACGGCTTTAGGCCATGAGTCTGCATCTACAGATGGCTGGGTACTCTGATTTCCTGGCAATCCTCTCCATTTTCCTCCCTTCACTTATACTTGGGCAGGGTTAAGCTGGCTATTACTAGTGCTGATCTCAACCTGCAGGAAGAACAGTGGCCCGTCCAAGCGAGTAAGAGTCTGGGGAGAAGAGGAGCCAGTCAGAGTGGGACCAGTCCTCTGCCTTCCACACGGGGGAGGCTCAGTGGGTTCATCACTCGTTTGTGAGCCTCAGCAGGGCTCATCTATGAGGCTCCCTTCTTCCCAGAGAGTCAGTCAGGAGAGTCAATTTGGGTAAAGGCCAGGAGATCAGGAGGCTGTGGTGGCCCAGGAGGGAGGCCATGCCCATTCCCCAGCTCTCAAGGTCCAGGGAACACTCTGTGTTTCCAAGTCTGCAAGATAGCAGAGGTAGAGCTATCTGAGCAGTGAGAGGAGGATGGCTCAAACCACTGCCCTTCTGGGAGCCACCTAGAGGAGTCGACAGTGCCAGGGAGAGGAATGACCATTCCTGTGCCCTGAGAGGAGACCAGAGGGCTTTCATGCCTAGCTACCAGTGGCTGCTAAAGACTGTGGCTCTAACTCCCGGTATCTGGAGGGGGTGCAGCAGGGTATGGGGCTCAGGAAGGGGATGTGGTTCTACACAGAGGTCTTCAGACACTTTCCCTCTCACCTTTCAGTGAGCCCCTCTTGGGGTTAGAGAGTTACTAAGGAGCATGGGAAAACTGTATCCACAGTAGAGAGGGCTGGCCTAGAGAGGCTAGAAACCGACAGATTACGATTTAAAAAGAATATTAAGAAAGCCCTTAATCGCTTAATTTAATTTGTTGACAGGACTGGAATTTGAATGCAGGACCCTGTTTGCAAGATAAGCAACTTACTGGGGCTGGGAAGGTGGCTCAGTGGTAGAGTACTTGCCTTGCATGCATGAGTCCCTGGGTACAATTCCTCAGCAACACATAAGCAAAAAGAAAAAAGCCGGAAGTGGCGCTGTGGCTCAAGTGGTAGAGCGCTAGCCTTGAGCTGAAGAGCTGAGGGACAGCACCCAGGCCCAGAGTTCAGGCCCCACGACTGGACCCCCCCCCAAAAAAAAAAAGATAAGCAACTTACTACTTGAGCCACACACTCAGCCCATTAATGATGTATTTTTGATATGGAGGTCTCATTATGTTGCCTGAGCTAGTCTCAAACTCCTAGGTTCCAAAATAGCTGGAACTATAAGTATTTGCCACCATGCTTGGATCTTTTAATTTAATATAAAGTAAATATTTAATATAAACTAAATTTAATGTAAACTTTTAATTTAATATAAACTAAAATATTAAGACAACAGTGCATGTAACAGTAAGGTACTAGAGCAAACAATGGAAAAAGTTAGAAATAAATTCCAGCAAATTGGGGATCTATAACAAATCTGGCATGTGTGCGCACATAGGTGTGTGTGTGTGTGTGTGTGTGTGTGTGTGTGTGTGTGTGTGTGTGTGTGTGTGTGTGTGTGTGTGTGTGTGTGTGTGTGTGTGTGTGTGTGTGTGTGTGTGTGTGTGTGTGTGTGTGTGTGTGTGTGTGTGTGTGTAGCTTGAACTGAGGCCTAGGGGCTGTTCTTTAGCTTTTTCATTCAAGGCTGGAGCTCTACCACTTAAGCCATAGTTCCACTTTAAGCTTTTTGATTGATTGATTGATTGGTTGGTTGATTGATTTTGCCAGTCCTGGGGCTTGAACTCTGGGCCTGGGCGCTGTCCCTCAGCTCTTCAGCTCAAGGCTAGCACTCTACCACTTGAGCCACAGCGCCACTTGTGGCTTTTCCTGTTGATGTGGTATTGAGGAATCGAACCCAGAGCCCCATGCGTGTGAGGCGAGCATTCTACCACTGAGCCACCTTCCCCACCCCCACTTTCAGCTTTTTGGTGATTAATTGGTGATAAAGAGTCTCATGGATTGTCCTGCCCAGGCTGGCTTGGAATAATGATCTGTGTCCCTCCACTTCTATCATATTAGCCAAGAGTTCCTAGATTAAAAATGGGCTTCGGGAGAACACATCACTGCTATTAGGAATATGGCATTATGTGTGCAAATGTACAATGCATAAGACCTTGGACTCAGCCCTTTCTTTTATACAGAGGAAGTAACTCTAATACTCAGCAAACACCCAGCCAGTGTGCATTCTGTGCCCAGGAGGGATCCTACAACATTTATCATACTGAACTTGCAGCCACTCAAGAGGTTGACTCAGACCTAAATTTATTGAGAGAGTGATTCATAGTGTGTATAAAGCAAAAAGTTACAAACCATACAAGGAGCAACTACTGTGTTTTTCCCTTTTATTTAATACATTTTATACTCTCTGTGTACTCTGTCTCTGTGGAAGTGCCAGTCCTGGAGCTTGTCTCTTAGCTTTTACACTCAAGGCTGACATGCCACCACTTGAACCACAGCTCACAGCTCTACTTCCAGCTTTTTGGTGGTTAATTGGAGATAAGAGTCTCAGGGGGCTGGGAAGTTGGCTCATGGGCTGGGAAGTTGGCTCATAGTAGAGTGCTTGCCTTTTCATGCATGAGGCCCTGGGTTCAATTCCTCAGCACCACATAAGCAGAAAAAGGCCGGAAGTGGTGCTGTGGCTCAAGTACTAGGGTGCTAGCCTTGAGCTGAAGAGCTGAGGGACAGCGCCCAGGCCCAGAGTTCAGCTCCCACAGCCAACAACAACAACAACAAAAAGTGTCTTAGGGACTTTCCTGCCCAGGCTGGCCTTGATGGGTGATCCTGTCAGATCTCACTCAGCCTTCTCAGTATCTAGGATTACAGATCTGAGCAACCAGCACATGGCTTTTTTTTTTTTTTAATTGTTGGTACTAAGGGTTAGAAGTCAGGGTCTTGTACTCTTGCTTAGCTTCTTGGCTCCTGGCTGTACTCTACCATTTGAGCTACACTTCTAGTTGTGGCTATGAGGTGAGAATCAAGCTTTGAAGCCAGCCCAGGCAGGACAGCCCATGAGACTCTTATCTCCAATTAACCACCAAAAAAAGAGCTGGAAGTGGCTTAAGTGGCAGAGCGCCAGCCTTGAGCAAAAAAGTTAAGTACCCAGACCCTGAGTTTAAGCCATAACACGGGCACAGAAACAAATAATCACAACAACAACAACATTTGACATATACCTGCTTGCTTATCCCTTGCATTTTGAGCCCTCAACCATGTGACAGGCAGAGGCCTGTGAAGTGTTATGGTAGAAATGCCAGAATGGGCTAACCCCTCCCTCCTGCCAACGTACATATGAATGGTTACCAATCCTTTTTCTGTGTATGTGGTATTGAGGAATGGAACCCAGGGCTTCCTGTATGCTAGGCAAGTGCTCTACCACTGAACCACCTTCCCAGCCCAGTACCAATCCTTTTTCTACTACAAATAATGCTTCAATAAAAACTCATGTACTGCAGGACATGATGGCTCACGCTTGTAATCCTAACTACTCAGGAGACTGAGATCTGAAGATCACGGTTCAAAGCCAGCCCAGGCAGGAAAGTCCATGAGACTGTTATCTCCAATAAACCACCAGAAAAGCAGAAGTGGCCCTGTGGCTCAAGTAGTAGAGCACTGGCCTTGAGCTGAAGAGGTGAGGGTCAGCGCCCAGACCCAGAGTTCAAGCCCCACAACCAAACCAAACCAAACGAAACCAACTCATGTACATGTATCCATCAATTTTATTGGAGTTACTGGGCCAAAAGGTTCCTATGGTGGCAAGTTTGATAGAAACTTCCAAATCTCTTTCTAACAGGAACCTGGGTTTACATTCTCACCTGAAATCCTGTTCAGTAAGTTCTCCATTCCTCAGTATCTTGTATGAGGTGAATCTATATAGTGGATACTAATAAATAGGTGATTGATAGATATTGCCAATGAAAACAGTGGCACTGTAGCTAGGCATGCTTTTATGGGGTTTTGTTTTTGTTGTTGTTGTTGTTGTTAGTGCCAGTACTGGGGCTTAAACTCAGGTCCTGAGTACTTTCCATTACTTTTTTCCATTCAAGGCTGGTGCTCTACTACTTGATCTACATCTCCACTTCCGGCCTTTTGGTGGTTAACTGGAGACAAGAGTCTCATGGACTCTGCCCTGGTTGGCTTTGAACCATGATCTTAGCCTCCTGAGTAGCTAGCACGAGCCACCAGTGCCCATCTAGGCATGCTTTTTAAAAAGAAAGAAATGGCAAAGGGAAAACAACGGAGTAAAGCAGGAAAAAAAAGTGAGAGAGAAATTGACAGAAGACAACCCTAGGGAAAAGAAAAAAGGAAACTCCCAACACTGTAGTTCAATAGCCAAAAACACAATGGAAATGTAGAAAAAGACTCCTAGAGACCCAAGCAGACCAGGCTGAGCAAAACACACATAACAGCAGGGCACCACACAGACAGCAGGGCCTCAGTCCACCTGAAACCTGTCAGAGCAGACTTTGTTTACATTCACTTTCTAAGCCAAAATAAATAAGTTTCACTTTTGTTTGCACACACACAGACAGTGGCCCATGTCCAGGGCTGCCTGTCCCCACTCTCATTCTCTCTTATTCACTCTTTAGTCAAGTGAGAGGGAATGCACTTGAGTTGTGCTCTGCATTCTAAGCTAAATAAACCCTCACCAAACACACAATGGCTTAACATTAACCCACACAAAGGAAATGGCACGTTGTAGACCAGACTTGATCAACCAAAGTCTGAAGGAAGTACAATAACTAGCTAGTCAAGGGTGATAGTGGCTGGCCACTGTCATTAAAAATGACTCTCACTGGGGCTAGGAAGGTGGCTCAGTGGTAGAGCGCTTGCCTTGCATGCATGAGGCCCTGGGTTCGATTCGTCAGCACCACATAAGCAAAAGAAAAAAGCCGGAAGTGGTGCTGTGGCTCAAGTGGTAGAGCACTAGCCTTGAGCTGAAGAGCTGAGGGACAGCACCCAGGCCCAGAGTTCAGGCTCTATGACTGGACCCCCCCCCCAAAAAAAAGACTCTCACTGTCAGTACATTTTGTGCCTAGTAAGTTCAGACTTTGTGCTAGAGATAGTATGCAGTAGAAACTATTTGCAAGGTATTTATTTAGTAGTACCAGTACTAGGGCTTGAATCAGGGATTCATGCTCTCACTTGGCTTTTTCCATTCAAGGCTGGCGCTCTATCACTTGAACCATACCTCTACTTCTGGCTTTTTACTGGTTAATTGGAGCTAAGAGTCTCACAGACTCTTCTTGCTGGGCTGGCTTTGAACAATCCTCAGATATCAACCTCCTAAGAAGCTAGGATTACAGACATGAGCCACTGATACTTGACTATATTAGTAAAATATGTAAATGTGGTTATTTCATCTTTCTTTAAAAATTATATTTCTTGCCAGGTGCTGGTGGCTCACGCCTGTAATCCTAGCTACTCAGGAGGCTGAGATAGGAGGATCAGTTCAAAGCCAGCCTGGGCAGGAAAGTCCTTGAGACTCTTATCTCCAATAAACCACTTGAAAATTGGAAGTGGTGCTGTGGCTCAAGTGGTAGAGCGCTTGCCTTGAGCTGAAGAGCCCAGGGACAGCGCTCAGGCCCAGAGTTCAAGCCCAACGACCAACTGAAAAAGAAAATTGTGTTTCTTGAAGATGACCCATGTAACTGGGCAGGGATCAGAGCGGGAAACTGGGAGAAAGCAAAGTAAGGGTGACACTGTCCAAAAAAAGAAATGTATTCATTACTTGACTTATGAAATGGTAATCCCTCTATACAACACCCTAATAATAACAAAATTATATTTAAAAGTTGCATTTTATAACATATATTACTGAAATTTTATATATACATATATATATATATATATATATATATATAAACACTAGAATGATGGAGATACAAACAAAACCATTTCTTTCTAATCAGGTGCAGTCAAAAGTATAGAGAGCTCCCTTCAGACTAGCTCAGCAGTCCCAGCTAAATAGAGGCTGGTATAGGAGGATTGCTTGAGCCCAAGGAGTTTTGTACTAACCTGGGGAGCATAAGAAGACCCTATCTCAAGACAAAAAAAAAAAAAAGCTCACATTTCAGTTGTCACTTCACATAAAACCCACATAGATGGCCCGATCACAGTTTGCCTCTCTCCAGCCATCAACTTGCAGTACAAGTTGCTAGGAGAAGCCCAGGAGCTGCCTCTAGATCTCCTTACCATAGATCTCAATCTTCACTAAGGCCCAGAGAAGCTATGCCCACCCAGTGTTATACTCAAGGAGGGTGATAAAGTCGAGCCTTTTGCTTCAAATAGCCTTGTAATCCCAGTACCTTGTGGCTGAAGCTTGACAAAGAGATGATAGGAACTCTAACACTAGTCGCTCATCCTGGGGACAGGTGTTTTCCATTCTTTGTTTCATCAGGAGTCTTTAGGCATTTTAACTGTTTATTATGGAAAATATCAAGCACATATAAAAGCAGAGGTAATAACATAATTACATCCTCATCTAACTTAAATAATTAACAACTTATCCTGGCCAATCTTGTTTCCTCTTTACTCCCACTCACTTCACTAACTTATTTTGAAGCAGAGCCCAGGGTTGATCTGTAAACATCTGTAACTACAGATATTTAATATTCAGCGTGCCTCAAAAATATTTTTTTCTAGTGCTGGGGTTTGAACTGAGGCATTATAATTGCTATACAGGCACTCTACAGCTTGATCCATACTCCTAGCCCATTTTGCTTTTATTGTTTTTTCAATAGAGTATAACTTTTTGCCTGGGACAGCCAGGACCTCCATGTTCTAACACTTTATACAAAGCTGGAATGACAGGCAATGCCACCATGCTCAGCTATTGGTTGAAAATTTGCCCAGGCAGGCTGGGAATGTGGCTTAGTGGTAGATGGCTTGTCTAGCATGCATGAAACCCTGGGTTTTATTCCTCAGTACCAGATAAACAGAAAATGCTGGAAGTAGCACTGTGGTTCAAATAGGATAGTGCTAGCCTTGAGGAAAAGAAGCTCAGGGACAGTGCCCAGGCCCTGAGATCAAGCCCCAGGACTGGAAAAAAAATTGCTTGCTTTAAACCATGATCTTCTTGATATCAGACCCTTGAGTAGATAGCATCATAGGTATGAACAACTACATCAGTCCAGTCTCCTTTAAGAAGTGTGTGTGTGTGTGTCTGTGTGTTGATCTGTGTGTATTGGTTCTAAGCTTGAACTCAGGATGTGAGTGTTGTCTCTGAGCTTGTTTTTTTGCTCGAGGATGATGCTCTACCGCACTTGAGCCACAGCTCTACTTTTTGCTTTTTGGTGGTTAACTGGAGATACAAGTTTCATAGATTTTCTTGCCCAGGTGGCTTTGAACCACAATCTTTAGAAACTCCTGAGTAGCTAGGATTATAGGCATGAGCCACTGATGCCCAGCTAGAAGACTTTTTTTTTAAGTGCAAAATAATAGTATTACCACACCTTAATAATATATATATTATATATATATATATATATATATCTTTAAGATCATTAACTATCCTTTTTTGCCCTATTTTCTTATTTTTTTTATATCTCACTAATTTTTACATGATTTTTTTCCCCCTAATACTGGTAACAAAAGTGGAAGGGAGGATATAGAACACTTGTAGTCTTGGGCTGGGCATGGTGGTATATGCCTATAATCTTAGCACTTAAGAAGCTGAGTCTGGAGGATTGTGAGGGCAAGGCCTGCTGGACTATAAAGTTGAATTTGAAACTAACCTGGGCTATATAGTGAGAGCCTGTTGGGGGAAAAAATTCTGGGGATTAAAGGTTCTTTTGTGGTGCTGGGCGTTTGGGAGTTGAACACAGGGCCCACACATGCTAGGCACTCTATCACTGAGCCAAACTCTTAGCCTAAAAAAAAGAAAAAAGTATTTTTTTCAAAACATTAAATGACCTCATAATATTTCATTAGACAAATGTATATACAATCCCAATCCTTCATAGGATCTTAAATTGCATCTTTCTCTGCCATATGGAAGTGTGTGTGTGTGTACATACATACATACATACATTTAAGTTCATCTTTCTGCATGTCCTTGGGCTAGGAGGTCAAAGGATAGGTTCTTTGAAAAGTTTCTGAACTGATCTCATGAGTCACTTTAGATCGAATGCATCCTGGAGAACATAGCCAGACAGGTAGAGAGTCCAACAAAAAATCAGGGCTCTCTGGGCGTTGGTGGCTCACGCCTGTAATCCTAGCTACTCAGGAGGCTGAGATCTGAGGATCGAAGTTCAAAGCTAGCCCCGGCAGGAAAGTCCATGAGACTCTCCAATTAATCACCAGAAAACTGGAAGTGGCGATGTGGTTTAAGTGGTAGAGCACTTGTCTTGAGCTGAAGAACTGAGGGACAGCGCCCAGGCCCAGAGTTCAAGCACCATGACCAACCAAAAAAAAAAGAAAGAAAGAAAGAAAGAAAGAAATCAGGGATCAACAGCCCTGAGTGTGAGTTGTGTGTCCTGCCCAGACAGTGACAACCACATAACCTGGCATCTAGGTATAGGTTCCTTCCAAAATGAAGGAGAGAAGGCATGTGCTCAGGAGGTCAAAGGGGGCCCCAGCCATCTATCAGCACCACCAGACTCCTTTTGAACTTGGACCCTGCTAGCAAACTGCTTCTCCCATTCTACCCAGTTCCCTTGTTTTTAAGAGCTCCTTGGCCTTTTCCTCTGGAAGTTTGGCACATAGCCATCTGGCCTCCCGCCCCAGCCAGAAAGAGCCCCTTCCTCATACCTTTGTTTGCAGCTCACTACCTTTTGAGGTGCCTTTTTTTTTTTTTTTTAGAACTATTTGTGCAACCAGCTAATAATCTACAGGCAAATCAATCTGAAAGTTGAGCCATTATTAATGAGCCCACATGTGTGATTTAAGTCAGAGGAAACTCTGCTAAAGGCAACTGAAATCATATCCATCCAACCTGGGTCTAACTTCCCACTGAACTAACCTAGTAATCCTACCCCCTATACATACAAATGAAATTAAAAGTAGCACTTTTTCCCCCTAGGTGAACCCCAGTTGCTGCCTGGTAATCACATACCATTTCCAAATGTTTACAAACTATTAAAATCATTCTAGATCTTGATATCAAAACTTGAAGAGGGAGAAAAACTGCAGTAAGGGTAGAGGTGTTGTAAGAGGCTTGTTAGAGAAAGGGGCAGGGAGGGAAAGAAGAGGACAAGAATATAATTTGATATGTTCAAACTTGCTCACCTAAAGTGGGATATTAATTATAAGAAGGGAAAAGACTTAGTTATTAGGCAATTATTTTTCCTGCCATTAAAATATCCTAATGACATCTTATAATAGCAGGAAAAACAATTATAGACCCATCTCTCATGAATGTAGGTGCCAAAAACCTAAATAAAGCTATTAACTAATTACGCCCAGTGATGTGTAAAAAAGATAATAAATCATAAGTTAGACAGGTTTGCTCCAGTCACAAATTGCTTGGATTAACATGAAAAACAATCAATATATTTCAGAATAAAGGAGATCAATCATGTCAACAGATAATAACAAAAAAAAAATCACTGGTTGATGTTAGGTGAAATGAACCCCAAGATAAGCATTCAAATATTTTTTCTTTCATGCAATTTTTTTCTAACATATTTATAAGATGAATCCTTTGTTGCTGCTTTCTACGTCCTTCCCCCATGGTATAACCCTTGCTCTCACTGTATTTGATGTTGGTATAATTTGTGGAGGGGAAGGGCAAAAACAAATTGTTTAAATAGGGATACAGGTGGACCCATTGCAACAATGAGATGTACAAGTCATTATGTCGAAAAACAAACTTTACAACTTTGGTGGGGGGAGGGAGAGATGGGAAGGGATGGGAAGGGGAAACAAAGGAGGAGGCAACAATGCTTGATAAGAAATGTACTCATTATCTTGCCCATGTAATTGTAGCCCCTCTGTACGGTATTTTCACAATTAAAAAAAAACAAACAAAAAAATCACTGGTAAAATTTACATATTAGTTAGAACAACTCTTAGCAATCTAAGGACAGAAGAGAATTCAATTCACTCAATAAAAGAAGTCTATTTTTTACCAATCCAATGTATGATTAGTCTTATTTGTTCACTTATTATTTCCTAACTCACTCCAAATTAGGGATGGAACCAAAGGCCTCTAACATACTAGGCAAACACTTTACCACGGGTTGATATCCTAGTCTTTACACCAAGCCCACTGTTACCTATTCTACACCATCCTATATATTGCAGTCAAAAACAAGACACAGAATGCATAAGAATAACAAATGGGTAGTGAAAAATAGTAAAACTGTCAGACAATATAATTATACATATGTAAAATCCAAAAGAATTAAAAGCAAACTGACATGTTGAAACTCACATGTGCTGGGCACTGGTGGCCCACGCCTATAATCCTAGCTACTCAGGAGGCTGAGATCTGATGATCACAGTTCAAAGCCAGACAGGGCAGGAAAGTTCATGAGACTCTTATCTCCAATTAATCACCAAAAAACCAGAAGTGGAGCTATGGCTAAAAGTGGTACAGCACTAGCCTTGAGTAAAAAGAGAACTGAGACTTCCCAGGTCTGGACTTCAAGCCCCATGATTGACAAAAAATAAATTAAGTAAGACTATTTGCTAGCTCTTGCAATCCTACCTACTCAGGAGGTTCAGATCAGGAGGATCATGGTTCAAGACCAGGTGAGCAGAAAATTCACTAGACTCCATCTCCAAAATAATCAGCAAAAATCAGAAGCTGGAGATATAGGTCAAGTGGTAGAGCACCAGCCTAGCAAGTGTGAGAGGCCCTGCTTTCCAATTCTAATACTAGATGGATGGATAGATAGATAGATTGATTGATTGATTGATTGATTGATTGTCTAGAACCAGCTGGGTGCCCGTGGCTCACGCCTGTTATTCTAGCTACTCAGGAGGCTGAGATCTGAGGATCTCAGTTCAAAGCCAGCCCGGGCAGGAAAGTCCATGAAACTCTTATCCCCAATAAAAACCACTAGAAAACCGGAAGTGGCGCTGTGGCTCAAGCGGTAGAGGGCTTGCCTTGAGCTGAAGAGCGCAGGGACAGCACCCAGGCCCAGAGTTCAAGCCCCACAACAAACAAACCACCACCACCACCACCCCACCACCACAACAACAAAAAGTCAGGTGCTGGTTGCTCATGCTTGTAATCCTAGCTACTCAGGAGGCTGAGATCTGAGAGGATCACCCTTCAAAACAAGCCTATCTCCATTTAACCACCAAAAAGCCAGAAGTAGAGTTGTGAGCTGTGGCTCAAGTAATAGAGTGCTAGTCTTGAGCAAAAAAGCTAAGGGACAAGCTCCAGGACTGGCGCTCTCTCTCTCTCTCTCTCTCTCTCTCTCTCTCTCTCTCTCTCTCTCTCTCTCTCTCTCTCTCTCACACACACACACACACACACACACACACACACACACCTGAATCCTAAAAGAGAATGACAAAGAAATCAATTGTATATATTTTATTATCAAGGGAAAAAAGGAAGGAAAGAAGGGGAGGAGGGAGAGAGAGAGGGAAGAGAAAGAAGGAAGGAGGGAAGTAAGAAAAGATGGGGAGGAGTGAGGGAAGGAAGGAAGGAAGGAAGGAAGGAAGGAAGGAAGGAAGGAAGGAAGGAAGAAAGGAAGGAAGAAAGGAAGGAAGAAGAAAGGAAGGAAGGAAAGAAGGAAGGAAGGGAGAAAGGAGGAAGGAAAGATAGGCATTGGTTAGGAGTATAAATAGTGACACTTTGAAAAAACTGTCTCATCTATACTTGTCCTAGGAATCCCAACACATATTTTTCACAGAAATGCCTCCACATATTCACCAAGAGACAGCATCTGCAATTAATAGTCCCAAACTGGAAATAATCCACATATCTATCAGCAGTACCACCACGGTGGATTTATATAATAGAATACCAGACAGAGAGAAGAAAAGAATGAACTAGGGGGGGACTCAAAAATGGAGGACAAGGGGGCTGGGAAGGTGGCTCAGTGGTAGAGCGCTTGCCTTGCAAGCCTGAGGCCCTGGGTTCGATTCCTCAGCACCATATAAGCAAAAAGAAAAAAGCCGGAAGTGGTGCTGTGGCTCCAGTGGTAGAGCGCTAGCCTTGAGCTGAAGAGCTGAGGGACAGCGCCCAGGCCCAGAGTTCAGGCCCCACAACCGGACCCAAAAAAAAAAAAAAATGGAGGACAAAGGGTGAACAAATGCAGCAGTGGTACTCACTAGACACTATGTTGAAAATGAACTATACAAGCCACACACCACTTCCGGATTTTTTCTTTTTGCTTATGTGGTGCTGAGGAATCGAACCCAGGGCCTCATGCATAGAAGGCAAGCGCTCTACCACTGAGCCACCTTCCCAGCCCCAGTTAACCACCAGAAAAACAAAAGTGGCACTGTGGTTCAAAGTGATAGGGAATTAGCCTTGAGTGAAAAAAGTTCAGGGACAGGGACAAGACCACAAGTTCAAACCCCATAACTAGAAAAAAAAGAAAGAAAAAAAAAGCAAGCAAGCAAGTGTTGTGTAGCTACATACAACCTGAATGAAATTCATAACCCCAATGAAGGAAAACAAATACAAACAAACAAACCCAAACAAAAGGAAACAAATACACTGTATGATTCACTTAGTGTGTGTGTGTGTGTGTGTGTGTGTGTGTGTGTGTGTGTGTGTGTGTGTGTGTGTGTGTGTGTGTGTGTGTGTGTGTGTGTGTGTGTGTGTGTGTGTGTGTGTGTGTGTGTGTGTGTGTGTGTGTGTGTGTAGGTCTTGGGCTTGAACTCAGGGCCTGGGTGCTATCCCTGAGCTGTTTTTGCTCAAGGCTAGTGCTCTACCACTTGAGCCACAGATCAACTTTTGACTTCTTTTGGTAGTTTTAATGCAGATAAGAGTCTCATAGACTTTCCTGCCCGGCTGGCATTGAATTGTGATCATCAGATCTCAGGCCTGAACTATGATTCACTTTTAAAAAGTTCAGAAACATAAAAACAAATTACCCATGAATTAGTGAGTGAAATATTGACTAGGAAGGTGTGTCTGTGTGAGGGGCCTCTATGGTATTGGTTATGTTATTGCTTGGTTGTTCAAAATGTGTGCTTTTCTCTATATTATACTTTAATAAGTATTGGAATCTCCTAGTCTTCTTAGTTCCTTCCTTCCTTCCTTCCTTCCTTCCTTCCTTCCTTCCTTCCTTCCCTTTCTTTCTTTTTCTTTTTTTTTTTTTTTTTGGGTCCAGTTGTGGGCCTGAACTCTGGGCCTGGGCACTGTCCCTCAGCTCTTCAGCTCAAGGCTAGCACTCTACCATTTGAGCCACAGCGCCACTTCCGGCTTTTTTTCTTTTTGCTTATGTGGTGCTGAGGAATCGAACCCAGGGCCTCATGCATGCAAGGCAAGCGCTCTACCACTGAGCCACCTTCCCAGCCCCCTTTCTTTTTCTTTCTTTTTTGTCGGTAGTAGTGCTTGAACTCTGGGTGCTGTCACTCAGCTCTTCAGCTCAAGGCAAGTGCTCTACCGCTTGAGCCATAGTGCCACTTCTGGTTTTCTAGTGGTTTAGTGGAGATAAGAGTCTTATGGAGCGGGGGCGCTGGTGGCTCACGCCTGTAATCCTAGCTACTCAGGAGGTTGAGAGCTGAGGATCGTGGTTCGAAGCCAGCCTGGGCAGAAAAGTCCATGAAACTCTTATCTCCAATAAACCACTAGAAAACCGGAAGTGGCACTGTAGCTCAAGTGGTAGAGCGCTTGCCTTGTGCTGAAGAGCTGAGGGACAGCACTCAGGCCCAGGGTTCAAGCCCCATGACTGACAAAAAAAGAAAAAAGTCTTATGGACTTTCCTGCCTGGGCTGGCTTTGATCCTCAGATCTCAGCCTCCTGAGTAGCTAGGATTATAGGCATGAGCCACCAGCACCTGACTGTTTTCTTTCTTAATAGCTACAATCTTGCGGAGAAGTGACATACTGGTGTGGTTAAGACCATGGCTTCTGGAGCCAAACAGCCTGGAGGTGTCCCTTAGTTGTGTCGTTATACCACTGGGTAGGGAAGAGACTCAGCCTCTCAGCGAGCTTCAGTCTCCATCTAAGGACTAGTATTTCATAAATGTCAACCACAACAAACTGCAGGCACTTCCTTCTCCAAGCTACTTTCTCCTCTCCCAGAATGAAAACCTTTCTCAAAGGGGCAGGCTAGAAGCCATTGCCTGCTCACAATACTGTCTTAGACAACTCTAAAAAAAAATAGGGTTTGGGACTGGGAAGATGGCTCAGTGGGAGAGTGCTTGCTTCACATGCATGAGGCCCTAGGTTTGAGTCCTCAGCATCACATAAACAGAAAAGGCTGGAAGTGGCGCTGTTGGCTCAAGCGGTAAGAGTGCTAGCCTTGAACTGAAGAGCTGAAGGACAGCGTCCAGGCCCAGAGTTCAAGCCCCAGGACTGTCTTTGTTTTTGGCTGATTGGTTTTTGTTTTTGTCTTTATTCTTTGGTGCTTGGAGGCAAGGACTCACCATGTAGCTCAGGTTAACAGCAAACTTAGTATGTAACCCAGGCAGGCCTAGAGCTCCTGCTCCTCCCACCTGTGATTAGAACTCATGCTCCTCCCAAGTGCTGTGATGACAGGTATATACCACCATAAGAAAAGCTTTTAGTGTGTGTGTGCTGGGGAATCAAACCCAGAACTTTGTACATGCAGACAAGTGCTCTATCACTGTGTTATACCCCAGCAGAAAAGCATTCATTTTTTTGCGTGTGTTGGCACTGGGACTTGAACTTGGCCTGGGTGCTGTTCCTTAGCTTTTTTCACTCAAGTCTAGTTCTCTACCATGTGAGCCACAGCTCCACTTCTGGCTTTTTGCTGGATAACTGGAGATAAGAGACTCGGAGACTTTCCTGCCTGGGCTGACTTCAAACCTTGATCCTCAGATCTTAGCCTCCTGAGTTTCTAGGATCACAAATGTGAGCTACTGGTTCTAGACTAAAAAGCGTTCTTGAAGGTTGATGGTGTAGCTTAGTGGTAGTATATCATGAAGGTCCCAAGTTCAATCACTAGCACTATAAAACAAAACAAAAAGCTTTTCTTTGCTCTAAGTCTAGGGTTTTTGCCAGGAGATAGGGCTTCCAGCACTGCATCTATGTTTCAACCAAAGTAAATACCCAGGAAGTAGCTGAAGCCTCAGAATCCTGAAATGAAAAAATCAAGTAGAGGGGCTGGGAAGGGGGCTTGGTGGTAGAGCGCTTGTCTTGAATGCATGAGGCCCTGGGTTTGATTCCTCAGCACCACATAACAGAAAAGGCCGGAAGTGGCACTGTGGCTCAAGTGGTAGAGTCCTAGCCTTGAGTTGAAGAGCTGAGGGACAGTGCCTAGGCCTAGAGTTCAAGCCCCACAACCAACCAAAAAAAAAAAAAAAAGAAAGAAAGAAAAAGAAAAGAAAAACTCAAGTAGAGAGGCAGCAGGTACATGAGACCACACTCCTTCCGCTGCTATCACCCCCAAATTATGTTGGGACACCACTGTTGGCAATCAGGATGGCAAGCAACATTTTCCGGCCTAGAGTTCAAGCCCCACAACCAACCAAAAAAAAAAAAAAAAAAAAAAAAAGAAAGAAAGAAAGAAAAAGAAAAGAAAAACTCAAGTAGAGAGGCAGCAGGTACATGAGACCACACTCCTTCCCCTGCTATCACCCCCAAATTATGTTGGGACACCACTGTTGGCAATCAGGATGGCAAGCAACATTTTCCAATTTGCATACAAAAAAGTGCTTGGTGGTAGAGTACTTGCTTAGCACGCCCAAAAAGGAAGAGAATGATCTTAGTTTTTGCCCTTATGTACATTTTTTTCCTTACTTAACACTCTAGCTTGTTACTCTTACAAATAGGCACCAAGGTCAAGATAAGATAGTATCTAAATTAGCATATAATTATATAGTGGACTTTTTTTTTAGAGCTGGATGCATTTATAATTCCAAATAAGGCACCACCCTGAACCCTGAACAGTGGAGCAGCCTGCCACATGAGCCAGAGATTCAGAGTCATCATGGCCACAAGCTGGTGTCAGTGCCAAGTGGGCACCTTCTGGACAATAATAACAGTGATTGTTAAAATAGCTAATATTTACTGCACAATTATGTGGCACTGGGCAGGGAGCTTAATGCCTTACTTGCCTGATTCCTCTGGTCCCCACTACAATCCTGAGGTGCACAACACCATCAACAAGCATGACCAAATCACTAGCCACAATGGAGAAATTTTTCTAAGCCTAAGAGTCAGTCACTATTTTGAGCAGTTCATGACACACATAGGCTGCACACACAAGCTTTTACTCACCTTTTAAACTTATTTATCTGTTGAGACAGCATCTCACTGTACAGCTAAGAATGGCCACAAATCTAAGATCCTCCTGCCTATCTACTGAGTGCTGGGATTACAGGCATGTTCTATCACATATGGCTTACTGTTAACTCTGAGTAGTGTGACTAAGATATACTTAATGTTATAACACAAGACTCCAGGTTATAGTGTATGTGTGTACAGGTTTGTGTATGAACCTGTGTGTATGGAGGTGGGAGGGTGTTGAGTGGCCCTGCCAGTGTTTGGGGAAGGGTGAATGAGCGCACATGTGTGTGTGTGTGTGTGTGTGTGTGTGTGTGTGTGTGTGTGTGTGTGTGTGTACGTGCGCGCACATGCACACATGCGCGTACCTGGGCATGTGTAGGGAATAAGAAGGTATGTGTGGTCATATGAATGGGCCTCCTGTGCATGGGGGAAGGGAAGGTACACAAACACACGTGTGTCTGCTGTGCCTGTGTGGGATAGAAGGGTGAGGGTGTGGGTGTGGGTGTGTGGGCAAGTACAGGAATGAGTATGTGTGTAGGGTGGGGGTGAAGATTCTCTTTCCAAGGAGTCTCCAGGCTGCCTGTTGGCCAGAGACCAGACGTTCCAGAGAGCCCGAGGAACCAGTCTTTCTAGAACCCTGCCCAGGTCACAGTAAATCAGCCCTGCAGCATAGAAGCGACTCTGAACCTAACCTCTGAGGAATGCTCCAGAGCCACCAAGTTTAACCCGCAGCAAAACAGGCTGGTACTCCACACCTGCCCCTGGGCTCAGCTTCCTGCAGAGCCACACAGGGCAAAGAGGCTCCTCTCAACTGTGCAGGGACAAGAATGGGGTTTATTTCTTATTGAAAAGCAATCTGAATAATCAATCTAACCTGTGTTCTAAAAGAGCAGGACAAATGGTAACCCCTTAATAATAATAGAATTATATATATATATATATATATATTTTTTTTTTAAAGAGTATGTGAATAATTTCTGTGTGAAAATAGCTGTGTCCATTGCAATTCTGTGTGTGCGCTCTCATGCTCCTGAGCCTTGAACTCAGTGGCCTGGGTGTTGTTCCCAAAGGATTTTTCAAGGCTAATGCTTTACCACTTTAGCCACAGCTCCACTTCCAGCTTTTTTTCCCCCAGTCCTGGGGCTTGAACTCAGGGCCTAAGCACTGTCCTTGAGCTTCTTTTGCTCAAGGCTAGCACTCTACCACTTGAGCCACAATGCCACTTCTGGATTTTTCTGTTTATGTGGTACTGAGGAATTGAACCCAGGGCTTCATTCACACTAGGCAAGTACCACTAAGCCACATTCCCAGCCCAACATTTCCAGCTTTTTTGTGTGTGTGTGATTAATTGGATATAAGTCTCATAGACTTTCCTGCCTAGGCTAGCTTTGAACCTCAATCCTCGATCTTAGGCTCCTGAGTAGCTAGGATTATAGGCATGAGCCACTGACACCCAGCAAGAAAAACATTTTTTGACTAAAACAATAAAAGTAAATTTTTGTTCTTTTCCTTTTTTAATCTATATCATCTAGGCTGGTCTTGAACTCATGATCCTCCTATGTCAGGTTCATAGGGGTATGTTTGCTAGATTTATGGGTTTATATCACCACACTCAGCCATGAAAATCAATATCTATTTAAGTTGTTATAAGGGGCTGGGAAGTTGGCTCACTGGTAGAATGCTTGCCTTGTATGCATGAGGCCCTGGGTTCGATTCCTCAGCACCCTATAAGCAGAAAAAAAGCTGGAGAGGTGCTGTGGCTCAAGTGGTAGGATGCTAGCCTTGAACTGAAGAGCTGAGGGGATAGTGCCCAGGCCCAGAGTTCAGGCCTCACGACAAAAAAAAAAGAAAAAAAAATGTCACAAGGGATGGGAATGTGGCATAGTGGTAGAGTGCTTGCCTTGCATGCATGAAACCCTGGATTTGATTCCTCAGTACCATATAAACAGAAAAAGCACCAGACACCGGTGACTCACACCTAGCTACTCAGGAGGCTGAGATCTGAGGATCACGGTTAAATGCCAGCCCAGTCAGGAAAGTCAGTGAGACTCTTATCTCCAATAGACTTTTTTTTTTGGTCGGTCATGGGCCTGAACTCTGGGCCTGGGCGCTGTCCCTCAGCTCTTCAGCTTAAGGCTAGTGCTCTACCACTTGAGCCACAGTGCCACTTCCTGCTCTTTCTGCTTATGTGGTGCTGAGGAATCAAACCCAGGGCCTCATGTATGCAAGATAAGCACTCTACCACTGAGCCATCTTTCTAGCTCCTCCAATAGACTCTTATCTCCAATAAACCACCAGAAAAATGGAAGTGGGGCTATGGCTCAGGTGGTAGAGCGCTCATCTTGAGCTGAAGAGCTCAGGGACAGAGCTCAGGCCCAGAGTTCAAGGCCAAGGACTGGCAAAAAAAAAAAAGTTGTCCAAATATATTAAAATATTTGAGGTGGTTCCTTTTTGTTCAAATGCTGGTGGTTTGTTTTGGTGTGTTTTCTGAACTTCTGGCAGTGAGATGTCTCTCTTTTATGACTATGAAGAAGTAAAATTCTAATAAAAAAGAAAGTACCCTGCCAGGCGCCAGTGGCTCACACCTGTAATCCTAGCTACCCAGGAGGCTGAGATCTGAGGGTCACAGTTCAAAGCCGGCCTGGGCAGGAAAGTCCGTGAGACTCTTATCGCCAATAAACCACTAGAAAACCAGAAGTGGTACTATATAGCTCAAGCGGTAGAGCGCTCACCTTGAGCTGAAGAGCTGAGGGACAGCGCCCAGAGTTCAAGCCCCATGACTGACCAAAAAAAAGAAAATACCCAATACATGGAACATGAATAGAAGTAAGGAATATATAATCTATAAGATAAGCCAGGATTTTTTTTTTTTGAGTCCGGTCATGGGGCCTGAACTCTGGGCCTGGGCGCTGTCCCTCAGCTCTTCAGCTCAAGGCTAGCATTCTACCACTTGAGCCAGAGCGCCACTTCCAGCTTTTTTCTCTTTTTGCTTATATGGTGCTAAGGAATCGAACCCAGGGCCTCGAGCATGCAAGGCAAGCACTCTACCACTGAGCCACCTTCCCAGCCCTAGCCAGGATTTTTTTTATATGGGCTCAATGCCTCTTATAATAGGACACCACCACATCCTCAGGCTCAGGAATGAAGACAGGAGTACCATAGTTCAGGATGAATGGGAGGAACTTGTCCAATCGAGAAGCCCCCAAAGAAAGCTGTGCCCTCATAGCAGATTCAGGGACAGAGGCCAAGAGTAGGGCTGATGCAATGGCAGCTGTGGCTATCCTCTCTTAGCCTAGGGCCATGGTAGGCATCTAAGGAAATTGGATAACTCACACCCTCAGAATAAGTTCTGTCCAGTTCAAAGAATCTCTTAGAGCGAAAAGGAAGAGAGCCAGCACTGGGATAAGCAGGGTAGCCATCTATCCCCTGTCCCCACAGGCTGGGGAAAGGAACTAGAAGGCTCTACTATTGTGACAGAAGGGTCCAGTCTACCCTCCTTTTGAACACACTCTCCCAGGCTGGGCAGCCTTTTGGAAACCAACATTCAGTGAGGACTCAAACATGTTCACTGGGCTAGCTCTAATGAGACTGAGGCTGGCAGGTAAATGAACTCAAATGACAGGCTTCATCCTGTTCAAAGATTACCTTGCTGTTCAGTGGGTCAAGCTGGTCCCTATGACAACACTGGGGTGGCGAGGGGTACAGAGAAAAGTCATAATGATCTGTACCTTTAAGAGCCTTCAGGGCTGGGAAGGTGGCTCAGTGGTAGAGCGCTTGCCTTGTATGCCTGAGGCCCTGGGTTCGATTCCTCAGCACCACATAAGCAAAAAGAAAAAAGCCGGAAGTGGCGCTGTGGCTCAAGTGGTAGAGCACTAGCCTTGAGCTGAAGAGCTGAGGACAGCACCCAGGCCCAGAGTTCAGGCCCCACAACTGGATTCCCCCCTCCCCCCCAAAAAAGCCTCTAAGCTGAGTGCCAGTGGCTCTCAGGACTGTAATCCTGCTAAGGAAGCTGAGACCTGAGGATCTCAATTCAAAGCCAGCCTGGGCTTTGAGAGTCTGTGAGACTCTCATCTCCAATTAAGCAGCAAAAAAGCCAGAAGTAGAGCTGTGGCTGAAATGACAGAGCACTACCCTTAAGCCAACAAGTTCAAGAAGATGGGTACTGGTGGCTCACACCTGAAATCCTAGCTACTTAGGAGGCTGAGATCTGAGGATCATGGTTCAAAGCCAGCCCAGGCAGGAAAGTCTATAAGACTTATATTTCCAATAAACTATTCAGAAAAAGCTGGAAGTGAAGCCGTGGCTCAAGTGGTAGAGCACTAGCCTTGAGTACAAAGAGGCTCAGAGACAGCACCCAGGCCCTGAATTCAAGTGAGCATACATGTTTCTCTCTCTCTCTCTCTCTCTCTCTCTCTCTCTCTCTCTCTCTCTCTCTCTCTCTCTGTCTCTTCTCTCTCTCCAGAAAAGGTTGAAACAGTCACAAGAAGTAGAAGCACCTCCGCCCAAAGTTGATGCCAAAGACTCATAAAGCTAACTTCCAATCTGGCAGCTGTCACCCAAGTTCTTCCAGAATTTGAAAGGACCAAAGTGGTAAATGTCATGTTGACCCACCCTTGAATATCCAGCTGAAACATCCCCTTGTTACAGCATCTCCCCAGGTCCCTTCCCTTATTTCTTGTTCCCATAAGAATAGGTCTGTGATCTTGTATTCTTGGGTGCTCATCTATTTCAAGACTAAATCTTTGTTCATTATGCCCCATCCTGACCTGAGGTGTCAGAAACACATTAGAGTTAATTAAAAATATAGAGTTTTGTAAGTAAACACTGGTGTGCTAAGAAGCTCTGACTAGGGCCTAGACACAAGGCAGTGGTTCCTGCATGCTATCAGGAGCTTTAGGAACTAAGAGACTGCTTTGTGCTCTGGCTTCTGAGTGGAACCAGCCTGTATACAGCACAATGCCAGCACATACTGGCCTGCTCCACAGAACAGTACCAAAGGGAATGTGAGCAGTTGACTGGCCAGTGCTTTGTCAGCTGTCCTGTGCCCTGTGCCCAAAGTACCATTCATAAGTAGGCAGCAACTATCACTTTCATATACACCTGCCCCAGGCAGCTTCTCAAGATCAAATCACTGACTTGAGATTGTTTCCAGGAGGCAGATGGATACCAGGTATACAGCTGCTTTTGTTTTCTGCTCCTCACTGAATACCTTGGAGCTTACTGTCCCATCCCAGAGTCTATGCTTGCTAAATTTCTCCACACTAGCAACCCTAGCACCATCTTTCACACCTTGTCACATTCTTCATGCTCTTGGGTGACTAACACCTTCCAACCTGGTCCTGGCCTCTCTCTGCAGCCCAATGAGGGCACTTTCATCTGCACATGGAGATATTTTGCACATTCATATGGTCCAGGACCAGTAGTACCACCTGAGACCTTGTCAAAAATACAATCTTAATGGGGCTGGGAAGGTGGCTCAGTGGTAGAGTGCCTGCCTTGCATGCATGAGGCCCTGGGTTCAATTCCTCAGCACCACATAAGCAGAAAAATCTGGAAGTGGCCTGTGGCTCCAGTGGTAGAGCTCTAGCCTTGAGCTGAAGAGTTGAGGGACAGTGCCCAGGCCCAGAGTTCAGGCCCCATGACTGGCGGAAAAAAAAAAACAAACAAAAAAACAATCTTAACACAATGCCCACATAATCTAAGTAGGAGAATCTGCTGTACAAGATGTTGGGCAGGGGCTGGGAAGGTGGCTCAGTGGTAGAGTGCTTGCCTTGCATGCCTGAGGCCCTGGGTTCGATTCCTCAGCACCACATAAGAAAAAAGCCGGAAGTGGCGCTGTGGCTCAAGTGGTAGAGTGCTAGCCTTGAGCTGAAGAGCTGAGGGACAGCGCCCAGGCCCAGAGTTCAGTCCCCACGACCGGACCCCCCCAAAAAAAATAACAAAAAAACACAAAATGTTGGACAGAGGAGGAAAATAGAGGATGACACCATAATTATTACTCTATCTCTTCCCTGCATCCTTATCAAACTCCCTCTTCATCCTCCTCTCCCTATAGCAGTTAAATGACCTTATTGAAACTGAATGCTGGTGGATCTGTTCAAAGACAGCCTGGGGAGGAAAGTCAGTGAGACTCTAATCTCCAATTAACCAGCAAAAAGCCAGAAATGTGACTCAAGTGGTAGAGTGCCAGCCTTAAGAGAAAAAGCCAAGGGCTGGGAATGTGGCTTAGTGGTAGAGTGCTTGCCTAGCATGCATGAAGCTCTAGGTTCTATTTCTTAGTACCACATAAACAGACATAGCCAGAAGTAGTGTTGTGGCTCAAGTGATAGAGTGCTAGCCTTGAGCAAAAGAAGCTCAAGGACAGTGCCCAGACCCTGAGTTCAAGCTCCAGGACTGTGTGTGTGTGTGTGTGTGTGTGTGTGTGTGTGTGTGTGTGTGTGTGTGTGTGTGTGTGTGTCTGTGTGTCTGTGTGTGTGTCTGTGTGTGTGTGTGTGTGTGTGTGTGCACCAAGTAAGAGCCAGAGGCCCTAAGTTCAAGTCCCAGTACCATCACAAAAAATTTTAAAAATAGCCAGACATTGGTGGCTCACACCTATAATCCTAGCTACTCAGGAGGCTGAGATCTGAGGATCCCGGTTCAAAGCCAGCCCAGGCAGGAAAGATGGAGACTCTTATCTCCAATTAACCACCAGAAAACTGGATGTAGTGCTGTGGCTCAATGTGGTAGAGTACTAGCCTTGGGCAAAAGAGCTCAGGGCCAGCACCCAGCCTAAGTTCAAGACTTGGACTGGCACCAAAAAATAAAATAAAATAAATAAACCAATAACATTATCTAAATCTCAAGCTAGAAACCTCTGACATTAATCTGACCTTCCCTCAGCCCCTTGTACCCCTATCAGTGCATTCAGCATAGCCAAGTCTTGGTTTGCACATCCACCTTCCTGGTAGACAGTAAGTTCTGTAAACAGGACTGATTTATTCACCTCTGATCCCCAACAGCCAGCACAGTGTCTGACACACAGGCTGTACAAAAAGTTAGATGCTTGTTGAACAAATGAATGAACAAGCAGATTCGGGGGGGGGGGGTAGGAGGATAAGTTACTGAGAATGTGTCAGAGGTGAGGAACCAAGGGAATGAAAAAAACATGCAGTGTTGTTTTGACTGTATGAAGTTGTGCCAGGAATAAAGTTAAGTGAGGAAAATCTGACATGGCCCAGATGGAAGTATGGGAGAGATTTTTTTTAGAGAAACTATTTCTATTTGTCTTTCCCTTCCAAAGTATACCCCACTAATTTGCTGAGAGTAGTAGTACCAGGTCCAAGGTCACCTCATAAGTCAGTGCCCCAGCTGGGTGGGGTTTATATCCAGCTCTACACAGTGGGCTAGAAGGTTATAAGGTGGGTGGGGAAAGATAAGAAGGCTAAGGATGAGTTAAGTACCTGGGAGGGGCAGGAACGTGGGAGGGGGGCACAGGAGAAGCTAGAAGGTAGGCTCAAGTGGGGCTTGAGCCCCGAAGCTCCACTTGGGGAGTTCATTCATATAACTTAACTTTAGGGTCTACAAAAAAATCTGAAGTGGAGGCAAAATGCCAACTGGGCCAGGAGGAGCAGGGTGTCATTGTTCTAGGATTCCTAGTTATGGACAACACCCCAGTATTGCAAACAGTTCTAGGAGAGGTTCCAGTAGAAAGGCCAAGGTTCAAACCACATGAGCCTCCGTGCCTGACTGGTTGGCATGTCTTGGTACCACAAGAGTCTTACTGCTGAGATCCTACAGCACCTGGCATTATGTTCTGCCTGAGACAGGAGGGGTCAAAAAGCATCTCATGCTAATGCTTTTAAAGTAAGAGGCCACCACAACTTATGAAAGAAGTTCTTGCTTTAGTCCTAGGGGCAACTCAGCCCCCTACATGCCTGCACTGACTCCTCAGCCAGCCTCTGGGTGTGCAGGAGCACTTTCATATTAATGAGGAAGACTATGGAAACTCCCCATGGCCAAAGACTACTTTCAGACAAACAGAAAAAAGATCCAAACATCACACTGAAAGCCCAAACTCTGCTTCTTCGGGCATCCTGAGCCATTCATATATGTTACCACAAGAGCTTCCTCAGACTCTCCAGGAGGCAGCTGGAGAGGTCAAGCCCCTGATATAACATCACATCCATTTTACTATATCCTACATCAGCTCCTAGAAATCCCAACAATTCTGGGATGAGAGTCATTCTCTCCCAAACCTGACAGGTCATTGGTTCATTCATTTATTCACTCATTTATTCACTGAGGCCTTACATTCTAGGGACAAAAGATACATCAGTGACCTTTTGATGAGCTCTGCTCTTTCTTATATTGTAGTAGGAGGGGACAAACAATACAACAAGTCAATAAGCTACGCAGACGTTGGAGAATGAGATGTGCTATGAGAACAAGAAAAATTAGCCCAGGGTAGGGGAGATTGTGGGGCAGGAGAGATTGGGAAGGTCAAAAGGAATGGGAGAGGATTATAGGCTCCAACAGGTTGATGACCAAAAGGCCTCAATAAGGTGATGCTAGAGTGACTTGAAGGAGAGAAGAATAAGCCAGCATTACATCTGGGAAAGAACATTCTCATCTGAGAGAGCAGCCAAGGCAAAAGCCCTAATGTGGGAAAGACCTAATATGTTCAAGGAACAGAAACCAGTCTTCTCAGACAGTCACCCATTCATTTGTTCATTTGCTCACCTGTTCAACAAACATGCACTGAAGATCATGTCTTAGCTAAGAACTGAGTACTGAAAAAAGCAGCTTACCCACCACCAGGTACAGAAGGGTTCTGCACCCAAATTTTGGGTGTAGGGCAAAAACCCTCTGAATCATGCCAGCTCTAATTTTGGTGCTGCTACAGTACTGTGCTGAACTTGTTCACTTTTCTTCCCCCCCAAAAAAGCGTTCTTCAGGACTGGAAGTGTGGCTAAAGTAGCAGAGTGCTTGTCTAGCAAATGCAAGGCCAGGAGTTCAAATCCTAATACCACAGATACAGCCTTCAAACATTAAACTTATAAAGAAAACTTTTTAAGTTACAGCCATAAGCTAGGTGTTTTCTATGTCCTGGGTAGCTTCAGAATAAAGATGCCAGATGGAAAGATTTGGGAGAGGCCACACGGAAGGAAGCTGGTGTGATTATTTATGAGCACTAGCGCTATGTCTTCCAAGACCTCTGGAACCAGGAAGGGATAGCATAAGACTACCCCATTAAATTCACATCTCCAGGGCGACCTACTATATACTTGGTAGATTGGGTTTACTTTTCCAGGAATTGCTAGTACTCCTGCAAGGCTCAGGCTACCGGCCTCTGTCAAAGAGAATTTGGTGAACCAAACTGGATCTGAAGAATTCAGCTTAGCAGAGTTCTAGCCTAAGAGATACCAGCTCCATTTCCCAGCTTAATAAAAAGACACTTCTTCACAAGATAGGGTCCAAAGATGGTCCTGCCAAGACCTGGAAGCTCCCACACATGAGAGTTCTGCCCTGCCTTCAAGGGCTGGAAGCCAAGCTAGGTCAATCAATACAGGCTGGATCCAGATCCTGCTGAACTGATGGGGAAGTCTTTAGGGTGTGTCACCAGTAACAATCATAAAGACCACAGAAGTAGGTGAGGAGGAGGCCATCCCATGAATTCTCCTCAGGTTCTTGACAAAGCCACAGGGGAGGAGGTCTTCAGGATCCTAGCTGCCTGGTGGAAGTGGGGCACACCAGTAGGTTTGCACCACAAAATCATCTCCCAGACTCTGTCATCACCACCAGGAATCTATGTCCCTCTAGTATGAGTGACACTGTCACCTGGGCTGTCTCCATTCTAGTTTAAATTCTCAAGTCATTCTCAGATATGATCCTGAGAGTTTATCTGGCAAAGTTAAAAGGGGATAGTCACAACTTGCCACCCTGACCTCAACAATGACCAGGGTATCTTTTCAGACAAAACCTGGCAAGGCCAGCTTCTCCTTCCCTATCCTGCGCCCAGGCTATCATCCACTCTCTGATCCAGAAATGACGGTAGGCTTGCTCGTAGCTAGAGTTCAGTAGTAGCCTCAGCCAGTAGTATCTCTGAAAAGAAGGTTAAGGTGGTGTCTAAGAAGCAATTGTCTTAAGTTTAGAAGAAGCTTGTCTCATCCCCAATTCCTTTTCAAAGAGCTTTCCTCTGCCTTCACATTTCCTTCTGCCTAGGAGGGTTTGGCTCCATAATTGACTTGTTTACTGACACTCTGAGGGCTTCTGGGTGGCAGAGGTGGGAGGCAAGTTTTGTTGGAAACAAGGACAGGGGTGTGTTCCCTGAGCTTTGAGGCTGGGGAGTCAACTCTTCAAGTGTCTAACTACCTGAGATCAGGCCAAAAAAAGCCCTGAAGATTGAAGATTCCCAACAGACCAGAGAAGACAAGCTTGTTCAGTGTGTGGGAAAGACAGAACAATAACTGAAACTTAATCTGCTTGCTTCTGCTGAATAGTAGAAAGTGTTAACGACATTGTCTTAAAGGAGAGCCAACTAGAGACCTCTCAATTCTGCTGTGAGTTTTGGAGTGCCAATGATGCCACTCTCAGCTCAAAAGCCTTCCAGGGTTCCAAACTCAGAATTGAATTTACTATATACTTCAGGCTCCAATTACTCTACTCTAGCCTTTTCTGTCATTGACCACTGATCTGCAAGGGCCATTATGTTAGCTAAACAGGAGTACCTGCTGAGTCACAAACACTTCTTTGGCTTCACCAAAGGGTTCTGGCCCTAGTACCAAGCCACTCCATTTTTTTATTTTTTTATTTTTTTTGTGGGTCGTGGGGCTTGAACTCTGGGCCTGGGCGCTGTCCTTCAGCTCTTCAGCTCAAGGCGAGCACTCTACCACTTGAGCTACAGCGCCATTTCCGGTTTTCTGGTGGTTTATTGGAGATAGGAGTCTCACAGTCTTTCCTGCCCGGGCTGGCTTTGAACCGTGATCCTCAGATCTCAGCCTCCTGAGCAGCTAGGATTACAGGCTTGAGCCACCAGCGCCCGGCTAGCCACTCCATTTTTTAAGGCTTTACTCTGTCCTGCCCCCAATGGTCTTGGTCTATTCCTACAGATTTGCAACTGTGCCTTTCCACCTTTGATTCAGCTGAAGCACAAAGCACAGTACCTGGTGAATGATAAATGCTTAAGAACAGTTTCCACTATGCCCAACAGCACTGAGACATAGGAAGTGATAGGCAAAGGGACACAGAGTCACATGAGTAGAATGCTAAAATCAGCAGACCCAAAACACTCAAGAGGTTAGGAGGAGTTACAAAAATATATGTTTTTAACTGGGCTACTGCATCAGTCCTTACCCTTCTTGAACTCCTCCAGCATTGCATCCAATTTGGTGTCATGGAAAACAAAGTGCACAGGGTGGTTGTAGAAGCGGGTGATGGTCTTGAGGGGGGTGCAGTCATCTGGATCCACAAAAGCCAAGTCTTTGACATAAAGAATATCTACAATATTAGACTGCTCATCTTCAAACACAGGAATGCGAGTATAACCACTTTCCATAATTTCTGACATAGTGTTGAAGTCCAGAATAGCATCACTTCGAATCATGAAACAGTTCTGGAGCTGGGTCATGATATCCTCTACAGTTTTGGTCCTCAGCTCCAGGGCACCCTGGATCATATTTAACTCCTCTTTCACGAGGTCATTATAGGGTTCTGTCACCTTCAACATCTCCATCAGCTTCTCCCGATTGTAAACTGTGCGAATCTCCTGACCCAAAAAAAAGTCCAAGAGCTTGCTAATAGGGAAACTGAGGGGGAAGGTGAGCAGCATAAAGAATTTGGTAAGAACGATGGTGTTGGCACCCACTGCCAACCCATGTCGGGAGCACAGGGCCTGAGGTAAGATCTCGCCAAAGATGACAATGCCAATGGTGGAGGAGGCCACGGCCATAAGGCCAGACCCAATGAGGTTGTCCAGGAGGATGGTAAGGGAGGTGTTGACCAGCACATTCCCCAGGAGTAGAGAGCAGAGCAGGTAATTGCCCTTGCGTCTGATTGGCTCGATCTTGCGGGCATATCGCCTCTCTTTCTCAGTGCCACAGTTCTGCACGATGCGCAGCTCCATGGGATCCAGGGCCATCAGCCCCAGGTTGAGGCCAGAAAAGATGCCCGACAACACGAGAAGCACCAAAACCAGGAGAATGTGCATCCAAAGTGGCAAGATCCTCCCGGGTTCCTCCACCATGAAGAGCAGTGAGTCCTTGTCTGTCCATTTGAGCCAAGGCCCGTCAGCCTGTGCCCGGGTGCACAGAGCATACAGCTTCATGTTCTCGCTCCTCCGGAGGAACTTGGTGAGCACCACCAGCATCCCGGACGTGTTCCCGCGGCTCACGTTGACCAGCTGCTGGACGACCAGGTCCTTGGTGAGCTCCAGGCAGTTGGTGGAGTTGTGGGCGGTCTCCGCGTTGTCCACCTCGGTGAAAGAGATCAGATTGCTGGAGACATCGCCCAGACTCTGGCCGTACAGCCTCAGGTTCACCGTGCTGCCCTCCGACACGAAGATGATGCCATCCGGGTTCATCCCACATGACTTGTTGCAGCTCGCCAGCCTCATGCCCACGATCGCACCCCGATGGGGGCTGCCCTCGCCCCCGGCCCCCCGCGCCCACAGCAGCACAAGCAGCACCAGCGCCGCCGGGAGGAGGCGCCCTCGGGCCGGCCCGCCGCCCGGGCGCCCGCCCCCGCCCACCGGCGCCATGTTGCTCCGGCTCGCCGCCGCTGCTCCCCGCGCCCCGCCGCGCGGCCCCACTCGGCGCCGACACTCCTACCCCTGCGCCGCCGCCGAGCCAACTGCCCGGGCCGCGGGCCTGACGTCAGATCAGCGCTCGGCCGCCCCGCCCCGAAGCCCCACGCCCCTTATTTGCATGCGAGGCCCCGCCCCGAGCGTGCCTCTCCCGCTCCCGCCCTTAAGGGGGTCCGGGAGCTTAAGGTGGAGCCGCGCAGGGGCGCTGGAGGACGAGGTCGAGCGCCCTGGCTTTCGCCTCCTGCCCCACCCGGCTTTCGCCTCCTTTCCCAGCGCTCGGCCCGCGCAGGGGCTCGCTGTGTTCCGCTGGAGTCGAGCCTTGCAGACGGCCACGCGGTTCCTGTTCCTCTGCTCCTCGGCCTAAAGTGCTACGTTTCCCCCCCTAGCTCTCCAGCAGCTCTGCCCAGGGCTGTCTGCAGGCGCTGTGAGAAAAATGCATTTCCTGGTTTAGAAAAAGAAAAGGGGAACTAAAAGCTTTAGGTTTGGCATGGCAGCATGCCCCTTGGAGACTTCTCTAGCCTTCTCGCTCCTGGTTTTTATTTTTTTTTTCTTTCTGTTTTTGTCCCAAGGCCAGAAATAGGTCGTCATATCTCCCAGCCGAATACGTTAAGCAGCATGGAAAGCAAATCTGGGAGACAAAGGTTATAGAAGAACCAGATGCTGTCTTAGGCTCAAGTCCTGTCATTTCCATGTAGGCACAAGTATTTGTTTATCGAACATCTCCTACATGCCAGACACTTCATGCTTCCACAATGTCACAGTCAACAAGCTAAAGTTTCCGCGTGCTTAGAGCAGAAAACGCTGTACGCCCGTAGACACCCATTTCACAAATGGAGAAACGGAACCTGATCGCAACTCATAGTGCTGCCAGATGGCTATCGCTAGCCCATTTGTTCCTCTGTAAATGAGAGCTAGAATGCTCATACACCATCACTTGGCTAAGCTTGTGGGAACAGTTCACTTAGACATGACAGGACAGCTCTTTGTGAAGTCTTTGGCTATGTAGTAATAGTAGTTGCTGCTTCTGCCTGCCCTCCCAGAACCAAACCCCTAACCCCAAATTGTGGTGACTGGACAGCTGGGGCAGCTGCATGTGGAAATAAGCAGAGAGGTGCGGCTGTTGGTTTAGCCCTGACTTCCTGGACAGCTCTACCTCAATGTCATTCATGAGCTATGATGGAGAGCCAAGCACCAGGTTGTGTGGGGATGACCACAGATGCCAGCCCTGTGAGGGGAAGGAGACAGTGAGACAAACATCTTTATAATAATTGCAGAGGTGCACTGAGATGACCACAGTCTAGATTGGCCACTGAGTCTTGGAGCGAGTCTTTTACCAGCCCTGGATACAAAGAGCACTTTACTGACTCCTGGCACCAATACTTAGCTTATTTTTATTTTGGCATACAGTTTGCCAATAAAAGCAACAATCAATACCAGCTGCAAAAAAGCCTAAGCAGACACTGGCGCCTGTGGCTGACACCTATAATCCAAGCTACTCAGAAGGCTGAAATCTGAGGATCACAGTTTAAAGTCAGCCCAATCAGGAAAGTCTGTGAATTTTGTTTTTTGGTTGGTCTTTGTTGGTTATGGGCTTAAGCTCAGGGCCTGGGCACTGTACCTGAGCTTTTGTGCTCAAGGCTAGTGCTCTACCACTTTGAGCCACAGAGCCCACTTCTGGTTTTCTTGTGGTTAATTAGAGGTAAGTGTCTCAAGGACTGTCCTCCTCAAGCTGGCTTTGAACCATAGTCCTCAGATCTCAGCCTCCAGAGTAGGCAAGGTGACATGCCTGGTTTAAGTCTGTAAGATTATATATATATATATATATATATATTTTTTTTTTTTTTTTTTTTGCCAGCCCTGGGGCCTGAGCATTGTCCTTAAACTTCTTTTGCTCAAGGCTAGTACTCTACTATTTGAGTTACAACACCACTTCTGGCTTTTTCTGTTTATATGGTACTGAGGAATAGAATCCAGAGCTTCATGCATGCTAGGCAAGCACGCTACCACTAAGCCACATTCCCAGCCTGTGAGAGTCTTATCTCCAATTAATCCCTAAAAAACTGGACATAGTTGGGCTGAGATCTGAGTATTGTGGTTGGAAGCCAGCCTGGGCAGAAAAGTCCCCCTGAGACTCACTTCCAATTAACCACTCAAAACCAGAAGTGCACTTTGGCTTAAGTGGTAGCCTTGAGCACAAAGAGGCTCAGGGATAGTGAGTGCATAGGCCCTGAGTTCAAGCCCCACAACCAGAAAAAAGAAAAAAACCTGGAGGTAGAGATGTAGTTCAAGTGGCAGAGCACCCTCCTTAAACAAAAAAACTAAAGAGACAGGGTTCAGGCTCTGAGTTCAAGCCCTAATACTGGTATACATGAGCACACACACGTAGCCTAATCAGAGAGGAACAATAGAATTATACAGAGTTGTGGAGGAGGAAAAGGAGGCATAGTGGTAGAAGCCTGATTTAAGCAAGCTCTATTGGGGCAGATAATTCTGTAGACAGACAGCCTGAGGAAAATCCTGGCAAGTTGGTATCTTACTGCATATCCATACTGTATCCAGCAGGCCAGATTTTTAGAGAACAGGAGCCTCACAATGGGCACTGACCAAGACATGACAAAAGCTCACTGCCCTTTCCATATCTCCAGTAACCATTTGCATTGCCTCAAAGCAAGCCAAGCTTTCAGGAAGGTTTCTGCCCAGCCCTCCTCATCTCTTCCAGCTGGCCTCAGCCCGAATTATCCTCCCACTGTGTCCTCAGATATTCTCCCATTCTGTTATCGACCAATTGGCTATTTTTATTTTGCCCTTCTCAAACTGTCTACAGATGGAAGCTCTGTAAGTATACACTGAATCTAATGACAGAAACCAATGAAAGAAAGGAAAAATACATTTGGGGACTACTTGAGTTAAAAGTAGGAGCTGCCCGTCTCAGGTGGTTTGTACCTGTAATCCTAGCTACTCAGGAGGCTGAGATCTGAGGATCACAGTTTGAAGCCAGCGAGAGCAGGAAAGTTCATGAGATTCTTATTCCAATTAACCAGCAAAAAGCCAGAAGTAGAGCTGTGGCTCAAGTGATAGAACACTAGCCTTGCATACAGCATAGGCCTTGAGTTCAAGCTCCAGGGCTTGCAGGGAAGAAGGAGAGGTGGGAGCAAATAGAAGAAAAAGGTGGAATCAGTGGTCAGCTAGGGAGAAAATCAGACTGTTAAACTCCAGTTAATTATATGCCCTATGATTATATTCACATCATGATTAGAATAACAGAAGATTCAACAAAAATAGAAATGAAATTCAGGGGCTGGTAGTTCAGAATTAGAGACTTGCCTAGTATGCACAAGGCAATGGATTCCATCTCTAGCACTGCAAAGAAAGAAAGGAAGAGAATGGAAGGGAAGGAAAAGGAAGGGAAATTTCTCCTCACCCTCCTAGGACCTTTCTTTGAACTGTGGAGACAAGGCTTGCACTGTTTAAAATAAATATAAGAGGGCTGGGAAGGTGGCTCAGTGGTAGGGCGCTTGCCTTGCATGCATGAGGCCCTGGATTCGATTCCTCAGCACCACATAAGCAAAAAGAAAAAAGCCGGAAGTAGCGCTGTGGCTCAGGTGGTAGAGAGCTAGCCTTGAGCTGAAGATCTGAGTGACAGCACACAGACCCAGAGTTTAGGCTCCACAACTGGACCCTCCCTCCCCCCACAAAAAAAGAAGCCAAGCATGGTGACTCATGTCTATAATCCCAGCTACTTAGGAATTAGAGGCCAGAGGATCTCAAGTTGCCTGCCCTGGCAAAGGTAGCAGCAAAACTCTCAAAAAATAAAACAAAACCCTTTTTCCTCGTTGGACCTGTGGAAGCAAGATGGGTCACCAGCAGCTGTACTGGAGTCACCCCCGAAAATTCGGCCAGGGATCTCGCTCTTGCCGCGTGTGCTCTAATCGCCACGGTCTGATCCGGAAGTACGGGCTCAACATGTGCCGGCAGTGTTTCCGCCAGTATGCGAAGGACATCGGCTTCATTAAGTTGGACTAAGTGAATGGACTATCCAAGACTTCACGCCCAATGAAAGACCATATTTGTATATAAAATAAAAATTCAAGAAGCCTTCAAAAAAAAAAAAATAAAACAAAAGGGCTGGCCTAGCCAGGTGGCAGTGACTCACGCCTGTAATCCTAAGTACTCAGGAGGCTGAGATCTAGGATCCCTGTTCAAAGCCAGCCAGGGCAGGAAAGTCCGTGAGACTCCTATCTCCAATAAACCACCAGAAAACTGGAAGTGGCGCTGTGGTTCAAGTGGTAGAGTGCTCGCCTTGAGCTGAAGAGCTGAGGGACAGCGCCCAGGCCAGAGTTCAAGCCCCACGACCCACAAAAAAAAAAAAAAAAAAAGTCTGGCCTTCTAGCTCAAGTGTTAGTAAGCCCTGAGTTCAAGTTCAATCCCCAGCACTACAAAATAAATATAAGTGCATGTGTGTGCACGTGCGCATGTACACACACACACACACACACACACACACACACACACACACACACACACACGAGAGGGAAGCCTATCATTTAACATCAGAATCTGGATCCCGATGGCTCATGCCTATAATCCTTGCTACTTAGGAGGCTGAGATCTGAGGATCATAGTTCAGAGCCAGCCCTGAAAGGAAAAGTCTGTGAGACACTGATCTCCAATAAACCACCAGAAAACTGGAAGTAGCACTGTGGCTCAAGGGGTAAGCGCTAGCCTTGAGCTGAATTGCTGAGGGACAGCGCCCAAGCACAGAGGCAAGCCCCATGACAAAAAACAAACACAAAAAACAGGGAAACTCAAAACCCCTCCACTATGATTTTCTTATGCCCATACCCTGTGTGGAGCCCAAACTTCTGGAGTAGTCTGGAGCGCAGTCCAATCCCTAGGACTCACTCTACTCTCCTTTGTGCTTTCCTCTATCTCCTGTGCATTCTAACAGCTTCTGTCCCCCAAATTTTATTTTCCTGGTCCTGGGCTTGAACTCAAGGCCTGGGTTCTGTCCCTGAGCTTTTTCAGCTCAAGGCTAGTGCTCTACCACTTGAGACACAGCTCTATTTCCAGCGCGCATGCGTGTGTGTGTGTGTGTGTGTGTGTGTGTGTGTGTGTGTGATTAATTAGAGATAAGGATCTCAAATACTTTCCTGCCTGGATTGGCTTTGAACCATGAACCTCAGATTTTAGCCTCCTAAGTAGCTAGGATTACAAGTGTGAACCACCAGCACCTAGCTCCCAGTAAGATTTTACTTATGCCTCTGAAAACAGGAAAAAGACATCTCCGTACTCCCTACCTACCCCTTCCCCACTTCCCCACACCCACCCCAGCAGTGCTGGGATCAAACCCAAGGCCTTTTACTTGATAAGCACACACTGCTAAGTCCCCAGCCTCTAGATCTTTTTACGGTTTAAGGTATTAACTATTAATCACTGCAGAAAACTAAGGAAGAACAAAATAACAAACACTGAGGCTTACGAACAAAGAGTTTGGATTCATTGCCCATGTCTGACCATTTTTTCTGACTTTGAACCTGATGAATGGGTAAGCTCACTCCTAGTGCTCTCAAGTCTGTTTTTCACTGTTTCTGTTTTACCTCATTTCCCTATGCCTCACTCCCCAAATACTTAACTAATTAAGTCACCCTTGCCTGAAATGAAGAATAAATAAAAGCAATTAAAAAGAACCCAGTCACATGACCTCCTAATCAGTGCTCTTTCTTTAGGTTTACAGGAACCAAGAATGTCTGAACCACCTGGTGACAGGTGATAGATCATAAACACATCAAAAGGCTGGCAGGAGTCTGGAACCAGTGACAGTGGTTCGTGCTTGGAATCCTAGCTACTCAGGAGGCTCAGATCCTGAGGATCACAGTTCAAGGCCAGCTGGGTAGACAGGTCTATAACACTCCAATATTTAAACTAGATAGCAAAAAAACCACCCTAGGTTGCAAGTGTGGCTCAAGTACTAGAACATTAGCTGAGCAAGCACAACCATGAATTCAAAACAAAACAAAAAGGAGGACTGGGGCTGTAACTGGGGTTGTGGGGCTTGAACTCTGGTCTTGGGCGCTGTTCCCTGCGCTCTTCAGCTCAAGGCAAGCGCTCTACCCCTGGAGCCACAGCCCCACTTCCAGTTTTCTAGTGCTTTATTGGAGATAAGAATCTCAAGGCCTTTCCTGCTCAGGCTGGCTTTGAACTGCAATCTTCAGATCTCAGCCTCCTGAGTAGCTAGGATTACAGGCATGAGCCACCGGCGCCAGGCTCATCACAAAAAAATTTTTTTTAATTTTAAGCCAAAGATCGGTGGGCACTAGTGGCTTACACCTATAATCCTAGCTACTCAGGAGGCTCAGATGTGAGAATCAAGGTTGGAAGTCAGTCCAGGCAGACAAATCTTCTAGAATCTTTTTTTTTGGGGTTCGGTCGTGGGGCCTGAACTCTGGGCTTGGGTGCTGTCCCTCAGCTCTTCAGCTCAAGGCCAGCGCTCTACCACTTGAGCCACAGTGCCACTTCCGGCTTTTTTCTTTTTGCTTATGTGGTGCTGAGGAATCGAACCCAGGGCCTCAGGCATGCAAGGCAAGCGCTCTACCACTGAGCCACCTTCCCTGCCCTCTTCTAGAATCTTATTTCCAATTAAACAGCAAAAAAAGACAAGTTAGAGTTCAAGGCCCACAGTTCAATCCCTAGTCCCAGTACAAAGCAAATAAACATAACTACAAGAATTAATGACTAGCCCGACACTGGTGGCTCACGCCTGTAATCCTAGCTACTCAGGAGGCTGAGATCTGAGGATCCCAGTTCAAAGCCAGCCTGGGCAGGAGAGACTGTGAGACTCCTATCTCCAATAAACCACCAGAAAACCGGAAGTGGCGCTGTAGCTCAAGTGGTAGAGCGCTAGCCTTGAGCTGAAGAGCTGAGGGATGGCGCCCAGGCCCAGAGTTCAAGCCCCACGACCGACCAAAAAAAAAAAAAAAAAAAAGAATTAATGACTAGGGCTGGGAAGGTGGCTCAGTGGTAGAGCGCTTGCCTTGCATGCATGAGGCCCTGGGTTCGATTCCTCAGCACCACATAAGCAAAAAGAAAAAAGCCAGAAGTGGCGCTGTGGCTCAAGTGGTAAAGTGCTAGCCTTGAGCTGAAGAGCTGAGGGACAGCGCCCAGGCCCAGAGTTCAGGCCCCACGACCGGACCCCCCCCCCAAAAAAAAAAAAAAGAATTAATGACTAGTTCAGTGGCCACCTGTGGCTAATATTAGACTTCCCAGAAACTTGATAAAAGCTGTTGTATTTTGACTCTAGCAGGACATAATTTGGACAAAAACCTAGTACTACCATCTTCCAACTTCTGGTATATTGCCTATATTGCCAATAAACTCTAAATCTCAGCTGTTGGCTTAGTGACTCTTTGTGGTTATACTAGCAGTGGAAAAAGACTACAGCTGCAGGGTTTTGAGGTGTGGTTCAGTAGGTAGAGCACTAGCCAATGAGCTAAAGCATCAAGTACGAAGTTTGAGACCCAGTCTCAGAGCTAAAAAAAAAAAGACTAGCACCTTACTGGCTAGTGAACTCGTAGTCCTCTGATTCCTTCAGTGAGTTGTGATCAAAAGATCCTTCTGAATTCATGGAAAAGATTAAATGAAATCACTCCTCTGTAAATATTCATTTTTTCCCTTCCCTCAGGACAGGACTTTGACATTACATTTCATCTATTTACTCATATTTGTATTTTTTAATTGGGCTTCTAAAATTTCAAAAGTTATATTCAATAGCACAGAGGTTGAAAGAAAATGTACTCAGGTACTGGTGGCTCAAACCTGTAATCTAGCTATTTAGGAGACTGAGATCTGAGGATCAAGGTTTGAAGCCAGACCAGGAAATGAAAGCCCAGGAGGTTGATCTTCAATTAACCACCAAAGAGCCAGAAGTGGGGCTGTGGCTATGGCTCAAGTGGAAGAGTTGCTAACCTTGAGTAAAAAAGCTAAGGGACAGTGCCCAGGCCCTGAGTATAGCACAGGTCCAGTTCCAGCCCAAAGCTAGCTAGCTAGATAATTACAACTCCATTTCCTGAAACTATATTATTTCACCCATTGGCCTTTTTTTTATCTTATTATTATTATTATTATTATTATTATTATTATTTTGCACTAGTTTCCCCCTCCCCTCAGTCATGGGGCTTGAACTCTGGGCCTGGGCACTGTCCCTGAGCCCTTTTACTCAAGGCTAATGTTCCACCATGTTGAGCCACAGCACCACTTCTGGTTTTCTGGTAGTTAGTTGGAGATAAGAGTCTCACGGACTTTTCTGCTAGAGCTGGCTTTGAACCACAATCCACAGATAACAGCCTCTGGATTAGCTAGAATTAAAGGCATGAGCAGCCAGTGATTTATTTGTGATTTTTTGGTGCTGATACTGGGGCTTGAATTCAGAGATTCATGCTCCCACTTGGCTTTACCACTTGAGCCACAGTCTACTTCTGTTTTTTTGCTGGTTAATTGGAGGTAAGGGTCTCATGGATTTTCCTACCCTGGCTGGCTTCAAACCACCATCCTCAGATCTCAGCCTCCTGAGTAGCTAGAATTACAGGTATGAGCCATTGGTACCCAGGCCTACTAGTTGTTGTTGTTTTCTAATTGTGGAGTAGTCAAGTAAGCAATCTGGGACCTGAGGGCTGGTAGTCATTCTATTGGAATTTTGGAGGAATCACCTCTGACATAGTAATGAGACAACTTCTAATTCCCTAATCTAATTGTGGCACATCCCCATCCAGAAATCAAGACCCCCTTTGAGGTGTTCATTCTCAGGTATCCAAATTTCTTCCTTTTGTCCTAAGCAACTGCCAATGCAACAACCCCTTGTAGAGTCTTTTGCAACTGGCTCATCATGTAAAAGGCCCTGAGGGGGCTTTTACCTAAAGGGACTGAATTAGATACACCAGTTCTACCCCAATTTAAATTCTTTCTGTGTAATTCTTTCTGAGAGCTATGGTTTAGGTGTGTCCCTTGAATTTGTGTGTTGAAAATTTAATCTTAGAAGTCATATGTTTGATGATATTTGGAAGTGGAGCTTTTGGAAAGCAATTAAAAATAGGGCCATAAGAATGATGGTGAGGAAGTGGCACTGTGGCTCAAGTGGTAGAGCGCTTGCCTTGAGCTGAAGAGCTGAGGGACAACACCTAGGCCCAGAATTCAAGCCCACAATTGATAAAAAAAAAAAAAAGGGGGGGGGAAGAATTATGGTGAGTTTACTGAGCAACAGGAACCAGGATATAAGGACACATGCACCTCCATGTTCAATGCTGCACTGTTCACAATAGCCAAGATATGGAAACAACCTAGATGCCCCACTACAGATGAATAGATCCAAAAATTGTGGTACCTATATTACAATGGAATATTATGTAGCCATTAGAAAGGACAAAATAGGCCTGGGAAGGTGGCTCAGTGGTAGAGCATTTGCCTTGCATGCATGAGGCCCTGGGTTCGATTCCTCAGCACCACATAAGCAAAAAAGAAAAAAGCCGGAAGTGGCACTGTAGCTCAAGAGTGGTAGAGTGCTAGCCTTGAGCTGAAGAGCTGAGGGACAGCGCCCAGGCCCAGAGTTCAGGCCCCATGACCAGACCCTCCCCCCCCCCAAAAAAAAAAAGAAAAAAAAAGGACAAAATAATGGCATTCACAGGGAAATGGATGGAACTAGAACAAATCATTTGAGCAAGGTAGGCCAAGATCAAAGAGACAAATGGCAAAATGGCACATGGTCTTCCAGATATGTGGATGTTAAATCCAAAATGCAAGAAGATATGACAAAGTAAACAGGACTCAAGAAACAAAGGACATCTATTTATTATAACTTCTAAATGACTCCATGTTCTTGACCTCATATATAATATATATAGATGCACATCTGAGGGAAGCTAGGAGGAGGGCACAGAATCAGAGGGAAACAAGTGGAAAAATACAGAGGGGCCCATCAGCTACACTGGACACGGATGAAAATAAACTAAGCAACTCAAGGGCAGCAATGGGAGGGAGGGAATGAGAGGGAAAGAGGGAACAGCTTACACTAAGCAAAAGGAAAGAAATCTACATATCACCCAATGTGGAAGAAATAATTGTATTGTCAAAGCTTATAGGATTCACAAACTTTATAGACCATGATAATGACAATTTGACTTGTGAAGGTTGAAATGTGTATGTGATTTTATCACTACCCACAATACAGTGAAATCTGTGAAATTTATGTAATCACTTAATCTCAATAGAAGTTATTTTTTAAAAAGAATGATGATGAGTTTATAACAACAGGTAGATTTGAGCTTCCATACTTTCTCCGTCTTTCTGCCATACTACACTGCAGTACAAAATTGAAGATCATTACTGCCAGATACTGATACTGATACTAACACTACCCAGCCTCCAGAACTACCAGCTAAATAAATTCTATTCGTGTGTGTGTGTGTGTGTGTGTGTGTGTGTGTGTGTGTGAGCTTTTTTATTCAAGGTTAGCACTCTACCACTTGAGCCACATCTCCAACTTGTGGGATTTGTTGGTAATTAATTGGAGATAAGAGTCTCACAGTTTCCTGCCCTGGCTGGTTTTGAACTGCGATTCCAGATCTCAGCCTATTGAGTAGTTAGGATTACGGGTGCAAGCCCCCAGCACCTGACTGAGTAGTTAGGATTATGGGTGCAAGCCCCCAGCACCTGACTTTATAAATTACCTAGTATCAGGCATTTTGTAATAGCAACAAAGTGGATTAAGAACTTAATCAGCAAAAGAAAGAAGTACAACTAGCTATTCTAAGGAAAATGCAAGACCAGATACAGAGAGCATGGATTTTATTGTCTTGTCCGGCTTCTGCAAATGGAAAAAAGGGGGACAGAAGGAGGATAGGACAATCTCCCCTTCCTCCTCCATTTGCAATGGATTCTAGTGGACCATGACCAGGCAAGGACAATCAGTATACTCCTGGCCGGCCATAAGAATTCAGCTAGGGTGAGCTGGAGTCCAAGAAAATCAGTGCAGAATCATAAACTGGGGTCTTAGGGAGGAGGATCCTTCAATGGGATTACAGAAACTGGGAACTGTCTGCCACTAAATTCCCTCTCTGATAAATACACATACTCAGCTTCGCCTTAGCCCATAAGGAATGGTGTGGGGATAGGGCTATAGTTCAGAAGGATCATGTCTGGGTAGGTTGCCCCTCAATATGGCAGTGTTAAGAGATGCTGGAACCTTTAAAAGGTGGAGCCTAGCAGGAGGTCCACTAGGCTCACCCCTCTCTCTGGCTTCCCTTCAAGCTACCTGGTAGCTCTCCCAGGCTTGTATCCACCAGAGGCTGAACAGATGGGCTATCTAATCTTGGTTTCAGCCTCCAAAACAGTGAGCTAAGTAAAGCCTTTCTGCTTTATATATTAACCAGCTTCAGTTATATTTTTACGGCAGCGAGAAATTAAGTAAAACAATTGCTCTTATTAGTATGATTTTCCCATGGAGATTTGGAGAGCTTATGGGATCTGCTCAGGATTACATAGAAATGTTCAAATCTCTTAACTCCAAACATTCAAAACCCCTGCAGTGCACTGCCCTCTAAGAACTTGGGTTAAAAAATGGCAGCATGGGGGCTGGGAAGGTGGCTCAGTGGTAGAGCGCTTGCCTTGCATGCCTAAGGCCCTGAGTTCGATTCCTCAGCACCACATAAGCAAAAAGAAAAAAGCCGGAAGTGGCGCTGTGGCTCAAGAGAGGTAGAACACTAGCCTTGAGCTGAAGAGCTGAGGGACAGCGCCCAGGCCCAGAGTTCAGGCCCCAGGACCGGACCCAAAAAAATAATAAATAAAAAAATGGCAGCCTGAGGAATCTCAACTCAGTAAGACCTTGACACAACACCATTTCATTTCTCTCTCCTTCCTTCCTTCCCTCCTTCCTTCCTTCCTTTTTCTCTCTTTCTTTCTCTCTCTCTTTGTTTCCTTCTTTCTTTCTTCATTCTGGTACTGGGGCTTGAATTCAGTCCTGCACTTCTACTTGGCTTTTTTGCTCACAGTTGGTGCTTTACCACTTGAGTCATGCCTTCAGTTCCAGCTTTTTGCTGGTTAATTGGAGATAGATATCGCTCAGATTTTTGTCTGCCCAGACTTCCACTAACAAGATCCTCAGATCTCAGCCTCCTGAGTAGCTAGGATTATAGATATGAGCCACTAGCACACAGCTTGGGTTTTATTTTTTTCCCACACAAATGTTTAAGTGATTTATGTCAAATTTCCTATTCTCCTCTCTTCTTGTGATGTGAAAGAATCACATAGCTTTAGTATAACTTTCGGTTATTAAAGCTAGATGCCCGTGGCTCATCCTAGCTACTCAAGAGGCTAAGATCTAAGCATCATGGTTCAAAGCCAGCCTAGGCAGGTAAGTCTGTGAGACTGTTATCTCCAATGAACCACCAAAAAGCCAGAAATGGTTCAAGTGGTAGAATGCTAGCCTTGAGCAAAAAGCAAAACAAAAACAACCTATCCATGCCCTGGCTCTGAGTTCAAGCCCCAGTATGACACACGCATGCTCACGCGCACAGACACACATACACAGAAAAACCCATCACCTTATTTTTGTTTTTGTTTTTTTTTGGGTCCAGTCGTGGGGCCTGAACTCTGGGCCTGGGTGCTGTGCCTCAGCTCTTCAGCTCAAGGCTAGCGCTCTACCACTTTGAGCCACAGCGCCACTTCCAGCTTTTTTCTTTTTGCTTATGTGGTGCTGAGGAATCGAACCCAGGGCCTCAGGCATGCAAGGCAAGCGCTCTACCACTGAGCCACCTTCCCAGCCCTTATTTTTGTTTTTATATCATGTGTGTTCTCTTCCTATCAAGTAAGGTGCTAGGGGGCAAGGGGTGTTACTCCGTTGGTAAAGTGTCTGCCTGGCAGGTGCAAAGTCCCAAGTTTGAACCCCAGTCCTATCACCACCAAAAAAGGTGAAAAAAGGTGCAGGAGATGGAACCCATGGCTATGCTAGGCATATCCTCTGAGCTACACCTCTAGCCCTAGGGATCAGTATTTGCTGTAAGAGACTAGAAGGTACATAAAGGAGAGTCTTTCATTCCTCCAATTGTATCAGTTAATTTGAGGGAGAGGTGTATTTGAATGACTTCTATTTACTTTTTGGAGGTACTGAGTTTGAACTCAGGACTTGGAGGTTGCTAGATTAACACTTGATTCTTAGATTTTTATTTTATTTTATTTTATTTTTTTTTGCAGGTGGTGGTGGTGGTGGTAGTGAGGCTTGAATCCTGGGCCTGAGCGCTGTCCCACAGCTCTTCAGCTCAAGGCAAGCGCTCTTAAGCAACAGTGCCACTTCCAGTTTTCTGGTGGTTTATTGGAGGTAAGAGTCTCACGGACTCTTAAAGCCAGCTGGGCTGGCTTTAAACATGGATCCTCAGATCTCAGCCTCCTGAGTAGCTAGGATTACAGATGTGAGTCACAGGTGCCTAGCTTGATTCTTAGACCTTTAGTGATAAGATCCTTAGGTCTTAAGCCACACTTCCAGCCCAGCTTTAGGCTGGTTACTTTGTAGATAGAGTCTAGTTAACTTTTCTGCCCAGTCTAACCTAGAAACAGGTATGGGTCACCATTCTTTATTTTTGAAAGTGAATACATGTGTTTGGTGTTGTAAGTCATTGTTAGTTCTGCTATATTTCTCCTTTCCTTCATAGTATCGAATGTTCTCCAGTTTTGGAGCCTGGTATAGGTGAAAGGTGAAGACTTCTGCATTTTCTCTAAAGCTTCAATTGTTTAAACTCCCTTCCCTCTATAGCTTTATTACTTCATTGTGACTTGTGTTCAGATTTTGGTTTCTTTTTCTTTTTTTTTTTGTCGGTCGTGGGGCTTGAACTCTGGGCTTGGGTGCTGTCCCTGCGCTCTTCAGCTCAAGGCGAGAGCTCTACCGCTTGAGCCACAGCACCACTTCCGGTTTTCTAGTGGTTAATTGGAAATAAGAGTCTCACGGACTTTTCTGCCCAGGCTGGCTTTGAACCCTGATCCTCAGATCTCAGTCTCCTCAGTAGCTAGGATTACGGGTTTGAGCCACTGGCGCCCAGCTTTCAGATTTTGGTTTCTTGCAATGGAAAGTCTACCTTCGTTTCTGTTGTGATGCCCTGCTATAATTCTTCACTGTTCTATCACCCTTTGTCCCATTTTTTAAATGTCACAGCACCTCTTAACACTGCAGACAGCTGTCTTGATTGAGTACAACCATGGTCACAGTATAGACCACTCTTTGACTTTCTGCTTCAATCTCTCTCCTTTTCTTCTCCCTCTGATCTGGAAATCATAAGGACAGAATAGCAAGTCTGTTGCCTGGGCAGAAATTTGATTGGGACAGGAAGTAATAGTGTCTCTCTCTTTTTTTTGTCAGTTGTGGGGCTTGAACTCTGGGCCTAGGGCACTGTCCCTCAGCTCAAGGCAAGCACTCAGCCACAGTGCCACTTCCAGTTTTCGAGTGGTTTATTGGAGATCAGAGTCTCATGGATTTTCCTGCTGGGGCCGGCTTTGAAACACAATCCTCAGATCTCAGCCTCCTGAAGAGCTAGGATTATAGGCCTGAGCCACCAGCGCCCAGCGTCTCTTTTCTTTTCTTTCTTTCTTTTTCCCTTTTTCTTTTTTGTCGTCCTGGGGCTTTAACTCGGCCTGGGCACTGTCCCTGAGTTTCTTTTTGCTTAAGACTAGCAGTCTACCACTTGATACACAGCTCCACTTCCAGCTTTTTCTGTTTATGTAGTACTAAGAAATCTAACCCAGAGCTTCCTGAATGCTAGGCAAGTACTCAACCACTAAGCCACATTCCCAGCCTAGTCTCTTTTCTTTCCGGAGCTTCCCAAATTTTCTTAGGTCACCCCTTCAATTGACTTGAAAAGCTTTGTTATTTATTGCTGCAAAACAAATTACTCCCCAAACTCAGTAGCTCAAAATAGTAACCATTTATTACATCATAATTTCTGTGGCTGAGGACTTAGGAAGTAGTATATCTGGATGGTTATGGCTCAGAGTTTCTCTCAAGTTGCAGTCAATTTTATTTTCTGGGTTTTGTTTGTTTGTTTGTTTTTTGTTGGTCATGGGGCTTGAACTCTGGGCCTAAGTGCTGTCCCTCAGCTCTACCATTTGAACCACAATGCCACTTCTGGTTCTCTGGTGGTTAATTGGAGATAAGTCTCATGGAGCCAGGTGTCAGTGGCTCATGCCTGTAATCCTAGTTACTCAGGAGGCTGAAATGTGAGGACTGCAGTTCAAAGCCAGCCTAGGCAGAAAAGGCTGTGAAACTCTTATCTCCAATAAACCACCAGAAAACCGGAAGCGTTACTGTGGCTCAAGTGGTATAGTGCTCGCCTTGAGCTGAAGAGCTGAGGGATAGTGCCCAGGCCCAGAGTTCAAGTCCCACGACCAAAAAAAAAAAAAAAAAAAAAAAAGAAGAGTCTCATAGACTTTCCTGCCTGGGTTGGCTTTGAACCACAATGCTCAGATCTCAGCCTCCTGAGTAGCTAGGATTACAGGAGTGAGCCACCAGCACCCGGCTTGCAGTCAATGTTGACTGAGGCCCACAATCAACTGATTGTGTGTGTGTGTGTGTGTGTGTGTGTGTGTGTACGTGCACGTGCACGTGCACATGTGCGATGCATACAGTGTATTTGAACTCAGCTCAGCTCTCCCTTAGCTTTTTACCACCTGAGCCTCACCTCCTCTTCTGGCTTTGTGCTTGTTAATTGGAAATGAATCTCTCATATTTGTCTACCCCAGCTAGCTTTGAACCTCAATCCTCAGATTCCAACCTTCAGAGTAGCTGGGATTACAGGCTTGAGCTACTAGTATCTGGCCAACTGGTTGTTTCGATTTTTGTTGTTGTTGCTATTGTTTTTCTTTAAAATATCCTTCCCTGCCCTCATTTCTGACAGGACTAATGAGAATATTTCCCTTTCTGAAAGTTTGTTGGAATGAAATAACAATAAACAAGATTAGGAGAAAAATGAGAAACATTTATTAGCATGGAGGGGACAGGAGAACCACAGAGTGTAATTATCCATGAACCCAGTGAAGTTCAAATGCTTACTTAGTCTTTTTCATGGGGTTGAGGGTAATGAAATCCAGGTAGTTTTAAGGGTTATAAATGATGATTAGGAAGAATGGACCAAGAGGACAGACAATCATTTGTCAATGATTCTCTTTGGATGAACTTGAAAGTCAGAAAAGGGGTTAGAGGTGGTAGGATGCCTGCTAATGAGCATAAAGCATCAGATACCAAGTTTGAGTCTTGGTCTCCTCCAAAAAATAAAATAGGGTCAGAAGACATCTTGTGAAAGATATGTCCAGGTATTTTCTGTGATGGTTATGGTCTCTTTAGCAAGTCTAGTCTTCACACACACCACACACACACACACACACACACACACACACACACACACACACACACACACACACACACACACACACACACACACACACACACAACTGAGGTTTGAACTCAGGGCCTTATGCTTGTTAGATAGGATCTCTACTGCTGAGCCACACCTCCAGGCCCTGGCAGATCCAGTTTTGTTTTGTTATGTCCGTTGTGGGGCTTGAACTCTGGGCCTAGGCGCTGTCTCTGAGCACTTCAGCTCAAGGCAAATGCTCTACCACTTGAGCCAGAGCGCCACTTCAGGCTTTCTGGTGGTTAATTGGAGATAGGAGTTTCATGAGGGCTGGGAAGGTGGCTCAGTGGTAGAGTGCTTGTCTCTCATGCATGAGACCCTGGGTTTGATTCCTTAGTACCACATAAATAGAAAAAGCCAGCAGTGGCTCAATTGTTAGAGCTCTTGCCTTGAGAAGAAGAGCTCAGGGACAGTGCCCAGGCCCAAAGTTCAAGCCCCACAACCCACCAAAAAAAAAAAAAAAAGAGGTTCATAAACTTTCCTGCCCAGGCTGGCTTTGAACCACAATCCCCAGATCTCAATCTCCTGTGTAGCTAGGATTACTGGTGCATGAGCCACCGGCACCCAGTAAACTCTTGATTTTAAGACTGCTTTTGCAGCTCAGCATATCAAAGTGCCAAAATTGGGGGTATTGTTTCCCTTTTTTCTTTCCTTTTTTTCTTCTTGTTTTAATACTGGGGCTTGAACTCAGGGCCTTGAACTCTCACTTGGCTTTTCTTCTCAAGGCTGGTCTTTGCCACTTGAGCCACACTTCCACTTGTGGCTTTTTGTGGGTTAATTGGAGATAAGAATCTCATAGACTTTTCTGCCCCATCTGGCTTCAAACTGTAATCCTCAGAGCTCAGCCTTCTTAGTAGCTGAGGTATTGTTTTCTTAGTCTTATAACTGTTTACAGAAATTCCACAATCTTTTCAGGAATACCAGATCAAAGCAACTGTTCTGGGTTGAACTGTGCTCCTATAATTTCATATAATTTCGTATATCACTAGGTCCTTCAAATTCGATTATATTTGGAGATAGGACTTTTAGAAGTACTATTTTTTGAACACAGGGTTTGTGCCTCCTAGGCAAGCACTTTACAACCTTAGCTATGTATCCAGCTAGCTTGTTTTCTTTCTTTCTTTCTTTCTTTCTTTCTTTCTTTCTTTCTTTCTTTCTTTCTTTCTCTCTCTCTCTCTCTCTCTCTCTCTCTCTCTCTCTCTCTCTCTCTCTCTCTCTCTCTCTCTCTCTCTCTCTTTCTCTCTTTCTTTCTTTTTTGTTTGGTTATGGGACTTGAACTCTGGGCCTGGGTGCTGTCCCTCAGCTCTTCAGTCAAGGCTAGTGCTCTATCACTTGAGCCATAGCGCCACTTTCAGCTTTTTAGTGGTTTATTGGAGCTAAGAGTCTCATGGACTTTCCTACCCTGGTTGGCTTAGAACCAAGATCCTCAGAACTCAGCCTTCTGAGTAACTAGGATCACAGGTATGAGCCACCATACTTGGCCCTGCTCTGTTTTCTTTAGTTTATGTTTTTTGTTTTTGTTTTTTTGTTTTCTGGCCAGTTCTGAGGCTTAAACTCATGTCCTGGGTGCTCTCCCTAAGCTTTTTTGCTCAATACCAGTGCTTTACCACTTCCAGCTTTTTGGTGGTTAATTGGAGATAAGAGCATCATGGACTTTCCTGTGTGGTCTCGCTTCGAACTGTAGTCCTTAGATCTCGGTCTCCTGAGTAGCTAGGATTACAAGCATAAGCCCCTGGTGCCTGTCTCATTTTTTTTCTTTTTTCTTTTTTTCTTTTGTGGGTAATGGGGCTTGAACTCTGACCTGGGTGCTGTCCCTGAGCTCTTCAGCTCAAGGTGAGTATTCTACCATTTGAGCCACAGCACCACTTCTGGTTTTCTGGTAGTTAATTGGAGATCAGAGTCTCATGGACTTTCCTGCCTGAGCTGGTTTTGAACTGTGATTTTCAGATCTCAGTCTCTTGAATAGCTAAAAATTACAGGCGTGAAACACTGGCACCCAGCTTTTTAAATTTTTTTTAAGATTTTTTGGTATATATTAATTGTATAAGGGAGTTTTATTGTGACATTCACATACATACATATATACAGCCATACATACAGCCATACATACAATACACCCTAAACAAAGTGAATCTCTCATCTCCCTCCCTCCTTCTCTCCTCTCTCTCTCTCTCTTTCTCTCTCTCATCTCCTCACCCCTTTTCTTGAACCAATTTAAAGCTGAGCTAGGTGATAGATACTATATATAGTCATAGCTACTTAGGAGGTAGAAAGCTGGGGACTGCAATTGGAGAGACCATCCTGGGCATAAAAACATGAAGTCCAACTGAACCAATGGCTAGATGTTCTGGGGAATGTCTGTTATCTCAGATATAAGGAAAGTACAAAGGCTAGGCCCAGGGCTAAGCTCCTGTCAAGTCCACTAATATGGGGAAGCAAAAGTAGGATTGAAGCCCATACTGGCCTGAGCATAGAAAGGATATCATATTCCAAAATGATGGGCTGGCAGCATGGCTCAAGTGGTAGAGCACCTATCTAGCAGGTACAAGGCCCTGAGTTCAATCCCCAGTACTGCCAAAAACGGGTGAGGGAGAGATAATTTCAATAGATTTTTATCATTCTAGTTTCACATATGCATAGAAAGTTCTTCAATCATATTCTCCCTCATTTGCCCTCTTCATTGACCCTCCCTTCTCCTGCTGATACCCCTTCTCCATCCTAGCCTATTTTTTTTCCTATTTTTTTTTCTTTTCCAGTGGTACATTTTTTTTGGGGGGGGGTCCAGTTGTGGGGCCTGAACTCTGGGCCTGGGTGCTGTCCCTCAGCTCTTCAGTTCAAGGCTAGCGCTCTATCACTTGAGCCACAGCACCACTTCCAGCTTTTTTCTTTTTGCTTATGTGGTGCTGGGGAATGGAACCTAGGGCCTCAGGCATGCAAGGCAAGCACTCTACCACTGAGCCACCTTCCCAGCCTGCCATTAGTGCATTTTTATGTGCTAATTGTACAAGGGTTTTTGCCATGATAATTTACAGTGCACATATTATGATTTAGCTGAATTAACTTTATCTGTTGTTTTCTTTTTCCCTGTCCCTCCTACCCCCATCCCACCCCAGCTTTAGTGAATTTCTTTATGCTATCTTCATATATTGATCATCTGAATGTTTGGTTGGGCCTGGGACACCCACTTTCCAAGCTCATGTCCAGGACTGCTTACAATATGCCAAATTGGTTTTTCCCTAGAATATGTGATTGAAGAACAAGAAAAAAAAAAGATAGAAGATAGTGGCTTTTGTGATCTAGCCTCAGAAGAAGCATCACTACTTCTTTCTTACCTGTTTTTTTTTCCCCTGTGCTGGTCCTGGGGCTTAAACCCAGGGCCTGCATGCTGTCCCTTAACTTTTTCACTCATTTAAGCCATAACTCTATTTCCAGCTTTTTTTTTTTGGTGGTTAATTGGAAATAAAAGTCTCACATACTTTCCTGCTCTGGCTGGATTTGAACTTTTTTTTTTTTTGTCGGTCATGGGGCTTGAACTCTGGGCTCGGGCGCTGTCCCTGCACTCTTCAGCTCAAGGTGAGCTCTCTACCACTTGAGCCACACTGCCACTTTCAGTTTTCTAGTGGTTTATTGGAGATAAGAGTTTCATGGACTTTCCTGCCCAGGCTGGCTTTGAACTGTGATCCTCAGATCTCAGCCTCCTGAGTAGCTAGGATTAGGATTACAGGCGTGAGCCACTGGCACCCAGCTATGAACTTTTTTTTTTTTTTTTTTTTTTTTTGCCAGTCCTGGGGCCTGAACTCTGGGCCTGGGCGCTGTCCCTCAGCTCTTCAGCTCAAGGCTAGGGCTCTACCACTTGAGCCACAGTGCCACTTCTGGCTTTTTCTGCTTATGTGGTGCTGAGGAATCGAACACAGGGCCTCATGCATGCAAGGCAAGCACTCTACCACTGAGCTACCTTCCCAGCCCTCAGTTTTTAGTCTTTTGAGGAAATTCCACACTAATTTCCATAGTGCTTGCTCTAGTTTATTTTTATTATTTATTTATTTATTTATTTATTTATTTATTTGCCGGTCATGGGGCCTGAACTCTGGGCCTGGGTGCTGTCCCTCAGCTCTTCAGCTCAAGCCTAGAGCCCTACCACTTGAGCCACAGCACCACTTCTGGCTTTTTCTGCTTATGTGGTGCTGAGGAATCGAACCCAGGGCCTCATGTATGCAAGGCAAGCACTCTACCACTGAGCCACCTTCCCAGCCCTGCTTGCTCTAGTTTATATTTCCACCAACAATGTATTATTCACTTCTCTCTTTCTTATACCTCTATTTGTCCAAACAACATATCCTGTTGGTTGTACATGGAAAATACAGTAACACTGGTGTTCTGGAGTGAGGGGTTGGGTCTAGGATCACTGTACCATATCAAAATCTACATATGCTCGTCTCTTATACAAAATGATGTAATTTTAACATTTAAAGTAGGCATGTTCTCCTATACATTTTCATGGGCCTGACTTTTTTGGAATGCTGAGGATTAAACCCAGAGCCTCATGCATATTAGACACGTACTCTACCATTGAGCTATAGTTCCAACCGCTATCTCATATACTTACAGTCAACTCTGGATTGCTTGATATATAGCATAAGGTAATATAATAATATATATAACATAACTGTAATATATATAACTGTAATATAATAATATATGATATAAAGAGTTGTTATACTGTATCATTTAGGTTTTTGTTTTGTTTTGTTTTGTTTTGTTTTGTTTTGTGAGTCCTGGGGCTTGAAATCAGGGCCTGGGCTCTGTCCCTGAGCCTCTCTGTGCTCAAAATCAACACTCTACCACTTGAGCCATAGCACCACTTCTGGCTTTTTTTTTTTTTTTTTTTTTTTTTGCTGGTCGTGAGTGCTAAACTCTGGGCCTGGGCGCTGTCCCTCAGCTCTTCAACTCAAGGCTGGTGCTCTACTACTAGAGCCACAGTGCCACTTCCGGCTTTTTCTGCTTATGTGGTGCTGAGGAATTGAACACAGGGCTTCATGCATGCGAGGCAAGCACTCTACCACTGAGCCACCTTCCCAGCCCTTCTGGCTTTTTCTGTTTATGTGGTATTGAGGAATTGAACCTAGAACTTCATGCATGCTAGGCAAGAACTCTACCTCTAAGCCACATTCCCAGCCCAAACCTTTAACCCTTTTTTTTTTTTTTTTGCTTTTTTGTTTGTTTGTGGGGCTTGAACTAAGGGCCTAGGTGCTGTCTCAGAACTTTTTTTTTTTTGGTCCGGTTGTGGGGCCTGAACTCGGCCTGAGTGCTGTCCCTCAGCTCTTCAGCTCAAGGCTAGTACCCTACCACTTGAGCCACAGTGCCACTTCCAGCTTTTTTCTTTTTGCTTATGTGGTGCTGAGGAGTTGAACCAGGGCCTCAGGCATGCAAGGCAAGCGCTCTACCACTGAGCCAACTTCCCAGTCCCTTGTCTCAGAACTTTTGTACTCAAGGCTAGTGCTCTACCATTTTGAGCCACCTTGCCACTTCCTCATTTAGGTAATAGTGACAAAAGTCTGCACATTTTTAGTACAGATACAATTTGGGGAAGGGTTGTACTGAGTTTGAACTCTGGCTTTGCTAGCTAGGGCTCTACCATTTGAGCCACATTCTCAGTCCCAAGATATGTGTGTGTGTGTGTGTGTGTGTGAGAGAGAGAGAGAGAGAGAGAGAGAGAGAGAGAGAGAGAGAGAGAGAGAGAGAGAGAGAGAGAGAGAGAGACGTGCACACACGCCAGTCCTGGGGCTTGAACTCAGACCTCAGTGCTGCTGTCCCTGACATTATTATTATTTTTTTTGCTCAAGGCTAGCCCTCTACCACTTGAGCTGCAACTTCACTTCTAGCATTTTTTGGTGGTTAATCAGAGATGAGTTGCTTGGACTTTGCTGTCAGGGCTGGCTTTGAATTTCAATCCTCAGTTCTCAGCCTCTTGAGTAGCTAAGATTACAGCAGTGAGCTCCACTGGTAGCTAGCCTCCAAAATATAATTCAAAAATATTTTTTTTTTCCAGTCATGGAGCCTGAACTCTGGGCCTGGGCACTGTCCCTCAGCTCTTCAGCTCAAGGCTAGTGCTCTACCACTGGAGCCAAGCACCACTTCCAGCTTTTTCTGCTTATGTGGTGCTGAGGAATCGAACCCAGGGCCTCATGCATGCAAGGCAAGCACTCTACCACTGAGCCACCTTCCCAGCCCTTTTTTTTTGATGTGTTCTTTTTTTTTTTTTTTTTGGGTCCGGTTGTGGGGCCTGAACTCTGGGCCTGAGTGCTGTCCCTCAGCTCTTCAGCTCAAGGCTAACACTCTACCACTTGAGCCACAGCGCCACTTCCGGCTTTTTTCTTTTTGTTTATGTGGTGCTGAGGAATGGAACCCAGGGCCTCAGGCATGCAAGGCAAGCGCTCTACCACTGAGCCAACTTCCCAGCCCCTTCAAAAATATTTTTTAATCTGGCCTGGTAGTCCTGATACAGACAGCCATCCATGTTTCTTCCTGCATGCAGTCTACCGCTCCCAGCACTTTATTTATTTGTTTACTTATTTATTTATTTATTATTTGAAGCTGGAGATTGAACCCTGGGCTTCATCATTGCTAAGCAAGTACTTTGGCAATTGAGTCTAGCCCTTTGGTTTTGTTTTTGTTTTTGAGATAAGGTCTCATTGATTTTTTTCCCTTAGGTTTACCTCCAATACCCAATTCTCCTGCTTCTATCTTCCAACTAGCTAGAATTTCAAACATGGGCCCCCACAGCTTGTTTCTCTATTTCTTACTTTTTTTCTTTTTTTTTTTCTGTGCTGTCCTTCAGCTCTTCAGCTCTTCAGCTCAAGGTGAGCATTCTACCACTCGGTCAGCAGTACCACTTCCAGTTTTCTGATTAATTGGAGATAAGAGTCTCACAGACTTTCCTGTCCAGACTATCTTTGAAAAGCCCTCCTCAGATCTCAGCCTCTTTTGTGGCTATGAACTACCAGTGCCTGGCTCTATTTCTTTTAAAGTAAGAACCAGAGCACTGATATGGACATACAAAGGTTTGGTCTTAATCTATTTAGGAAGGAACATTGGTTCTTAATTAGAAGCAATTTGATGGAAACAAAAACTTGGGAAGGTTAATTGTCGTTATATTTTTAGATATATAGGGTAGGGGGAAGTCCAGCTAAGATGCTATCATTGGAGTCCAGTTGTGAAGACATAAATAATTACTAATAAAACCAGTAGTTCCCACTAATGACTGCTACATATTGGGAACTGCACTTTCCATTTCTTACCTCATTTTCATCTTCACAGAAATTCTGGGGTGTCTCCCCCACAGTATAACCCCTGCTTTCACTATATTTGATGTTGGTATAATTTGTGAAGGAGATGGGGGAAAAACAAGTCGTTTAAGGATACAGGTGGACCCGTTGCAACAATGAGAAGTACAAGTTGTCATTTCGAAAACTTACTTTACAACTTTGGTGGGAGGGGAGGTGGGGGGAGGCTGGGAAGGGATGTGAAGGGTAAACAAAGGAGGAGGCTGCAATGCTTGATAAGAAATGTACTCATTATCTTGCCCATGTAATTGTAACCCCTCTGTACAGTATGTTCACACACAAAAAAAATAAATTTATATAACTCAAAAAAAAATTCTGGGGTGTAGTTATTAGTATTATCCCATTTTACAGATAGAAAAACTGAGTCCTAAACAAAGAACTTTCTAAAAAAGGTATCATTTCATCCAGAAGTTTTGAAACAAAGAGACATTGTAAAAATGTCCATGTCAGAAGATAGAAATCTTTTTTTTTTCTTTCTTTTTTTCTTTTTTCTTTTTTGTTGGTTGTGGGTCTTGAACTCTGAGCCTAGGCACTATCCTGTACTCTTCAGCTCCAGGCTAGTGCTCTTCCACTTGAGCCACAGCATTACTTCCAAATCTGTTTTGTTGTTTTTTTTTAAATAAAAACAGCCAAAGGAGGAAGCAACAATGGTTGATAGGAAATGTACTCATTACCTTGCTCGCTCATGTAACTGTAACCCCTCTGTACAGTATTTTTACAATTAAAAAAAACATACAGGGGCTGGGAAGGTGGCTCAGTGGTAGAGCTTTTGCCTTGCATGCATGAGGCCCTGGGTTCAATTCCCCAGCACCACATAAGCAAAAAGAAAAAATGCCGGAAGTGGCGCTGTGGCTCAAGTGGTAGAGTGCTAGCCTTGAGCTTAAGATCTGAGGGACAGCGCCCAGGCCCAGAGTTCAGGCCCCACGACCAGACCCCCCCCCCAAAAAAAAAAAGTACAAAAAAACCCAAAATAAATAAAAACAGCCAGAGGCTGGAGGCATGACTCAGTGTTGGTCTTAGCACAAGTAATGAGAAGCCCATAACTATAACAACAAGATTGGCCAAGCATTGGTGGCTCACGCCTGTAATCCTAGCTACTCAGGAGGCTGAGATCTGAGAATCGTAGTTCAAAGCCAGCTGAGGCAATAAGGTCTGTGAGACTCTGATCTCCAATTAACCACTCAGAAAACAGGAAGTGGTGCTGTGGCTCAAGTGGTAGAGCACTAGCCTTGAGCTGAAGAGCTGAGGGATGGCATTCAGGCCCAGAGTTGAAACCCCACAACCAAAAACAAACGAAACAAAATAAAAACAAAAAAGCAACAAGATTGGCTGGGCACTGATGACTCACGCCTGTAATCATAGCTACTCAGGAGGCTGAGATCTGAGAATCATAGTTCAAAGGCAGCTAGTGCAATAAAGTCTTTGAGACTTTTATCTCCAATTAACTATCAGAAAACCAGAAGTGACATTGTGGCTCAAAGTGGTAGAGCACAGCCTTGAACTGAATCGCCAGGGACAACACCCATACCCAGAGTTTAAGACCCAAGACCGACAAAAAAAAAAAAGAAGATTGGAGGTGTGGTTCAAGTGACAGAGCACCTGCCAAGCAAGTATGAGATGCTGAATTCAGGCCCCAGTACACCAAAACACAACAGAAAAACAAAAACAAAAACAAAAACCCCACAAAAACAAAAAACCCAACCATGTGTGTATCTACTTGTTTAAAAGAAATGCTGAGAGGGGCTGGGAAGCGACTTAGTGGTAAAGTGCTTGCACAAAGTCCTAGTAGGTTTGACTCTTCAGTACCACATAAACAGAAGTAGCGCTGTGGCTCAAGTGGTAGAGAGCTAGCCTTGAGCAAAAGAAGCTCAGGAACAGTACTCAGACCCTGAGTTCAAGCCCCAGGACTGGCAAAAAAAAGAAAAGAAAAAAGAAAAAAAGAAAGAAAAAAGAGAAAAGAAAAAGAAATACTGAGTAAAATCCAACTTACTGATAGGCAACCATGCTAGATGCTGGTGGCTCACACCTATAATTCTAACTACAGATCTCAGGATTGTGATTTGAAGGCAGCCCTGTCAGGAAAGTCTACGTGACTCTTATCTCCAATGAGCCACCAAAAAGCTGGAAATGGACCCGTGGCTCAAGTGGTAGAGCACTAGCCTTGAGCAAAAAAAGCTCAGAGATAACTCTTGGGCCTAAGTTCATGCCCCAGGACTAGTGTGAGCATGCATGCATGCATGCGCGCATGCGCACACTCACACAAAGATATGCAACTATGTTTCTGCAATTGTGGTCCTTACACATTACTCTCATTTTCATCCATAAATTTACAAACTTTGACTTCCTGGCTTTCCCCTGGAGCCAATAACCCTTGATTGGACTTCTGGAAATAGCCATCATTCAACTGATTGGGACTTTGAGTCAGACTAATCTCAAAAGTCACAGGCTCAAGTTGGGCACTGGTGTCTCATACCTATAATCCTAGCTCCTGCAGAAACTAAGATCTAAGGATCATAGTTTGAAGTCAGCCCAGACAGGAGACTCATATCTCCAATTAACTACCAAAAATCAAGAAATGGAGCTATAGCACAAGTGGTAGAGTGCTAACCTTGAGCAAAAAGCTAAGGGACACCACCCAAGCCCTAGTAACAGCACACACATATACACACAAAGTTGCCAGCTGGGTGCTTATTGCTCACATCCTAGCTACTCAGGAGGTTGAGATCTGAGGATCAAAGTTTGAAGCTAGCATAGACAGACAAATCAGAGATTCTCATCTCCAATTGACCAGCAAAAAGCCAAGTGGAGGTGTGACTCAAGTAGCAGTGTACCAGCCATGAGTTGAAAATGCCATGTAAGAGCATAAGGGCTTGAGTTCAAACTCCAATATTTGCACAAGAAAGAAAGAAAAGAAAGAAAGAAAAGAAAGAAAGTTAGGAAGAGAGAAAAGAAAAGAACTCTCTCTCTTTCTTTCTCTCTTTGAGAGCACCCACACTCTTTTAGAGTATACTCCTGCCTTTCTGCATCTGATGTCTGCTTTTCATCTGCTTATCTGCTTGCCTGCTTGCTTACTTACTCAATAAAGTGCTTCCAAATTTGTTTTCCTTTTTGCCAATCCTGGGGCTTGAACTCAGGGCCTGGGCACTGTCCCTGAGCTTCTTTTGGTCAAGGCTAGCACTCTACCACTTGAACCACAGCACCACCTCTGGCTTTTTCTGTTTATGTGGTACCGAGGGATTGAACCCAGGGCTTCATGCCTCCTAGGCAAGCACTCTACCACTAAGCCACATTTGATATGACATGACAGCCCCAGTGCTGTCAAGTTTCTTACCATAAAAAGAAAAGAAAAGAAAATAGAGAGGTGCTGGTAGTTCATACCTGTAATCCTAGGTACTCTGGAGGCTGAGATCTAAGGATTATAATTGAAGCCAACCCAGGCAGAAAAGTCTGTGAACCCTTATCTCCAATCAACCACCAAAAAGCCAGAAGTGGAGCTGTGGCTCAAATAGTAGAATGCCAGCCTTGAGTGAAAAAGCTAAGGGACACAGTCATGAGCCACTAGCTTTGATCCCTGGATCACATTTCAGAATGCAACTAGGGAAACTATAACCAAACTTTGTGATCAACAGTAAGGTGAATGCTCTTTAGTGTGTGTTTATGTATCTTTTATATAATCTTTCATTCAATTTTTTTGTTGTTTGTTTTTTGGTCTGTCGTGGGGCTTGAACTCTGGGCCTGGGCGCGGCCCTAAGCTCTTCAGCTCAAGGCTACCCCTTGAACCATAGTATCACTTCTGGCTTTTTCAGGTTATGTGGTGCTAAGGAATCGAACCCAGGGCCTCATGTATGTGAGGCAAGCACTCTATCACTGAGCCAATTTCTCAGCCCTAATCTTTCATTCTTTTTTTAAATATATATTTTTTATTGTAAAGATACTGTACAGAAGGGTTACAGTTACATGAGTAAGGTAATGAGTATATTTCCTATGGAGCATTGTTACCCCCTCTTTTGTTTTTCCCCTACCATCCCTTCCCTCCTCCCTCCCCCACCAAGCTTTCATTCTTTAAGCAGTCCAGTATGATAGACTTCATAACATCTATTTTTTTTTTCTTTTTTGGGGCCGGTCGTGGGGCCTGAACTCTGAGCCCGGGCACTGTCCCTCAGCTCTTTAGCTCAAGGATAGCACTCTACCACTTGAGCCACAGTGCCACTTCTGGCTTTTTTCTTTTTGCTTATGTGGTGCTGAGGAATCGAACCCAGGGCCTCATGCATGCAAGGCAAGCACTCTACCACTGAGCCACCTTCCCAGCCCCACATCTATTTTATAGACAAAGAATTTGACGTTCAGAGGGATTAAGCAATTTGCAGGGTAGAGCTAGCTCTCAAAAAGGCTCATGCTTCATTCCAACTTAAATATGTCAGAGTTCTCCTCCCTCCTGCAGCCCCATTCTGCAATGCTTGGTGACTCATAGGTCCTAACTCTGTGGCCAGCAGGTATCTCCATCCCTGGAGGCAGATCCTAATTCAGGCAAGCTCCCACTCTTTCTGAAGCCAACACAGATCTGAGATCTAATCTGTAGGACTTGGATCGTTATTATTATTTTTTATCAATCACAGTGGAGAAACAGATTAGGCAAGATAAGTAATCCAGACTAAACTAACAGGTATGTAAATGATAAACCCAAATACTAGTTTCTTTTTTTTAGTTCAGAGATGCAATTATATTTCACATTGTTGAACTTCAACCCCAATATTAACTCTTGTGTGTGTGTGTGTGTGTGTGGGTATGTGGGTATCTGTGTATGTGTATTTATGTTTACTCAGCTAATGTTCTACCACTTGAGCCATGCCTCCAGCCTGGCTTTTTGCTGGTTAATTTGGAGATGGAGACTAGCTGACTTTTCTGCCTTGAATCCTTCAGATTTCAGTCTCCTGAGTGGCTAGGATCTATAATTGTTTCTATAGCATGAGTCACCAGTGCCCAGCCTGACTTTTTTATTCATACTGAAAACCAAACTGCTAAAACGTCTAGAATATTAGAGAGCTTTACAAATGTGTTGGAAGAATAGGCTTCATTTGAGTAAAGTTAAAAAGGAAGCCCAAATAAGATACTTAGAAACATTTTCTCCATGGCTGGAATTGATCCAATGCTGACATACAATCAGCAACTTGACTGTTCTATTTCTAGATGGCAGACTCTTCCCCCTCTTTAGCTATGATATTACATTGGTCACAATAAACTTTACTACTAGACTGTAGTTAATTACAGTTTTCATCTCTGGAGGAAATTCAGAGAATACACAAATGCATGTTTCCTAATCATTTCCAGGGAAGATTTTAAAAAGCTTTCTTTTCTTTTCCTTTTCCTTTTTCCTCTCCTCACATTTTTTTTTAAGTGCTGGTAGTGGGGCTTGAACTCAAAGCCTTAAGTGCTATCCCTTAGCTTCTTTTTTTAAATTTTATTTTTATTTTTATTTTTTTGTCGGTTGTGGAGCCTGAACTCTGGGCCTGGGTGCTGTCCCTCAGCTCTTCAGCTCAAGGCTAGTGCTCTACCACTTGAGCCACAGTGCCACTTCTGGCTTTTTCTGCTTATGTGGTGCTGAAGAATCGAACCCAGGGCCTCATGCATGCAAGACAAGCACTCTAGCACTGAGCTACCTTCCCAGCCCCTTTATTTTATTTTATTTTATTTTTGTGCTCAAGGCCAGTGCACTGCCACTTGAGGCACATCTCTACTTTTTCTGGTTAATTGGAGATAAGAATCTCTTGGACTTTTCTGCCAGGGATAATTTTTCACCTTGATCCTCAGATCTCAGTCTTCTGAGTAGCTAGGGTTACAATAGCTAGCTTTCAAGATGGCAGTACTCATATGCATAAAAATAGAAGGAAATCTTGGACTTACTCAGCTTTAACAGTTATCAGTATCTTGCTAGTTTTTTTGGGGGGGAGGGGGAGGGAGTCCGGTCATGGACCTGAACTCTGGGCCTGGGAGCTGTCCCTCAGCTCTTCAGCTCAAGGTAGCGCTCTACCACTTGAGCCACCAGCACCACTTCTGGCTTCTTTTTTTCTGTTTATGTGGTGCTGAGGAATCAAACCCAGGGCCTCACGCATGCAAGGAAAGCGCTCTACCACTGAGCCACCTTCCCAGCCCTCTTGCTAGTTTTTACTCTACCCTACCTTCTTCTTCATTCCCCACTCCTCACAACTTCCCCCTAGTGTCTATATCTTATCACTAAGTCTAGGTGTTATCATCTGTTTGGAAGTACTTGATATACTAGACACAAATATACTAATCTTTAAGTTCAGGTACTCAGTCTTTGTAAGGTCAAAATGTGATACTGGATGTCAATGGGCTGTACTTCCAGAACGCGGGCTCTGTATTAAATTCTCTATGGGAAAATTTTTCAGACTAAATTTCTGAATCCTATCCCAGGTCTATTGACCCAAGAATCTCAGGGTGAGGCCCTTGGCATCCGTGTATTTCATTTATTTATTTTTTTGGGGGGGGGTCCGGTCATGGGGCCTGAACTCTGGGCCTGGGCACTGTCCCTCAGCTCTTCAGCTCAAGGCTAGCACTCTACCACTTGAGCCACAGCGCCACTTCTGGCTTTTTTCTTTTTTTTGCTTATGTGGTGCTGAGGAATCGAACCCAGGGCCTCAGGCACGCAAGGCAAGCCACCTTCCCAGCCCGCATCCGTGTATTTCAAAGAAACGAGGATATTGGCTTGTTAGGAGACCAGTATTGAGAAGTTGCCACTGAGTAGTTAGCTACGTAGTGTTAGCACCGTTCTTTTCTAGGCAGTCTAGGATCTTCTCAGAGCAGTAGAGGTACAGGAGGTTAGGACCCAATTAGCTATTACAGGACCCTAAAGATGGGCCTGATCCTTGGGCCCCAGTAATCTCCTGAGAAGTGACTTGAGGAAGGTTCATGCTAGCCCTCCTTAGAGTCCTGGATGTCTGCGTGTGGATCTGAATGGAATGGCAAAGCTTAGAAATGAAGGGAAGGAAGCCAGGTGCAAGAGGCTCACACTTGTAATCCTAACTACTTAAAAAGTCTGAGATCTAAATATTAAGGATAGAAATTATCCCTGGTAGAAAAGTCCAAGAGACTCTTATTTCCAACTAGTCAGCACAAATGCTGAATTGGAGCTGTGACTCAAGTGGTCGAGGGCCAGGCATGTAGAAGGAAGCTGAGTGAGAACACAAGGCAGCCCCCAGTACAAGCCCCCAATATGAGCCTCTCCTCAACAAACAAATAAACAAACAAATAAATGGAGGGAGGGAGGGGGACAGAGAGGATGAGTCTTTAAAAATGTTTTTATTGGGCTGGGAAGGTGGCTCAGTGGTAGAGTGCTTGCCTTGCATGCATGAGGCCCTGGGTTCGCTTCCTCAGCACCACATAAGCAAAAAGAAAAAAGCCAGAAGTGGCGCTGTGGCTCAAGCGGTAGAGCGCTAGCCTTGAGCTGAAGAGCTGAGGGACAGTGCCCAGGCCCAGAGTTCAGGCCCCACGACCGGACCCAAAAAAAAAAATGTTTTTATTTTATTTTATGCCTGATGCCAATGGCTCACGCCTGTAATCCTAGCTACTCAGGAGGATTAGATCTGAGGAATGTGGTTCAAAGCCAGCCTGTGCAGGAAAAGTCCATAAGACTCTTATCTCCAATAAACCACCAGAAAATTAGGAAGTGGTACTGTAGCTCAAGTGATAGAGTACTTGCCTTGAGCTGAAGAGCTGAAGGACAGAGCCCAGGACCAAAGTTCAAGCCCAACAACTGACCCCCTGTAAGGTCTGTTCCTGGATGGCCAGCAGACTCCACCCTCCTCGCAGCAAAGTCTCCACCCAGTACCTGCGTTAACTAGGCAACTGGAACACCTGGAAAAGGTCACATCTGCATGCGCTGAGGTCACATCTGAATTTGCTGTGGCCACACTTTTCTCCGCCCATACCTTACATAAGGCCTAGCCCAGGCCCAGATGCTCCCTTTCTCAGCTCTTTCCCAGGTCTCTCTCTCTCTTTCCCAGCTCACTTTCCTTCCCAGCTCTCTTTCCCAGATCTTTCCCAGCTCTCTCCTTCAGCTCTCTTTTCCCAGCTCTTTCCCAGTCTCTTGGAGGGCCAATGTGGCCTGGTGCCAGCCAGAACGATGAATAAACCTCCCCCTTACCTGAATACCATGTGCATGGTGCTGTTCTTACTCAGCTACCTCTTTTTAAAACCCCAACACCCCCCAAAAATGTTTTTATGAGATGAGGAACATCAGATTTTAAGGCAAATTTGACTGAAGAAGCTTCTATTTGTCTTTGAAGATATCAAAATAAAGGTATGACTTCTACAATATAGAATTGACTTGGAGTTGGTGGACAATCCATAGAGGAAATAAAAGGAATATTTGGTAGCTGAAACAATGGTAGGCCAAAACCTGACCCAGCTTTCAGAAGATACTCTAAGTAGGGTGGTATTGAGACGAGTATGACTCCTTTTACTCTTTCCCTTCACAGCTACTCAATACTTCTATACATATCTGAGCCCCGTGCTTCTGGAAAACAGCTTTGTAAAGAAATCCCCCACTCCATCCTGCATCTGCTTCATTTTACTTTTTTTTTTTTTTGTGCCAATACTGTGCTTGACTCAGGGCTTCATGCTCTCATTTGTCTTTTTCTACTCAAGTCTGGCTCTCTCTCACTTGAGCCACACTTCCACTTCCAGTTTTTTGCTTGATGAATTACAGACACCTCTACCCAAGCTTGCTTTTTTTGTTTTTGGTCATGGGGTTTGAACTCAGGTTTGAGCACTGTCCCTGAGCTTTTTCTCTCAAGGCTAGGGTTCTACTACTTTGAATCACAGATCCACTTTGAGTTTTCTGGTGGTTAATTGGAAATAAGAATCTTATAGACTTGCCTAGTCTGGCTTTGAACCATAATCCTCAGATCTCAGCTCCCTGAGTAGTTAGAATTATAGGCATGAGTCCAGCCCAGCCCAGCCCAGGCTTGCTTTGAATTATGATTCTCAGATCTCAGCCACTAATTTTAAATTACTGTTCTCCTTTAGAATATTTTAAGTAAATTGGACATGAGGTTTCACACCTGTAATCCTAACATTCTAGAAGCTAAGGCAGGAGGATCATCAATTCATGGCTAATGAATATACCAAGACTTCCTTCTCAAAACAACAACTGCTGAGCACAGGCTCACTCCAGTAATCCTAGCTATCCCTGAGGCTGAGATCTGAGGATTGTGCTTTGAAGCTAGTCTGGGTGGGAAAGTCTTTGAGACTCTTATCTCCAAATAAGCACCAAAAAAAAAAAAAAGCTGGGAGTGGGGCTGTGGCTCAAGTGGTAGAGTATTAGCCTAGAGCACAAGAGCTCAGGGGCAATTTCGAGGACCTGAGTTCAAGCCTCAAGACCACAGCAAAACAACAACCCAATAAAGAATATTCCAAGATAAGATAGCATTTCTACTCTTCCCCCAGTAATTCAGATAAGACCAACTCTCTCCAGCCTCCATCCTTCCTCTTGATTGACTTATTTATCTGCCTTTCTAAAACCTCAGGCTTCATTCCTTTTCTTTGGTATGTTCTTTATTAATGAGTATTCTCACTATTTAAAGTCTGAGCTAAACTATCTGGTGTACCGTTTAGTCAGTACACTCATCATCCACACTCATTTGTTTTATTCTCCTTTTCTTTATCATAAGGATTTTTTGTTATTATAGAGGAGAAGTCATAAGGACTTTTTTTTTTTTACAATGACAGATCTGCTGGTGACAATCTGTCAGAAATCCATATACAAGTGCCCAACATGCAAATGTACTTAACTCTGAGCGGTATATGTACTTATAAATGGGGTGCTGGGGCATAGCTCAGTGGTAGATGATTTGCCTAGTATGCATAAAGGTCTGGGTTTGGTTTCCAGCATTGAAAAAAATTAGTACTTTTTTTTTTTTTTTTTTTTTTTGCCGGTCATGGGGCCTGAACTCTGGGGCGCAGGCGCTGTTCCTCAGCTCTTCAGCTCAGGGCTAGCGCTCTACCACTGGAGCCACAGCGCCACTTCCGGCTTTTTCTGTTTATGTGGTGCTGAGGAATCGAACCAAGGGCCTCATGCTTGCAAGGCATTCACTCTACCGCTAAGCCACCTTCCCAGCCCCACATTTTATTTTTTTAAAGCACAATAAAAATGTTGTTGATAGAGACATACAGTGGCAATAATTTTTTTTTTAAAACATAAGGAGCTGGAGGAGCTCAGTTGGTGCAGTACCATCCAATGAGTGAAAATGTCAGGTACTGAGTTCAATCAAGTCTTGTTCTTGGACCAAAAAAGAAAAGAAAACAGTTAGAACCCAGACAGTGCCATGATGATGGGTTGGGGTGAGAGTAGTAGGGAAATAGGTAGAGCCTATAAAAATGAGTAAAATCTGCTTCCTGCGGTCTAGAAGCTCCCAGCCTCCTGGGAAGACAGATGTATACACCTCTAATGGAGTAATGTAATTACAGTGTCACACATTATAATAAACATATGTACAGCCTGATCTGAGTCAGGTTTTGAGGGCATTCAATTGTACACTAAAGAGATTGTGGCAATTGGGGGTAATGAATAGTTTAAAAACCATGAATAGATTAACTGCAGTTTCTAATGTCTTATCACTATACAAGAATATGTGAAAAATCAATGACTTCAACTTTTTTATTTATTTTTATTTTTTTATTTTTTATTTTTGTCAGTCGTGGGGCTTGAACTCTGGGCCTGGGCACTGTCCCTCAGCTCTTCAGCTCAAGGCAAGCGCTCTACCACTTGAGCTACAGCCCCACTTCTGGTTTTCTGGTGGTTTATTGGAGATAGGAGTCTCACGGTCTCTCCTGCCTGGGCTGACTTTGAACCGATATCCTCAGATCTCAGCCTCCTGAGTAGCTAGGATTACAGGCGTGAGCCACCAGCGCCTGGCGACTTCGACTTTTTTAAAAAGTTGATTCCAAGCTGGGTTCTGGTAGCTCAAGCCACTAGGAGGCTGAGCTCTGAGGACCAGGTTCAAAACCAGCCTGGTCAGGCAAGTCCATGAGACTCATATCCCCAATTAACCAGCAAAAAACCCGAAGTAGAGCTGTGGCTCAAAGCTGGTAGAGTACTAGCCTTGAGGGAAAAAGCTAAAGAACAACAATCAGGCCCTGAGTTTAAGCCCCAGTACTGTAGTGCTTGCATTTGTACACGTGTGAGTGACACACACAGAGAAATTAACCTCCTCTAAAGCAGGTACCTATCATGTTTTTCCTAGTCAGTAGATGCTCAGGAAGAAGTTAGCTTTGATTAAGCAATAGTGCAGATGTAGGTTTAGGTGTGGCAAGTATTCTGTAGATGTGCTTGGAGAGAGAGGCTTGTGCTTTGGCCTCAGGGAATTGTGAAAGGCCTCCAGGAGGAAGTTGGTAGAGGGAAGAGGGTTACTGATAGGAGGGGGAAAGGGAGGAAGCTAGAAGGAGCAGTTGGAGAAATGGAGCTTTGGGCAATAATTGGGGGGGGGAGGGGCAGGAAGGGGATGGCAGAGAGCTTTGTGTGCCAAGTGGAGGGACTTAAATCTCCTCCCAAAAGATGACAGACTATCAAGAGCCCTATTAATAACAATGATGATGAAATAGTGCTTACTACATGCCATAGACTATACTAAGAGGTTTACCATACCATCTCATTTAACACTGACACTAATAATGGTTAGATGTTTAGGTCACTTTGATGGCTATGAGGAGTTTGGGGTTTCAGAAGACCAATGTGGGCACTGCTTGTTGTAGCTCAAGAAAAAGATGAAAAGAAATGATGGAGCTGGGTGCCAGTGGCTCATGCCTCTTAACTTCTTAGGAGGCTGAGATCTGAGTGAAGTTCAAAGCAAATTTAGGCAGAAAAGTCCAATCAACCAGCAAAGATTTGGAAGTGGAGCTGTAGCTCAAATGAAGCTGAGGAACAGTGCCCAAGTCCTGAGTTTAATCCTCCCACCCCCCAAAACACACACAAAGGAAGTGACGTATTAAGAATGAATTGATTTTTGCATTTCTTTCACATTCATGTTTCATGGGCCTAAAAAACTTGGCAAACTTTAGCAAAAGAAGAGGATGTGTGTTTTGCCGTTGTGGGGTATATACATAAATATTATCAGGTAAAGTTGATAGTGCTATTCAAGGCTTTTATAAGTTTGATGATTTTCTTTCTTTTCTTCTCCTCCTTCTCCTCCTCCTCTTCTTCCTCCTTCTCCCTTTTTTTTTTTTGGCTGGTCGTGGGGCTTGAACTCTGGGCCTGGGCACTATCCCTCAGCTCTTCAGCTCAAGGCTAGCCCTCTACCACTTGAGCCACAGCTCTAATTTCGGGTTTCCGGTGGTTAATTGGAGATAAGAATCTCACGGACTTTCCTGCCCGGGCTGGCTTTGAACCGAGATCCTAGATCTCAGCCTCCTGAGTAGCTGGGATTACAGGCGTGAGCCATCGGCGCCCGGAGAAATTTGATAATTTTCTAGTTACTGTAGTGTTTTCCCTTCATTTCTGTGTAGCTCTGCACAGTCAAGTAAGTACTACAGCATAGACGATAGAACATTTGCTTGGGGGTCGGAAGAAAAGTTTTATCCCTTTAAATTTACTATAGAACGCCGAAACAAAACGGAAATTAACATGTAGCTCCGCAGGCCCACACAAGCGCAGGACAAATGCAAATAAAGGAGTCCGGACATTCGGCCCCACCCCTTGCCTTGGTTGGCAAGGCAACTGATTCCCAAAATAGCCAATCGGTAAGGGGCTCACCTGTGGGGGCGGGGATCTGACGAGAGCCAATCAAACGCGAGGCAGATGGTTCTACGGGCCAATGGGTTGGTCAACAGGGCGGGCTTCTGATGAAGGGACAGCTGTAGGAAAGATGGCGGCTATTCTGGGACTCTCTTGGTTGCAGCGGTGGCGGCGGCGTTTGTTGGCTCGAGACGTGTCCAAGATCTTGCTTCTTCTTCTTTTGGTGGGGTCTGGGCAGGGGCCACGACAAGTTGGGGCGGGTCAAACGTTCGAGTACTTGAAACGGGAGCACTCGCTGTCGAAGCCCTACCAGGGTGAGGCGCCCAGGGCGAGGTGGTCTTCCGTGAGGGCGCGGGAGGCTGAGGGACTGGAACTCGTCTGTAGAGATAGGGTCGGGGGGCAGAGGGCTTTGTGGCCTGGAATATACAGCCGACGGTGGGGGGCCCATGGGGACCCTGCCGCGTTCGAGATCCGTGGGTAGTCCGCCCCCCTCTCCCCTTGCATGGGCTGGAATCTCAGGTGCAATCAGTGCTAGGCCTGCAGGAAGGGAGGAAGGGAGAAAGGACGGGAGGGCGGGAGAAGGATCGAGGACAGGGTCGGGAATGGAGCTGTGGGTGTGCTAGAAATACAGCTGGAGGAAGGACTCGGGTAGAACTTGCTCAGAATGAGAAAGAAGATAAAAAGAACGCTGCTCCTTTTCGGGCCAGGATCCCTTAGGATAAAGAGGCTCTTTAGGTTTGTTTTAGTTAGGGTTCATAGGTTCACAGTGTTATAAGTTATTACAATAAGCCCCTAAGCACAGCTTATAGACCAGAAAATTGATACGGTTATTATTGATACGGTTGCAGATAGGTAAACACATGAGTTACCACAACGAGGAAGCAAAAATCCTTATGTGTAAAAGAGTACACACTACTACTAAGGTATCATTTATTCATTTGGATGCACTGAGTACCTCCTTTGCTAATGCTGTGGGTGATACAGCAGCAAATTTCACTCAAGGCATTTAGTGTGAGGGACTAGCTTCAAACCTAAGGATTATTATTATTTAAAAGAACATGTTTACGCCCACAGGCCTGAAGTTAAAGCTAAGGGCATTTTGTTTCATGGTGCTAAAGCTCACTCATGTATAAAATAGGAAGAATGGATCTAGGTTATAGTTAACTGTGGTGTGCATAAAGTGATAAATCTTGAGATCTCCATTTGAGAAGGGACTTACAAAAGGAAGCTTTAACTATGATATGGATTTAAGATTTATAAAGAGCCTGGTGGTAGTGGTAGTGGTAGTGGTCTATAAGCTGTGTCTCTAATGCCAGCTACTAAGAAGGCTGAGGCAAAGGATTGTTTAAGCTCAGGAGTTCTAGACCAGCTTTTCAATAAGAAGAAAGAAAAGGAAGAAGAAAAAGATGGACCAGGTGTGGTGATGCATTGCTATAATTACAGCTACTCAGGAGGCATAGATCAGGATGATATGGTTCCAGTCCAGTAGAGGCAAATAGTAATACCCCCATCTCAACAAGCTGGGTATAGTTGTGCACTTCTGTAATCGAAGCTGCAAGGGAGGCATACATAGGATGTTTGAGGTCCTAGGCCAGCTTTGGCAAAAATGCCAGAGACTATGTGAAAAATAAGCGAAAAAGGGCTACAACTCATAGTCCTGAATTCAGTCCCCAATACTCATACACACAAAAAGCAAAAGATTTATAACAGAGGGTGGACATTTGGGGGAAAAAAAGATCATCGTTCTACCTTTCAGAAGCTTTCTGGTGGACTTTTGAATAGGTTGGTGTTTAAAAGGATAACTGATGTATTTCCTTCTCATAGGTGTGGGCACAAGCAGTTCCTCACTGTGGAATCTCATGGGCAATGCCATGGTAATGACCCAGTATATACGTCTTACTCCAGATATGCAAAGTAAACAGGGTGCCTTGTGGAACCGAGTGGTAAGAATCTTTTCCTTCCTCTGTTAGTGACTCAGAATGTCCTAGAAAGTTCAGCAGGGACATATTGATTTTATTTCATTTAACTGCTATTCCCAGTGTTCTATTTTTCCATAGGTAGACAAGATCTTTATTTCAGAGATTATGGTAACTTTCATAATAAATTAGATATTAGGGATTTTTTTTTGTTGCCCTAATTATAGCTAATAGTTAACTTTGAATCTATTTTCAGAAATGTCTTCATTGACCTAATACTAATTCTTGAGGTTTAATAACTTAAGTCTTATTTAATCACTTTGCTTTGTAAAGTAGAGGCTACTCTTGTAAATGTAGATCTGGATGTGGTGGAGTGTACCTGTAGTCCCCGCTGTTTGGGAGGTTAAGGCAAGAGATTTACTGAAACCCAGAAGTTCCAGGTTAGCCTAGACAACATAGTAAGATCCAGTCTCTAAATAACTAACTAAATAAATCCCAGTCTTCATCTTAATAGCCTTCCCTTGTTTTTTAAATTAATTAATTAATTAAATTAATTAATTAAGTGCTCTACCATCTGAGCCACAGCACCACTTCTGGTTTTCTGGTGATTTATTGGAGATAAGTCTCATAGACTTTCCTGCGGGGGCTGGCTTTGAACCATGATCCTCAGATCTCAGCCTCCTGAGTAGCTAGGATTATAGGCATGAGCCACCAGTGCCCAGCATCCCTTGTTACTTTAGTTTGAAGAGTTAAGTTTTTATTTTCATATTGAAGTCTTTCTGAGTCATTAGTTTTTTTGTTTGTTTGTCCTTCTCTGGACTTTTTCTAGCTACCTTGACTTCCTTGGGGTTTGGTGGCAAGAAGTGAATATATTCCTGGTGGCTGCACTGTGATTTTGTAGAACTGTAAGATGATATTTTATTCTTGCTTTCTCAGCCCTTTCTAAGTCTTCTATACCTGTAACTTTTGGGAAAGACTTTGGCATCCTTTGATATTTTCTCTAGGGCTCCCTTAAGTGAAGAAGAAAAAATAATCTTTCTTTTGCATATATATTTTTTTATGAGCTGTAGATTAGTGAGACCCAGATAAGAGAACTCTTTCTTTTCCCCATTCAGCTACATTTCCTGTAGTCTAAAGTTGCAAAGGATGGGGCTGGGAAGGTGGCTCAGTGGTAGAGCGCTTGCCTTGCATGCCTGAGGCCTTGGGTTCGATTCCTCAGCACCACATAAGCAAAAAGAAAAAAGCCGGAAGTGGCGCTGTGGCTCAGGTGGTAGGGCACTAGCCTTGAGCTGAAGAGCTGAGGGACAGTGCCCAGGCCCAGAGTTCAGACCCCACAACCGGACCAAAAAAAAAAATAAATAAATAAAAATAAAGTTGCAAAGGAGTTATGGCATGAGAGAAGCTTATCCATGACCTAGCTATCTGTGTGAAGTTGGTATTCTAACCAAGATTGCTGGGCATATTTTTTGAACACTGTGCAGAGCACAGTAGAAGATACAAGAGCAGTTGAAAGGCAGATTCTAAATTCAATTCTGTCACACACCACAAACCCTCAGCAGCTTCTTTAACCTCTAGATTTTCAGTGTCTCCATCCTTCAGGTGAGCTTTATAATACCTATTTTACTGGCAGTCTTGGGTTGCAGGGAATAAAATAAGACAAGTAGACATGAAGAGACTGTGAAGTTAAAATGGCTACAGGTGCTGTTATTATATTTGCTGTATGTTCCATTAATGGGGTGTTATGGGTTAGTAAATGATTAGTTCAAGGCCGTCTTGAGCCATCTTGCTTAGCTCTCTGTCTCTACCTGACTTGTTTAGCAGCAGTTCTATTCTAGGAACTAGTTCTCCTGCTTTTGTTCAGATTCTCTGATACTATTCTCTGTTAACAGGCCATCAGAATGAATTGAAGAATTGTTTCTGAATTTAGTAAGATACATTTGCTTGAGGTGTGGTTCTCAAATTTAGCTGTCATTAAGTTAATGCCTGGCACCCACCTCCAAAGATTCTGAATTGAAATAGAGTACAGCTTAGGCACTGGGTTTTTTTTTTTTTTTTTTTAATTCCCTAATGTAAACTAGGAGAGTGTGACAGAAGGGGTTATTATATCATCTAACAAGAAATGTATTCTTTGCCTGACTTATGTAACTGTAACCTTTATAATACATTACCTTTATAATAACAATTTTTTTTAACTTCCTAGTGGAATCCAGTGTGCAACAAAATTTCAGAATTTTTTTTTTTTTTTTTTGGTTGGTCATGGGGCGTGAATTCTGGGCCTGGGTGTTGTCCCTCAGCTCTTCAGCTCATGGCTAGCACTCTACCACTTGAGCCACCACACCACTTCCAGCTTTTTCTGTTTATGTGGTACTGAGGAATCGAACTTAGTGCCTCATGCATGCCAGGCAAGTACTCTAACACCGAGCCACCTTCCCAGCCCAAGTGCCAGAATTTCTGTAAGACCTAGCTCTGGATAAAACTATATAACATTGTACTTGTACAGGATGAGAATCAGTGGTAGACACCTTGACTCATTGTGAATTTCTGGGGTTGTGCATAGTACCTACCTATATCACCATTGCCCTGAATTCTAATTGAACCTTCAGAGAGATAATCCAAAATGACAAGACAGAGAGCTGGGCTCATCAGAGTAGGGCAGGCTATTGGGGATTTCAAGGTTCCTTGCTAATTGCAGAAGTACCCACCCCCTTTTCATTTTGACTTTGTACTCCTGATACTAGTGCTTTTGGAGACTATTTTAGAAATTGAAAATGATCAAGCAATATGTTTCTCAAGAGCCAGAACAATCAAATTTGGATAGTCTTTGGTTGAACTCTGTTAGTCTGCCTTTCTTCCCTTCTTTTCTTCACAGCAGACTTAAACCAGATGTTTCCCTAAATCAAATGCTGTCCCCACAGTTTCTTCTTGAAACTGTTCAGCTATTTAGAGCACTAAACCATTTACTTGTCATCTCTGTATTTACAAGATTTTTTTTATTTTGGATTTGAACTCACAGCCTCTCACTTGCTGGGCAGGCAATCTACCACTTGAGCTATGCCCTCAACTTTTTTTTTTCACAGCGCCACTTCCGGCTTTTTTTTTTTTTCTTACGTGGTGCTGAGGAATCGAACCCAGAGCCTCATGCATACAAGACAAGCGCTCTACCACTGAGCCATCTTCCCAGCCCCTCAACTTTTTTTTTTAAATAAGGTTTTGATACACAACTAAAAAAAAGAAAACTAGGAATCTGATTGAAAAGCATCTCCTTAATGTTTTCTCACCAGAGGCTGACCCATGATGGGGATGTCATTCAACTCTGGATATTTATACTGCTTGGCCATGGGCGTGAAGGTTTGGGGGACAGTAACTTGCCCTTCTCGTGGGAACTCAGGCTTGCCCCTCAGCTTGGCAGAAGGCCAAGACTAGCTAATTAGAGTTGTTTATAGTATCTGCTAATTATTCCTGGGAATCTTTGTGTAATGACTTAACTGTCATATTCTTTTTTGTTGTTGTTGGTTATGGGGTTTGCACTCTGGGCTTGGGTGCTATCCCTCAGCTCTTTAGCTCAAGGCGAGTGCTCTACCACTTGAGTATAGCACCACTTCTGGTTTTCTGGTGGTTTTTGGAGATGAGAGTCTCACAGACTTTCCCGTCCCAGCTGGCTTTGAACCTGGATCCTCAGATCTCAGCCTCCTGAGTAGCTAGGATTACAGGCGTGAGCCACCGGTGCCTGGCCTGTCATATTCTTTCATAATGAATGAGATTTTGACCTTTCTTTAAATCCCAGCTTTTTAGAGTCTCTGTCAGGAATGATCATAAGTTGCAATCATCTCAGCTTATTGAGTCATCTATACTCAACAGGCTAGGATACTTTGCTGGGCAAATACAGTATCATGGTAGCCTAACTTGCCTTTTCCAGCTTTTGAGTACTAGCCTGTGTCTATTGGGAGATATGGAAGATACTTGGGTTATTCATTCTCTTTACCTACTGGGATCTTAAACAACTGAATGACTCGATCTGCTCAATTTTATAATATGAACATTTCATAGATTTCAGTTGTAACCCTTAGCTTTTCTATCTACATTTATGTTTTCTATGTCTGTAGACTGCTGCTCTGGGCTTAAGAGTTCCCCATTTCTTGCTCATTGATCCCACTGTGTTTTTCTCTTTAGCCATGCTTTTTGAGAGACTGGGAGTTGCAGGTGCATTTCAAGATCCATGGACAAGGGAAGAAGAATCTTCATGGGGACGGCTTGGCAATATGGTACACAAAGGATCGAATGCAGCCAGGTATTGGGGTCCCTGGGTTGCTCTTGTGTTGGTGGGGCAGGCCTGCTTTTTTTTTTTTTCCCCCTCTTTTTGAGAAGGGTCCTTCCCTGCAGTTTTCCCTCTTCCTTGATGTCTCTGAATGAGCACTGATCTGTCCAGTCTTTAGAATGGGATCTGAATCCTAGTAAGCTTCTGAACTTGACTTAATCCTGAGGCGATTCCTTTCTTGTTAGTTCTTTCTGATTTCCCTGTGAAGCCTGGCCTTTTGGCTGTGTGAAAGCACTGCCTCTCGTGAAAACCGGTGAGCTGATTTCTTCTGGGCATGGGTAGTGAATGATCTCAGCACTTCTCTGTCACGAGAAGAGTTTACCTATTTCCCTTGCTGTGCTACAGCCATTGTTCCATGTAGATGGCAGGCGCAACCTGATTTGACCTGATCTCTTTTGCAACAAGAAGTAGAACTTGGGAATTCAGTTCTCTCTTGGGGTATAATCTTCACCAAGTGTTTGTGAAGGACAAATCTGTAGGGGCACCTTAGCAACTAGTTTGAATCAGGAAGCTTCCATAGTGCTAAACAAGGTTACAGTGGCTTTCTCTCTTTTCCTGCCTTCAACACAAACAACTACAAATATTTACTGGGCCCTTCTTGCAGGCCATGCACTTTGCTGGGTGCTTTTATGTGTTTTCTCATCTGAAGAAAGGGCCCGGGAGGCATTGGAATTTCACCTTATCCTCCATCATAGTGCAATATTATTCCTTTATCAACTCTTGGGTTTATTTCATTGTTCATCATCTGTTCTCTCTCTCTAGGGCCTGTGTTTGGAAACATGGACAAATTTGTGGGGCTGGGAGTATTTATAGACACCTACCCCAATGAGGAGAAGCAGCAAGAGGTAATGGCAAGTGTCAGAGCTTAGGTCAGCCGCACTGATGTCACAGTTCTTTCCCTCAGGAGTGGTGTGCAGGAGGAAACAGAAGGGAGAGACAGTGAGGAACTCTTCATCTATTGGCCTTCAAAAGTTAATGTCCTTGTCATTATTTTTTCTAGGGAGAACTGTTTACGATTGCATAGTCCCTTGGGAACAGGTATTATAAATGGGTGCTTTTTCTGTAGTGTTGTATCCTCTCTTAGGTAGACACTGAATTTAAGCACAATTGGCTGGATGGTGATTTGGCTGCTAGACCAACATTAGAGCAAGCAGAGTTTATGTAATAGCTCCCCTAACCTAATCACCACTGCTGTGCTTTCTTCTGAACCTTATTCCTCTTTCTAGCATCTTTTCTTCCTCTTCTCAGACTTGAACAGCAAGTATCCTCATTTGTAGAAAAGAGTATAAGTAAAAGGAAACTGATGAATTCCAAGCATCTTTTTCTTTTTCTTTCTTTTGAAATTAGTCTGTCTAGGTAACTCAAGCTGGTCTTTAATTTATGATCATTCTGCCTCAGCCTCCTGAGTTCTGGGATTACAGGTATACATCACATTGTGCTGTTTGTTTTTGGTTTTACTTTTTTTTTTTTTGAGACAGAGTCTTATTGCATATTCCAGGCTTGCCTGGAACTCGGGCATGCGAAACCACACCTGGCTAACATCTTAGGATTTTGATGGAACATCCTTTCTGACCTTTGGCAGAACTTCTTGTTTTTTTACTAGCTGACCTGGATGGTTTGTTAGTCTCTTTCATATACTGGCAGTGGGTTTGTGTTCTCTCTGTCCTATGGCACTATCAACAGTGAGGAAATTATTAAGATAAATTGTCACTGGGTATCCTGTAGCTAAGTAATATTTTCTAGGAAAGCAGGCTTAGGAATAGTGGCAGAGTCAGATTATTTTCCTCCAACAGTTTATTATGAGAAATTAAAAACTTAAAGAACAATCATCATGTATCTCACACCCAGATTCAACAGTTAACATTTCCCGCAGTGCTGACTTAAGGGGAAGTAGAAAGTAAAACCTGAGTAAAGAAAACAACCTTTGTTGTGAGTCCATGTTCTTTATGGACCTCTTCATTCCATGTGCATCAAACCTGTGCTAGGGTGCCTGGCCCTGGGAATTAGTGAGCAAGCCCAGTGTAGCTCCTGCACTCTAGCATGAAATGGAATGGTGGGAACTTAAACTCCATGGGAGCATCCAGTAAGATCATCTAACCTTGAGTTGGGCAATGGGTGGTGGTAGCTGCAGGAGGTTTCCTCAAGGCAGTAACAATTACGTTGAGGTCTGTGCAGGATAGGGCTCAATATTACTTGCAGAAGGAAAAGCATGTGCAATGGGAAAGATGAGAGAGGATGAGTATGAGGAAGTAAAGAAGCATGGACTAGTGGTGAGTCCTGAATGAAAAGTAAGGTGAGCAATCTTGCTCTGCTGTACAGTGCCACTGGTCACATTGCATTCTTTGGTATTCATTCTCTTTCCTCTTGTGCACATTAGCCTGCCACTGAGCCTGAGGAGTATGAGCTTGAGTGGTTGGTGGTTTGACTGTTTAGACCAGCACTAGAGTAGTCTGAGTGTAACTCATCTTCACCAGGCAGGGACCAGTTTCTGAAGTGTGTGTATCTGTTGAGGGGTCTGAATGTGATTGTAAGAGTCTAAGTTTGAATGGACAGAGTCATTACTAGATTTTTAGTCATATGGAGGAGCTAGTAGTAGTCAGAGTGGTAGTCAGAAATGTGCTTCATTGTGAGTTGTAGGGTTTGGAGCTTGATGGAAGTTTTAAACCTGGTTTTATGTTTTTTTTCTAGAAACAAGTTGTTCAATCTTATCTTGAGATAGTAATTCTGACTGGAGAGGCAAGAGTAAATGTCAGGCTGGGAATGTGGCTTAGTGGTAGAGTGCTTGTCTAGCATGCATGAAGCCTTGAGTTCGATTCCTCAGTACCACATAAACAGAGAAAGCTGGAAGTAGTACTGTGGCTCAAGTGGTAGAGTGCTGGCCTTGAGCAAAAAGAGTTCAGGGACAGGGCCAGTTCAAGCCACATTACTGGTTAAGAAAAAAAAAAAAAAAAAGATAGTAAGTGTTTATAAAAAAAGTTTCAGAAAGAAAAAATTTATGACTTCTTTCAAGCTGTTGTGATTCTTACCTCAACATCACAATTACCTGGAGAGTTGATTGTGTGTGTGTATGTGTGCGTGCACACACACACACATGTATGTTTGTGTATACTAATTAAGCATGTACTCTACCACTAAGATATAATCCTCAACCACCTGGAGAGCTTTTAAAATACTAGTGTTGGACTGGGAATATAGCTTAGAGGTTGAGTTCTTGCCTAGCATATATAAAGTCCTGGGTTCAACCCTTAGCATCCCTAGCATGATTGTTTTTTTATGTTTTGTTTTGTTCTGGTACTGGGGCTTGAACTCAGGGCCTGAGTACTGTCCCTTAGGTTTTTTCCCTCAGGAGTGGTGCTCTACCACTTGAACCACACCTCCATTTCTGGCTGTTTTGCTGGTTAATGGAGATAAAAACCTCACAGGTTTTTCAGAGTTGGCTTTGAATCATGATTCTCAGTTCAGCTTCCTGTAGTCCTGCCAGGACTCCTGGCCTGTTTTAGTTTATTTGGTTTGGTTTTACAAAATGAAACTAAAGTCTGTGGATGGACCTAGAATAAATCAAATGAGGTAAGCCAAGCTCAGAGACAAATGGCACATGTTTTTTCTCCCATGTGGAACCTAGATCTAAAATATAACTGGACATGATAACCCATAAGAGGACTCTAGACATTCATACACAGACCAAAGGAGAATGGATATGCTTAGGGGAGGAACCCAAAGGAACTCCTCTGAACATTAAAAATACTATTTATTGAAAAAAGCCTGAATTTTCAAAAATAATAAAGAACCTGGGGATATAGTTAGCTTTGTGGTAGAGTACTTACCTAGCATGCACAAGACCCTGAGTTCAATCCCTAGCACTGGGGGAAACACACACGCACGCACCTGCACACACACACACAAAACAGCAAAACAAAAGAAAACACAAAAACCCTCAAAAACTAATAAAAGCAGTTACTATGTATTATGTGGCTGATATGTGCCTAATACTTTGCAAATACTGCCTTTTTTTTCTTTTTTGGTTGTGGGGCTTGAACTCTGGGCCTGGGCGCTGTCCCTGAGCTCTTCAGCTTAAACTTGAGCCACAGCACCACTTCCAGTTTTCTAGTGATTTATTGGAAATAAGAGTCTCAGGGCCTTTCCTGCCCGCACTGGCTTTGAACCGTGATCCTCAGATCTCAGCCTCCTGAGTAGCTAGGATTACAGGCATGAGCCATTGGCTCCCAGTGCACATTAGGTATTTTCATATGACCTGTGCAATTTCAGTTCTTAGAGTTTATATTCAGACTAGTAAGTATAGAAAGTATCTTCCTTTTGCAGGGTGCTGGTGGCATACACTTCAAATAATATTACTCAGGAGGCTGAGATTTGAGAGACCATGGTCCAAAGCCAACCTTGCAGAAAACTTTGCTACAATAAAGAACTTTCAAAAATAACCAGCAAACAATAGAGTTCTGCTTAAGTGGTAGAGTGCTAGCAGTCTTTCTTTCTATATCCTAACAATTTGGTACTCACTTGGAGGATAAAGTCAAATGGTTTGTCAGTGTATGGTTTACTTTTATATCAAACATAAAGGTGCCATGCATTGTTCAAGCACTTCTACATATGTTATTTATTATTATTTTTTTGTCAGTTGTGGAGCATGAACTCTAGGACTGGGCATTGCTCTCAGCTCTTCAGCTCAAGGCCAGTGCTCTAATACTTGATCCACTTCTGGTTTTCTGGTGGTTTATTGGAGTTAAGAGTCTCACAGACTTTCCTGCCCAGGCTGGCTTTGAACCAAATCCTCAGATATCATCCTTCTGAGTAGCTAGGCTTATGGGTGTGAGCCACTGGTGCCCAACTTTGTTATTTACTTTATAATAACCCTTTGGGAGTAAGTTTGAGCTCTATTTTATGGATAAGAAACAAGTACTTCAAGAAAGCTTGTAAAACTTATTGGTGTCCTGCAGACGGTGGATCTGACTCTTAAAAACTCCAGTTTTATTCATTATTGCAAGCACAGCAGAAGAGAGTGACTATTAGTGGGTCTTTTGTCACTGTAAAAAAAATTTAAGAAACCCAACTTAGAGCAAAGATTTATTTGGAAACTTCTCTGAGGTTTCAATCTATGGTTGAATGGCTGGCTCCATTGCTTTTAGGCTTGAGGCAGCTAGTGACAGAGGGAATCTGTTTAACTGATTACAGCAGGAAGTAAAGAGACAAAGAAGGGTCTAGAAGGCAAGATAGATGACCCAGCAATTCCATTTATGGACTTAAAGCCAAGAGTAATGAAAACAGACAGCTGGGTGCCAGTGGCTCACGCCTATAATCTTAGTTACTCAGGAGGCTGAGATCTGAGGATCAGGGTTCAAAGCCAGCCCAGGAAAGAAAATCTATGACACTCTTATCTCCAGTTAACCAACATACTCTGTGGCTCAAGTGATGGAGTGCTGTCCTTGAGCTGAATTGCTCAGGGACAGTGCCTAGGTTCAGAGTTCAAACCCCATGACCGACAGAAAAAAAAAAAGATAGCATACACAAAGGCTTTCATATAAATGTTCATAGTAGCCAGGTACTGGTGGCTCATTCCTGTAATCCTAGTTAACTCAGGCAGCTGAGATCTGAGGATTGTAGTTCAAAGCCAGCCCGAGAAGGAAAGTCTGTGAGTCTCTTATTTCCAATTAACTACCAGAAAACTGGAAGTGGTGCTGTGACTCAAGTGGTAGAGTGCTTGCCTTGAGCTGAAGAGTTCAGGGACAGGGCTTGGGTCCAGAGTTCAAGCCCTACAACCAACAAAAAACAAAAAAATCATAACAGCTAGGTGCTGGTGATTTATAACTGTAACATCTTAGCTACTTGGGAAGCTAAGATCCAATGATTATGGTTGGAAGCCAGCCAAGGCAGAAAAGTCCTTGAAACTTTATCTCCAATTACCTAGCAAAATGCCATACTAGTTGTATGTCTCATGGTGGTAGAGTGCCAGCCATGAGTATAAGATGCTGAGCAAGAGCTCAAAGCCCTAAATTAAAACCCCGTACTACCACAAAAAGTAAAATTCATAGCAGCCAAAAGAATTAGAAAGACCTCAAGTGTCCACCAGTGGATAAACAGCATGATGTAGTCTTGTAATGGGGTATCATAAAACAATAAAAAGATACTGATAGATGCTTTTGTGTGGATGACCCTTAAAGATAATTTGCTAAGTGAAAAGCCAGTCATAAAAGAGCTACTTAATTAATGCATGTTCCCATGCATATGAAAGGTCCATAATAGTAAGATCTCTATATAGAGAAAAGTGGGTTAGTGCTTGTGTAGGGCTGGGGCACTGTGGGGAAAGAAAGGGAAGATATTACTGGGCACAGAATATTTTTATGGAATGATAAAAACATTCTGGAATTTATTGTGATAATCATAATCTTAACTCTGTGTATGACAAAGCCATTGAATTATATACGCTAGATGAATTGTGGGTTATGTGAATTATATCTCATTATTACTGTTATTTTTACAATATTGATTAAAATATGACCAGCTCATCTTTTCTTGGCATCATGAATTCATCTGTATTGGAAATGGATCTTCCAGTTCTCAGCCTCCTGAGTAGCTAGGATTATAGATGGCAGCCACTGATGCCTACTTTCCTCATCCCTACTATCCCTTATGACTTAGCAGTTTCCAGCTACTACATTTTCTTAATCTTCATTCATAGATGCAATGTATTTTGATCATTCTTCTTTTACCCCCCATGTATTCTTAAATTCTCTTGTTACCATTTAATTGAAATGTGTGTTTGTTTTCAGCCTTAGATGGGTTCACATTTTCCAGAGGAGACTCTTGTCTAGTACTGTGGAGCGCATATATTCAGGCTTTCCTAAGAGTGAGACTAAGCTTGACTGAGAACTGGCTTTGGAAGGAAGTATGGAAGTATTATGGCTTTTTGCTAGTACATAGTAAAGACAACGAGATGTTTCTTGTCTGAGACATTGAAAGAAGAAAGAGAAAGCAAGAGCTAGCAGTCTTTATGAACTTCAGTGTATGAACCTTAAATTTAAAGTTTGTTGATTTGGGATATTTTATTAGGTCCTGTAGTTATTTGGTCTTGTGTCACAACTAAGATAAATGAGGCTAAAATCTTTTGATGAGTTTCTTAGATCATAATGATATTCAGTGTATGAATAGATGTGTCACTTTTCCATGTCTTCCGGTTGAGGAGTTAGGTGACCTGAGGTCAAGTATAGGTTAATGTTAGTTTGGAGGCTAATGGCAGGAGCCTTCTCATGCTGCTTAGTAATAATATGTGAGCATCACAGAGTCTTGTGGTTTTGCCTGGGGACAGCCTTAGACCATAATCTTCCTACCTCTACCTCCTGAGTAGCTGGGATTATAGGCCTGTGCCACCATACCCAGACTTAGTATATGGTTTTGAAAGTTGAAAAGAAGTGACAGGTCTGTCTGGAAATAGCATCAAAAGTTGTTCTAATGATCCGAGGGAAGGTGAAGTAAGTAGGCAGGTCCGGGAGATGTTTTGCATCTAGTCATATAACAGAAGAGACATTTGTTAGTGCTTTGCGGGGTGGAGGAGCCCTGGTACCAGGGCTTGAACTCAGGTCCTTGCCCTCTCACCTCAGCATATTTTTTTGCTCATGGCAAAATGTGTCAATGCCATTGCATATATGTCTATTTTTTTCTCAACCAGCTAAGAGTAAATAACCTCAATGATGCCTCCTTAATCTTAAATACTTAGTATATTTTACCTTAAAACAAGAAATTCTCCTACATAGTCCAGTGGTCAAAATTAGTAATAAAATGATAGCAAGGGGCTGGGAAGGTGGCTCAGTGGTAGAGCGCTTGCCTTGCATGACTGAGGCCCTGGGTTCAATTCCTCAGCACCACATAAGCAAAAAGAAAAAAGCCGGAAGTGGTGCTGTGGCTCAAGTGGTAGAGCGCTAGCCTTGAGCTGAAGAGCTGAGGGACAGTGCCCAGGCCCAGAGTTCAGGCCCCATGACTGGACCCTCCCCCCCAAAAAAAATGATAGCAAGATTATTATCTATCTTCAGGCCTTACTCAGATTTTACCAATTGTTGTTTATAGCAAAAGGAAGTCCTAGGTCTTACATTACATTCTATTGTAACCCCTCATCTGTTTTTTAATTTGGAACCACTTTGCAGTATTTTTTTTGTGTGTGTTTTAAGGTACATACTGGAAGTTCCAACTTTTTTTTTTTTCCAGTCCTGGAGCTTGAACTCAGGACCTGGGCACTGTCCCTGAGCTTCTTTTGCTCAAGGCTAGTACTCTACCACTTGAACCACAGAGCCACTTCTGGCTTTTTCTGTTTATGTGGTACTGAGGAATGGGAGCCAGGGCTTCATACGTGCTGGGCAAGCACTCTACCACTAAGCCACATTCCCAGCCCCGACTTATTTTTTAAAAATAGTACACGTGAAACATTTTTGGTGTATGCATGTATATGCTTGTACTGGAGCTTGAACTCAGTACCTCATGTTGTCATTGAGCTTTTTTTATGGCTGGTGCTATGCCATTTAAGCTAAACTACTAGTTCTTGAAGCACTTTTTATATTGAGATTTTTTTTTTTCGGTTGTGGGGCTTGAACTCTGGGCCTGGGCACTGTCCCTGAGCTCTTCAGCTCAAGGAGAGCGCTCTACTGCTTGAGCCAAAGTGTCACTTCCAGTTTTCTGGTGGTGAATTGGAGACAAGAGTCTCATGGACTGGGCTGGGAAGGTGGCTCAGTGGTAGAGTGCTTGCCTTGCATGCCTGAGGCCCTGGGTTCGATTCCTCAGCACCACATAAACAAAAAGAAAAAAGCCGGAAGTGGTGCTGTGGCTCAAGTGGTAGAGCTGAAGAGCTGAGGGACAGTGCCCAGGCCCAGAGTTCAGGCCCCACAACCGGACCCAAAAAAAAAAAAAAAGAGTCTCATGGACTTTCCTTGCTAGGGCTGACTTTGAATAGTAATCCTCAGATCTCAGCCTCCTGAGTAGCTAGGATTACAGGCATGAGCCACTGGTGCCCAGCTATTGAGAGATATTGAAAACAATGTTTTTTTTTTTTGTTTTTTTTTTTTTTTGTCAGTCATGGGCCTGAACTCTGGGCCTGGGCGCTATCCCTCAGCTCTTCAGCTCAAGGCTAGTGCTCTACCACTTGAGCCACAGTGCCACTTCTGGCTTTTTCTGCTTATGTGGTACTGAGGAATTGGTTTGTTTTGGGGGTCCGGTCATGGGGCCTGAACTCTGGGCTTGGGCGCTGTCCCTCAGCTCTTCAGCTCAAGGCTACCGCTGTACCACTTGAGCCACAGCACCACTTCCGGCTTTTTTCTTTTTGCTTATGTGGTGCTGAGGAATCGAACCCAGGGCCTCAGTCATGCAAGGCAAGCGCTCTACCACTGAGCCACCTTCCCAGCCCCTTGAAAACAATGTAAATTCATCATTGAGTCAGGGCTTTGGAACCAGAGTGCTTGGTTTCAGACTTTGATTATTTTGCTAGTGAATACCTGGATTCTCTTGGACAAGCTTTCTTACCTGTGAGATGGAAACACTATTACTAACTATGGGGTTGTGAGAATTAAGGTTGAATGTATGTTCATTAGTACAGTGCCTGGCACAGAGGAAGCTCTCACTAATGGTAGCATTCTGTTCAAGGAGTAATTAAGAGTCATTTACAAGCATCTTGGCAGTATCTGTTGTATTGCCATTTTCTTTTCCTCTGCTCTTTCACATCTAGGTTCCAGAGAATGAGCCACAGCTTAGCAAAGAAGTATGGCTAGGGTTGGGAAATACTGACCTAAAACAAAAGTGTATGTAGGCTAGTTCATGAACTTGGCTTGTTGTGACAGTTTTCCCCCAGCCAAGAATCAGAACAGGCAAGGTGCCTGTGGCTCATGCTTATAATGCTAGCTACTTATGAGCCTGAGATCTGAGGATCGCCATTCAAAGCCAGCCCAGGCAGAACTTATGTGAGACACCAGAAAACTGGAAGTGGCGCTGTGTCCAAGTGGTAAAGCATTTGCTTTATGCTGAAGAGCTCAGGAACAGTGCCCAGGGCCAGAGTTCAAGACCCACAACCAAAAAAAAAAAAAAGGAATCAAAATAGTGAAGTGATTTTTTCATAAGTGCTAAATGTGTTCACTTCCTATTTTATGAAATGATGAGTTCATTCTTTTTTAGGAGAAGTTTAAATATGCTTTGTAAAATGATTGCTTTATTATAGATGATTGTTTTATCATTATTGTATTTTAACATACTTAATATGAATAATTTTAAAAAAGAAACTTAGGGCTGGGGATATAATAGCTCAGTGGTAGAACACTTGTTCAGTATGCATTAATTTAGCTTTTAGTTGAATATTTATTGATCTTTTTAATGTTAGACACCATACTAAAAGCTCTATACATGCCAGTTCATCCTCCTGATTAACCCTGGGGGCTCAGTGTATGACTTTCCTTGTTTCTAGTGAGGAAGTTGAATCTCAGAGAGGTGATACAGGCCACATAAAGACTGCAGTTCTGAATGGTGTGATGCAGTTAGAACCTAACTCTCCTTTTGGCCTTTTCTTATTAGGGGTTCACAGCTTGTGTGCTTTGGACCTATAAAGTTTTTAATACAGACTCCATAAGTCTACAAGCTTTGGATGGGTACATCTTCAATCAAGATGTGCTGGAAGTAAGATTAGTCTGTTAAGGGCTAGAGATAGAGCAAACACAGTGGCCGAACATACACAAGGCTCTGGGTACTATCCCTAGCAGCACCAAAATAACTTTAAAAAAAAAATTATATTTGGGGGCTGGGAATGTGGCTTTGTGGTAGAGTGCTTGCCTAGCATGCATAAAGCCCTGGAAGTAGAAGTAGAAGCCCTGGAAGCTGGAAGTGGCACTATGGCTCAAGTGCTAGCTTTGAGCAAAAGAAGCTCAGGGACAGCATCAGGACCCTGAGTTCAAGCCCCATAACTGGCAAGAAAGAAAGAAAGAGGGCTGGGAAGTTGGCTCAGTGGTAGAGCGCTTGCCTTGCATGCATGAGGCCCTGGGTTCGATTCCTCAGCACCACATAAGCAAAAAGGAAAAAAGCCGGAAGTGGCGCTGTGGCTCAAGTGGTAGAGCGCTAGCCTTGAGCTGAAGAGCTGAGGGACAGCGCCCAGGCCCAGAGTTCAGGCACCACGACCAGACCTAAAAAAACAAAATAAGAAAGACAGAAAGAAAGACAGAAAGAAAGACAGAAAGAAAGACAGAAAGAAAGAAAGAAAGAAAGAAAGAAAGAAAGAAAGAAAGAAAGAAAGAAAGAAAGAAAGAAAGAAAAGAAAGAAAGAGAAAGAAGGAAATTTGGTGGTTCACACCTTTAATTTTATCTACTCAGAAAGCTGAAATCTGAGGATTGTGGTCCAAAGCCAGTCTGGACAGAAAAATCTGATATTCTCATCTTCAGTTAACCACCAAAAAGCCAGAAGTGGAGCTGTGGCTCAAGTGATAAAAGTGCCAGCCTTGCATGAAAATGCCAAGTAAGAACATGAAGCCCACAAAAAGAACTGATGTACAAAATGTTGGAAACATTTCTTGGTGCTACGAACAAAGGAGTTTCTTATTTCTGGTAATTCTTAAATTGGGAGTAAAATTGCCATGTTGCCAGAATCATTGTAATTCTTCAACTGTTGGTACCAGTCTATTTTTTTAGAGAGGGAGAAAATCTGACATGTGAAATTAGTGGCTACCCAAAAAGTGTTTGAAGAACTCCTGAGTAAGAATGGAATATAAGCTGGCATTTAACATCTTGTTACTAATGTGAGGTTAAAAGTTGAGGGCCAAGTCATGAGTTGCTGAAGCAGACAAATTGCAGTGGGCTGTCTAATGCAGCGTTGCACACATACGTACATATGTACATACACACACACACACACACACACACGCACACACACACACACACACACACACACACCAGCAACAACTTTAAAAAATACATTCCTTTATAGATTTTGAGGCACCCACATGTATATGTAAATGAAAAGCTCACACATACATGTGCACACACTCACACACATACACCATCAACAACTACTTTAGAATATATATATAGAGAGAGTTTGGGGTACTCACATATATATGTAAATGAAAACTCCCCAGGGAGATTTTTTTGTGTGCATATGTGGACTAATACTGGGGCTTGAACTCACAACTTAGGTACTTATAGCTCTTTTGCTCAAGGCTAGTGCTCTACCACTTGAGCCACATCTCCACTTTCCACTTTTTGCTAGTTACTCAGAGATAAGAATCTCTGGAACTTTCCTGACTGGGATGACTTTAAACTTTGATCCTGAGGTCCCAGTCGCCTGATTAGCTAGGATTATTTATGTGGCCACTGGTGTCAGACCCCAGATCTTTCTGAGGCCCGGTTTCTATCTAGCTGTTGAGGCCTGGCTTATACCTAGCTGGATAGTTGGATGCCACTGTAGCCTTAGAAAGATTAAGGTACCCTTAGACTAAGGATTTCTGTCCTGGGTACTTTAGAAAGTTGCAGCTCACACTTTTTATCAAGGGTATTGTGTAACAAATGAAACAAGCCTTGGGGTCATCACAGCTCTTAGATTTCCCTCCCTCCCTCCTCTTCTAGGGCTGAGGATTGAACCCAGGTCTTCCCATGTCCTAGATAAGCACTCTACCACTGACCAACATTTTCGCGCGCGCATGCGAGCACGCGCACGTGTGTGTGTGTGTGTGTGTGTGTGTGTATGTGTGTGTGTGTGTGTGTGTGTGTGTGTGTGTGTGTGTGTGTGTGTGTTGTGTACATATGTACTTGGGCTGGTGCTCTGCTCTTTTTTTGTTGTTGTTGATCTGAACTCTGGGCCTGGGCGTTATCCCTCAGCTCTTCAGCTCAAGGCTAGCGCTCTACCACTTGAGCCATAGCGCCACTTCCAGCTTTTTCTGCTTATGTGGTACTGAGGAATCGAACCCAGGACTTCATGCATGCTAGGCAAGCACTCTCCCACAAAGCCACCTACCTAGCCCCTTTGCCTGTTATTTTCATCATTGCCTTTATCACAATCAGAAATTATTTTATTTACCTATTTAGTTTGTGTCTTCCGCTTGAAAGCAGCTACCTGGCTCATTTCCCATTGTTCCCCCAGCATCTGGAACAGCTTGCAGTGGGTTCTCACTAAGGATTAGAAGAGTGAAGGCTTTGGGCTCCACGCCTCACCTGTCCATCCCATGGATAAGGCTTAGTTGAACTTGGGCAGCTTTCTCTTGATGCTGGTAGCTTAGAGCTGTGGTAGCTTTCTGGAGCACAGCTAAATGTCCTTGAGCCTGGTGATTTCTGTAAATCTTTTTATGCTTTGACGCTCCCACGGAGCTTCTCCCTTCCCCTTGTGTTGTAGGTTAGAATGACAACAGTTATTTAGAAGTATATGTCCATAAAGCTCAATTAGAGGGTAAATGATCTCTGGATTAGGGTTAATTTCATAGTGTCTCAAAACAGTGGGATTTTTGTCTGCTGGGCAAGAGCTATATCCTGAGGCCCTGGGAAGTAAAAGACATTTCAAACTTAGAGAAATTTAGTCTCTCCCATCCTTCCACTTACTACAGAACTACAGTAACCTGAGTACAGATAGACTTGTTTGTGGCTCTTGATTTCCAGAAACACAAGTGGCCAGTGTTAATACTGTGTGTTCTAAAGCTTCTACTAACTTCAGGAACCCTCCATGGGGGAGAGAAGTCTTCCCAGGGAACTCCTTTGAGAATTGATGACAGTAGCAGACCTTCTCAAAAAGATGTACAAGCAATTGTGCATATTGTTTTGCATATGATTTTGAGGGGTTCTAGGACCTGCTGAATGCTCCTCATGGACCCTGAAATTCTGTGGGGATTTAGATGATTTGTTCATCTATCACAGCAGAGTCATAGCTCTTCTATGGCTATTTCTTTCTGACTTGGTCTCCTGTCTTCTGTGCCCTCTTGTTTTTTATAATAACCTGCTGGACCCTCTCAGGCCCAGAAGAGGCGATATTCTCCAGGAGTCCAGGTACTGGGTTCTTGACCCATCATGTCCATCCTTATTCTCATGTGTCCACAAAGCATTTGTTGCTGCTTAGAGTCCATGTGGCTGTTGTTTCTGGAGTCTACAGTCTCTGGTCTCCACTGCATCTCTACCTTGCATGTTGACCCTCTAGGACAAAGGGGAGCTCACCCATGGAGCAGCATGCCACGTGTCACTTTCCCCTTCCTTCAGCCTGCCTCTCAGGGCACTGGGCTCACTCTGGAATGGTTAGTTTATCAATTTTAAGGAAGAACGTTCTCCTACCACGCTGTTGGAGAAAGAGGACTTTAAAGTAGGAAACTGAGCAGGGTATAGGGAGGCTTTCCATTTTTTTCTGGAGGGGATTTGGAGTGAGGAAACTTGCCCTCTTATTATTACCATTATTAGAAGTTATCTGTGATGGGCTGGAAAGTTTTGACTTAAAATAGTCATTGTAGTTGGATAAGCCCATCTGGCAGCCCTTTGCAGAGGTGCCTTCTTAGTCCTAATCATTCAGCATCATATACAGGTAGGATTTTAGAGTCTGAAAGAGCTATCTTGAATGGAAAGATTTCCCTGCCTGGTCAGTTTCATGCTTTGCGTTGGCAAAAAGGATAAGGCTGAAATAGAGACCTAGAAGAAAGCATTATAAATAATTTATTTCTCCAAGAAGCAGTTGGGGTTGATAGTTGTATACTCATGAAAAGGAAACCCTTAGTATTGGGCAGTATATAATTAGCAAATGAGGGGAGGAGGACTCAATGTTGACTCCAGAGACTGCCAGGGGCCATTTCAGGCCTACTTCAGATCTGAAGCAAGGTGGGTAAAGATGAATATGGGGTTCATTGGGTTCCTGGGCCCATATCCCTGGAATGACCATCTGTATGTGGATGTTTGGGGGTTTGCTAATGAGGAGGCAGAGTGGTCCTCTGGTCTGCTGGAAAGCGCTCCGCTTATGATATGCAAAACCCTTGTTTGTGCAGACATTCCTAAAAGCTCTTCCTCACTGTCTTTGCACTTTCTTTTCTGTGTCCCAGCGGGTATTCCCTTACATCTCCACTATGGTGAATAACGGCTCCCTCAGCTATGATCATGAGCGGGATGGACGGCCCACAGAGCTGGGGGGCTGCACTGCCATTGTTCGCAATCTCCACTATGACACCTTCCTGGTGATTCGCTACGTCAAGAGGCATCTGACCGTGAGTTTCTCAATGAGGTCAGTTGGCAATGTGAGTTGTAACTCTTGTTCCTGTGGCCCACTCTTGATCTCTCTCTCTTTTTTTAATTCTAGGTAATGATGGATATTGATGGCAAGCATGAGTGGAGGGACTGCATTGAGGTGCCTGGGGTCCGTCTGCCCCGGGGATACTACTTTGGCACTTCCTCCATCACTGGGGATCTCTCAGGTACTGCTGTGTATACTGTTACTTGCCCTGACTGAGAAAGGCCCCCTCGAGGGGAGAACAAGATAAGCAGAGTTATGGGAAGTAAATGTCCTGAGAATGCTCTGTGTGTGTGTGTGTGTGTGTGTGTGTGTGTGTGTGTGTGTGTGTGTGTGTGTGTGTGTGTGTGTGTGTGTGTGTGTGTTGTCCTGAGAATGCTCTGTGTGTGTGTGTGTGTGGTGTGTCATGGGAATGTCCTGAGAATGCTGTGTTATGGGAAGTAAATGTCCTGAGAATGCTGTGTGTGTGTGTGTATGTGTGTGTGTGTGTGTGTGTGTTATGGGAAGTAAATGTCCTGATGAATGCTGTGTGTGTGTGTGTGTGTGTGTGTGTGTGTGTGTGTGTGTGTGTGTGTGTGTGGTGTGTTATGGGAATGTCCTGAGAATGCTGTGTGTGTGTGTGGTGTGTTATGGGAAGTAAATGTCCTGAGAATGCTGTGTGTGTGTGTGTGTGTGTTATGGGAAGTAAATGTCCTGATGAATGCTGTGTGTGTGTGTGTGTGTGTGTGTGTGTGTGTGGTGTGTGTGGTGTGTTATGGGAATGTCCTGAGAATGCTGTGTGTGTGTGTGGTGTGTTATGGGAAGTAAATGTCCTGAGAATGCTGTGTGTGTGTGTGTGTGTGTGTGTGTGTGTGTGTGTGTGTGTGTGTGTGTGTGTGTGTGTGTGTGTGTGTGTGTGTGTGTGTGTGTGTGTGTGTGTGTGTCCTGAGAATGCTGTGTGTGTGTGTGTGTGTGTGTGTGTGTGTGTGTTATGGGAAGTAAATGTCCTGATGAATGCTGTGTGTGTGTGTGTGTGTGTGTGTGTGTGTGTGTTTGTATGTTTTGGGGGAATACCATAAATGCCCTAAAGCCCAGTTGTGCTTGGAGCTAGCAAAACAGTTTGCTTCTTTATACAGGCAGCTCTTCCAGCCTGTGTTTTGAGTTCCTGACTTTCTTATCTCTGTTGTCCTTTTCTCTTATCAATCTTGTTTTTTTTCTATCTGCCAATATACCCAGCCTAGTCTCCTCCCCACCCCAACTTGGGGTGTTTGTGTGTGTCTATTTTTTTTTGACGATCATGGGGCTTGAACTCTGGGCCTGGGCGCTGTCCCTCAGCTCTTCAGCTCAAGGCTAGCACTCTACCACTTGAGCTACAGCACCACTTCCGGTTTTCTGGTGGTTTATTGGAAATAAGAGTCTCATGGACTTTCCTGCCTGGGTTGGCTTTGAACGGTGATCCTCAGATCTCAGCCTCCTGAGTAGCTAGGATTACGGGTGTGAGCCACTGGTGCCCAGCTCTGTGTCTATGTTTTACTAGGTTGTTAACTACCACTTGAGCCTTACCTACAGCCCTACTTTTTGCTGGTTATTATGGAGATGGAGTCTAGTGGACTTTTCTGCTTATATTGGTGTCTGTTATCATCTAGATCTCAACCTCCTGAATAGCTAGAATTACAGATGTGTGCTGTGCCTGGCTTCCCTCTCTCTTAATAAAGCTGCTTTTCAACTCTGCCATCTCTCTTCTAACTAATCCTCCTTTTTTGCATAGACTTGAATGTGTTATATATACAGTTGCTTTTGTTTCCTAGGCATTTTCCTTTTCACACATCATACTGGACCTATATCTTTACCTTGCTAGTAACACTGAAAAAACTAATTTCTGTTCTGTCACTGTGCACCATGCTCTGTTAATGGCCTCTCTCCTCCTCAGCTAATTTAATCAGTCACTGAAACTGTTGCCTTCCTTGACTTCTGTGTTATCACTACTTGGCTCTTCTACTTTTCTGTCTCTTCTGCTTTCTCTTTCTGCTTATGCCCAATTCATAGCTTCCTTGATATGTTCATTGGGTCCCTTAGCTTTAGCCCCAGTCATAATGCCTTTGGTAAAGAGATAAGGAATAAACTTAGTTCTCTTGATACTTAATTTACTTTGAATAAATCTTGGTTTTGGAATAGATCATTCTTGTGGCACAGTGGAAAAACAAGGACCCACCTGGAACTAGCAGTAGCTACTGAGCTCAGTCATCATTGCTAAGAGGAAATGTAGGTCCAATAATAACAGATTTTTCAGATAGTCTTGTTTTCAAGACAGACTGGAAATATGTATTTTTTTTTTTTTTTCTGCTGGTCATGGGGCTTGAACTCCTGGGGGCTGGGCACCGTCCCTCAGCATTTCAGCTCAAGGTGAGTGCTCTACCACCACAGCGCCACTTCTGATTTTCTGGTGGTTAATTGGAGATAAGAGTCTCATGGGGACTTTCCTGCCAGGGCTGGCTTTGAACCACAATCCTCAGATCTTAGCCTCTTGAGTAGCTAGGATTATAGACATGAGCCACCTGCTCCTGGCTAAATTTTTTTTTTTTTGGGGGGGGGTCATTCTTGGGTCTTGAACTCTGGACTTCAGTGTTGTCCCTGTACTCTTCAGCTTAAGGTGAGCGCTCTATCACTTGAGCCACAGCACTACTTCTGGTTTTCTAGGGGTTTATTGGAGATAAAGAGTCTCATGGACTTTCCTGCCTGCACTGGCTTTGAACCCTGATCCTTAGGTCTCAGCCTCTTGAGTAGCTAGGATTAAAGGTGTGAGCCACTGGTGCCCAGCTTGGCTAGATTTTTAAAAATGAAATTTTATGGGCTTTTTTTTGGGTGTGGGGTGTGTATGTGTGTATGCACGTGCATGCATACATGTGCATGTGTGTGTGCATGCGTGAGTGCTGGTGCTTGAACTCAGGGCCTGGATGCTGTCCCCGAGCTTCTCTGCTCAAGCCTAGCTCTCAAGTAGTTGAACCACAGCTTCACTTTGGCATTTTTGGTATATAATTGGAGGCAAGAGTCTCATGGCCTTTCCTGCTCTGGCTGGTTTCAAATCAGGATCCTCACATCTCAGCCGCCTCAGTAGGAAGAGCACCTGGCTTATGTTTTTGTAATTTTTTTTCTTTTGAATCCTACTCCTTAACAGCTAAATTTTTAAAATCAAATTTATCATATATATATATATTTTTTTTTTTTTGTCAGTTCTGGGACTTGACTCTGGGCCTGGGCACTCAGCTCTTCAGCTCAAGGCCTAATAGTGTTCTACCACTTAAGCCACAGCACCACTGCCAGTTTTCTAGTGGTTAATTGGTGATAAAAGTCTCCTGGACTTTCCTGCCTGGACTGACTTTGAACTAGGATCCTTAGATCTCAGCCTCCTGAGTAGCTAGGATTACAGGTGTGAGCCACTGGCCCCTGGCTTAAGATATTTTTTGAGAGGATCAGTGCTTGAACTCAGAGCCTTGAACTTACTTGGCTGGCATTCTACCACTTGAATCAAACTCTAGCCCAACATTGCTATGAGACTCCAGATCTCAGCCTTCTGATTAGCTAGGATTATATACTTAAGACATTGTCTTGTCAGTTTGAAGGGTTGGACAAATATTTACATCATTACAGTTTACATCTGTGTAAACCTCACACAAAAAATCCAGAATATTTTTATCACTTGCCGGAAGTTGCCCTGCCCTTTGCCAGATCCCTCCCTTGCCCTGGACCCAAGCAGCTATGAATTAGCCTTTTGATACTTACAGAGATTTGTTTTGGTATATAAGAGTCTGATTCCTGTGCAGATCTAGCTTTAGCATAGGGACACAAGACAAAAGCTTGAGATCTTTGCCTCATATTCTTGTTAGGTCACATATTTTCCTTTGAGCTTACAGATTTCTAGGTTAACCTCCTTATATAATTTCCTTCCCTCCCTCTCCAAGTTCCCTCCCTCCCTCTCTCCTTCTTTCCCTCCCTTTTTCCATGCTTTTTTTTGAGACAAGATCTCTTTATTAGCTGTTTTTAGAAACTTGCTGAATAGCCAAGGATGACCTTGAACTCATAATTCTTTTATCTTAGCCTCCCAAGGGCTGAGATTACAGGCATGTTACCATGTCTGGCTCTAATTTTCAATTGAAGTCGTTCTGAACTAAAAATGACAAGTGATGATTTTTTTTTGTTTGTTTAATCCCAAGGAGTCTTTTTAGTGATAGTGCCTAAGTCTATGCTCTCTGTCCATACAATACCTTAAATGCAAATTATGTTTTCCTGCGATTTTTGCCAGTCCTGGGGCTCGAACTCAGGACCTGGGCACTATCCCTGAGCTTCTTTTGCTCAAGGCTAGCACTCTGCCAGTTGAGCCACAGCACCACTTCTGGTTTTTTCTGTATATGGTGCTGAGGAATCGGACCCAGGGCTTCATGCATTCTAGGCAAGCACTCTACCACTAAGCCACATTCCCAGCCCCTCCTACCCTATTTGTGTGTGTGTGTGTGTGTGTGTGTGTGGTTTTAAGACAGGGTTTGACCTCATGATCCTCCTGCTTGGCCTTCTGAGTGCTGGGATTACAGGCATACACCACCAACCTCTTACTTTTTGTAGAATGACTTGTTGAAAACTGAGGCATTTAGAACATTTCCAGCTTGTCCCAAGCTTTGATTCTCCTACACTGTGAGGACTATTGCTCTAGCTTGTTATCCTGTCCCATGTTTAAATTCAGCTCTGACATCTACATTATTTTCCCAATTGAAGACAAGACCAGTCTGAGGATTTGCTAAAAATTCTAGCAATCAAAGCAGCTAGAAATGACTAGAAATCCAAGCCCCAATCAGTAACTAACCTTGCAATGAGCACCCCTTGTACTTATATTTGTGTCCTTTTACCAATTCCCACTGAAAGGAAGAGAGCTTTCTTAATAAATGTCTGTGGCAGTAAATGTACAAGCCTGGAATTTCCCAGAAAATCAAGGAAGATAGCAAAAACATATAAAAGGACTTAGTCACCAACTTGAATAGGCTCCCACTAACAAAGATGGGCTGAGTTAGTGCCAGTAGGAAGCTGAAAACAGGAGGATTGTAGTTTAAGACTAGCTTGGGCAGAAACGTTCTTAAGACTTCTTCTCAACTTGTAGCTGGTCACAGTGATTTACACCTGTCATCTGAGTTATGTGGGAAGCTGAAATTAGGAGGATTGTGGTTCCAGCTCAGCCTAAGCAGGAAAGTCTGAGAGATTCATTTCAATCAATGGAAAGAAGCTGGGCATGGTGATATATGCTGTCTTTCCAAGTATGACAGGAAGTCTAAAATAGGTAGATTGACATCTAAATGGGGAAGGGGAATGTTGGTGGCCAGGAAATCCAGACCCTACCTCAAAAACAGTATAAAAAAGGGCTGGAAGCATGGCTTAGTGGTAGAGTATTGGACAAGCAAGCACTGATTTTAAACTTGGTGCTGGCAAAAAAGAAAAAATATGGATTGAGTTAAATATAAAATAATATGGAGCTGGGGGGCTGGGAAGGTGGCTCAGTGGTAGAGTGCTTGCCTTGCATGCATGAGGCCCTGGGTTCGATTCCTCAGCACCACATAAGCAAAAAGAAAAAAGCCGGAAGTGGCACTAGGGCTCAAGTGGTAGAGCGCTAGCCTTGAGCTGAAGAGCTGAGGGACAGTGCCCAGGCCCAGAGTTCAGGCCCCACAACCGGACCCAAAAAAAAAGAAAAAAAAAAAAAAAAATAATATGGAGCTGGGAAGGTGGCTCAATGGTAGAGTGCTTGCCTTGCATGCATGAGGCCCTGGGTTCAATTCCTCAGCACCACATAAGCAAAAAGAAAAAAGCTGGAAGTGGTGTTGTGGCTCAAGTGGTAGAGTGCTAGCCTTGAGCTGAAGAGCTGAGGGATAGCACCCAGGCCCAGAGTTCAGGCCCCACGACCGGACCCCCCCCCCCCCCAAAAAAAAATATGACTGCACTGAAACACAGGAGATAAGCTTAAAGCTCTGAGTTTATAATGATTGGGATTTTTTGTTGTTGTTGTTGTTCTTTGTCTGTCGTGGGACCTGAACTCTGGGCTTGGGCGCTGTCCTTCAGCTCTTCAGCTCAAGGCTAGTGCTCTACCACTTGAGCCACAGAGGCACTTCTGGCTTTTTCTGCTTATGTGGTGTTGAGGAATGGAACCTAGGGCCTCAAGCATTCAAGACAAGCACTCTACCACTGAGCCACTTCCCAGCCCCTATAATGATTGTTTTAAGAGAGAAAAGTCAGCTGTGGTTGTATATACCTGTAAGCTTAGCACACTGAAGGCTGAAGCAGAAGGATCATAGGTTCAAGTCCAACCTAGGCTATGTAACAAGACCTTGTCTAACTAGATACATACATACATATACATGTATATATCTAATTTGTGTGTGTGTGTGTGCGTGCTGGTCCTGGAGTTTGAACTCAAGGCCTGGGCACTGTCCCTGAGCTTCTTTTGGTCAAGGCTAGCATTCTATTGATTAAGCCACAGCTCTACTTTCAGCTTTTTGGTGGTTAATTGGTGATAAGAATCTTATAGACTTTCCTGCCTAGGCTGGCTTTGAACCATATTCCTCAGATTTCAGCTTCCTGAGTAGCTAGGATTACAGCCATGAGCCAACAGCACCCAGCTTGTTTGATCTTTTATCTGGCAATATTAGGAAGATTCAGTGTCACAGTTCCAGATGCCACAAAGAAATAGCCAGTATCCAGAAGGTGATTATCTCCCAAGGCAGTAACAGTTCCCTACCTATGACTCAAACAGATTCAAGAGATCTTTTCCTATCTGTGCACGTGTGTGTGTGTGTGTGTGTGTGTGTGTGTGATCTTCATGAGGGAAAAAGAAGCTGTATGTGTCTTCTATGTGTCTACTATGTGTCTTCTCACTCCTAGAAGGGTTTATATATCCTCTTCACTATTGTCCCTACAGCTTTTTAAATTAGATAATGCATTGTTTGTCAGTAAAAACTTAAGTGAAGAATATAGAATATGATCCCATTCTTTATTTTTAGATGAGAAAATGGCTTTATCTCCAATTAACCACTAGAAAACCGGAAGTGGTGCTATGGCTCAAGTGGTAGAGTGCTAGTCTTGAGCTGAAGAGCTGAGAGACAGCACCCAAGCCCAGAGTTCTAGTCCCATGACCAACAACAACAACAAAAACTTGAACAAAATACTAACCCCAAAACTTTTTGAGGTGACTGGAGTAATTATTCTTCTTGCTTTCGTCTCTAGATAATCATGATGTCATTTCCCTGAAGTTATTTGAGCTGACAGTGGAGAGAACTCCAGAAGAAGAGAAACTGCATCGAGATGTGTTCCTACCCTCAGTGGACAATATGAAGCTGCCTGAGAGTGAGTATGGGATCCTGGGAAATGCTCCCATGGTTACAATATTGATGAAATCTAGGTGACTTGCACTCGCAGCTTTCAGGGTGGATTCCTTTCTCTGTGGAATATTTGTATCACTTCCCACTTGTCCTTCCATTACAGATATTTAGCAGGTGGGCTGATTCACTTTTAGATGGAACTACCTGGAAAGGGGAAGTCTAAGCTCTTATTCCAGAAGGGGTCATCAAAAACTGGGGTCTAGGCAGCTTAAGATCCTTCCCTTCTTGGTGGGCTTCATGTTTCTGATTTGTTTTTGTTTTTGTTTTCTTTGCTTCCTTAGTGACAGCTCCACTGCCTCCCTTGAGTGGCCTGGCTCTCTTTCTCATCGTTTTTTTCTCCTTGGTGTTTTCTGTATTTGCCATTGTTATTGGCATCATACTCTACAACAAATGGCAAGAACAGAGCCGAAAGCGGTTTTACTGAACTCTGCTGTTGGTACCCTGTCTGTGACTATCACCCATGAAGTGTGGGAATAGCAGGTACTGGCCTGAGCACACAGCCTGGCAGATCTACTTCAGACCGCAGCAACTTGTCAGGAACTGTGTCCATCACTGGAGTTTGAATGCAAGCATCCTTTATCCCCAGGGACATCTAACTGGTCCAGGAAGTCACCCATCTAGGGCAGTGCTGCTGTGATGTGCCTTTCCCTGAAGTCCTCTTCCACTTGGAAATTTAGAGTTGTGAAGAGAATACATACATATTCTGATGCCAAAATCGCAGAACAGAATTGGATAGTCTGGGCATGGACTAGACTCAGCAGGCCTTTCTACTCTTTTTAAGTCAACAAATAGAAAACCAGAACTCATACTTCTGGATATCCATTTATTGGTTTTTGCTTTTTGCACATGCTTCTTTTTGAGATTTCCTTGGAGATCTGAATGGAAACATCTTCTTGCCTCCCTTTCTGCCTCCATTCATTGTCTTCTCAATGTGCATCCTGAGACAAATACCCAAAATACATTTGGGTATTTTTTTTGTTGGGTTCTGGAGCTCTAGAACAAACTTAGGTTTCACCGATCCTCATTAGGTGGACCTAGGGCTCTTCGCTTTTTAGCCTGTTGCTCCAGCCTCTCTTTTCTAGCCAGGTTCTTGAGTCTTGTTGTGTCTGCGGCCTTCCTATCCGATCCCTCAGGCCCTTGGTGAAGACTGAAGTCCTTGTGCAAGTTAAGAGAAGCTTGGGAGACTTCATAGGTGCCATGAGATTAACTGTGAAACTGATGAGTTCTAGGTTTGACTCAGAGTGAACATTTGTCATTTGCTCTAATCAGGTGGAGGTATTTCTGGACTTAGTGTATCCACTTAAACTGCATGTTTTTTGTTTATCATGGTTTTTGGAATCTCACTTTGAACATTGGAAGTATAAAGAAGCTCTTATTATTACTTGATTTTGGACACTCCCCCAAGAAGAAATTTGGCTCCTTTGTCCTAATGGAGAAGAAACAGCTGCTGTTTTATGTTGCAAGAATGGGAGCAAATGGCCTTTATCCTGTGCCTGGAAGAGTTTGTGGTAATTGAGCAGAACAGCCTGAGTACTGTTTTTGTGTCAGCCCTTATTTCAATGCCTTATCTGAAAGGAGTCACACGCTGCTCACCTGTCTGCCCTGTGATTAAATGGTTAGAAGCTAGTGTTTCCCTAGAGGACATGAAACTGAACTTTCTTCTGGGCCTGTGTAGCCTAAGAAAATTCTTAAAGTGGCTGATATAACCAATCATGAGCCTTTGACTCAGTGTCTTCCTTTCTAGGGTGTATTTTAGGGGAGGTCTAAGCTTTTTTTTTTTTTGTCGGTCATGGGGCTTGAACTCTGGGCTTGGGCGCTGTCCCTTAGCTCTTCAGCTCAAGGCAAGAGCTCTACTTGAGCCATAGCACCACTTCCGGTTTTCTGGTGGTTTATTGGAGATAAGAGTCTCTGGGACTTTCCTGCCCGGGTTGGCTTTGAACTTCAATCCTCAGATCTCAGCCTCCTGAGTAGCTAGGATTACAGGTGTAAGCCACCAGTGCCCGGCCTAAGCCTTTTCTTGAGTTTCAAGTACATCAACTCTTTGGGATTGACCAAGCCCTCAGTTTATACCAGAAGGAAGGGGTCACCTTGGCTGTGGATAGGTATTCCTTTTCTTCAGCCCTCTTTCTTTGTGCTTGATTAATATAGCACAAATGTAACTAAACTTTAAGTGCAGCACAGAATATCTTGCCCTCCTTCAGGTGAGATAAAAGTAGGTGCAGATGGATGGTCTCCTAATATCTTTCCCACAAAGCAGAATATCAAGGGAGCCAGATGACAAATTGTGACCTAGAACTTGGTCTTAGGACCAGGAAAACTGAAAAAGCAAATGACTGTTTTGCCTATTTTTGACTTGACGGGCAAGCTGAATTGGCCTGTGTGGCTGGATTGGCTTGTGTGAAGAGATTGAATTGGCTGGAGACTAGGTGGAGCTCTTGAAGTGCCAGGGTAGTTGTATAGAAGGGAGGGTCTAGTCATAGGAAGGAGATTGCGGGGGAGGGGAGAAGAGAGAGAGAACCAGTGGGTTTGTATAACTTCAGCTCATGAGCACTTTGAAACTTTTTTTTTTTTTGGGGTCCGGTCATTGGGCCTGGGTGCGGTCCCTCAGCTCTTCAGCTCAAGGCTAGCACTCTACCACTTGAGCCTCAGCGCCACTTCTGGCTTTTTTCTTTTTGCTTATGTGGTGCTGAGGAATCGAACCCAGGGCCTCAGGCATGCAAGGCAAGCGCTCTACCACTGAGCCACCTTCCCAGCCCCTGAAACTTTTTTTTTTTTTGGCTAGTACAGGGACTTGAATTCTGAGCCTCATGCCCTTGGCTTTCTTGCTCACAACTGGCACTCTGCCACGTGAGCCACACCTCCACTTCTTGCTTTTTGCTGGATAATTGGAATTAAGAGTCTCAAAGATATGTCTGCTGAGCTGTGTCAGAACTGCAATCCTCAGATTTCAGCCTCCTGGGTATATGGGATTACAGATAATAAGCCACTGGTGCCTGCACCTTGAGGCTTTTTAAGGAGGGCCAGGAAGATGTGACATATAGTCCCCACCCAACCTAGGGATTAGGCTTCTGTCCTTTGAGAAACACGTTGCACAAGAAAACCATTCAACCTAGGGCTGGGGATGTAGTTGAGGTAGTACAAGGTTCTGGGTTCAATCCCTAATCCTAAAAGAAAACAAAACCCACCCATCCTAGCCTTGTATGTCCTGCTCTGGCTCCTGCTTTTTGTTATAGACACAAATTTTTCCATGGTGAGTGAGACCAGATATTTTTCTAGGTATTATAACCCTAATGTGCTATAACCTGGTTAGTGGCATAGTGCTTGTGCTCATGTGCCTAGTGTAAGAGCAGTGGCCTTAGTATGCTGCTCACTCATTAGCATCACTTTCCTACAGTCATTCTTTCCTTCCTTTCCTCTGATGTCAGAGGCTTTTAGTGATAAGAGGGCTAGAAGTGCACAAAGGTGACTGATGGTGTTCCTTGACTGAAGAGCTGATGATTTCAGCCTTACCTATTGTCTTCAACCTTTCCAACCCCAAGTTACAAGGTGACTTTATTTATAAAACTTGTGTATTTCAATGGCTGGAAAAAATTACAGGTTGCTCTTTTTATTGTAAATTCTTTCCAAAAAATAGAATATGTACAAGCCCCTTGTATATGTCTTAGAAGACAGAAACAGGAAACTGGTAGGAAGGCCAGAGGGCTGGTGGTAAGCAGGAGATAAGCCAGCCCAACATGGACAAATTAGTCTTATGGAGCTACAAGTTCTAGGAAGTCTGGGAAGATAAGACTTTGGTAATTCTTGGAATTACCTCCTTCCTGGAGGAGTGTTGTTGTTGTTTGGTCTCCTGTAGTCTGTAAGTTTGGATGTTGGAGGTCAGAGAAGTTGTCCCTGGTGGTGTTTTGGGAATTGATGAGGTTGATTATTTTAATGGGAGGATACATCCGAAGTTCAGGTTTGATTAAGCTCATGGCCAAATAGTTCTAGAAGAGACCACAGAGTTAACCCAAAATCATCATCCCCAAAGCCACCAGTACCTTTGTCTGTCCCCAGGATTCTCACTCACCGGAGTTGCGTAGATAAAGTTGAACAGTACAAACACTCCAACCAATATGATGAAGGCCACTAGGATTTTGAAGCGGTAGCGTTTGCAGGAAGCGAGGCACACATTTTTAATAGGTGACCGCAACCACATGAAAGCGGTGTCACTGCGTCTGTCCATGGTAGGAGATGCCAGAGAATGAAGGGCAGAAAGAACCTTCGGATCTATGATCCAAAGCAGAAGAGCTTTCTTTCTTTTGGGGTGGGGAAGGGTCACTTGCTCCCCCCCTAACTTCTCAAGTCTGCTGTCTTCTATTATAACTGAGCTATCTGGCAGGAAGTAATTACCCATATCCACTTGGCCCACTGATCACCATCCCATACAAATTGAAACAAAAAAAAGGTATTTTATGCCTCTGACTAATAGAGCCCTTACAAGGGAGGATGAAGAGTAGGGTATTGGTTGGGTTCCGATTGACCTCGTCCAGCTGGCCTGATTAAGGCATCTTTCTCTGTCAGGATCTCCAGAGACATCTTCACTTTACCCTAGAGATAGCACAGGTGGTAGGCTAGGTCAGACGTAAGGGCATGCTGGACTACTCCCTAGCATCCAGAAAGGAAAAGGACCCCAGCAGTTACGTTGACAGCCGTTCTAGTCGGTAGACATCCTCCCCAGTTCCTACCGACAAGCGCCATTTGTTCCCATCTTGGACCTGGCAAGGCCACCATCCAGTTACAGTCATCTTCTTAAAGAGAGAGAAGCGCTTGTGTTGGCGGTAGGGCCACTTGGGATTAGTATCCATCATCCTGAGGGAACATTGCTTGGAGGTACGGGCCGGAAAGGGCATATCTGATAAATCCAGCTCCAGGACCCCTGAGCCCAGAAAAATGCCATTAGTAAGAAGCAGCTCCCTGTCCTGTGGTCACAAGCCCTATGCTAGTATCTTACCTATGAAGTCATCACTGGAGAAGAAGTCATTGTCCCAGATCTGAATGATGAGCCGGGCTGGAAACTTCATTGATGTGGGGTCCAGGCTCCATATATAATCCTGGAGGACAGCAGAAGGGCATGTCACTGGTCTGTTTCCTTGACATTTCCCTTGGACACCTACCCAGCAGTGATGGACTTATCACCATCAAAGAAGAGTACTTCTGCCTAAGGACACATTCCTAATGTTCTGTTACAACTTGTATTCTCTGGAAGGAGCTGGGAAGGAGGAAATTCAAGACCCTAGGCTCCGCCCCTTCACCCCACCACACCTATTACCTTCTGGCTCTGGACACACATGCACTCTGCCGCCAGGTAGTCCATGGTGAAGATGAACCTCCAGTTGAAGTTGCCTTCCCCAGTCATGGAGTGGTAGTGGACATCTGTCTTCTGCATGTCCTTCTCTATCCCAAATAACCACCTAGGGACAGAGTCCTTTCACCTGGCATTCATGAGTATGCCCTCCCCCCTGCTTCCTGCCAGCCACAGGTAGTAGTGGAGAGAAATCTTCCCCTTGGGATTAGGAGGATGGCTGAAGTAGGGCTCTTCTCACCCTTTGACGTAGATGTCGCTCATCTTGTCTCTACTTAAAGTCTCATGCACCAGGTCCACGTGGTTAGTTTGCCAGATAATGCAGCGCAGCTCATACCTGCAGCCACTGTGCTCTGAGGCTTTGCTGAGGGTTATCTCCCCAGCTGCAGCCTTAGTGAAGGAGGCTAAGGCCTGAAAGCTGCCTTCTGTGCTTTTGCTGAATTTGGGAAACTTAGAAAGCTCTTAGTAGAGCTTCATAAACTGTTTCCAGGAATAAATTATGGCCACTCAAGGGTGTGAGGGCTGAACTGAGATGCAGCCAATGAGAATAGGGTCATTACTTACCGTTTAGGTTTTCTGGGGCTGATGTTGACTGGGGGGCCAGGAGGCCCCAGCTTCTTGGGAAAAATGTCCACCCACAGTTGTACCTTTCCCTAGAGTAGAGAAATATTCACTAGTCTGGGGGTTGCTGGGATCCCTGTTCTCAGCAGGATGGTCTGGGAGTTTGTTTTTCCAGTTTCTGAGGCCTCATGAGGCTGTAAACTCACACTACCCAGGAATGGGGCATAGAGGTTTCTGAGAGGCAGCAGGTAATCAATCACCTGCTAGCTTCCTCTTCGTTTTTGACTGGAATAGTAGTAAAATGTGGGTGGTGTATGATGGCTCCAAAGCCAATGGTTTGGTACTGAGATTTCACTTATAACTGGTCAGGGGAGTGGCTGATGCCACTTATTGAGTAGGTCATGCTTAGATGGCCTCTAATGGGGATCCCAAGTAGGGTTGGGCTTTTCTTTATTAAGCAGTGTGAAAGCCTTGAGTAAGAGGAACTTGGGTAGCCAGTCAGATGATCCAATCAGGTACTGGACCTTGAACTTGGGGTCTTATTCCCAAGCACTCCACCACTGAGCTACATCCTGAGCCCTTAGCTCATTTTGTATACTATAAGAATAGTAAACTAGCCGTAAAGTACAGAGGCCTGAGAAAGAACATAAAAGCTGAAAGCAGTAAAGAAAGGAGGAAGTAAAAGGGCAGCACTACCAACCTTGGAAAATAAATATGTTGTCTTTCAAATTACCAGACCTACTTTCATTCTTCTGAAGTTGACCCATTTGAGAAAACAGGTTTTATGAGAATAGCTAGCTAGATAGATGGATAGATAGATAGATAGATAGATAGATAGATAGATAGATAGATAGATAGATAGATAGATTTAGATATCTATATATGGAGAGAGAGAATGAATGAATAATGCTCAGCAGAGGACTTTAAAATGTGGCATGAGCTTAAGAGATTTGGAGAATGAAAATGAGTGATTTTAGTAGCTGGAGGGAAAAGGATAATTAGGGTGCTCTTGGCTATATCTTTGTTCCTTTGTTTAAGGCTCCTTGCCATGGGGAAAGCAGCCTGCAATTAACAGCCAGAACCAGGGTTGTAATGTCTGCACTGTCTGAGCTGCGGTGCCACCTCCCCGCCACTCCTGAGAGATGAAGGCAGTGCAGGTATTGGCTGGTAGGGCTCACTTGTGCTTCCTGCACCTGGCGCACAGCCTCCATTTCCTGTCCAGCTCTGAAGTTCTGTATTCTAAGCGACATGGCTGGAATTTCTTGCTTATTAACATGCAAAATATGCTTGTCTTCTGGTGTACATATTATCAGAGTGATTGGCCTTGTCTTCCCTCTCATTCTGGGCTATGGCCTGAACCCTGTTTCCTGGTCCAGCCTGTTTCATACGAGACAGGAACAGCCCCACCAGTCCTATACCTGGTCGATGCCTGGTTGGCTGTCACTGTATAGTGTGCGGGTCTCCACATGCTCAGGTACAAGCCCCTGGGTGTGCAGGATATACAGTGCTAGGCGTTCTTTCTTGGGTCCCAAACCATAAACATCAGGAGGTTTGGGCTCTGGATTGGAAGGAGGGAATCATGAGGTTATTAACTTTCCCATCTCCTAGACACTTTCCCAGCCTCAAGTGGGTGGTGGCCAAGGTTGCCTTCTGTGAGAAGAAAGGGGAAAGGAGTGGGGGTGGGGGTGCCTACTGGCCCAGAAGCAATTTCTCCCTGTCCTCTCTCCCCCCTCCATTTGTATGCAGCTCTTCCATTCTGGAGCCACCTCAGCTGCATTTTCTGTACCTGCGCTGGGGCTTACCGAAGTTTTTCAAGTTGAATATCTTCCCATTATAAAAAACAGAGTCATCCTTAGGGTCGAACATGGGTGGGGGCAACCCTTTCCGTTTGGCATAGCGTTCCAGAAGGTAACTTGGGAGCATCTGATCCCTCCATCTAAAGGGTCCTGAGCTGTGGGGTAGGGAAGAGGGGAAAGAGGTTCTGGAGAATGTGCTGCTCTGAGCAGGATACTAGGAAGTGGGGACTGGATAAATGGAACTCTGGTTCCCAGCCCAGATATTCTTAGCCTCTCCCTAAGGGAGCAATGAGATCTCATCCTCCCTTCTCCCCTCCCCATCAGCCTCAATTGCCAGACAGGTCCAGTCTCACTGGCAGTAGGATTTGGAAAGCCCACATCGGGCTCCGAAGCCAGACAGGAGTCGGTTTTCAAGGTCAATGACTGTGGTTCCGATCTTATCATCAGGGGAAAATAGGTCAAAGTCATAGAGCTGGATCTGTAGGTCCTTCTCAAGAGGAATGTTACAGGTGAGTTCAAACATCCTAGAAGTCAAGTGTTGGAAATGGCAGAGGCTGTGAGCCAGCCTCTCCATGTTAGCATCTTCCCCAAAAGCCCCCTTTCTTCACTTATGGCAGACATGGAGAATAAAAACTTGGGGTAGTTTGCTGTCCACCAATAGCCATTCCTTGTATGTGGCTGAAAAAACCTTTATTGTTTGCTTGCTTGCTTGCTTGTTTGCAAGGGATCAAACCCAGAGCTTTGTGCATGCTAGGCAAGCACTCTACCACTGAACTACATCCCCAGCTCCAAAAATAACTTCTGATGGCCTGGTCAGTGAAGTGTGAGCTCCATTTCCAGACAGAGTGTGTATGAGAGAAATAAATCCACTTATCTTCCACCTGTTGGGCATCGAGGGCGTGTGAGACACTTTTCAGAAGGAACTCAGGGTCTGGGAGAGAATCTAACGCACTGCTGGGGCTGACTCCCAGCTGAGTAGGAAGGGGATAGAAAAGCAGGATAGGGGCTGGGCACCAGTGGCTCATGCCTGTAATCCTAGCTACTCAGGAGCCTGAGATCTGAGGATCATGGTTCAAAGCCAGCCTGGGCAGGAATGTCCATGAGACTCTTATCTCCAGTTAACCACCAGAAAACTGGAAATGGTGCTGTGGCTCAAGGGGTAGAGTGCTCGCCTTGAGCTGAAGAGCTGAGGGACAGCGCCTAGGCCCAGAGTTCAAGTCCCACAACCGACAAAAGAAGAAAAAAGTAGGACAGGGTGAATGAGGGCCACTTACATGCCAAAGATGGGGTCCAGAGTGTTGGGCTGGTATGAGTCCCGGTTGCCAAGCTTCGTCTGTCCCAGTTGCAGGGTCACATAAGGGTCACACTGGGGGTTATATATAAGCCAGGTAAGTGGGGAGTCAGTCCAGGTTGCTCAGGGAGGGAGGGAGTAGGGCAGAAATGAGCCGTGTGAACCCTGTGAACCCTGTAAGGAGTTAGTGGTCAGATTGTCAGAGCCTGAGGATCTCTGGGAGGTTAAGGTTTGGGCAGGGGGCAGAAGTAGCTGTGCTAATGGTTTCTGGGGGCTGTTTACCAGACCATTGAAGTCCTGTGGCTGCAGATTGATGCCTCGAATCACATACACCCTCACCAAGCACAATTGAGGGAAGTCTTCTGTGTCAGACCAAGTCATGAACTGGCGAGGGGGCTTGGGTTCTGCAGGGTTCTCAGGAAAGGGGTAGATGCAAAAGAGACCCTGGGGGTGGAGGAGGTGTTGGTAGCCCAGCCTGGCAGTACTGTACCAGCTCTACAAGGCTCTCCTATGGGGTACTTCTAGCTCCACTGCATCAGGAGACGGTGGGGTTGACGTGGCAGTGACAAGGCCGGGGGATAGTAGAGACAGTGACCTCTATTGAGGAGGTATTAAGCAGAGCACCTGAGGTCAGTGAGTGACCCCATTCTGCAGTTGTGAATTCTAACTACATCCATCCCTGCAGGTCTGAACTTGTTCTGAGACTAGCACAGGCCAGATCTGGGAATGAGAAGACCCTCCTCAGCTTTCCTGGTCCCAGCTCCTCCACTTCCCAAATTATTTTCAAGCCTTCACTGCCTCATTCTCCCAATGAACATGTAGAGCCAGGGCTTTCATTAGTCTCTGAAGTGATGGGTGATGAAACTGGGGTGGATAGACATATACCTTGAACTCCCCTACTACAGGACTGTCTGCCTTGGGCTGCTCCTGGTAGAGTCTGAAGGTCTGGCAGAAGTCCTGCAGGCCTTGGAAGGCTGGCACAGCTTCCAGCTCACAGTCATACACCTGTAGGGCAGGGAATCTGTGAGGTCCAGGTTGCAGGGGAGACTGTGTGCCTGGTATTAGGAGATGAAGGGCCTTTTACAAAGCATCTGTTCAGTCACAGCCCTCCTGCCTGCTTCAGACTGGCGGACTGATAGAGGAGACTGAGTCTTGAGGGACAATGCAGAAACTCTCCCACTTGCTGGTTCCTGGAGGAATCAAGGCTAGATCTGTGGCCCCTCCCCATATATTTTGTTTTGTTTTGTTTTTGGTTGTGAGGCTTGAACTCAGGGCCTGAGGCTGTCCCTGATCTCCTTTTGCTCAAGGCTAGCACTCTTATCACTTTGAGCCTCACGACCATGTCTGGTTTATTGGAGATAGTCTCACAGACCTTCTTGCCCAGGCTTGGCTTTGAACCCTGACCCTCAGATATCAATCTCCTGAATATCTAGGATTACAGGCATGGGCCACCAGTGCTCAACTCCTGTGGGGTTTTGTTCTACCTTCGCTCCCAGGATCCCCAAACCTTTAGGGTGTGGTAATCTTTGTGCTTATACGTCAGTGACTTGTGGTCATCTTCTGTGGCCCAAAATAGCTTGCTCCACCAGTCCACCTCATGTTCATATTCATCCTGGCAGGGAAGAGGGTCAGGCTGGAACCCCTACCTCCCTGAACTGTCTAGGTTTGTTCCTAATTCCCCTAGACTGGGCTTACTTTACCTCAGCCTTGCTGGACTTGAACCAGAACTTCCCATAGAGGTTCCCAAAGAACTGAAAAGTGAAATGGTAAGAGAAAGAGAAGATGTAAAGGCTGGGGCTAACTTCTCTGCTTTTTTTTCCCTATAGGCCTTTGAGTTCAGACAGGATTGGGGGACATGAAGGAAGGGAAGCATATTTCTTAGTATGTATTGCCCACATTATACTCCAATGGGCTCAGAAATGCAGAATCTCACACCCTACCCCAGCCTTCCGAGTCAGAATCTTTTCCCTCCCTCCCTCCCTCCCTCCCTCCCTCCCTTCCTTCCTTCCTTCCTTCCTTTCTTCCTCCCCCCCTCCTCCCCTCTCTCCTCCCTCCCTTCCTTCCTTCCTTTCTTTTTTCTTTTTTTGGTCATCATGAGGCGTGAACTCTGGACCTGGGCACTGTTCCTCAGCTCTTCAGCTCAAGGCAAGCACTCTACCACTTGAGCCACAGCACCACTTCCGGTTTTCTGATAGTTTATTGGAGATAAGAGTTTCCTGGACTTTCCTGCCCAGGCTGGCTTTGAACCTCAATCCTCAGATCACAGCCTCCTGAGTAGCTAGGATTACAGGTGTGAGCCACTAGCGCCCCGCTTGTTTTGTTTTTATTTTGATGCCACTACTGGGGCTTAAACTCAGGGCCTAGACACCCTCCCGAGCTTTGGTGCTCAAAGCCAGTGCTCTACCTCTTGAGTCATAGCTCCACTTTCAGCTTTTTCATGGTTAATTACAGATTGCAGCATGACAGGCTGGCCTCAAACCCTAATCCACAGATCTTAGCCTCCTGAGTAGCTAGGATTACAGGCATAAGCCACTGGCACCCAACCTTTTTTTATTTTCCCCTTCTTTTCTTCCTCCCTCCTTCCCTCCTTCTCTTCCCCAGGGTCTCACTTTGTAGCTTAGGCTAGCATGGAACTCACAATCTTCCTGCCTCAGCCTCCTGAGTGCTGGAATTACAGGCATACACTACCATGCCCAGCAAATCTGCTTTTGATGAAGATGTCTAGGACTCTTGTGCATTCAAGTATGATAATGCAGTAGCTCTGGACCTTGAATACAGAGTGGTATCATCTGGTGGGGCGCAAGAGGACTTGGAACAGAATTCTGATGCATAGGCCTATCTCCCAGCAACTTTGGTGGGATCTCTCTGTGGCCCAAGTTTAAGGAGTTCACAAGCTCTCAGGTACAGTCTTGAGTTGAAGACCCTTTAAAATTAAAGACCCTTAAAGACCTTCATGTACAGTTAGGCCTGCTCACACTGGGGCACAGACCCTAGGGCTATTTAACTGACATTCTTCCTCTGGGTTGGGGTTATTCCCATAAATAATGGAGAAGGTGGCCTCAGGCCATTACTCACAGGATGATGTTTCTTCAGAGAGAGCACTGTGTGGAGAGAGTACAGTCCTGAGCTTCAGGCCAGGAGGGACACCAACCCAGGGGAAGCCAGGGCCCTGCTTCTACTTCCAGCAGGGATTTGTAGGTAAGGCCTAGGAAAGGGTCAGCAGATAGAGACATACCTGGAAGCTTTGGAGGTATGTAATTCAGATTCCAGGGATCACAGAAATAGGGTTGGAGGAAGTCAACGCTGGCTTGACCCACTGTGATTTGCTGGCCATACTGCTGTGTGTCCACCACCTTCACCACAAGGGGCAGCGCATAGGTCTCCTCTGTAGGCATGAACTGCAGTCCAAGAAATGGTAGACAGTGTGAGGCCTCTCAAAAGGAGAGGGCTGCTCAGCCCTGCCTCAAGCCCTCTTACCACTGTGAGGAAAAGGACGGAATCAGGAAAGTTGGGGTTGGTCTCAAAGTCCTGGATGGCTTTAGTTCCCACAGACTGTTCCCCAAATTCCACCAGGAGCTGGGGGTAGCGCACTTCCTTCATGTTCCGAAGGCCCAAAGCCAGGACCTGCCAGAACAAGAGCGGGGAGATGGGGGAAATGGCCTTTGAAATGGGTCTAGGTCAGAGGGGGCTTGGCTTTCTTTGGGAACAACAGTGCATTGGAGAGTGTGTAGGGCTAAGGAATGAGTCAGAGTAGGAAGGAAGAGTCTGAAGGCTCCCTTGAGGTCTCCCTGTGAAAGATCTTGCTAGTCCTTTCAAGACAAGGCTACATGGGAGATACCATGTAGTTGCTAATTACTTCCTCATTGCTACTTTTCTGGGCTCAGACCAGAGGCTGGTTGCTGTAGAGTTCACAGAAGTAAGTGGGACCTAGATTTCTGGGCCATCTAGCTTATTGCTGACCTGTGTCTCAGAGAACTTCATAACTAGGCCATCTCAGGAGACATCCACAACCTTCTTCATGGGGGCTTCCTTAAGCCCAGAGCAGGCACCAGCCAGGTTGCTTGATCTTAGGGAAGCCCCTAGTCACTAGAAGACTTGATCCTACTTTTATAATAGGTTTCAATATGGGGAATCTCCATTTAGAGTCAGGTAGGTCTGAGCACAATATTGTCTCTTCTGCACAGGGTCAGTTCAGGGCTCAAATGCTACAACAGCTATAGTCCTAGGTCTAATGCCCACTATAAATACTTATAACAAAATTATTTATAATGTTTGGGGGCATAGGAATGGAGGGAAGATGGATGAACAAATGCACTCATAGTATTCAATATAAGCTATTTAAAAAATGAACTAAGCAACTTATGGATGGGGACTGGAAGGTCGGGGCGTGGGAAATGGGGGAAAGCAAAGGTTAACATTGTCCAAGAAGGATTGTACTCATTACAGTTATGGAATTGTAACTCTTATACAGCTCCTTAATATTATTTAGTTAGTAAGTTATTTGCCAGTCCTGGAGCTTGAACTCAGTGCCTGAGTGCTGTCACTGAGCTTTTTGCTCAAGGCTAACACTCTACCACTTGAGCCACAGCACCACTTCATGAATGCTATGCAATCACTATACTGTTCAGCTGCATTCTCAACCCCTTGATAGTTTTTTTTTTTTTTTTTGGTCCGGTCATGGGGCCTGAACTCTGGGCCTGGGCGCTGTCCCTCAGCTCTTCAGCTCAAGGCTAGCACTCTACCACTTGAGCCACAGCGCCACTTCCGGCTTTTTTCTTTTTGCTTATGTGGTGCTGAGGAATCGAACCCAGAGCCTCTGGCATGCAAGGCATGCGCTCTACCACTGAGCCACCTTCCCAGTCCCTGATAGTATTTTTTTTTAAAGGCTGGGCCAAAAAAATAGTTATAATGCTCTATTTGAGCCTTTGCTCTGTTTCTCTGTCTCTCTCCATTCTCCAGATTGTTGCTTTAGGGTCTAAACTTTGGGTCAGTTAATAAGGCCAACCAGAAAGTTCTAGGACATTCCAGGCTGTTCTGGGTGGTGCTTGGCCTCTGCCTGCCCCTCCCCACTATGCACCTCAATGGCCATCTTCTTCAGTGTAGGCTGAATGTTCTTGGGCAGTGTGTAGATCTTATCCTTCCAAGGTATACTTAAGATTGGCATATGCTTCTGTTTCAGCTTCTGGAGGAGAGGAGAGAGACCAGAGAACATGAAGGCTCTGTGGGTTGGACTCTGGGTTGCCCCAGCCCCAAACCAGGCAGGTCACTTTGAGAGCTCAAAGGAGGCCTCAGAAGTAGAGGGGATTAGGGACAATGTCCTGGTTCTTAGGCCTCAGGCCTTTCATGAGGGGATGAGAAGGGTCCTTCTGGCTGTGAAAACTTGTGGCTGGGCCAGGGTAGAGCACTGAGCACAGGCCCTCCCAACCAGCTGCTGTCTTCCAATACCTCAGTCTCAAGGATCATCTCACAAGAGCACAAGATCTCATACTCTTCCTCTTCAAACCCTTTTAGAACAGGGTGCCACCTTAGAGGGGGTAGTGTACGGTCTTCAATGTCCAGCCATACCACTGGGGGCCACATACTCCATCCACATAAGATTTCCTTTCCCTGGAAGGGAAGAGAAGATCACAGAACCTGCACAGAATAGCTTCTGACCTGGGTTTCTGATTAGGATCAGGGAACCACTAACTTTTATGTTTATGTGGCCTCTTCCTCATTGGACCATTTCCCTGACACTTTCCTCTAAAGACCAGGCTGCCTGTAAGGTGGGCCTGTTCATTCTTCCCAGCCTGCTATACCTTGGAGTCATGCTGCCAGAGTTCCAGCACCACAAGTGGGGGGCTCTCTTTAGTATCCTTAGGATTCTCATACAGCAGGAGGTGCTGGAAGATGATCGTCTGGGCCCATGTGGGGGCTACAGAGCTCTTCAAGGTCTGGGTGCAGAGGCTGTGGTTCAAGAAGCTTACCCGGATGTAGGTCCCTGGAGGGGAGAAGGAAGACAAGGAGTCCTGTGTCTCCAAGCTACTGAAAGAGGCTTTCCTCTCCTTTGCGGGGGCAGCCATCAAACTGGGTGTCCAGGGAGACCCTGCAGATGTGGCTGCAGCCACTGCCATGGCCATGCCTGCTGCGCAGAAGCCTGCCTCAGCATAGCCTGCACATCAACTCAAGAGGCTTTGGTTCCATTCACATATTCTCCATGCCCACCATTGTTGAGGCCTGGCCTTTACAGAGATGCAAGTTGAAGGCTCCTCAGTAGGGTTCTGGAGACAAAGCTCCACAAGGCTGAGCCTTCCTAGCACCAGTAGGGGTGGCCCTACCATGGGGGTGGTCATGTTCTGTACACACGTCTTGGCGGATATTCCTGAAGCCCTGCTACCCACTGCCCCAGCTCCTGTATCAGTGGCACTAAAGAGACAAGGTGGGAACACTTGTATTATCTCTCACGCCTTTCATTAGATCAAGGATGAGCTCCTCCCACACAGGGCTTCCTCTCGCCCCTCTTCTGTCCAGCCACATGCTGCTGGACAGAGCTACCCTCTCACATGCCTTCATGTCAAGTCCTATTGATCTAAGCCTCCTTAAGTCCCACTTTTAATTTCACAGCATTGGAATCATACCTCAAGAGAAGGCCTACCTTGTACTTGGGTCTTTTCTCAAAATTACAGCCACGAGCTGTTTGGGGGATGGAGATGGGATGTCTAGATCTTTGTTACCTCCCGATTTATTATGCAACTGGATGGCCCTGTTGCCAGACCCTGGGGAGCTGGGGGATAAAAACTGCATGACAAGGGACATTCCTACCCTGGAAAGTCAGGATGTGGTTGGACCTCAAGTTCCGGGCCTGGTAGATGTAGCAGAAGAGCTGGTAGTAGTGGGGCTCTGGGGAAAGAGAAACCACGTCTTTCACCTGTCACTTGGGCCCTCATTGGCTGCCCCTTGGGTCCCCCATCCCGTCCCTCAGGAAGTAGCCTCTGGGCCCACTCAAGCGGTGCTCACTGTTAAGAGTGTGGTAAATGAAAGGCAAGGAAGAGAGATAGCTGTCCTCTTGGATAGGCTTCTGGGACTCTGTCACCTTGTATTGTTCGTGCATCCTGCGCTCTCTCAAGTCCGTTGCCTGTGTCCAGAACAACACCTCCTGAAGTTCTCTGATGTGTTCCTGTCTCTTCTTGCCACACACCAGCCTACCCTCTTCCCCTTCCAGATGCCAACTCCCAAGCCTGAAGAGCAAGAGACCCAACCAGGCAGGGCCCTTCTCCTCTGCTAGATGGGGCTTTCAGGTAGATATCACCCAGCCCACAGTGGTTTTACCAAGGTTCCTTCTAGGAGGAATATGGAAGCAATGTCTCTGTCCGTGTTGGGTGCCAGCCTGCGGTGCCAGCAGCGGCGGCGGAATCGACTATGAGGCTGAGGGTCTAGGTGGAACTTGGAGCCGAAGGTACCATACTCCCAGCCCTCCTCTCCCTCTTTGGCCAAGTCCTGCTGCAGGGAAGAAAGCAAAGTCATGGTCCTGTCATTGCATTCTCACATGGTCCCTGCCTGGGGTCCCACCCAGGACCCCTCCCTTGGCTGCCTCACCAGCTGCAGGAAGGAAAGGGTCTGCTGCTCATTGCCTTGCTCTTCATGGTTCCGGAAACGCAGTCGTACCCAGCGCCGGCGGCGGCAGGTGTAGTAGGTCTTTTCCACTGAATTCCAGACCTGGGGCAGGCCTGAGGGTGGGATGCCCACTCCGTATTCCCAACCTGTGGAGGCAGCACCATGGCCTCTGAACCAGCAGGTACCTTCAGGCTGGGTGGCTTCCGCAGGCCTGAGAGAAGGGCCCTAGAAGAATAAGCTTAGAGGAATGGGGGCTTTTCCTCGTTTGCAAGAATGTGTGGTCACAGTGTCACCAGTATGGCCTGAGCCCCACTGCCTATCTTACAAACAAAGGTGACAAACAAAGCCACATGAGCAGCAACGCGTGTGTCTGGAGCCAGACCTTAAGGTTATCCATTCTGTGGGGACATTAAGGCTATCTGTTCTAGCCTATTGCTCCTTTCCAGGAACTGCCTGGGTGAATTCAGGTTCCACAACCAAATCGATGCTCACAGGCATCCTCCAAGCCTCACTCTGGGCCAGACCTCAGGAGGTACCTGGTTCAGTCTAACACTAACATTCATGTCTACAGAGTGAGTGGTGGAGACTCCATTCCCTAGAGGCTGGAGTCCTTCAAAAATTTAGACCCATCTCACCTGATAGCTTGGCTGATTACAAGCTGCCAAAGATTCACACCCTCACACCCAGCCTACCCAGAACAATTGCCAGTGGCCTTGGTGTTTTGGTGTCCACCAGGACCTTCTGCCCTCAGCCTCGATCAGAGAACTGACCTTCAACTAGCCGGGCGCTGGTGGCTCACGCCTGTAATCCTAGCTACTCAGGAGGCTGAGATCTGAGGATCGCGGTTCAAAGCCAGCCCGGGCAGGAGAGACCGTGAGACTCCTATCTCCAATAAAACCACCAGAAAACCGGAAGTGGCGCTGTAGCTCAAGTGGTAGAGTGCTCGCCTTGAGCTGAAGAGCTGAGGGACAGTGCCCAGGCCCAGAGTTCAAGCCCCACGACCGACAAAAAAAAAAAAAGTTAAAAAAAGAACTGACCTTCATTGTCTACTGCGAGGTTGTGCTCCACAGCCCAGTTCTTCTCAAAGTGCCAGCCTTGGGGACACTCTATATCCACCAGGGCCTTCACAGGCTGTCCATTCTGTGGGGGACATTAGGGTTGTCCATCCTGTGGGAATCTAAGCTGGATAAAGCCTGCCTCCACTCACTCTACATACACTCTTGTCTGAGAACCTCCCTCCTGCCAGGGTGCAATAGTTACTACATATTTCTTGAAAAGGGAAAACTAGCATACATTTGAAATAGGCTAGAATTTTATCGTCCTATAGCATGCTCACATGTGTTTTCTGCTTCAGCCTGCCAAATAGCCGGGGCTACAAGTACCTACCACTATATCTGGCTGTTTCAGACTTATTTTTGTCTGTGTGTTCAAGCCAGTACTGGGGCTTGAACTCAGGGATTAGGCACTATCTGTTAACTTTCTCACTCAAGGCTGGCTCTCTACCACTTGGGCCTACAGCTCTACTTTTAGCTTTCTGGTAGACAACTGGAGAAAAGAGTCTTACAGAGTTCCCTGACTGGTCTAGCTTCTTTGATCCTTAGAACTTAGCCTCCTAAGTAGCTAGAATTACAGGTGTGAGCCACTGGCACCCTGGCCTTGTTCCTGACATCTTATTTAAGGAATCTCTAGCATGCCATCTTGGAATACAACTCTCTCAGTCCAAGAGAGGGTGCCTAAGGGCTGGAGGGCTCACTTTATCCCATAGTGCATAGGGGGCAGGGGTTAGATGTAGTTCTTTCTGCTGGGTCACCCCAGCTTCCCAGGTTCCCTACTTGGTTGCCTTGCTGCCCCCATCCCCTGAAAAAGGTTGGCCCAGCTCACCAGGTCAGTGTTCGGGATGGCTGCAGGTATCCAGGTACCTGTGGCATCACGGATCTGGTTCTCATACACCTCCTCCAGCACTTGGCTCTTGTTGATGTCTATGTCTAGGAGGAGTCTGCCAGCAGTGAGACCCCCAAATCCTCCCTGAACCAGCAGGCCTTGGGGCCATCTGTATTGGCCAAGCATTCCCCAACTGCATCCCCATCTGCTCTGGGCAAGGCAGGGCTGGCAAGGCTTGGCTTGCCATGTGCTATGTGTACCTCACCCACATGGACTGGACCTCTTTGGGTTACCACTGACTTGCTGTCCCAGGTGACAAGAAGCCCACTTTAGTGAAGCTTTCTAGAGCTTGTACCCCTGGGCTTACCTCCTCTGAGGCTCTACTATCCAGTTGCCCTGCCAATGCCATCCTGTGGGCTCAATGAAATTCGTCTTGGCGAGGGCCTTGTGTCCCATGACATCTGAGAAGCCAGGACAGCGATCCAATCCCTTCTGTCCCCACTGGTCTTTATACTTGGCCTGATTTTCATACTGGGGAAGGAGAGACCCACTTAGTGCCTGTACTTCTCCAGCACATAGTCTTGGGGAAGTTAGATACCCTGTCCCTCATGCCTTAGAAATGTGGTAGCCAGACAAGGAAAAGGTCCATGTTCTTTTCTTGTGAGAGCAGGAAGGAGACAGAGATTCAGGGGTCAACACTGCCCCAGATTGCTCAGCTAGCAAAGTAGGGTGGATACTAGGACTAGTATCTTCTACTCAATTTTCCCTTCTCTAGTCACTGCAGACCTGGAGAAACACAGTTCCCTGTGCAACTGTCCCCTGTGCTGCCCTACTTGGTTGAATCTGCCAATGGGAAAATCTAAGATGTGGAGGGCCTTCTGTATTATGATGTGTTTATTGACACCTTCAATTTAAAAGCATAAAAATACTTTCATCCAGCAAATTTGGAAGCCCCAAACTCAAACCTTTCTTTATCTCTACTGTCAGCACTGCTCCTCGGTCATGTCCTTCCCAGGGAGCAAAGATCCTGGCCTGTCTTTTGATTCCAGAACAATCTTCGGCTCTTTCTTCATTTACACTTTAAGTTGATGGTTCTATAGGTAGACCCCTCATGTCCTGCTTCTCTCACCAGCCCAAGCCCACTCCGTCCCAGGACCACCAAATCTAAGTTGGGGTCCTCAGGGGTCCCAGGCTGCCCTGGTAGTGACAAAAAAAAAAGCAGCCCGGATTCATTCCCAAATAGTGAGCGACCTAGGAGAAAGCTCTCACTAAATCTCTATCAGGAAGACTGTGACCAGGCCCCTGAGTGGGCAGTCTTCATTTTTGTCATCTTAAATCTATTGCTTGTGAACAAGCAGCAATTTGAGATTTCTTTAGTCTCAGATGCCCTCTGACATAATTTTCAGATTGTGTTGATAAAATGTTCAGGTTGTGGTGCTAGGCTAGTGGGGCATCACTGTCTTTATACTGTATAACTTGTCAAGGCTGGTTCTTCCCTAACGTGACCCAACCTCCTTTCTCTCCCTCCCCTGTGCCCTGGGCTGTCACTCACCGTCTCTGCATACACCACCAAGTTCCCCTGATGGAGCAGCTTCAGGTCCTTGCTGTCTGTGACGTTGCCCAGCCACATACAGACCCGGAGATGGGCTGGGAGTGCATTCTGTTGTTCTTCACCCTCTGGGTACTAAGCAAGAGTCAGGTCAATCCCACGGGGTGCCAATCCCATGGGAGCCAAGGTGTGGATGAGGGAGGGGACACACCCCTGGAATGAGTCATACCACCCCTTCCCCTCCGAGCCCCAACAGCAGGGGCTCTCACATTGAGTTGAGTGCTAGATCTCAAAAAGGGAATAATGGGATTGGATGCCTAGCACCATAAGAGAAAAGTGAATGACAGAGTTATGTCTTTCAGAGAGAGAGGGAGAGAGAGAGAGGTCACTTGTGAATGGTTATACCCTGTTACCTAGCACAGAGCAGGAGAGAAATAGGGGAGATGGGTGATGTGCCTAGGGAGCCAGGAAAAGTTCCACAGAAGAGCTGTGATAATGGCATTGATGATAATAGCTATCATTTAGTGCCTGCTTGCTCTGGGCATAGCACTATGAAGCTCTTATGAGAATGACTCTTGTGGGCAAGAGAAGGAGTATCCTTGCACTATTGATAGAAAGAGAAAAGGACAGGCATATTTGAGGCTGGAGTGGGGAGGTGAGTGAGCAGAATGGCCTGGGTTTATGTAGTGTGAGGTGGCTAGGCAGACCAGAACAGCTGTCTGTACTTTCTTCAAGAGGCAATAGCAACCAGGGATGGGTTATGAGGCTCTACTGTCTCTTAAAAGACTTGTCAAGGTTGGGTGGTGGCCAGGATGTCAGTCAGTTTTATTTATAGCTTGGCTTTGATATGAAGGGCTGGTGTCCAAATCTTACAGGCAGTGGATATTTAGGAGGTCACTCAATCATGGTCAAGGAGATATGACAAGGGACTAGATTAAGTGGTGACTGTGAGGGTATGGATGACATGGGTTTGAAGAACAACTATGAGGGGGCATTCTTGGCACCAGACCACAGGCCCCTGCCCTCCTCTTGGGATTATTTCATTCTACCTATTAAAGAGACAGGGAAAGAGAAAATGGCCCATGCCCTCAGGCAGGGCCATAGAGTTGACCTATAAATCCAGGAATTCTCCCTGGGAAACTGGGGGCTTTTCCTTCCCCCCGAGGACCCCTGGAGGAGATGGGTTTCCCACCTGGAGGAGAAGGTTCTGAATTTTCCCACAGAACCTGCCAGAGCACAAGGGCCCTGCTCGCGAGAACAGGATGGTGTGGGCAGGCACTTGAGCAAAAGCCACCCGCTGCTCATTAGCCATCAGCCATATTGTCACATCTGGAAGGCTCATCTGAGGCTGCCAGGGTAGAGGAAGTGTCAAGACCTATATGGCCAGCCCCTAGCCTTGCTCCCTGCCCAGCGTGTCCAACACCCACCTCGGGAAGTACAGCATTGAGGCGGTACAGCCAGTCCTCCACAGTGGCCACCATGTTCCTGGGCTTAGCTTCCTTGGCCTTTTGCTCCAGTTCCTTCAGGAGGAGGCTTCGGACCTTCCACTTATTCTTGTCTAGGATGGTGGCTTTGGGGTGATCAATCATGCTGGGCAGAGGGTACCTGTGGCCAGGATAGGGTAACAGGAAGCTGGACCATTCTCTTCCCTCCCATGACTCTACCTCTGGGCATATGGTGTGGCTACCTGTCCTTCCTAGCCTTGAGAGCCTATGCATCCATGGCTGCTCTGGCCTGGAGATCCTGCCCACTGTCCCTAGGAAGCCAGCTTACTGAACTGGCCCCAGGCTCCTATCGGCTCTCCCACCCTCCCAACCTTGCAAAGTGACCTGTGTCCAAGGATCTCCTGTGGAAGGATATGTGCTAGGGACAGATCAACCAAACCCTGATTGGTGGGGCAGGAAAGGCTTTCTGATGAATGGCCCAGGACAGACTCCTGAGGAGGAAACTTTGGACAGGAGCTATGGAGACAGAGTTGGGATGGTATGGGTTTGTCTGGGTGGAAAGGAATGCTCATGCGGTAGTACCATCAGGCATAAGTATGAGATGTCTCAACAGGGAGTTTGGGGCCATTTTCTTTCTTTCTTTTTTGGGGGGGAATCCCGTCGTAGGGCCTGAACTCTGGGCCTGGGCACTGTCCCTCAGCTCTTCAGCTCAAGGCTAGCACTCTACCACTTGAGCCACAGTGCCACTTCTGGCTTTTTTTTTTTTCTGCTTATGTGGTGCCAAGGAATCGAACCCAGGGCCTTAAGCATGCAAGGCAAGCACTTTACCACTGAGCCACCTTCCCAGCCCCTGGTCATTTTCTTGACAAGCCTTCATGGGAAGGGAGAACTGGTTCTGTCTAGGTTTAAGCTGGGGAGGGATTTGAGCAAAGCTCACATGTCCTGAGGTGATATGTGTGGGGAAGAGTTCTGTAGCCTCCAGCTTCTGTGTGTGTGTGTGTGTGTGTGTGTGTGTGTGTGTGTGTGTGTGTGTGTGTGTGTGTGTGTGTGTGTGTGTGTGTGTGTGTCTCCTAGGGCTTAAACTTGAGCCTAGGCATGATCCCTAAGCTTTTTTTCTCAAAGTTATCACTCTACCAGTAGAGCTATAGGTCTACTTCTAACTTTTTGGTGGTTAATTGGGATAAGAGTTTCATGGGGGGAGTGGAAGGGGAGGGAAGAGTCTTGTGGACTTTCCTGCCAGGGTTGGCTTTGAATCTCCAGATCTCAGCCTTCTGAGTAGTTAGGATTACAGATATGAACCATGGGCCTCTGGCCTTCAGCCTCCTTTTTGAACCTGAGCTAGTTCAGCCCCAGGCCCAGTACCCTGCAGTCCTACCTGCAGTCCTCCACCAACTCCTTCCGCAGCTTCTCCCACTGGCGGAGCAGAGCTGGGTCCTTTGGATTCCGTATGGATTTCAGGATGGCCAGATTGGCCTTCTGCCCATGGGAGGGAAAGGGAGAGAGCAGGCTTCAAGATGGGTCAAGCTGCAGGGCTGCTTTGTGGAGATAATCCAATGATGTCAGTTTAAGGCAGTCATATGCCATAGTAAGGTTTGTTTCCAACAATAACAAAACTGATAGGCAGGGGGAACCCAGGATGGGGTAGAATTGGGAAGCAGTATAGAGTCTGGACCCCTGAGCTGCCTATATTTTTTGTTGTTGTTTTGTTTTGTTTTTGTTTTTGTTGGTAGTGTGTCTTGAACTCTGAGCTTGGGTCCTCTTCCCTCAGCTCTTCAGCTCAAGGCTAGTGCTCTACCACTTGAGTCACAGCGCCCACTTCCCGCTGTTTCTGTTTATGTGGTGCTGAGGAATCGAACCCAGGGCCTCATGCATGCAAAGGCAAGTGCTCTACCACTGAGCCACCTTCCCAGCCCACTGAGCTGCCTATGTAAACATAAGGAAGTCATGTGTAAGGTGGAAGTACCAGGTGAAGGTCTCCTGAGAGCTACTCTGCTTGACAAGTATCAAGACCCTTTGTAGTGACTATTCCCTGATTTTTCTGGCTTTCTTGTTCCCTAGAAACTTCAAAAACTGGGAAAACACTGTGAATTTGCATGTTATTCCCATTTCCCAACCCCCCCACAAACTCCTTCAAAAGCCTACTAAAATGTCACTTTTGTGTATACCTCCTGACTCCTCTGTTCATTTCTTCCCTCTTCATCTCTCTGATCCTGAGTCTCGGGGTCCTGTATCGCCATTACTGCCCTATTTCATAATGTATTCGCTGTGTACATAGCTGACTTGTCACCCAGGACAAGATAGGATAAGGGCTGTGACTATTCATCTTGGTGTCTTCAGTACCAAGAACTGTACCTGTAAAGAGCACCTCAATGCTGTGGAATGTGTGCATGTGCAGTATAGATTCCCAAGCCTCCCAATCACCGCTCCTGCCCTGCTGTGGCCCTGCACACTCACCAGGCGGTCCCGAGTGACATGGAGGCAGTTGATGTAGTTCATGCGGAAGGTGACATCCTCCCAGAAGGAGGTCACAGCCACAACAGGCTTGGTGTTGTACCAGGGCACATAGTGGTATTTGTTTCCTGAGACACAGGCACAAGGGTAGAAGGGAGCATTGCATGCCTGAAGGATCCTGGAAAGTCCTCCTTACTGCTTCTTCTTTTGAGGATTCTCTCCTCTAAATTCCCTCCCCCCCACCAACCTATTAATTCCTCAAAGATGTAATCTGCTGACTATGCTAACTGGATGACCTCCACAGTAGACAGCTTAGGCTGGCCCAAAGTGTGCACTTGGATGAACTCAACAGGCCCCTGTTGAACATTCATTGTGCCCAGTGTGTCACATGGCCTTTGAAAGTTCCTGGTTTACAAGTGGGAAAATCAACACTAGGCATGGAAAACAGTTTGCCTGAAATGGGGCAACCAGGAAGTACTATCACAGGCATCTGGCTTCAGAGGCTCAGACAAGATGCCAAGGCAAAGGGATGTACCTAGATCTAGGGTGTCTTTTCTGGTGGGCTGACCGGCTAGGGAGGAGTGGGTCTTGGTCCAGGGAGGAGGACCTGCCACTACATAGGATGTGTGTATATAAGCCATGGGTATGGCTGACTGGGCCCTTGGTGATATTCCATATTGAAATGGGAGGTGGGGGAGAGCTAGATGATACCCAAAGGGTTCTTCTTCTGAAATGCATTGTGTGGACCTCAACAGAAAAATCCAAAGCATTTTAAAAAGCAACAAGCCCATGAGGCAAGCAAAACCAAAGCTGACTGCACAGCAAACCTTGGAGACTTGTGTTTCCTGGCAACTGCAGGGACACAGGGGGCAGGAGGGAAAGCTAGGGGACCACTGATAGTGGTCAGGATGCCCCATGTGTGACAGGCCAAATTGTGTCCCTCTTAAAGATAAAATAAAGTTGGATGCTGGTGGCTCATGCCTGTAATCCTATAATCTCAGAAAGCTGAGATCTGAGGATCATGGTTCACAGTCTGGGCAGGAAAATCTTTGACTTTTATCTAATCATAATGGCCAAAAATCAGAAATAGACAAAATATATTTTACTAGTAGAAGAAATACTATAACCCCCCCCCCCCAAATAAAGTATCTAGGAATTAACCTAACCAAACATGTAAAGGGTCTATTTCATGAAAACTATAAAAGCCTTAAAAAAAAGGAATCATAGAGGACACCAGGAAATGGAAAGATTTCCCATGTTCCTGGATAGGCAGAATTAATATAGTGAAAATGGCTATACTGCCAAAATTGATACACACATTCAATGCAATGACATACTTTACTGAAATAGAGAAAAAAAACAGTCCAAAAATTCATATAGAACAACAAAAGACCTAGAATAGCCAAAGCAATTCTAGGCAAAAGAAACAACATGGGAGGGATCATGATACCGGATTTCAAGCTCTACTGTAGAGCTATAATAACAAAGACAGCTTGGTACTGGCACAAAAAGAGACTCAAAGACCAATGGAACAGACTAGTGGACCCAGAAATAAAGCCGCATATGTAGTCAGTTGATATTTGACAAAGGAGCCAAAGACATACAGTGGAAAAATTATAACCTCTTCAACTATTGGTGCTAGGAAAAATGGGTGGCCACATGCAGAAAAATGAAAGTGGACCCTAGCCTATCACCATGCACTAACATCAACTGAAAATGGATTAAAGACCTTAACATCAAATCTGATACTCTGAAACTACTGCAGGACAGAGTAGGAGAGACACTTGAACTTAGAGGCACAGGCAGGAACTTCCTGAACAGTCCCAGGGTCACAACAAATTGGAGAGAGACTCGACTTAAAATAAAAAGTTTCTGCACAGACAAAGAAATAGCAACCAAACTAAAAAGAAAGCCAACTAATTGGGAAAAAATATTTACCAGCAATATATCAGACAAGGGGCTAATATCCAATATATACAGGGAACTCAAGAAACTAACCCCTCACAAATCTAACAAACCAATCATGAAATGTGCAAGAGAACTAAAGAGAGACTTCTCAGAAGAAAAGATAAAGATAGCAAAGAAACACATGAGGAAATGTCCATCCCTGGCTGTAAAGGAAATGCAAACAAAAACAACACTGAGATACCACCTTATCCCAGTCAGAATGGCTCACATCCTAAAGTCAGCCAACAACAAATGCTGGTGGGAATGTATACTAATACAACCACTTTGGAAAACAGTCTGGAGATACCTCAGAAAGCTAAATATAGACCTCTCCTATGACCCAGCCATACCACTCCTAGGCATCTACCCTGAGCAACAGGAACCAGTATACAAAAAACACATGCACCTCCATGTTTATTGCAGCACTGTTCACGATTGCCAAAATTTGGAAACAACCCAGATGCCCCACTACTGATGAGTGGATCCAAAAATTTTGGTACCTATGTACAATGGAATATTATGCAGCCATTAGAAAGGACAAAATAATGGCATTTGCAGGGAGATGGATGGAACTAAAGCAGATTTTTTTGAGCAAAGTAAGCCAAGAACAAAGAGACAAATGGCACATGGTCTCCCTGATATGTAGATGCTAAAGCCAAAATACAAGAAGATATGGCAAACAGGACTCAAGAAACAAAGGACAGCCACCCATTTTGTCCTATCATTGCTAAATAACCCCATGTTCTTGACCACATATATGGTAGATATATGCACGCAACAGAGGAAAACCAAGAGGAGGAACAGAATGAGTGGGAACAGCCCACACTAAGCAAAAGGAAAGAAATGTAAACATCACCTGATGTGGAAAAAACTTGTATTGTCAAAGCTCATAGAATTCACAAACTGTATAGACCATGGTAATGACAATTTGCCTTGTGAAGGTTAAAATGTGTTTGTGACTTTAACTATCACTATTCCACAATACTGTGAAATATGTGGAATTTATGTAATCACCTAATCTCAATGAAAGAAAAAAAGTGAGAGAAGGGATGGGTAAGGAGAGATGGGTGACAATGTTGTCAGACACTTTGTCCTCATATACAGTTTTGTAGAATGGGAACTTCTTTGTACAACTACTTAAAGATAATCTTAAAAAAAGCCAAAATGACAGCTCAAAAAATAGTAGAAGACATAAACTATGACACACAATTGTCTCTCAATATCCTCAGGGAATTGATTCCAGAACACCCTGCAGGTACCAAAATATATGGATGTTCATGTCCCTTATATAGAATGGTATAAGCTAGGCATGTGGTACATACCTATCAAATCCCAGTACTCAAGAGATTGACGCAGTAGGATCATGAATTTGAGACCAGCCTGGGCTACATAGTAAGTTCTTATCTCAAAAAAACAAAAACAAAAACAAGAAAAAAGTAGAGCATTTGCTACATTGTTCCATTTTAGGAATAATAACAAGAAAAAAAAGTTATACATGGTAAGCATAGATGCATTGTTTTTTTCTTTTGGAGGGTACACTGGAGATTTAGCTCAGGGACTAAAACTTGCTAGACAAGTGCATTACTGCTTGAATCACACCTTCAGCCCCCTTTTTTTTCAGTGTGGACAAACAAAATTTTAATATTGATTATTTACTATAGTGTTTCAAATTCAGCTCCTTTTTGTATTATTTTCAAGATATGGTCTTGAATTTATGCCCAGGCCAGCCTGGGCTTTGATTCCTGTGTCACTGGGAATGACAAGGATATACCACATTGTGCCCAACCATTGATTGAGATGGAGCTTCACAAACTTTTGTGCCTGAGCAAACCTCAAACTTTGGTCCTCCTTTTCCCAAGTAGCTAGCTTAAGCCACCATGCTCATCTATGATTTTTTAAATTTGTAATTAAAAAATTTTTTTTACTAATTTTGATCCCTGGTTAGTTGATGAATAACCACAGGGTCGACTATACTCATATAATGGAATAGTATACCATAGTGAGCATAAGCCTCAACTATACCCAATGTTATCTAGACTCGTGAGTACATTTCACAAGGAAACTTATGAACAAAGAAGCCAGATACAAAGGATTACATACTATCTTAATTTCTTGCATAGCAAATTAGCATAAGAGAAGATGAGATGGATACAGTGGTTCACATCTTCATCTTAGCTACTCAGGAGACTGAAGTTGTGAGGTTCATGGTTCAAGTGCAGCCTGGGCAAAATGTGTAGGGGATCCTGTCTCAACCAATGAAAACAAGTTGGGTGGTAGTATATATGTCACTCCAGTTACATGGAAGTTAAACAGGAAGACTGAAACCCCATAAGCCTTGGGCAAAAAGGGAGATCCTATCTGAAAAGTAAGTAAAGAGAGCTAAAGCATCACTCAAGTGGTAGAATTCCTGCTTAACAAGTGAAAGGCCCTGAGTTCAAATCCCATTTCTGCCCTCCGCCCAAAACAAACAGCTGAGGGAAAGTAAAAGAAGGAATGATATTGTCCCAAAAAGAATTGTACTCATTACCTGACTTAGGAAATGGTAACCCCTCTGTACAACACCTTAATAATAACAATAAAATTATATTACGAAAACAAGCAAGCAAAGATATTGTTTAGGAGAGCATTTGCCTTGGTGGGAGTAGTGGATGAGGGTTCCTTGGTTTAGCATCCTACTTTACAGGTATGTTTTCTTTATGATTATTCGCAGAACTCAACATGTGGTTTATGTATGCATGTTATCTTTGAATCAAACATTTACTTAAGAAACAAAATTTTAGGGGCTGGGAAGGTGGCTCAGTGGTAGAGCCCTTGCCTTGCATGCCTGAGGCCCTAGATTCGATTCCTCAGCACCACATAAGCTAAAAGAAAAAAGCCAGAAGTGGTGTTGTGGCTCAAGTGGTAGAGCGCTAGCCTTGAGCTGAAGAGCTGAGGGACAGCGCCCAGGCCCAGAGTTCAGGCCCCATGACCGGACACCCCCCCACCCCCCCAAAAAAAAAGAAACAAAAATTTAAAAACATTGAGGGCACAAAGGACAAAATCCATATGTACAATACAGTGTATGGAATGCTGTGGGAAGAATAAGAGGGGAAGGGGAAGGTGAACTAAGGCCTTTCTGAGAGGATCTAGAAGTATCCACATATGTAGTCTAGAAAGACCACAAGACGAAAACTATAACACAGAGATTTTAAAACATGAAGGAGCCAGTGGCTCATGCCTGCAATCCTAGCTACTCAGGAGGCTGAGATTTGAGGATCACAGTTCAAAGCCAGCCTGGGCAGGAAAGTCAGTGAGACTCTTATCTCCAATAAACTACCAGAAAACTGGAAGTGACACTGTGGTTCAAGTGGTAGAGCGCTAGGCTTGAGCTGAAGAGCTCAGGAACAGTGCCCAGGCCCAGAGTTCAAGCCCCACTACTGACAAAAACAAAAGCAAAAACAATAACAATAACAAGAAAAAGCCAGGAAGGCTAGACATCAGTGGCTCATGCTTGTAATCCTAGCTACTTATGAGACTGAGATATGGACGGTTGAGACGGTTCAAAGCCAGTCCAGGTAAGAAACTCTGCAAGACTCCATCTATACTTATCAGCAAAAAAAAAACTGGGTCAGAGGTATTGTTCAAGTGGTAGAGTATCAGCTGTAACCCAAGTGAAAGCATGGGGCCCTGAGTTCAAGTTCCCATACTGGCATAAAATAAAATAACTTGGTACCTGTGGCTCACACTTGTAATCCTAGCTACGCAGGAGATCTGAGGATCTTGGTTCAAAAGCCAGATCAGGCAAACAATTCCTACAGACTCTTATCTCCAATTCACCACAAGAAGCCAGGGGTGGTGCCAAGTGGTAGAGTAAAAAAGCCATAAGCAAAAAAGATGAGCAAATGAGCAAAGCCCTAGTACTAGTAGCACATTACACACACACACACACACACACACACACACACACACACACACACACACACACAGAGAAATTATTAAAATAATGTAATAAAATATGGAGAACAGAATGAAAAAGTTCATAAAGTGTAGAGTGGGTTCTAGAAAGGAAACACAAGAGAGGAAGAGGTAATTTATAAAGACAAAGTATCTTAGAATTTTCCAGAATATTGGAAGACACCAGTTTCAGATTCTGATAATGATTTGTCAGAATGATAAATCAGTAGACCCCTGGCTGGGTTCTCAGTAGGGACGTGGGATACGAGACAGCAATTTTTCTCTTTTATTCTTGGATAGCCTACAAAAACAACAAGGAGAAGGAAAATAACTCCATTTCCAGCAAATGAGGAGCCAGAGATAATCTGCACATTCAAAATATACACATGGACTGCCAAAAGAAACCACAGCGTCCACAGAAGCTCAGAGGGTGAAGTGGCAGAAGGCACCTGCAGGGAAATGGATAGGAAGACTATCGGCCGACAGCATAGCTTGCTGGGAGCAGATCACAGAAAGTGCCAGAAAAAATATACCCCCCGAAGGACCTCAGGACACAATGGAGGAGAAGTGAGCCTGCAGAACTGGGAAAACAAGTAGAAGGAAAAACAAAAACATCAAAAAAATCCAAATAAGAAGCCCAAGGAAGATTCAACTTGTAGACAATGCAGTGAGAGGCATTACAATGAGGACAGAAATAAGTAGCCATAACAAAATGGACAAGAAACAGAAAAGGGTCAGGGAGAAAATGACAGACATAGAAGAAAATGAAGGAGAACTATTTCATCTATAAGTGGATTCCCTGAAATAAGAAAATAAACAATGGAATGGAATAAGTATTATAACATATAATTTAAGAAACTTCACATGGGGAAAAGAACTTTTTAAAACACAGACGATGTTTGAACAGTTATCCAAATACAAATCAATCCAAAAGAAATTACAGAGCTGAATGTAAAAATTAAAATTTTAGAAGAAAAAAAAGAGAAAATCTTAAACATGACACCTTAAAAGAAAAAGTAAATTGGACTTGATCCAAATTTAAAATGTTTAGCTGGGCACAGGTGGCTCATGCCTGTAATCTTAGCTACTCAGGAGGCTGAAATCTGAGGATCATGGTTCAAAGCCAGCCTGGGCAGGAAAGTCATGAAGACTCTGATCTCCAGTAAACCACTAGAAACCTGGAAGTGGCTCTGTGGCTCAAGCGGTAGAGTGCTTGCCTCGAGCTGAAGAGCTGAGGGACAGAGCCCAGGCCCAGAGTTCAAGCCCCACGTCAGACCAAAAAAAAAAGTCAGTAATTAATACAATAATTGGAAAAAGGATAAAAAACAGATCAAAGGAACAGAATAGATATTCCAGAAATAAGCCACAATATATGTTAGTTGATTTTTAACAAAGGTTCCAAACTAATTTAGTGTAGAAATGAATAGGTTTTTTTTTTTTTTTTTTGGTTGTGGGGCCTGCACTCTGGGCCTGGGCACTGTCCTTTAGCTCTTCAGCTCAAGGCTAGTGCTCTACCCTTTGAGCCACAGCGCCACTTCCAGTGTTTTCAGCTTATGTGGTGCTGAGGAATCAAACTCAGAGTCTCATGCATGCAAGGCAAGCACAGTATCACTGAGTCACCTTCTCAGCCCAGGATACTTTTTTTAAAAGCAATTAATGCTACTGGGAAACTATGGGAAAAAAATTACACCAAATACAAAAATTAAGTCAATCATAAATTTAAACAAAGAAGCTAAAACTATAAAGCTTGTAGAAGGAAACAATATCTTCAGGATCTTGAGTCATGATCTAAGGTAAATATTTCTTAGACTACATAATCTACTAGCTATAAAAGGAAAGATAATCAACAAATTGAACTACGTCAAAATTAGAAACTTCTGCTGAAGGAGGTGGCACACCAGCATTCAGGAGGCTGAACAGCCTGGGCTACGTAGTGAAACTCTATTTGGTTTGCATCTAAAATATAAAAGAACACCTGCAATTCAACATAAAGAAGACCAACAGCGAAAAGCGAATCCTACTGCATTGTTGGTGGGAGTGTAAACTTCTTCAAGCATCATGGAGGTTCCTCAAAAGACTATACATAGAGCTCCCCTATGACCCAGAAATCCTACTTCTGGGCATTTACCCAAATGATTACAAACAAGGCCACACTAAAGCTACCAGCACAACTATGTTTATCCCAGCATTGTTTACCATAGCTAAGATATGGAACCAATCCAGATGCCCCTCAGTACAATGGAATTCTATGCCTCCATCAGAAAGAATGACATTGCCCCATTTGTTAGGAAATGAAAGACTTGGGAAAAAAATCATATTAAGTGGTTACCCAGTCCCAAAGAAATTTAGGTTCCATGGTTTCCCTTATTTGCAACAATTAGCATAGATAGATAGATAGATAGATAGATAGATAGATAGGATTATCATTTATATGATAATCTTATCAGATGAGCTGAAAAGCTCAAAAACCATGTACAAATGACCATATATGATGATGCTCACGTCTGTAATCCTAGCTACTCAGGAGGCTGAGATCTGAAGATCACAGTTCAAAGCCCGCCAGGGCAGGAAAGGCCGTGAGACTCTTATCTCCAATAAACCACTAGAAAACCAGGAGTGGTGCTATGGCTCAAGTGGTAGAGTGCTGGCCTTGAGCTGAAGAGGGCAGGGACAGCGCCCAAGCCCAGAGTTCAAGCCCCAGGACTGACAAAAAACATAAATAAAAGATGATGTTAAGTGAAATGAACCCCACGATATGGACACAAGAAGTCTGTCTTTATTGTTATTGTTTTAAATGTACCATATGATTTTATTATTTGTTGTTTCCTTTGTATGTTCTTTTTCTGCTCCATTCTTTTTTTTTTTTTTTTTTTTTTTTTGGTCGGCCGTGGGGCTTGAACTGTGCCTTTGTATTTTCTTACCCCTATGGTATATCCATGTACTTGATTTTTATACCTGGCATCTTGTATATACATATGTCTAATCTGGGGAGAGGAAGGGGAATAACAAAATGCGAAAACAAGGACACAGGATGACCCATTGCAACAAGGATACCCACAGGACAATATATTGGAAACGAACTTTACAACTTCGGGCAACCAGGTGGGGACAGTGGGGGGGGGGTAGGTAGGAGTGTGGGAGGTGGGGAAGGGAAAGGGGGACCATAAGGAAGGGAAGGGGTAACAATGATCAACAAGTAATGTACTCATTGCCTTCCTCATGCAACTGTAACCCCTCTGTACAACATCTTAACAACAACAACAACAACAAAAATCACCAAAAAAAAAAAAAAAAGACCAACAGCTGGGTGTTAATGGCTCATTCCTGTAATCCTAGCTACTCAGGAGGCTGAGATCCAAGGACGATGGTTCAAAGCCAGCTCAAGCAGAAAAGCCCATGAGACTCTCATCTCCAATTAACTACCAAAAAAAACAGAAGTGGAGTTGTCACTCAAAGTGTTAGAGCACTAGCCTTGGGCACAAAAGCTCAGGGACAGTGCCCAGGCCCTGGGTTCAAGCTTCACCACTGACAAAAAAAAAAAAAAAAGATCAACAACTTATGGCAGTGGCTCTTATCTGTAATCCTAGCTACTGAGGAGGCTGAGATCTGAGGATCGCCTTTCAAAGCCAGCCCAGGCAGTAAAGTCCTTGAGACTCTTTTTTTTTTTTTTTTTGTCAGTCGTGGGGCTTGAACTCTGGGTCTGGGCACTGTCCCTCAGTTCTTCAGCAAAAGGTGAATGCTCAATCACTTGAGTCACAGCACCACTTCTGGTTTTCTTTGTTTTGTGTTTGGTTTTTTTTTTGGGGGGGGGGGTCCTGTCATGGGGCCTGAACTCTGGGCCTGGGCACTGTCCCTCAGCTCTTCAGCTCAAGGCTAGCACTCTACCATTTGAGCCACAGCGCCACTTCCAGCTTTTTTCTTTTTTGTTTATGTGGCGCTGAGGAATCGAACCCAGGGCCTCAGGCATGCAAGGCAAGTGCTCTACTACTGAGCCATCTTCCCAGCCCCACACTTCTGGTTTTCTGAGTGGCTTATTGGAGATGAGAGTCTCACAGACTTTCCTGCCTAGGCTGGCTTTTTATTTTATTTTATTTTATTTTATTTGTGAACATACTGTACAGAGGGGTTACAATTACATGGGCAGGATAATGTGTACATTGGCTTTGAACGGTGATCCTCAGATATCAGCCTCCTTAGTAGCTAGGATTACAGGTGTGAGCCACTGTCACCCAGCCCTTGAGACTCTTATCTCCAATAAACTACCATAAAACAGGAAGTGGCTCTGTGGCTCAAGTGGTAGAGTTCTTGCCTTGAGCTGAAGAGCTCAGGGACAGTGCCGAGGCCCAGAGTTCAAGCCCCATGACTGACAGAAGAGGAAGAAGAGGAGGATAACAAGAAGGAACAGGAGGAAGAGGAGGTATAGGAGAAGAAAGAGAAGGAAGAAGAGGAAGAGGAAAAGACAGACATAGTTCCCCTTCCAGATCAGTCCCTTCACTAAGGAAAGATATGTGAATGGCCCATTTCCGGTATTTCCAGATGGGTGTTAAGTTCATGGGTAAATGATGTAGCAAACTATTTAATGCCCAAATTAGTAAGAAAGATATAGTCAAATGGAATAATGGACAGAAGAGGCAAATAGTGTTTTTTACAGATAAGGACAAAATGCTCTACTTTACTGATAATGAGGAAAAAGCAAAGGCCACGTAGAATGCTATTCACATCTACTAGATTGACAGCAATGAAAAGGCTGGGCCACATTATATACTGGTGAGAACATAGGGTACTAGGAATTCTCATGCCATCTGATGAGAGTGCAGTTTGCTCTAATCGCTTTTGCTTTGAGATTCTCTTCTACTTCTCAGCATGTAATTTAGAGGAATCCTTGTGCTTGTGACTAGGAGCCATGTGGCAGAATGTTTCTAACAAAATCATTATACTAGCAAAAAAAAAAAACCTAAATGTGCCTACTTATGGCATATAATCTGTGGTAGAATCATACAGTGGAACACAAACAGAATGAACTGTGACTACACACACCCACAGCAAAGATGTAATGTTGAGGCACAGATGTGAGACAAATGAATACAGGTTGAAAATGCTCACTTATATAAAAGAGAAAATAGTATGCTATTTATCACCCATCCATAGTGGGTGATAATAAAAAGAAAAGAATGAATGACACAAGAGACAAGATCATGGTTATTTCTTCAATGAATAGATCTGCGAAAAGAAAACAGGAAGGCCAGGTGCTGGTAGCTAACACCTGTAATCCTAGCTACTAAGGAGGCTGAGATCTGAGGATCAACAATTCAAAGCCATCCCAGGAAGGAAAGTCCTGGAGACTCTTATCTCCAATAAAACTACCAGAAATGCCAGGCACCGGTGGCTCACATCTGTAATCCTAGCTACTCAGGAGGCTGAGATCTGAGGATCACGGTTCAAAGCCAGCCCAGGCAGAAAAGTCCATGAGACTCTGCTCTCCAATAAAAACCACTAGAAAACTGGAAGTGGTGCTGTGGCTCAAGAGGTAGAGTGCACACCTTGAGCTGAAGAGTGCAGGGAGAGCGCCCAGGCCCAGAGTTCAGGCCCCAGGACCGACAAAAACAAACAAACAAAAAACTACCAGGAAACTGGAAGTGGTGCTGTGGCTCAAGTGGTAGAGTGTTCACGTTGAGCTGAAGAGCTGAGGGACAGTGCCCAGGCCCATAACTCAAGCCCCACGACTGACAAAAAAGAAAAAAAAACAACAAAACAAAACAAAACAGGAACTTTTTTAGCTGTTGATAATTTTCTATATATTAAACTAGATGATAAATTCATGGGAATTTAATTCTTTTTGTAAAAAATTATTGTTAGTATAAAGGTGATGTTCAGGGGGTTACAGTTACATAAAGTACATCTCTTTTTGGACACTTTTTGGACTCTTTTTTTTCCCCTCACTTTCTCCCAGTTTTTTTCCTCCCATCCCTTCCCACAGGTTGTATAGTTCATTTTTGACATAGTGTCCAGTGAGTACCATTGCTACATTTGTTCACCCTTTATCCCTCCATTTCTGTTTTGGAATTTAATTCTTTAAACAGTGCATGTACATTATTTACATATATATTTCATACACAAACTTTATAATATAAAAAAGTAAGTAGAAGATTACATTAAATAAAAGGAGCAGGTCACAAAGAACCACATATTGTAGGATTCAACAGATATAAAATGTCTAGACTAGGAAAATCTATAGAAACAGAAAGTAGATTAGTGATTGCTTGGGCTGGAGAGATGAGAAAGAAATGCTAATGGACTCGGAGTTTCTCTTTGGGGTAAGACTATTCTAAAATTGATGTGGTGATGGTTGAGCAACTCTGTGAAAATCCTAAAATCCATGGGATTGTATGCTTCAAATGGGAAAATTGTATGTTATGTGAGTTACATCACAACAAAGCTTTGATTAAAAAAAAACAAAACAGGTAGAGAAGTAGAGTACCTAGGAAGCTTTTTAATGAATGATTGGACAGCAAAGCTAACAAAGAGGAGAGGCAATACCTGCTCTCATTTTAGCATATGCCCAGAATACCTAGAGGGTTTGATCAAACACAACTAGTGGACTCCACCCCCAGGTAAAGCTTTGCTTTCCTTTTCTTTTTTCTTTCTTTTCTTTTCTTTTTTTTTTTTTTTTTGTGCCAGTCTTGGGGCTTGAACTCAGGGACTGGGTGCTAATCCTGAGCTTTTTTGCTCAAGGCTAGGGCTCTATCATTTGAGCCATAGCTCCCATTACTTCTGGCTTTTTGGTAGTTAATTGGAGGTAAGAGTCTCACACTTGGGGCTGGGAAGGTGGCTCAGTGGTAGAGTGCTTGCCTTGGATGCATGAGGGCCTGGGTTTGATTCCTCAGTACCACATAAGCAAAAAGAAAAAAGCTGGAAGTGGCGCTGTGGCTCAAGTGGTAGAGCACTCGCCTTGAGCTGAAGAGCTGAGGGACAGCGTCCAGGTCCAGAGTTCAGGCCCCATGACCAGCCCCCCCCCCCCCAAAAAAAAAAGAGTCTCACACTTTCCTGTCTGGACTGGCTTTGAACAGCAATCCTCAAATCTCAGACTGAGTAGCTAGGGTTACAGGCATGATCCAGTAGCACCTGGTTCATCAGATTTTCTGATTCTGAAGGCCTGGGGTGGGGGTATGGCCAAGAATCTCCCTTTCATTACTAGTATCCAGATGGAGCTGATGCTGGCTCACATTGATAACCTATATGTATGTCTAGTTGGATAAGCGGATGAGTGGATGAATGGGTGCAATGGATGGTTGGTTGGTTGTCTGGGAGAGTAGAGGGGCTGATGTTGAATGGTTGACTGGATGGATAAATGGACCAATAAATAGATGGATAACGAGTGGATGCATGGTGGATGATAATTGGTTGGATGGATAGGGGAGGTGGTTCTGAGTGAAGGGGAGATGATGGGGTTGAAAAAGCTGTAATAAAGAGAAGGACTTGAAGTCAAGACCTAGTTTCAACTCTTGAGTTCACCACCTACCAGCTATGCAATATTTGGCAAGTGACATCTCCCTGAACTTTATTTTTCCTCATGTACGAAATGTGAGTAAATAATGTTCACAGATGTTCCCTAAACTAATATCCTTGGAAGAGCTAAAACAGTCTGGCATGCAGTGACGGCTTTCTCTTCTTTTTTGAATCTGATTCTTACCATCATATATCACTGGGCTGTACTGTGTAGTTGAGACTAGAGGCTTGTAATTCAGGTCCATCTTGTTTCCATAGTGGCCCATGCTGACCTCGAATTGGATCAGACTCTTAAAGTTGGGCATCGTGGTACAGGAGAGGAAGACAACGCACAGCCCATACTTTTGGCGGCTCTGCTGTTTCTACAATAATAACCCCCACACATACATTGCCAAGTACATAAGCCAAGAAATGAACATGGTTATATTGACAGGCAGGGAGAGGAGTTACTTTCAAAATACATCTGTGTTTCTCTTCAAGATGAGCTGAACCATCACTAAAACCCTCTCACCTAGCAGGCCAGGTGCAGCTCCTCCCAGGACCTCCATTGTCTGGCCTACCTCACCCAGCCAGCTCTGGTTCATTCCTTTCCTGAAACTGAGCATGAGGGTTTTCTCTTCTTGGCAAGGCTAGGCTCTGAGTTGGGCCCCTCTCTCCCCATTCTGAGTAGATGTATCTCCTCCTCTTTGTTTAAAGCCTCTCCTTAGAAGAGGCATATGGACAGGGTGTGTAGCTGAGGTCATCCCCTACCCCTCACCCAAACCCACATACACGACCACACACATATATCAGTTCTTCATGGCTTTTCTCTTCAAACTCATCTTTCCAGTAAGGCTGCAGCTGCTCACTGCCCCAGGTTAAGATTATTCCCACCATACCTGCCACTTTCCTAGGCCCTCTGTCCACAATATCAGTCCCTCTCTCATTTCTGTTGTCAACTCTGCTCTGTTTTTGGCATTCTTTATCTGTTTACTAATTCAAGTCTCACTTATCTTTAAAAAATAACCCTCTTACTGGATTGTGTAGCTAATGCCTATAATCTCAGCTTCACTAAACACAAAAATTTGGAAAATTAAGTAATTATCCAAGGCTAACCTTTGGCAAAAGCTATGTGAGAACCCATTTCATCAAATAAGCCTGATATGGTAGTATGTGCTTATAATCCCAGCTTCACAGGAGACCATAGGTGGAGGATCAGGGACCAGGTAAGACCTTACATAAAAAAATAAACTAAAAGGAGCTGTGGTTCAAATGGTAGAGGGTCAGCCTTGAGTGAAAAAAAATCAAGTGGGAATGCAAAGCCCTGAGTTTAATTTTAAAATGGAAAAAGCTAGAAATGCGGCTCAAATGGCAGAGCACTGTCTAGCAAATATTAAGGCTCTGAGTTCAAACTCTAGTACCAAATAAATAAATAAATACTTTTCTCTCCCACATGAGATCCTATTTAGCTACCACCCAGCCTCATTTCCTGTCACTTTTTTTTCTTTCTTTTTTTTGTCTGTCAGTCGTGGGGCTTGAACTCTGGGCCTGGGCACTGTCCCTGAGCTCTTCAGCTCAGGGCAAGCACTCTACCATTTGAGCCACAGCACCATGACAGCAGGGGTTGGAATAACATGAAGGCCTCAGGAAGACCTTAATAAACACACAGGCATTGATGAAGCATCCTACACACCCAACAGCTTATTGCACCAAGATCTGCCTCTTGTAGAGTCAGATGTAAGGCAAGCAGAAGGACTCTATCCCTGCCACCCCATTACCTGTTTTCTGTGGTTACCTCTATCCTGACCACTTCCTGGGAGAGATCTTTTATTGTAGTATCTTGATGGGACGTGACTTGGGTGGTTAACTCCAGGAAGACTCGGCCTCGATAAGCTAAACCATCTTTAACAGTGTCAGGAATGCACTAGGACAACAGAGAGGAATATGGAGAGAAAGGAGAGTAGGCAAATATCCCAAAATTCCTCAACTGCAGCAAAGACAAGGTCATCCAGTGCCTGTCTGCTGGGGATTGCTCCAACCACAATCCCAGGGGAAAATTCCAGAGACCCCAGACTCCTCTATACTAGAAGTCCTTTAGCCCCTGACCCTTAGTACCCACTACTGATGATGCATTCTACCTGCTGACAACATGAAGGACTATTGTTTGCTGGTCCTGAGGTTTGAGCTCTGGGCCTGGGCACTGTCCCTAAGCTCCTTTTTGCTCAGGCTAGTGCTCTACCACTTTGAGCCACAGCACCCCTTCTGTCTTTTTCTGTGACTAATTGGAGATGTGTCTCAGACTTTCCTGCCCAGGCTGGCTTTGAACAGTCATCCTCAGATCTCAGCCTTTTGAGTAGCTAGGATTACAGGTGTGAGCCACTGGCACCCAGTTCAATAAAGGACCTTTTCAATAGGGGATTGTGATATCTAGTGAGAGCCCTGGAGCCTGCGGACCATCTCCCCTCCTTGTCATCAGTGATTGGCTCAAGGAGAATACACATGATCAAAAGAGACCAATTACAGTGCTTCATTGGCTTGGTGGCCACATTCCTAGTCCTGAACCTCACTAACCAAGTAGAGGAGGATGTGAAGAGCCCAGAACAGGAGATGGATCAGATTGAGAAAGCTTTCTACTTGTGATCCTCCAGGGCTTTATACCTGTAGCTCCTCTTTCTTACTCAGAATCCCTCCCTGCCTCATTCTTTAGATATTTAAGACTAGAAGCATAGTTTCACTGGGCTCTATGTAGTATCGTTTGTTTCTGAACTAAATGGTTCCAAGATACTTTTCTCTGTGGGGTTCAGTAGTCTGATCTCTGTAACCTTTCAGACCTTCTCAATCACCTACCAGCTGCTATGGATTATAGTTCTCAAATCCCTGATGCAGCTTTAATGAACTTTTGATTTGATGCCAGGCTTCTGAGAGCTATGTGTAAAATAAAAATGATTCTGACAGACAATTGGAGCTTGCCCATAAGTGCAAGAACATACAACTTTATGTAACATTTGTCTACCTAGAGTGTTTTAATTTTTTGTTGAATTGAGACAAGGTCTTGCCTCATAGCTCAAACTGGCCTCAAACTCATAATCCTTCTGCCTCAGCCTCCTGAATACATAGAATTACATATCTTTGTCACCACATCTGACTTGCTAAGATTTCTTTATACCTTAGTTTATATAATATAAAATAAATTTTCCTCCTCTGAGCTCCCTTCTTGATTCTAGAAGCTTCCAAAAGCAGCCTCCTGATAAATTATTTTGCAACTATTCCTCATAATATTTATTTCTTTAGCTGGTTTTTATAGATTCTTTTTCTTTTTTTGTAGTGCTGGAGTTTGAACTTAAGGCCTTGAGATTCCTAAGCAGGTATTCTACCATTTGAGCCACTCTGACAACCTCTTTTTGCATTGGTTTATTTCGAGATATCTGGCATAAGCTGTGGAACCAGGAAAGAATAAATGGAGCACTGTAGATAGTCACTAAAGTAGTAGTATTGAGAGAAAAGGATTGTGTGTGTGTGTGTGTGTGTGTGTGTGTGTGTGTGTGTGTACACACCAGTACTTGAACTTGAACTCAGGGCCCAAGTGCTGTCCTGTAGTTTTTTTGTTTTTGTTTTTTTTCTGGGGGGTCTGATCATGGGGCCTGAACTCTGGGCCTGGGCGCTGTCCCTCAGCTCTTCAGCTCAAGGCTAGCGCTCTATCACTTGAGCCACAGCACCACTTCCAGCTTTTTTCTTTTTGCTTATGTGGTGCTGAGGAATCGAACCCAGGGCCTCATGCATGCAAGGCAAGCGCTCTACCACTGAGCCACCGTCCCAGCCCTGTCCTGTAGTTTTCTCTCTGAAAGCTATCACTTTGCCACTTGAACCATAGCTCCACTTAACAGCTTTTGGTAGCGAGCCAGAGGTAAGCGTCTCACGGACTTTCCTTCCAGGGCTGGCTTTGCACCTCTATCTTCAGATTTCAGCCACTTCAGATTATAGGCCACTGGTGCCTGGCTGAAGTAAGGTTTTTCACAGATGGAAAAGACATGGCCCAGGTACATGTAGCAAAGTGTGGGCTGCTTATTCACAGGTCTCCCATTCTCTACTGAATGTAATGGACAGAAACAAGGGCTGAGTCCTTCAGCAGCACTTCTCAGGAGCTACTGCTTTACAGAGGCTGTTTTGTTTGTTTGTTTTCTTTTTATCTCCACTGTCCCCTAGATGACATGAGAAGCTTACATTGCCTTCTTCCTGGATCCTGAAGGGAGCCTTTTTACCCCCACGGAAGACCAGAAAGCTGGGGCCAAAGCAGGGCAGGAAACCAGAGTACAATCCTGGAAGGAGAAGGTTGAGAGCTTGCTGTGGGATCCAGACAGGGAAGATGTGGGGGGAGAGGTCCCGGGCTTTGCTTGCCTTCGATCTCCTCGCCAGTGGATGAGATTTGGTTGAGGAACAAGCTGGCAGTCCCAATTTCTTCCTGGCAGTCCTTTCTGGAGCTGGAGAGACACACACTCTGCAGACTGAGCCCCTGCCCTGGCCTATCTCCTCCTCTCTGATGCATGCTGTGGCTTCCAGCCCATTGCTTACCAGTCTAAGAGTCTGAACTTGATGTAGCTGGAGAGGCAGGGCAGCTGTATGGGAAGGCAAGAAGAGCCATGAGTACATACTGGGGTGGCTTACATCTGTGGACACTTAACATATTGTTTGTTTGTGCAAAGGGGTTACAGTTATATAAGTCAGGTAATAAGTACATTTCTTTTTTTTTTTTTTTTTGGTCCGGTCGTGGGGCCTGAACTCGGCCTGAGCGCTGTCCCTCAGCTCTTCAGCTCAAGGCTAGTGCTCTACCACTTGAGCCACAGTGCCACTTCCAGCTTTTTTCTTTTTGCTTATGTGGTGCTGAGGAATCGAACCCAGGGCCTCAGGCATGCGAGGCAAGCGCTCTACCACTGGGCCACCTTCCCAGCCCTTACATTTCTTTTTGAACAGTGTCATTTCTTCCTTTGTTTTCTCCCAATTTTTCTTCCCAACCCTCTTCCCCTGTGGACACTTTGAAAGCAGCTAGGAGGTCCTGGGGCCAAGGCTTGCCTGTTACTATTTCATTTTATTTGTGCTAGTACTGGAGCTTGAATTCAGGGTTTAGATACTGTTCCCTGCTTTTTCTCATATACTTTAACATCTCTGCTTCCCTTTATTTTTCATATAGTGCTCAGGTCCTGAGTTCAAGCCTCAGGACTAGGGGATCGAGAGAGAGAGAGAGAGAGAGAGAGAGAGAGAGAGAGAGAGAGAGAGAGAGAGAGAGAGAGAGAGAGAGAGAGAGAGGAGAGAACGAACGGTCATTCTGTAATACTAACTACTCTGGGAGGTGGGGATCTGAAGAATGGCAGTTTGAGGTCAATCTGAGAAAAAAACTTCCATCTCAATAAAACAGGCATGTTGATGCCTGCCTGTTATCCCAGCTACAAGGGAAGCATAAACTAGAAGCCAACCCAGGGGCTGGGAAGGTGGCTCAGTGGTAGAGTGCTTGCCTTGCATGCCCGAGGCCCTGGGTTCGATTCCTCAGCACCACATAAGCAAAAAGAAAAAAGCCGGAAGTGGCGCTGTGGCTCAAGTGGTAGAATGATAGCCTTGAGCTGAAGAGCTGAGGGACAGCGCCCAGGCCCAGAGTTCATGCCCCAAAACTGACCCCCCCCCAAAAAAGACACCTATCTCCTCAAATAGGGTTTCTATTGTCCACAGCCTGTGCTGCACAAGCTCTACAGACTAGATGAAAGCCCCAGCAATTCCATAAGGTAAGTATTAGTATTATCATTATTTTCATTTTCATATGGGAAATCTGAGGCACAGAGAAGTTGCGTTTCTTAAGTTCTCATGCACAAGGGCTCAAGTTGTCTTTCAGAAGTTGTTTTTACTTCACACCTCATACTTAGAAACCTGGCATCAGATGAAAAGTTCATTAGGGCTTCACCAGGGCTTTGAGAACTATAATCCAGAGCAGCTGGTGGATGACTGAGAAGGACTGAAAGGTTATAGAGATCAGACCACAGAAACCCCACAGAGAGCACCTTGCAGCCATTTAGTTCAGCACAAACAGACCAGGCTACACAGAGCCCAGTGTGATAGTTATGCTCCCATAATGCATCTTGGCCACCAACTACCAAACACGTGCTGCAATTATATTTAGGGCACTGCTTAGAGCTAAGAAAATATGCAATACAAATTAAAGTGTGTCTTTTAAGGTGATTTAAAATTTTTTTTTTGTTTTTGTTTTGCTGGTAGTACTGGACCTCTAGCTTTCTAGGCAGGCAGGCTCTCTATTACTGAGTTATACCTCCTGGATTTTTTTGTTGTTACAGGTTATTTTTTTTTGGTGGGGGGGGTCCAGTCGTGGGGCCTGAACTCTGGGCCTGAGCGCTGTCCCTCAGCTCTTCAGCTCAAGGCTGGTGCTCTACCACTTGAGCCACAGCGCCACTTCTGGCTTTTTTCTTTTTGCTTATGTGGTGCTGAGGAATCGAACCCAGGGCCTCAAGCACGCAAGGCAAGCACTCTACCATTGAGCCAACTTCCCAGCCCATGTTACAGGTTATTTTTGAGATAAGATCTTTCTTCCTGCCTAGGCACCTGCCTGAACTTTGATATACTTATTTTAGGCTTCTTGTTGAAGCTAGGATAACATATGTACCATTACACCCAGCTATTGGTTGGGAAAGGAGTCTCATATATTTAAAAAATAATTTTATTATTATTATTAGGGTCTTGTACAGAAGGGCTACCATTCCATAAGTCAGGTAGTGAGTATGTTTCTTTTTTTGGACAATGTCATCCCCTTCTTTACTTTCCCCCAGTTTTCCCCTTCTCATATATTTTTGTCCCTGAGTTGGCTGGAAACCATGATCCTCCCAATCTCAGCCTCTCAAATAACTAGGATTATAGTGTGGGCCACCAGCACTCAGCAGTTTTCTTTTCTGATGGGTCTGATGAAAGAACACATTTACATCCTCTGGAAAGTTCAGTTATATGGATCACTCATCACTTAATACTGGATAAAGTGGAGTTTGATCTTAACATGTTTGTGTGTGTGTGTGTGTGTGTGTGTGTGTGTGTGTGTGTGTGTGTGTGTGTGAGTGTGTGTGAGTGTGTGTATGCTGGTTCTGGGGCTTGAACTCAGGGTCTAGGTGCTGTCTAGTGTTCTACCACTTGAGCCACAGTTCTACTTCCAGCTTTTTGGTGGTTAGCTGGAGATAAGAGTCTCACAGTTTTTCCTTCTTGGGCTGGCTTTGAACATAATCCTCAGATTTCAGCCTCTTGCGTAGCTAGGACTGCAGGTATGAGCCACTGGTGCTCTGTGTGTTCTTATGTTTAACGCTCCATCTCCCACCTATATTGCCCTCCTTCACAAACACCAGACTTTGCTTCCATTTAAGTAAGAGTGGGGGAAGGGCGGGCATGATAGAACAGTCCTACCTGAATCTGGAAGGTCAGGATCTGGTTCCATATGGGTTTGTCACTTTTTGCCCACGTACGTGTTCTGAGCTGAAAATATCCCAATGTAGAGTCAGTGCCCGTCTGTCTCTTCCTCCTGCCACCAGCTTGGTTTTCCCATTGTCCTTAGACAACTCACCACATCTCCACTCTTTAATTTTTAAATAGATATGACTACGGCTACTAATTTTATTATATAAATGCTTACACATAGATTTTGTTAGATAAGGTCTAAAATCCTATTAAATAATGGTCAAGGCTGGGCACCCGTGGCTCACACCTGTAATCCTAGCTACTCAGGAGGCTGAGATCTAAGGATCACAGTTCAAAGCAGCCTGGGCAGGAAAATCTGTGAGACTCTTATCTCCACCAGAAAACCAGAAGTGGTGCTGTGGCTCAAGGGTTACAGAGCTAGCCTCGAGCTGAAGAGCCAAGGCCCAGAGTTCAAGCCCCACGATTAAAAAAAAAAAAAGGTCAAGAACATAATCAATTGCAATAGTATACCCCTTTTAAAACCCACCAACTGACTTAATCTTTAAAACTAGCCTTATTCTAAGCGATGATATCTATGACAACCAGTGTTGTTTGAACTCATTAGGACTTTTTTTTTTTTGGCTTGAACTCAGGGCCTGGACACTGTCCCAGGCTTAAGGCTAGCACTCTACCACTTGAGCCACAGCACCACTCTGGCTTTTTCTGTTTATGTGATACTAAGGAATCAAACCCGAGGCTTCATGCATGCTAGGCAAGCACTCTACAACTGAGCTACTTTCCCAGCCCAGGATTTTTTTTTTTGAAGCAGGTACTCAAGTTTTGAACTCAAGACCTGGCACTCACTAAGTAAGTACTTTTACTGTTGAACCATGCCTCCAATCCTGATTTTTCTTGTTATTTTTGAGATAGGGTCTTACTTTCTGCCTGAGATGTGCTTGGGCATGAGCCATCTATGTTAGGCTTCTTGATAGTTAAGACAACAGGTGAGTGACACCTACTTAGTCCAGGTTTCATTGAGAAAAGGTCTCACAAATTTTTTCAGCCTGGGCTGGCCTTGATCCCAACAATCAGAGCCTCTCAAGTAGCTAAGATTATGGGCATAAACTAATGGCTCCTGGCAGTTAAGACTTTTTCAGGCACTAAAAGAAACACGAGAACATTTGTGTGTGTGTGTGTGTGTGTGTGTGTGTGTGTGTGTGTGTGTGTGTGTGTGTGTGTGTCTGTGTGTGTGTCTGTGTGTCTGTGTGTCTGTGTGTGTGTCTGTGTCTGTGTGTCTGTGTGTGCATGTGTGTCTGTGTGGTGGGGTGCTGGTACTAAGAACTAACTCAGGAATATACACTCTCAGCTTTATCACTCATGGCTGACCCTCTACCACTTGAGCCACGCAGCATTTTGCTAGCTAATTGGAAGTCCCATAAAATTTTCTGCCTAAACTGGCTGCAAAACACTATTCTCCAGGCCAGAATTATAGACATGCGTAGCTAGAATTATAGACATGAGCCACTGGTGCCATATTCTGTTGGTCTTACTTTTTATACTTACCTTTTCCCCAATTAGTTCCACCTCCAGCACAGGATTCGCTGACTGGTATTTCTCTAAGAAAATAAAAGACTTCTGAGACATCAACATTTCTGTTCCCACCCAGCGGAATGAAGCAATGGCACAACAACTTTAAGCCCCTCTTCTGATTTAGTTTGGCCTCCCCCTCTGGGCAAACTTGTCTTCAGTTAACCCTTTGTCCCTTCTGTGGTCTTGGGACTCTTGCGTCTAAATCTGGGCCTCCAAACCAGGTCAAGGGCATGGGGATTTATTTGAAAGGGTGCTCATGGGAACTTCTTAATACAACTCTTAGAGAATTTCATTCTCACTCTGAGTCCCATCCTGAATCTTCAGGTAATCTCAGAAAGAATGAGGAAAGTCGTCAGCAATCCCCCACCTCCCGCCAAACCTACGGCACCCCTGTGTTGGGAACTTTAGAGTTGTGCCCTCCCTGGTCCCCTGACTGACTGAGATGAAGGTCCTCTGCACAGTAGATGAAGAACTGTAAGTAGGCCAGGTTGATAGGGACTGCAGTTGACTTGAAGATCTCCACTTCTGTAGCAGCCATATATGGCAGCTTTTGGTCTACCTGGAGATACCAGAGAGCTGGGTAGGGTTGAGTCAGGGAGAGGTCATGGCCAACGCTACTCACTTTGGCTTCCCCATCTTCCCACTTGGTACAGGGAGGGTAGACAATCCCACCATGATACAGTGGACAAAGGGAAAAGTGGCCAGACCAATGGCCACTTTGAGAGTCCAGGAAGAACCCCAGGGAAGCAGCCAAGATAGGAAATGTAACTAGGGAATAGGCTCACCAGGGCCTGGTCTCCCACACCGAGGGCACAGATGGTGACTTTCAGGTAGCCTTGTACACCGCTGCCAGGCTTATTTGGCTGGCAGAGGCCCAGCCATTTCCTTAAAAGTGTGTGTCCTGGATAGACAGAGTGGGAGATCAGCTGCTAGTCTCCATCATTTCCCCTGAAACCAGTCTTTACTTCTGCAGAGATGGAAACATTTCCTATATATTCTGGTTCCCAGCCAATGACAGAGAAAAACAAGAGTTACTTCTGCCATTAGGCAACAATACTGTACTCACCAGACTGCCAGTTATTCCTTCTGGCACCTGCAACCCTTCTTTTTACCTTGCTATCTACTGTTGTAACTGGCCTGATGTGGAGACACACATTATAGGGGCAAGCATTTCCCCACCCCCAAATCCAGATCTCAACTTGGTTGTATGTTATGGCCAGGTTATTGTGGAACCCTCCACTCAAATATCGGTCTTCCTTAGAAGAGTGATTACTAGAGGCTGGGATGTATGGGGAAAAAGTCATAGAAGGGAATAAATCCCTACTGTTCTATAACATAGTAAAGTAATTATGGTTAACAATAATGGTCGATATCAAACTAGCTAGCAGAGAGGATTTTGAATAAAGAAATGATAAATGTTTGAGGTGATGGTATGCCAAATACTCCTAATATATATGTATGTATATATTAGGAGTATATGTATACATATATATTCCATAAATATATAAAATTATGAGCTACCAATTAAAAACTTTTTTTTGATACTAGTCCTGGGGCTTGGGCACTATCCCTGGTCTGTTTTGCTCAGGGCTCATGCTTTACCCACTTGAGCCACACTTGCATTTCTGTTTTTTTGGTGGTCACATTGGAGATAAGAGTCTCATGGATTGGTAGAGCACTCGCCTTGAGCTGAAGAGCTGAGGGACAGCGCCCAAGCCCAGAGTTCAAGCCCCACGACCGACCAAAAAAAAAAAAAGAAAAAACAAACAAACAAAAAAAAGAGTCTCATGGATTTTCCCACCCAGGCTGGCTTCAAGCCATGATTCTCAGATCTCAGTCACCTGAGTAGCTAGGATTACAGGTGTGAGCTACTGGTGCAGGGATAATAGTTTTTACTTCGTAATAGTGGCCTCAAAGGGGGAATGTGGCCTAGTGGTAGAATACTTGTCCCTATCATGTATGAAGCCCTGGGTTTGATTCCTCTAGTATCACATAAGCAGAAAAAGCCGGAAGTGGTGCTGTGGCTCAAGTGGTAGAGTGCTAGCCTTGAGCAAATGAAGCTCAGGGACAATGCCCAGGCCCTGAGTTCAAGCTCTAGCAATGGCAAAAAAGAAAAAGAAATCTAATGTAGGGTTTCAAGAAAACTAGATCCCTAGTTTTTCAGAGAAAGACGCTATTATTACAAACTAAGATACCAAGTACAGAAAAAAAAAAAAAAACAACAAAACTCAACCTCTGTAATGCTTTCCCCTTTTTGCTGGGGATTCTGAGTTATTTTGATCCCCAATATGATTTTTCTTAGAAGATATACATATTTACAGCTGTTACCTACCTGGAGAATGGTAGATAAACCCAATATCTGTCTGAAAAGGCAAAAGAGGAATGAGGATTCGTTATTTCATAGATCTTCAATTTCCCCTAAAGGCCCATGTGTTTAAAGGCTTGGCCCTCAGCTTGGCACTATTTGGAGGTACTGGAATCTTGAGGAGGTGGGGCATAGTGGGAGGTTTTATGTCACTGGGAGTATGCCCTCAAAGTGGATTATGGTACCACATCCTTCCTCTTTCTCTCCTTCTCTTCTTGGCCATGGACCAGCTATTCTGCTTCACCAAACATTTCTACCATGACGTGCTTCCCCAGGCCCAAAGCAAAGGGTCAATCAATCAGAAGCTGAAACCTCTAAAACTGTGAGCCAAAATAAAGCATTTCTCTTTCACCGTTGATTACCTCAGGTTTTTATTTTTCAGTAGTGCAAGTTGGTAAACACAGACCTACAGCTAAGATCTGCTATAACAACCACCTCAACTTCAGTGACAATATTTGCTACTAGTGTTTGAGAACTTTTTTCCCCCCCCATTCCTGGAGCTTGAACTCAGGGCCTGGGCACTGTTCCTGAATTTCTTTTGTTCAAGGGTACACTCTATCACTTGAGCCACAGAGCCACTTCTGGCTTTTCCTGAGTAGTTTACTGGAGATAAGAGTCTCATGGACTGTCCTGTCCCGGCTGATTTCACACTGCGTGCCTCAGATCTCAGCCTCCTGAGTAACTAGGATTACAGGTGTAAGCTACCAGGGCCTAGCTTGAGGATGTGCAAGTAGAATTGGTTACCAGATGCTTGAGAGTTTAAGGGAAAAGGAAGAGTAGAGAAAGACTGGTCAATGAGCATCTAGTTAGTATCAAAAATGAGCAAGAATTTTTGATGTGATATTGCATCACAGAGTAAATACAGATGACTTATACTATATATTTATTTATATATAGCTTTTGTTGTTGTTTTATACTGTATATGCATAAAAACTAGCAGAAAATATTTCCAATATCCTCGTTGTTAAGAAATCATAAATGGCCGGGCACCGATGGCTCATGCAAGCTGAAGAGCTAAAGGATAGCGCTCAGGCCCAAAGTTCAGGCCCCACAACCGACAAAAATAAAAATATTAAAAATGAATTTTTTTTCTCCCTTACAAGAAAAGAAACTTTGCAAAGACAAATTTCTATTCTTTGCTTCTGCTTTTTTAAAAATTGTTATTATAAAGGTAATGTACATAGGAGTTACAATTACATAAGTCAGGTCATGAGTACATTTCTTTTTTGTTTTTTGTTTTTTGGTTCAGTCGTGGGGCCTGAACTCTGGGCCTGGGCGTTGTCCCTCAGCTCTTCAGCTCAAGGCTAGCGCTCTACCACTTGAGCCACAGCACCACTTCCGGCTTTTTACTTTTTGCTTATGTGGTGCTGAGGAATTGAACTCAGGGCCTCAGGCATGCAAGGCAAGCGCTCTACCACTGAGCCACCTTCCCAGCCCATGAGTACATTTCTTTTTGAACAGTGTAATCCCTTCCCTTGCTTTCTCACCGTTTTTCCTTCCCATCCCCTCCCCCACAAATCTATAGTTCATTTTCAACACAGTGTCTAGCAAGTATCACTGCTGCATTTGTTCACCCTTTGTCCCATCGTTTCTGTGTTCCCTCCTTACACTCTCCAAAACAGATAAACTTACAAACAAAAGGTACAGACAAAAGGTACAGAAAACAAAAAGCAACAAAGGAAAAGAAACCCTCTTGTTTCCATTTCTTGGAGTTCATTTCAATAAATATCATTTCATATGATCATATGTACATAATTATAGTGAATGAATGGCTAAAGAAAATGTGGTATATATACACAATGGAATTCTACTCTTCCATCAGAAAAAAGTGATATTGTACCATTTGTAAGGAAATGGAAAGATTTTGAAAAAAATTATATTGAGTGAAGGAAGCCAGGCCCAAAGAAACACAGGCTGTATGGTTTCTGATAAAAGATAAAAATTACACTTGGACATGATAAATTATACAAGTCTCTAGATATTCATACAGTGAGACCAAAGGAGGATATTCTTCGGAGAGGCTCATAAGAGCTCAATAGCTTATGTGCATAATCATATAAAATGATAGTTATCAAAATGCTTCTGCTTTTTAAAAAAAGTTCTTATAAAATCAACTTCAAGGGCTGGGAAGGTGGCTCAGTGGTAGAGTGCTTGCCTTGCATGCATGAAGCCCTGGGTTCGATTCCTCAGTACCACATAAGCAGAAAAAGTTGGAAATGGCACTGTGGTTCAAGTAGTAGAGTAATAGCCTTGAGCTGAAGAGCTGAGGGATAGTGCCCAGGCCCAGAGTTCAGGCCCCATGACTGGCAAAAAAAAAAAAAAAAATCAACCTCTACTGCTCAGCCCATAGGATCATTTATTCTATTTTATGGAATGCAATGCTGCCTGTTTTAGAATCCCAAAATAAAGCCAATTAAAATATTTATATTGTTATAGTTATATGCTTTGACAGATTAAAAAAAAGTCTGTTGATTAAAATTTAAAAGTAACTAGGCATCCTGGATTTAATCTAGCAACTTACCTTCTCCTGTGTTTCTGATATATGGAGAATATTGTTATAACTCTGCATGACTGGTTGAATTTTCACCATCTCTCAGCTTCTACCACTTTAGGGGATGCTGTGGCATAAGCTAAGGGTCTCATGCATACTAGGCAAGTATTCTACCCCTTGAGTCACTACCCTAGCCTTTTTCTTCTACCATCTTGTTTTCAAATAGAGCTAACTTTGCCTAGGCTTGCCTCCAATCATAATTCTTATACTTATGTCTTTCCAATAGCTTGAATTACAGGCATGCACAGGTATGCCCAGTTTCAGTCTATGTTTTCCCAAGTTACTTTCTTTTATTCCCATTCTGTCCTCTTTGAGTTTCTCTAACATTTTGGTTGGCCTTTTGGGATCCTCTCTGTTTCCATCTTCTGAAAACAGATTTGAACTGTGTTCATAATATAATGAGTTTGGATAACATGACGCCCACTCTAAACACTTTAATCCTCACAATGACCATGCAGGTTGGGTATATTCCTACTCCCATTTTACAGATGAGGAAATAGGGGCTCAGAATAACTTGTCTAAGTCATCCAACTGTGAGGTAGATCCAAATTTGGTTCTTTCTGTGGGAAAATCCAAGTCCTTTCCCCACTCAGGCATGAAGCCCACCACCCTGGGTGCCTACAACTAGTTTACTCAGGCTTCTTCTTTTATATGGGGCTTACTTGAAATCTCCCAATCTCTGCTTCGTATCTCTTTGCTGAGGAGTTCAACACCTGCAAGGGAATTCCCAGAAAGATCTTAATTATAATTATTACCCTGGTTCCCCATCCTCTGGTGAGAGCAATAGTACAGCCCTCTGTGATTTACTAAATGCTTCCTAGTAACCCTGACTCACACATATTCTCATACTTTTTCTCATTTACTACTCAGAAGAACCCTGCAAGGCTTGGATTTTTAGTTCCATTTCACTGATGAGGAAATTGGTCAAACTGGCCAGTTCACTTGCCCCAGGTCAACACAACTCACGGTTTTGGAACCAACTTTCTCCATTACACACTGTCCTAGTTGTCTCCTCTATGTGCAGGACTCAAGAACATCTAAACACTTCCAGGGTGAGAAGTCTCTTTGTTCTCCTTAGCCCTATGCTGGTACATAGCAGGACGTGCTGACCATTGTGACTAGCACCCTCTAGTTGGGAACTGGAATGTTCCACTCCAAAGGGCCAGTGGTGACATAAGAATCCTGGAATACAGGAAGGGACTGCTTTGTTCACAACAGCACTGAGCTCTGCCAGTTGGCAAATTCTAACATTTGTTGAGTGAAAAAATGAGTGAATGAATGTGCTATCTGGACTACCAGGGGGTGGAGAAGATGGTCAAAATGATGCCTTCTAAAATGCTCCTTACTCCAAGTGTTGGAGTTGGAGCTGACGTTCTCTTTAACATTGTGGTAGGACAAGAAAGTAGAGCCATTTTGCTGAGGACCATTGGGCTCCTTACCTGGATTGAGATGATTTCATCAAAGACCTTTGCAGGAACCTCATAGAAATTCTGGAAGAAGATCTGGGGCAGAGAGAATTGAGTATATTTTTCTTCCATTTCATCCGAGGGCCCGGTAAATCTGATGCTTCAGAACTATGTGCTCCATCACCAGCTGTGCCCATTTCAACGACTTTCAGCTTCTACCACCCTCCTCCTCCCCCACAGCTGACAATTCCTGGACTCCTGGAGGGTTTTTGGTCTATTTATAAGAAAGCTAAAGGGGCTGGGAAGGTGGCTCAGTGGTAGAGCGCTTGCCTTGCAAGCCTGAGGCCCTGGGTTCGATTCCTCAGCACCACATAAGCAAAAAGAAAAAAGCCGGAAGTGGCGCTATGGCTCAAGTGGTAGAGCGCTAGCCTTGAGCAGAAGAGCTGAGGGACAGCGCCCAGGCCCAGAGTTCAGGCCCCACGACCGGACCCAAAAAAAAAAAAAAAAAAAAAAGAAAGCTAAAGCCAGGCCACGCCTGTAATCCTAGCTGCTAAGGAGGCTGAGATCTGAGGATCATGCTTCAAAGCCAGCCTGAACAGGAAAGTCAGTAAGACACTTATCTCCAATAAACCACTAGAAAACCAGAAGTGGCGCTGTGGCTCAAGTGGTAGAGCGCTCGCCTTGAGCTGAAGACCTGAGGGACAGTGCCCAGGCCCAGAGTTCAAGCCTCACGAACAACAACAACAACAACAAGGAATGGTAGGAGATTCCTGGAAAACAGTGGCTCAAGGCCCAGCTAGCTGTCCTCAGGATGGCTATTTGGAGCCTTTGCATCCTTCTAGATTGCTTTGCTAGTCCACTCTACCTCTTCTACCTGCTGCAACCAGACCTCCTTTCTCCTCTCACTCTCCTGATTAAATCCTCCTTCCTGGTACTACCCATGATAACATTCTATCCAGACACACTTCTAGATACTGTTCTGCCACCAAATCAAGATATTTCTTGCTTCCTGGTCTTTGAAAACAGTTCTTCCTGAATAATCTTTCTCTATCCTATCTTTTCCTATAGAATCTTTCAAAGTATATGGATCCTTTTCTGAGTCCCCTGCACTACCTTCTACTACATTACTCAGTTACTGCTCCTCACTTACCTCTTTAATAGACTATTCACTGGTTAAAAAAGTAATTTAACAGGTATCTGCACCTTTATGTGTGTGTGTGTGTGTGTGTGTGTGTGTGTGTGTGTGTGTGTGTGTGTGTGTGTGTGTGTGCATGTGCATGCACCAATATTGGGGGTTGAACTCAGGATCTTTTCTGTTCAAGGCTAGCACTCTACCAACTCTCCCACACAAAACACACATCCATTTCCAGTTCTTTGGTGGTGAACTGGAGATCAGAGTCTCTCAGATTTTTCTGCCTGAGGTTCAAACTATGATCCTCAGATCTCAGCCTCCTGGGTAGCTACGATTACAGACATAAGCCACTGGCACTCAGCTATCCTGTACCTCTTATGTAGCAAACAAAATGCTACAACTTGGAATTCCAGCAGTGATGTACATGCTGTAGGCCTACATTTCAAACTTCATTGGCAATGCTCCCAGGCTTCTATCAGACCCAGTATGCCTTGTTACTCATGAGTACGTGTGTTGTGCCCTCATCAGTCCATTAGCTCCTCAAAGACAAGCTCTGAATTACCCTGCTCTGTATGCCCAGTGTCAAGCACCATGTTTGGTCCTCAGTTAAGTATTCAATAAATGCTTGTGCACTAGCAGATACCCTAGTCAAAAAGCAAACTTGTTAGCTGGGCACCAGTGGCTCATGCCTGTAATCCTAGCTACTCAGGAGGCTGAGATCTGAGGATGGTGGTTTAAAGCCAGCCAGGGCAGCAAAAAGTCTATGAGACTCATCTTCAATTACTCACAGGGGGAAAAATACTGGATTTAGCACTGTAGCTCAAGTGGTAGAGTGTTAGCCTTGAGCAAAAGGAGCTCAGAGACAGCACCCAGGCCCAGAGTTCAAGCACAAGCATGTTGTCTGTAGGATCTGTAGGAAATGCCCAACCCCTGGCTAGCCCACATTTCCAATGCATCCATTCAGCATACCTCATTGAAGAAAGGGTTGTTACCCATCTTGATCCGAGTGTTGAACTGGTGGCCTGCAATGGTAACCTTCACTACTGGCTTGATATTGTTGCCCATGAGCTGTCGGGCTTCAAACACCTTTACCCGAACCTACCGAAAGAAACACACAGGAGACACCACATTGACAGAGGGACCCAGGTCTCCCTCCAAAGGGACTCTTCTCTCAAGATCAAAATTGTCCTGATAAGAAACATTCTAGGTGCTGCAGATAAGAGTGAGAACTTATGGAAAGAAGCCAGGGCAAGTTAATAGGACTTGGACATTGGCTGGGTGTAGGAAAAGAAGGCAGTCAAGGTTGACTCCCACCTCCTAGACAAATAGAAGGCTGGAAAATAAACAAAACTAAGGCAGAAAAGCTGCATGCTGGTGGCTCACATCTGTAATCCTAGCTACTCAGGAGGCTGAGATTTAAAGATTAAGTTTCAAGGCCAGCATAGGCAGTCAAATCTGAAAGATTCTTGTCTTTAGGTAACCAGCAAAAACCTGTAAGTGGAGGAATGACTCAACTGGTAAAGTGCCAGCCATGAGCAAAAAGTTGAGAGAGAACATGAGGTCTTGAGTTCAAGTTCCAGTACTCTCAAAAGAAAAAAAAAAGGAAGAAAGGAAAAGAAAACTTTAGAGTGGTGGATGCCGGTGGCTTATACCTGTAATCCGAGCTACTCAGCAAGCTGAGATTTTAGGATTATGGTTTGAAGGCAGCCTAGCAGGAAAGTCCATAAGATTCTGGTCTCAACTACCAAAAGGCCAAAAGTGGAGCTGTAACTTAAGTGATAGAGTGTCAGCCTTAGGGGTCAAGCTAAGGGACAACACCTAATCCCTGCATTCAAGCCTCAGTATCAGTAGGAAGGAAGGAAGGAAGGAAGGAAGGAAGGAAGGAAGGAAGGAAGGAAGGAAGGAAGGAAGGAAGGAAGGAAGGAAGGAAGGAAAGAAGATAGGTTTTAGTTTGATTTGAAAAAATTGTTATTATGAATGTGATGCACACAGAGGTTACTGTTTTATACGTCAGGTTATGAGTAGATTTCTTTTCGGACAATGTCACCCCTTGCCTCATTCTCAGTGTTTTTAGTCTGAATTTTGTCAACATTTTTGTTAGAAATTTTGCAGGCTAGGGGTTAAAGGGAAATTGGTAAGGCACAGGCTTTCTGAATTCACATGGAGACCATAGACCTTCCCATGGTTCCTCTAGGCTTCTCCTTTACAGTTATTTTGACCTTATATGTGCTCCTTTGTACTGCCAACAATCCAAGGATTCTGGAAAAGCAAGGTCCATGCCTTCTGCTCTGAAGACTTAGCATCCAGCAGGCCTGCTAGCATGCAGCCAGATCCTCCTACCCTCACTGGAGCCATCTCTAGCTTTATTTATGTCTCCTAGAGGTGCAGGAGACACAGTTAAGAGCTGAAGCTAAGACTGAAATGCCAAACTTCTACCATGACTTTCTGGAGGGGAGGAGATGGCACAGGAACCACAGAAAAGGGGTCCGCAGGTCACAGGCTGGAGATTTCTCACCTGAAAGTGCTGAGGCCTAGAGGACAGAGCCCTGTGCATGACGGTGCCAGGGACCATCCATTTCTGCTGGCTGGCCTTTTTTGCAGTCGTGCCTAAGGGGTCTTTGTTACCTGGGGAAACATAGTTCAAAGTGGTTGCAGAGGATGGAGCTTAAAGTTTAAGGTATTTTTCTCCTTTTATTTTGTTTTTGTTTTTTGCCAGTCCTGGGGCTTGAACTCAGGGCCTGGGTACTGTCCCTGAGCTTCTTTTGCTCAAGGCTAGCACTCTATCACTTGAGTCACAGCACTACTTCTGGCTTTTTCTGTTTATGTGGTACTGAGGAATCAAACCCAGGGCTTTGTGCATGCTGGGCAGGCATTTTACCGGTAATCCACATTCCCAGCCCTTTTTTCCTTTCATTGTTTTGTCCCCAATGACCAGCTCCTCACTAAAACCATGGTCAAGAGGACCCATAGGGATATATGTCCTCCACTGAACATCCCATGGCACCTCCCACGCTTAATACCTATGAATTCTGGGTCTATTCTTCACACACTGGGGTTTATTAAATGGTTCTCCTGTCTCCCTCTGCATATTGAATACTGGGCCATATATCTACTGATGGTGAGAGGACACACTGGGGAGATGCATGGATCTCCAGCTGTGTGGAGATCTAGTCACTAGACAAACCCTAGCCTGACCATCAGTTATAGGCCTCAAAGATGGGTCTCACAGATCCTAAAGAGTCTATTCAGTTGTATTGGAGAAGCTCCAAAGAAGCACATACCTGTTTTCTCAATATGCTGGGGGGATATATAGGCCACCTTCAGGTTGAGAGTACACTGAAAAACCAAAGCAGAGGAGTTTTAAGCCAGACTTGCAATCCTCATTCAAGTCCTAGTACCTTCCAGCCTGGCTGAGTTCATGCTTGGTGCTTTTAGGGAAGGATATGATGGCTATGATCCAGGGCCATATCATGGACACCTATGCAGTCTGGGCAGCAGAAAGTTATAAATTGGTGAGGATAGAGAAATGGCTACTGAGAGAAGGATCTGGAGAACGGAGAAGTCCCATAGTGATGGCAATGGCAGAAGAAGATGCAAGAGAGTGGTGAGGAGAGGAAGAGGTAACTTGGGACCTATCCAGATCCATGGTGTTAATATCTCTTCTCCAAACTTCCTGTAGGAATTGCTAATACCTGCTAACTGACCCCTTTCTCCAGACCACCATTACCACTGCCCCTGAATCCCCTCTTTGTGCCCTCTGTAAATGATCAGAATGAAGTCACAGCTCAGCAGCATAGATAAACCTTCATTTCTGACCCCTGGTTACCCATCTAGCTTCAGCTCTCCCATCTTTGTCTTTAACCTCCCCTCCTAGAGAAAATATACAGGCAGCTTGCCCTCCCTGAACCTGCCTCCTCTCCATATAGTTCATGTCCCTGCTTGGCATTGCCTTCTTCTCCTGCCAAGTGGGTAAACCCATGCCCTTCTGAGAGGTTGAATATACAAATGGATGATGGCCAGATTACATATAAAAATAGAACTCTGAGCACAATCTGTGGTAACCAGTCAAAGAAACTAGTCCATTATCTACAGCAAGCAGCCTAGGTAGACAACCATTGCTAAGTCAGACTGGTAAGACAAACTGTAAAGTTGAAGCAGAGGAGTTGAAAGCTAGACCTGAAACCCTTGGCTATGTCATAGCACCAGAGCCCCTTCCAGCCTGCTTAGGTTTATGCCTGGTTCTCATAGGGGAAATAATGTAGCCAGTACACCATGGGCTATGTCTAACAATAATCCAGGAAGCCAAATCATAAGAAGCAGCCCTCAATTTGTGGCAGCTGTCAGCTCTCCTGATTTTTTCCCCACTTCCAATTTAGGATCATTCAGAGAAAGCTAAGTATTCATCCTGAATCAATGATATAAGATGCTGGGCTTCTACTTAAGCTGTCTTTATTTTCTCCCATGTCAACAGGCTCCAATCATGGCACATTTCACATTGTCTTTTTCCCACTGCCAAGCTTTCCTGCTCCTTTGCCTGACTTTGAGTCTCTGTTAATACTGGATCTTATATCCCAGGGCCAAGGTGACAGCAGCTGACTCCAGAGGAAAGCCAATTCAACCTTCTCAATAAATGGATGGAAGAGTGGATGGGAAATGAACAAAATGGAAGAATCATAGAATAATGGCGAAGGATGGCAGGAAGCACTCATTTAGAATGGGGCATTGTCCCACCCCCTCTACTGGTAAAGCTCAACTACAGTAGCCACCTGCATTCCTCCAGCCTTGCCTGGCCCTGACTCACATTTGTTGGCTCCATAGAATGATTGAGCAGGACCAGGTTCTTCAGAAAAAGGATCCTATTTGGTTGTTTCATCAATGGCTTAAGCAGTACTGTAGCCAGGCCGATGAACCTGAGGGGATGAAGAGCAGCTGTGAGATCCTAGTGAAGGTAATGGGGGACCTTCTTTATCCCAGGCATGCTAAAGAACCCGGTGAGGCAAAGCACCCACTAGAAGGCTCAGGGATCTCCACTCCATGCGAAATTGCCTGAGAGAATCCCAATAGCTGATTGGACCAAGTGAGGTCACCTGACCCAGACTGGGCCAATCAAATTCTCCATCCTGGAAATGTCGACCTGGTTGGCTATATCTTCAGTCTCAACAAGATGTTAATCTTGGCTCTGTACTAGAATGGAGTCTAGTGATAGGGAGCTAGGATTCAGTCAGTACAGAGGAACAGAGATTTGAGATGGATAGAAATGCTGCTAGCTTCAAACCTCCATCCTCAGATCTCAGCCTCCTAAGTAGCTAGATTACAACATGAGTCACTGGCACCCAGTCTGCTGGAGTTAGACTCTTCTATATCTCTCTGCCTCACCTTTCTTTCTTCATTGAGCCCATGTCCTGAAGAATGACTTGTAGAAAGGAGTCATTTTCCAACGGGCGATTCCAGAGGTGCCAGATTAGGGTCTGTGTGGAAGTATGGAAAAATTAGCATTTTCTTCTTCTTTTTTCATCCTATCATTCTGGGAAATGAATTAAAGTCTAGAGAGTGGGCTGGCATTGTGTTTATTCAAAACTCAGAACCTAAACTCGTGTCTAATTTCCCCAGGAATGGTATTAACTACCTTGCCTGAGGTGTTGGTGTCCCACCTGGGTTGAACTGTGTGGGTGTGTTAGGAGTTAAGGGAGCAGGATAGTAAGTATGTGCAAAAGATAAAAGGGAATCCTGCACAGGGGACTATGTGTCTTCTTCATTCAGGCTTCATCAGGATGGCCAGGTTGGATTAGTTGGGCTATACTGTAGTCTATTCCCAGAGGTGAGGGAGCAGGTCTAAGAATAGCTGTGGAAAGGTGTGGCTTATGCAACTTTTTCAGATTAGGAACAACTCTTAGGCCAAGGTTCCCCAGCCTTGAGAAACACTGGTGAAGCTCCCATATGCTCCTAGACCTCAGAGCATCTGCCTGATCCCTTGCTGTTGTGGTCATCCCTTCGTCTTCTAGGCCTGTGCTGGTTTGTCTACCTCATTCCAAATGGGGTTATTCCCTTCCGCCATTTGAGTTCTCTTCTTGACATCTGCAAAGACAGCAAAAGCCTGGCATTGGTGCTAGGAAGTATTTAAACATCTGAGTTGGAATGGGGGTCAAGAAAGGCAAAAGACTTAGATATTAAGTCCAGATTGGCAGGTGTTATTTTGCATTGACTGTGTCCTTCTCTGGGAACTTCAGTTTTTCTCACTTTTTATCACCCTCTGTGGAAGATAATACTCTGTGTTCCTCTCTCTCTCTCTCTCTCTCTCTCTCTCTCTCTCTCTCTCTCTCTCTCTCTCTCTCTCTCTCTCTCTCTCTCTGTCAGTTGTGGGGCTTGAACTCTGGGCCTGGGTACTGTCCTTGAGCTCTTCAGCTCAAGGCTAGCACTCTATCACTTGAGCCACAGTGCCACTTCCATTTTTCTGAGTGGTTGATTGGAAAGTCTCACAGACTTTTCCTGCCCAGGATGGCTTTGAACCTTGATCCTCAGATCTCAGCTTCCTGGGTAGCTAGCATTACAGGCGTGAGCCACAGGCTCCCTGCTTTCATTTTCTTCCTCAATACTCACAATATCTTGAAGCCAAGTCAGACTGTGTGATCCATTCTGGCCAATGGTGTATAGAAATGATAGTTGCCACTGCTAAATTCCTCATAAGTCTCCATTCTCTTCCTCTCCTCTCCTCATACCCATACACTCATGACCTGCTCACAGGATGACACCAGGTGACTTCTCAGCCACAAACAAAAAAGCAACGGATCCCTAAGCTATTTGGAGGAGCCACACAGATCTTTCAGACCAGAGCAATCCATGCAAAGCTGTATGAGCAAAAGGTCAACTTTTACTGTTAAACTTCTAAGACTTAAGGTGTATTTATAACCAGGGCTAAGCCTTTTATACCTTAAGACACCTTGAAACATCTCTCATCGGTTGAAAGTTCTTCACTCTCTAAAAATCCCCCTACCCAGAAACACATTTAACAGATGAGTGTTTCACCCTGAAAAATATTTTCTTTAAAGATTATTCTGTGTGTAGTCTGGGGGTTTGAACTCAGGATCTTGTGTTTGCTGAGCAGGTACTCTACAACTTGAGCTACGCCATCAAAATTGTGTGTGTGTGTGTGTGTGTGTGTGTGTGTGTGCTGGTACTGGAACTTGAACTCAGGGCTTGGGCACTGTCCCTTAGCTTTATTTCATTCAAGGTTGGCACTTGACCCACTTGAGCCACTGTTTCATTTCCAGAGATAAGAGTCTCATGGACTTTCCTGCATGGGCTGACTATGAATCAAGATCCTCAGGTTTCAGCCTTGTGAGGAATTAGGATTATAGGATTATAAACCACTTAGAGCCTGGCTAAGCAAAATAATTTTTAAGTTGCTCATTTGCTTTGAGCTTTTCCAAAGGGAAAGAAAGTGTGTGTGTGTCTGTGTGTGTGTGTGTATACACACGCGCACGCGCGTACCAGTGGATGCTGGGAATGGGTACAGAGTAGTTTATGGTATATAAAGAAGATGGGACATATAGGGACAAAAGAAATAAAAAATATATTAAACAGGGGCTCAGTGGTAGAGGGCTTGCCTTGCATGTATGAGGCCCTGGGTTCGTTCCTCAGCACCACATAAGCAAAAAAAGTGAAGTGGTGCTGTGGCTCAAGTGGTAGAGCACTAGCCTTGAGATGAAGAGCTGAGGGACAGTGCCCAGGCCCAGAGTTCAGGCCCCACAACTGACCAAAAAAAAAATATATATATATATATAAATTAAAATATATATATATAATATAAAATAGGAAATCAGGGTTGGTAGTTATATCTGTGAATAAGCCTAAGATTTTGAGTATTAGGTATTGTTTGTTGTTATTGTTTTGGTGCCAGTTCTGGGGCTTGAACTCAGGGCTTGGGCACTGTCTCTTAGCTTTATTTCATTCAAGATTGGCACTTGACCACTTGAGCCATAGCTCCACTTCAAGCTTTTTGGTGGTTAATAGGAGATAAGAGTCTCATGGACTTTCCTGCCCAGGCTGACTTTGAATCATGATTTTCAGATCTCTGCCTCCTGAATAGCTAGGATTGCAGGCGTGAGCCACTAGTGCCCAGCTAGGCATTTGTATAAGAAGCATTTTAGAAGAAAGTTGGCACTTATGATGTGATAGCAATGACGACTTGGACCAGAAGGGAGCTGCAAGTCTCTTGCCTGGCTAATCCTAAGACTGGGCAACTGGGGCAAATGAATACTGAACTCCAATCACACCTACAAAAATCTGCCACCTGAGACATAACTATAGATCACCGTGTGAACTCCATGTCCCATATGTTCAGCCTCAGTGTTGTTCAACAAGCATAGTTTTATAGATCGGGGGAAAAAATTAAAGGAATTGTTTTGTTTTGTTTCTATACTGGTTTGGGGGCTTGAATTAAGGGCTTGTCTTTTTCACTCACTCATGGCTGGTGCTCTACCACTTGATTCACACATCCAGTTCCAGGAATTGTTTTATTTTTTATTTTTGTGTGTGTGTGTGTGTACCAGTACTGGGGCTTGAAGTTGGGGCCTGAGCACCATTCCTGAATTCTTTTGATTAAAGCTACTGCCCTATCACTTGAGCCACAGCTCCACTTTGGCTTTTTGTGGTTAATTGGAGATTAGTGTCTCTCGGACTTTTACTGCTCAGGCCGGTTTTAAAATTCAATCTTCAGATCTCAGCCTCCTGAGTAACTAATATTACAGACATGAGCCACCAGCACCCCACTTAGGAATTGCATTCTTTACTCAGACCTCTGTAGGCCTGCTTAGAGTAGGATGCCTAGAGTCATCCTGCTCTGTAGGATGCTTAGAGATGACTCTTAGAGTCATAGCAATTACTTTTGAATGAGCTTTATAAGCAACAAAAGTCTTTTTATAAATATAACTATATTTGTCCCTCACAGACATTCCATAAGGTTAATGAGGCAAAGGTTATTACTGTGGTTTAAGTGGTAGACCACCAGCTGTGAGCCAAACCCTAAGTTCAAATACACACACACACACACACACACACACACACACACACACACACACACACACACACACACACACACACACAGAGTAATTAACATTAGCTGAACATAGACACAGGAGGATTGATGAATTCCAAACTAGCCTTAGCTACATAATGAGACCTGTCTCAAGAAAAAAAAAATATTTTGGAGCAGTAACTAGTAGAAGTTGTATTCAAGATTGTCTGTATATTAAGTCCTTCTATCAATTTTAGGAAGAAGAGGCCTTACTTTCTTGAACCCTCAGTTTATCACATAGCCCTAGTTCATGGAAGGTCAAGGAATATTTATTCCTGTTCTTTACCCATAATCATTTCCTGGGGTAAAAAATGGAAGGCAGAGAAATCATAAGAACTGACAGTGGGCCAGGTGCTGGTGGCTCACGCCTGTAATCCTAGCTATTCAGAAGGCTGAGATCTAAGGATCACCTTTCAAAGCCAGCAGGAAAGTTCATGAGACTCATCTTCAATAAACCACCAGAAAACTGAAAGTGGTGCTGTGGCTCAAGTGGTGAAGCACTAGCCTTGAGCTGAAGAGCTGAGGGATAGCACTCAGGTCTAAAGTTCAAGCCCCATGACGGACAAAAAATAAACAACAAACAAAACAGTGAAAAAGACGTTAGATTTCTTTTTGGTTGGCTTGTTTTTACTGAGCTGGATTGGAACTCAGGGCCTCATACCTTCTAGGACAAGTACTCTACTATTGAACTTTAGTCCTTTATAATTATTATTTTTTTTTATTCCAGTACTGGGGCTTGAACTCCGGACCTTGCAGTCAATATTGCTTGGCTTTTGTGTTCAAGGCTGGTGTCGTACCACTTTAGCCACACCTGCACTTCCAGCTTTTTTTTTTTTTGGCCAGTCCTGGGGCTTGAACTCTGGGTGTGGGCACTGTCCCTCAGTGTTTCGACTCAAGGTGAGCACTCTACTACTTAAGCCACAATGCTACTTCTGGGATTTGGTTTTTGGGTTTTTTTGCTGGTTAATTAGAGATAAGAGTCTCACAGACTTATCTGCTCGGGCTGGCTTTGAACTGCAATCCTCAAATCTCAGCCTCCTGAGTTGTTAGGATTACAGGCATGAGCCACCAGTGGTGATAGGTTTTTTGTTGTTGTTGTTGTTTTATTTTTGGCCGGTCACGGGGCTTGAACTCTGGGCCTGAGCGCTGTCCCTCAGTTCTTCAGCTCAAGGCTAGTGCTCTACCACTTGGGCTACAGCACCACTTCCAGTTTTCTGAGTGGTTTATTGGAGATAAGAGTTTCTCGGACTTTCCTGCCCAGGCTGGCCTGGAACTGCGATCCTCAGATCTCAGCCTCCTGAGTAGCTAGGATTACAGGCGTGAACTACCAGCACCCGGTTTGGTGTTAGGTTTTAAAAACAACTTGACACTGTCTAGTTTACCATTTTGTTGTACAAGTAATCTCTGTCAGAGTAGGATGCCAATAAATCTAGTGGGTTTTTTTTTTTTTTTTTTACTGCATGCAAGTCACCTCTTGGGGCTCTTCTCTGTCATTGTGCCCCTGGCTCTCACCTCTGAAGGAGACAATCACACAAGGTTTGGGTGTAGGGCTTATGGATGGGACAATCTGGGCTGACTCCACTACAAGTTGAAGCATCTTCCACTTATTTCTTCCTCCTTTCCCTGCAGAGCTACAGATTCCTTCTGAAAGCTTTGATCCAAGCCTTCTCCCAAGATTCACCAGGTGAGGAGAGCTTAGCAACAGGAAGGGATGTCACAGAGGTGTATGGTTCTTGGTTCTGGAGAGGAACTCTGGGAGAGGAAGGTGGATAAGAGCACATGTAAAGCCAGTGGCTGGAGGTGACTAGGCCTGCACAAACAAAAAGACCTGGCTGCTTTGACATTTTCTCTTTCTCTTCTCTTTTTCTTTTATTCTTGGTATCCTTTTGATTTCACAATCAGGCATGAGTTATGTTTTCTCCATTTGCACACAGTGAGACCAAAGGAGGATACTCTTAGGGGAGGTACCCAAAGGCACCATGTGCCTCTGATCATATAAAATAATATTTATTGAAATGAATTCCATGAAATGAGAACAAAGGGTTTTTTTTCTTTTCCTGTCTTGATTGTTCATTTCTCTTTGTGGGAGGGTATATAGAGAGCACAGAAATTGAGGGACAAAGGGTGAACAAATGCAACAGTAGACACTATGTTGAAAATAAACTGTACAACTTGTGGGCAGATAAGAGGGAAAACCTGGGAGAGAGCAAGGGAAGGGGTGACATTATCCAAAAAGAAATGTACTCATGACTTATGAAACAAGAACCCCTCTGTACATCACCTTTATAAGAACAATAAAAAGTTATGTTTTCTCTTTATTCAAGCAAGGTATCTGGAATGAGTCCTTGCCAAAGTCATACAATTTAGATAAGAAAATAAAGCAAAGCCATTGGAGGGAAGATATAGAGAAATCAGGACTTTTTTCCCTGGCACTGGGGCTTGAACTCAAGGCCTGGAACTCTCACTTGACATTTTTACTCAAGATGCTTGGCCACTGGAGACACAGCTCCATTTCTGGTTATTTTGTTGATTAATTGGAGATAAGAGCCTCATGAACTTTTCTGCCAGGGGCTGGCTTTCTGAGATCCTCAGATCTCAGCCTCCTGAGTAGCTTGGTTGATGGGCATGAGCCACCAAGTGCCTGGCTTAAAGAGTAAATTCTTGGGGCTGGGAAGGTGGCTTTGCGGGAGAGCATTTTTGCCTAGCATGCATGAAGCCCCAGGTTCGATTCCTCAGTACTAAATACACAGAGAAAGCCAGAAGTGACGCTGTGGCTCAAGTGATAGAGACAGCCTTGAGCAAAAGAAGCTCAGGGACAGTGCCCAGGCCCTGAGTTCAAGCCCCAGGACTGGCAAAAAAAAAAAAAAAATACATGCATTCACATGAATGAGTGCATTCACTAAAACGGGCGGCTTGAATGCAGGTGGTTCTGGACCCTGCTTTCATCACTCTGTCTCTGGGGTAGTGGGGCACAGGATGGAAAGCAACTGAGAGGGGTAAGGGAATGGCAAAAAAAAAAAAAAAAAGCAACTGGAATGAGGGCGGCGATGATTGCACGGGGGCTGTCAGAGCCACGCGGCCCAGGCTCCCTCCCCGCCCCACCACCCCCACAACCAATACAGAGGCCGGAAATGACTCCCTGGGCGACCCAGGCGTCCTTCCCGTTCCTCTCTCCCCAGGGCGAAATCCACCCCTGGCTTTGCCGCTTGCTGCCTTCGCTTCCCAGGCTGTAATCTGTTTCCGCATTTTACTCGGTACTCGGGGCCCTAGACGCAGAGGCGGTAGCGCGCACGCGCGCTGGGGTCCGGCCCGGGCGAGCGCGCGGCGGGCCGACTGCGGGTGAGGCCTGGGTCGGCCTCGGCGGGAGCGGTCGGTGGCGGGTGGCGGCCTCGGCGAGGGCTTCAGCGTTCTCCCGGCATGCGGAGACCGCAGGCCGCGGCCGAGGGCCGGGGTCGGCCGCGCGTGTGGGGCCGGGGGGTGCGCGGGGACCGCGTCTGGGCCGCCGGGACTCGGGGCGCGGAGCGGGCCCGGGGCAGCGGGAGGCGGGCGCCGGGCGGCTCGTCCCCGCCGAGAACTCGCGGTGACCGGGGCCGAGTCGTTCCCGGAGCCACCGCCGGGGTCGGCAGACGGCGCGTTAAGCCTGGCGGTTCTGAGGTTTTTGAGGTGCCCTGGCAGCATCGCCCCTCCTGGGCGGTGGGAGCGGGGCCTTCCCGGGCGTCCTCCGAGCAGGCCTGGCGGGGACGGCTCTCCTTTTCGTGGTTCCAAAATGAAGGAGTTGCAAAACTTTTGTTGAACGTGAATAACCGTGGGGGGAGACGTGGAGGGGAGCACGGGCGTCCCTGCTGTGAGGCGCACCCCCGCGACACACGGTGCCCTGTTGTTTTGGGGGCGCCCAGGAGCGCCTGGTTCTCGTCGTGTGTGTGTGTGTTGGTGTGTGTGTGCGTGTGTGTGTGTGTGTTGGTGTGTGTGTGTGTTTCTGGTACCAGTCCCAGTGTTGTTGTTTGTTGGTCTTGGGACTTGAACTCAGGGCCTGGGGGGCTGTCCCGCGCAGCTTCTTTTGCTCAAGGCTAGAGGTGATTAACCGGAGATGAGTCTCAATGAACTGGGCCGGTTTCCAATGACCATTTTCCCATCTCAGCCTCCTGAGTCGCTAGAGTTATAAGATGAAACCACCAGCGTCCCGGCTTGGTCACGTTCTTTTCACAGAATGGAAATAAGAGACTTGATTTTTTTTTTTTTTTTGAAGAATTCACATCTAAGATTACTGTTGTTCGCCCAGATCCTCTCTACTCAAATGTAGGAAATTGTGGTGCCTACCACAAGTTTATTGTCCGTATAGATAGGTCTTTGTGAACTGTGGTGTCTGTTCAGCTTCCAGCTACCTGGGTGTGTAGCTTTTTTATTTTATTTTATTATTTTTTGGGGGGGGGGGGGTCCGGTCGTGGGGCCTGAACTCTGGGCCTGGGCGCTGCCCCTCAGCTCTTCAGCTCAAGGCCAACGCTCTACCACGAGCCACAGTGCCACTTCCAGCTTTTTTCTTTTTGATTAAGTGGTGCTGAGGAATCGAACCCAGGGCCTCAGGCATGCAAGGCTAGCGCTCTACCACTGAGCCACCTTCTCAGCCCCTGCTTTTTTTATTTTTTGATCGTGGGACTTGAACTCTGGGCCTGGGCGCTGTCCCTCAGCTCTTCAGCTTTTGAGCTACAGTGCCACTTCCGGTTTCCTGGTGGTTTATTGGAGATGAGTCTCACGGACTTAGCTGCCTACTCTGGCTTTGAACCGGGATTCTCAGAGCTCAGCCTCCAAAATAGCTAGGATTACAGGGGTGAGCCACCGGCGCCCGGCGGTTTGTAGCTTTTGAGTAAGGAAGAATTCATGGTCTCATCCTCTTCAGGGTTGTGGTGTGGGATCTTAGGCACAAGTGCTCTCTATATAGCAGGTACTCATCTATGACAATGGGTCACCAAAGTAAGCAGATTAAGAGATTCTAAGTTGGGTGACATTTAGAATATTCAAATTGACACATTTAACTTTTCACTGCAGGTGAC